>NC_090936.1:754177870-754793354 GCF_040938575.1 Ambystoma mexicanum
CCCCACCCCCCAGCAACGTGGGGCACCTGCCAGCAGGCCCCCACCCATGTCCAACTCATGTCCCCCACCACCCTCACCCCCCAGCACTGTGGGGCACCTGCCAGCAGGCCCCCACCCATGTCCAACTCATGTCCCCCACCACCCCCACCCCCCAGCACTGTGGGGCACCTGCCAGCAGGCCCCCACCCATGTCCAACTCATGTCCCCCACCACCCCCACCCCCCAGCACTGTGGGGCACCTGCCAGCAGGCCCCCACCCATGTCCAACTCATGTCCCCCACCACCCCCACCTCCCAGCACTGTGGGGCACCTGCCAGCAGGCCCCCACCCATGTCCAACTCATGTCCCCCACCACCCCCACCCCCCAGCATTGCGGGGCACCCTCCACCAGGCCCTCCCCCATGTCCCATCCATGCCCCCCTGCACCTGGGTCCCAACAATCCCCAATCATGTCCGTAATGGCCATCCTCCCCTGCCAAAAGGCCCAACCAACTATCACATCCACCCACATATCAAAGGCAATTACATGTTACACACCCAATGTAAATAATGCAAATGAACACATGTCTGTCACACACAATGGCTGCAAGTGAATGTCAAAACAACCAACATGACATGCATGAAAGTAATGAGATGATACGACACATTGAAGGATGAAAATAAAAATGTATTGAAAATCAACTAGAATGGAAATGAAATTAGAAAAACCACAAAGCAAAACAACAAAAAGAAGATGAATGTCCATGAAAAAAATCCAAAAAATCAAAAAATCCATAGAAGAACTATTTACAAGACAATCCCGGGTCCATGAGCCCAACCAAATGAAACCTAACTATGTCAACTAACTAAAAACTGAACTATATACAAAAAAGTGGCGCATTGTCCAATCGCAACCAAATAAAAAAAAAATAATTTAAAGGAAACCTACCACTAACTATATAACTATATACAATGGCAGCGGGCAAGTCCTGCGGCTCACTCTGTGATGTTGCCGGCCAGGGCATCATCGAACTCCATGTCGATGTCCTGGAGGCGGGACTCTGTCCTGGCCCCGAGGTCTCGCAGGGATAACCCCATGTTCACCTCAAACTCCCTGCGAGCTTCCTCGAGGCACTCAGCCCGCCTCAACGCCCGACGCATGGAGAACTCCGCCCTGAACGTGGTGAGCCGCTCCTCTTCCGCCCGCTGCCGCTCCGCACCTATCCGCTGGACCAACTGCTCCCACATGGAAGACACTACCATCCCAGGGTTCTCCTGCCCTCCGGCCGATGCCTGCCCCTCTGATCTTGATGGCCCCGAGCCATGATGCCTCCCACGTCGAGCCTGCTGCTGCCTCCGACGCCACTGCCTCTGCCAGCACGACGGCATCCAGGATGATGGAAACCACCGACGCCGTCGTGCACGTGCCCTGCCCGATGATGCCGTCACATCCTCCATCTGCTGGGGTCCAGTTGCTGTGTTGTCCACCCCTGCTGGACCTCTGACTTTCGACTGTGGCAGGGATGGGATCCCCACCGAGCTGGCTGCATTGGTCAGGGCTAGTCCACAGGGGGCCCTGGTGGCATCTGGGCCGGAAGACGGCAAGGAGAACGACTGGCGTATAGTCTCCACAGAGGAGGAGAGGGCCGCCAGATTGGCCGACACATGCAGGAAACCCCCGAACATGGCCGATCCCAATTGGGCCATGTCGGCACGGTGCTCTTCGTGATGACGTGCGTGCTCCTCCTGGGAAGCACGCACGGCATCACGAATCACAGCCGTGCGCATCGCGACCCCAATCAGGACCTTCTCCACACAGCCAGGGGTCCCCTCGTCCGCAGGTGGAGGGGAGTCAGATGACATGGACATCCCCTCTACCTGCGGACGGGCCTGGGACAGGGCATCCCTGCTGGTGCAAGGTGGTGCACCCACAGGTTCAGGGACAGCGACATGCACAGGCCCCACCATGGTGACCTGTGCTGCCTCCTGCCCCTGCCCCTGGACTGCACCACTTGCACCAGCAGGGATGCCCCCACCAGGCCCCATGTGCGCCTCAGTGGCGGCCTCCTCCTCCTCTGTGGAAACCACCAACCTGGATGGCTCCTCGCCGTCTACCGCCATAGCAGGCCCCTGTGGGGGCTCACCCACCCCTTCCGCTGCAGCCGTGGGGGCATCCCCGCCGCCTTGCTCCACAGCGCCGTCTCCGCCCTCTCCTTCACTAGCCGCTGCGTAGAGGGAGACATAGAACACAAGCATCAGGGTACTGTACAATGGTCCCCTAGACAGGAAGCAATAGCAGATGAGTGCCACTGTCAAAGTACACTTCCATCATGTCACACCACAACACATGTGTCAGTCCAGGCAAAACACACACAGTGACAGTCATGGTGCGTGAAAGGGATTGTAGATGCACACACCTGTATAAAGAATATTATGAAAAGAGACTATAAATAGTTTTAAGTAACCTTTTAAGGTGCGGGGGAGGAAACGTAATCCTGGCACAGGATCACAAGTACCTATCCGTACTGAGAAGAAAAAGAGGATCCATAGGTAGGAGCCCTCCCGTCCCCTGCACACTATTAGTATCCCGTGTATTAACGGTTAATAATAAATCTAAAGTCAAGCATAGGTATACAGTAATGTAAATAATTAGTCATATAATTCCAAAGCTACAAGGCGTTTCAAATTAAAGAATTTAATGGTGCGTGCCATGGACATTTCAATGCATGTCCAATGGACTCTCGAATCATACAATGTTATGGGACTCACATGCATCATGGGTCATGCCTATCACATGCACACACTTCACCTCAGTCACATCCATCTGGCCCCGTACACCCCAATCACAGTGCATACAAGGATGACTAGGCTGCATCAGTGAATCTGTACATTGTCACAGACATGTGTCATGCATCCATGGCACTCACAAGTCACAGACACGCAGGTCAGGCACACACACATGGATACCACATATGTATCTGGTATCAGCACCCATCCCTCGCCCCCACCCATGTCCAGGAACAGAGACTGCCATGCTCTCATGTGTGCAATCTGCACAGGGCTCCCCATGTCGCATTCAAACACATGCAACAACCGTGCGGTTCACACATTACAGGTCGCACATGCATTCCCATGATGTCCCTGCACACATACATGCGTACATGGCCTATGTCACACATGCAGGCAAGTATCAGACAACCAGCACACTGCAACATGCCCTGTCTCACACAGCAATGCTTTGCCACTTACCGCTCAACTCCAGACGGGTCTCCCTCTCAAGGACCTGGGCGTGGAGCGCTGGGTGTGCGCGTTCCAGGACCCTCAACTGGATGGTACTCATGCGGCCCCGGCCCCCCTCCACGAGGCGCCGGGCCTTCATGAGGGTCCTGGACCTCAAGTCCTCCCAGCGCTTCTTGACCTTCTGGATGGTGCGGGTTGCCACCCCCTCCGCGTTGATGGCAACCACACAGTCGGCCCAGATCCTCTCCCGTCCTACCCTGTTGGCGCGGGACGATCCGAAGAGGGCATCATACTGCCCCAGGACTTGCTCCACCAGGACACCAACTTCGGTGGCAGTGAAGCTGGTGCCCCTCTGCCCCTCTGGCCGGGGGTTGCCACTGGGGTCAGATGTGGATGTGCCCGACATGGCAACCCCAGGGGCAGGAGTGGGTGGGCAACTGGGTCCTGGGGCTGGGCTGTGGAGCGATGTTATTCGAGTCGGGAGTCTTCTGTACCAGCAGGGGTGGACACAGCAACTGGACCCCTGCAGATGGCTGATGTGCAGGCACCAAATGGCAGGGCACGGTGGCAGCAGGCAGGCAGGCAGGCAGGCAGGCAGGCAGCAGCAGATGGCACGTGGGAGGCTGCTCGGGGCACTGGGGGGCAGTGATTCGGCCTTCTGGGCAGGAGCGTGGTCTTCCGTGTGTTTTCGCGTTACCAGCTTGATACGGAGTGATTTGGCACGTGAAAATCCTGCACGTCAGCGTGAAAATCGAGGAAAGGCCCTTAGCGCGTAAGCGCGTCAGCACGCGTACGCGATTACATTGGACCAAAGGCCCTTGCAGCGTAAGCGCGTCTGTGACGTTTTGCGCACGGGCGTTGCCCTGGCAGGGCTTGGTGATCCCGCGTGCATTTATGTTCTGTACGTGCTTTTCGTGCGGTGCGTGTGTTTTCCATCCGTTGGGGTTCACACGCTATTACTTCACAGCGGGTGTTGGCTACGCGTTCTTCTACACGCAAGGCAGACGGTGAGTGGTACCCCGCTCCCCAGGCCCGATCGCGTGAGAAACTTCACGCGAACCCCTGAAATACACGTACCCCGCTCCCCCAGGCCCGATCGCGTGAGGAACTTCACGCGAACCCCTGAAATACACGTACCCCGCTCCCCCAGGCCCGATCGCGTGAGAAAGTTCACGCGAACCCCTGAAATACACGTACCCCGCTCCCCCAGGCCCGATCGCGTGAGAAACTTCACGCAAACCCCTGAAATACACGTAGCCCGCTCCCCCAGGCCCCCCAGGCCCGATCGCGTGAGAAAGTTCACGCGAACCCCTGAAATACACGTAGCCCGCTCCCCCAGGCCCGATCGCGTGAGAAAGTTCACGCGAACCCCTGAAATACACGTAGCACGCTCCCCCAGGCCCGATCGCGTGAGAAAGTTCACGCGAACCCCTGAAATACACGTAGCCCGCTCCCCCAGGCCCGATCGTGTGAGAAAGTTCACGCGAACCCCTGAAATACACGTACCCCGCTCCCCCAGGCCCGATCGCGTGAGAAACTTCACGCGAACCCCTGAAATACACGTAGCCCGCACCCCCAGGCCCCCCAGGCCCGATCGCGTGAGAAAGTTCACGCGAACCCCTGAAATACACGTAGCCCGCTCCCCCAGGCCCGATCGCGTGAGAAAGTTCACGCGAACCCCTGAAATACACGTAGCACGCTCCCCCAGGCCAGATCGCATGTGTGACTTCCCGCGAACCCCCGGAATACATGTATCCCGCTCAATCGCGTGTGTAACTTCCCGCGCAACCCCGAAATACACGTGCCCCGCTCGCACAATTGCTGTATGTTGCCACTTTTGTTATGCGCAGGGACGCTACCGCCTGCCTTCGTGTGGCAGACGTGTATCGGCTTGTGCGTGTCTTTCGCTGTGCGTGGCTTTGCCCTATTCGATTCCATGAATACGTGTGGTTCGGGTGCGTGTGGGCGTTCCGTCTGCTTCCCTGCAGTACATCCCCAGTTACGCCCTTGTTTTCGCGAGTTGGTCCCCATTCCGCATGTTACGCCCCGTGTTCCGCCCACTTTCTGGTGTATGCGCCGAGGTTGTGCGCTTTCACTGTGCGCATCGCGCACGTCTTTTGGGATGTTGCAGTGACGTGTGCGCCATGCACGGGTTTGGCGCACATCCCGTGGTAAACACGCGCAGGGACTTCAATGAATCGCACTGTTTTTTTCCGCTTGCGCCTGCTTGCGCGAAGATTTTCGGCGCACGTTTGTTCCATGAATCGGCCCCTTAGTCACTTGTCAGAAACCACTTGGTCAGTGCTATGGCCTTTTGTCCCCTCCTTTGATGACTGTTTTTGTGCTGTGCAGAGCTTTCCTATTTGCTCAGCCATCATTTTCTCTTGGGCCTCGAGACTCTGAAATCCTTCCATTTCTCTAGAATCCTCTCTCTGTGCCCTAGGTCGATATTGGTTATTTTCCCCCCTGATTGAATCTATTCTGATATCTCTCAGGAGAATGATTTCTGTTGGGATTGCTTCTGAACTCTTGATTCATATGTGGAGGGATGCGGGATGCACCCATCCTTTGGTTGTAGTCCCCTGGTGGTGGTGATTCATTGTATTGACGTGGAGCATAATTCATACTCTGCCTCATGTCCTGTCTTTCATTTTGTGGGTACTGTCCCCTATGCTGATTCCCATTTTCAGTAAATTGATCCACATATCAGGGTCTATCCTGATTACCATATATCATTGTGTTAGGGTCAAATCTGCTCTGTGTCCCCTCTGTCTGGTAGGGACCATTATTTCTTTGATCCTGACTTTGTCTCTGATTATTGTTCATACCTGACATATCAGGCCGATATCCTGCCCGGGGCCTGTCTCCAAAGTACCTTGGACTAATGTAGTTCTCCCTATTACTAGGATCATGTGATTGGAACATTGGTGCATGGACTGACAACCTTTGCTGATTACCCCTTTGTTCAGGTGTCAAATTATTTTTACCTGGACTTTGAGCAGACTCAACAGACATTTTGGCTGATCTGATCTCCATCACTGTTGCTGAAGGCTCTTTAGTGTCTTTCACTACCCTGACAATAGAGTACTTCATATAGTTTTGTGCTTTGGTGTACAATCCATTCAAGGGACTTGTCACGGTCAAATTCATGGACCAACTGTGATATGATGTCTTTCTGTAGCCCATAGAAGTATGCAGTTTTAAACTCATTGGAATTGGGGTCCAAAGATACATCAAAACGAGAAAAAGCTCTTTTCAAGTCTTGCAAAAATTGGCGAGGTGACGTATTAGGCCTAGCAGCAATTGTGTAAGCAACCTTTTTTGCCTCTTGTAATGATTGGAAAGGAGAAAAGTGATGTCTAATCTCTTTTTCAAACTCAGTCCCTGTCATATTCTGCTGTTCATTTAATCCTCTAATGATACTGGCTGTGGGAGCATCTAAAGTTAAGTGAAAATATTGCCTGTATTGTTCCTTAGGTATCTGGAGGACTTTAAATATATCATGCACCGCTTCTAAGTGGTCCTCTATGCAGCACTCCCCTCCTTTTTTAAATGGTTTGATCAGAGCTTTGATGGATTTCATTATCTTTATGGGGCTACGCGTTGCTATGCAGGGAATTGCACTACTTTGTGATTCAACTCTGGTTTCAGGTGTATGGGATTGGTGGCGGCTCCCAAAGGGTGTATCAAATCCCCCAAGGGTGCTGCAACCAAGTTCAGTCACCGGCCCAATCACTGTGGCACTAGCTCTTTGGGTAGAAATAGGATTCACCTCAACTCGATTGAATGTGGTGCCCTGTCGTCTGTCCTGGGACCTGGAAATGCATATTTGCTGTTCCAAATCCTTGCACTTTTTAAGGAGCCTATCTGCCTCCTTATGCAAATAGTTGTTTTCATCACTCATCTTATTAATTACCTCCTGCATATCGGCCATTTGCATTTGGCATTCATTGAATTATTTGTTTCTCTTGTCTCTTTCTTGAAACATTTTAACCATTTCCTGTTCAGCATTTTGGAGATCGCTTTCTTTGTCAAAATGTTCTTTTTGCAAAACCTGCATTTCCAAAACAACTTCATCTTTGTCTTGTCTAATATGATCTACCAACGCTTTCAAGTGTTTCAATTCTCGTTCACTATCCTCAAACTGCTTCTTGCTTTGAGACAATTGAGTGTCAAGATCTCTGTATTTTGACTGCATGTCTTTTGACATACCTCCAATTCTGCTCTTAACATTTGCTCTTTTTCACTTGCACCATCCAGATCAGCTTTTAACCTGCTAATCAGCTTGGTATAATTATCTTGCATTCTCAGGGATCTATTTAGGATAAACCATGTCTTCGCACATAGCCGTATCAGACAATCTTTCTCGGTATGTTTATCAGCTGCATTTAATAGTCTCAAAAAGCAGACCTGAATTATGCTGCCTTCTGCAAAAAATGCTGTCTAATGGTTCTTTCTGTACTTCACCATAAATGCAGTCATGCCATTCTCTGGCATTATTTGATGACCATGCCCCATGTGCACATAACTTTACCTCCAGATATTGCACTAACTCTGGGAATGTGGCTTCCATTTGAGACATTCTGAAATTCACTTTTAGTGTCACACTGCTATTATGAAATGGGTTCCCTCTAATGCACGTATGGTAGTGTGAGACACACTTGCCATGCCCAGTAGGTACTCTATAATCACTTTCCTGGCCGATGCACCATATATGTAGGATATTTTGTGTAGATTTGGGGTTTGGCGGTATTTTCTTACTGCCAAAAGATGAGCGGTACCTTGATAATACCTATCCTTGCGTTTAGATTGGGTTTGGCCTCACATCATTTTAGTGACCATACTTTGTTACATTATATTGGAGCATCTAGTAATATGTACTACTGGTGGTATTTTGTGGTAATAGGTTACTTAGTGGTGAGCATAATTTTCCTTCCCTACATTATACCCATCATACACAAAACCTTCCTTACTATTATAATATTCCTAGTGATCTATAGAGAGTTTTGGACCTACATCCAGGGACACCCAATACTTGTACATAGAGTGCCACATACAGCCTGTGGCCGGTATGTCTCCAGCCACATACTCACATGTTATACTGGCAATATAAAACAGGCTATATGTGTGTGCCACATAATTGCTGGCAACAAAATGCCATCACATTCAGTGAAGCGCTATAAATATTATAAAGCGCTATATATATTACTACAGTATACACATGGGAATACATCTGAATGTGTGGGCCTATCATGCACAATCAAAGGTACGTTGTGAATTGGACACATCTTTTTGTATTCATATTTATTTGGATAACAGGGATGTCAATTTGTAGGAAAATGACTTACACCAGCATGTTTTCAGATGGCTGAGGCCTTCCCTAAAGGGAGCCTGCACAACAGCACAACCATGAGAACAAGTGGTGGGTGGGTTTATGAGGACGTGAACAAAGTCATACACAAACCAAAACCAAGCAGAACAAACATAAAAGGTAACACTATTCAGTGGGTGCAAGTGCTTCAAGCTAAATTGGAGTAAATTACAAATATACAAAAATAAATAATTTCTGAGAAATTGAGGGAGTGGTGTCAGATAGGAGGGATGGGGGAGCACCCACTTTCTCAAGGAAGTGAAGTTTCAGCCAATCTGTGAAGAGATCCACAGTCAGGCTAGCTTTGATAGTCACGAGTAGTGGGTTCGAGTGGAGCAGGGAAAGTAGGGAGAAAGAGCAGAAGCGAGATGAGACATGGGGGACATGGGAGAGTGAGGTTGAGTACAGAGGAAGTGCAGAGGGGATAATATGGTGAGGTGACAGAGATAATTCAGACAGGTACTTAGGGGCAAGACCATTGGCAGCTGTATAGACTAGGAGAAGGAACTTGAATAGGGATCAGTTGTGCATCGAGAGTCAAACAGAATGTTTTTGGTAGGTCGAAGTGGGGGTAGACCGTACAAAAATATAGACAGTGCATGTAGAGAAATTGAGGATTTTGTCTGGAGGTGGAAGGAGTACAGAGGAAGGCCAAACAGTAGGCCTGACCATTAGCCGAGTTGGCTGTGCACGAGAGTGGGGATTCGAGTTTTTGTAGAATGGCGAGTGAGAAATTGATACATTTTCGGAATGGTGAGAATGTTGATACAAGCATAATAGATACTGGTAGTTATGAATTGTTGCAAGCACAAGTAGTTATGAAGGTGGACCCCAAGTATGCAAGCTTTGGGCGAGGAATCAAGAAAGTCAGGCAGGAATGGGAAAGGTGATGTATGGATGGTCTTTGGAAGTCAGGAGAAAGATTGTTTCTATATTTGAAGAATTAAACATGAGGCAGCAGAGATACATCCAGTTCTTGAATGTATTGCTATAGTTGATACTACATTCTGAGAAGGCTGGGGTGAAGCAGGTAAGGGAGAACACGAGTTGAGTGTTGTCAGCACATGGGTAATAGTGAAAGACAAAGGATTTGATCTGTCTTCTTAGGGCAGAGCCATAGAGGGTGAAGACTAGAGGCCCAGGAACTGATTCTTGGCACACACCAACTTTTAGAAGGGGTGGGTCAGTGATTTACGAGTTCCAGCAAGTTTTCAATGAACAACCGTCCAGGTAGAAGGCAATCCAATCAATTTCAGATTTGTAAAACTGAAGATCCTGGGGAGCGTTGATGAAAAAGGAGTGGTTGACAGTTTTGAAAGCGTTGTATATGTCTAAAAAAAATAGTATCAAAGAGAGTTTGGAATGGTGAGCATTATAGAGAAAGTTGGAGACATGTATGAGTCCAGTCTTGGTGGAGTGTTTTCTACAGAAGCCAGATTGAAATGGATCTCTAAGACCATTATCCTCCAGGTACTTAGCGATTCAGTTGAAGACCACATGCTTAATGACCTTAAAATAATGGGGATAGATGGGGACTGGGTAATAGTGCATAACTATACCTAACAAGTTGATGAATGTATGCCATCTCAACAGTAAGTAGCGTACATGCTTCAGCGGTACATGTATGTGAACAGCACTTCAAGCTTACATGCTTCAGCCCTACACGTACATCACTTTTGTTGAGGTCGCTGCTTCCTCGAATGTAGAATGGGACACCAATAATGTCACTGCACAATCTCAATGCACCAACTCAAAGTAGCAGGAGCCGATTTATATGTTTTTCTCATAGTCAGCTTTATGTGGCTTGCTCCAGAGTTAGAAACAAAGACAATGGGCCTCATTACGAGTATGGAGGTAGCCATGCCCTGGCTGCCTCCATACCGGGTCCCAGTACCGGGTTCCACCAATGAGGAATAACCGGGTCATTCCGACTTTGGAGGACCCGGTAATTCCTCCTTGAAGGAACCCATCCACATTCCCATTTGAGCCCCTATAGGGCTCAAATGGGAATGGGGAGGGAGCTAATAACGGGCCCATTAATAACAGGCCCGTTATTAGCTCCATGGTCCCCTCGCGGGATCCGCAAAGGACATCTGGTCTGACCGGGCATCCTTACTGGGTCCTGCAATGGAACCTCGTAATAGGGCATCCTGTAATGAAGGGTGCCGCTTTATCACTCATGATAAATTTCTCTAATATTTCGCTTATGATGATAGAATTCCTTGCAAGGGGCACATCAAACCTGGGACAGACTCTGCCCCAGCCCTATCAGCATTTGCTGAAACCCCATATGCAGAGGCATTGCTGGGGGGGCTGAGGGGTCTATAGCCACAGGTCTTTTGGTTGTAGCCCCGGATAGAAGCTCAGGATCTACAACCTAAAGACTAGCTAGCTCTGAGTCTCGACAGTTCCATCACTAGTGTTGCCCCGGGTCGTTTCCAGACCTAGCAACACCCCTTCTCATATGTCCTCTTTGTCCGGCTCCAATATTACCATAAGGACGAGACACGGTTAGAATCTGCAATATTTCCCCATTCCCCCCCTGCGCACCACATGCACTGCAGAGTAGAACCATCTCTCTTGCATGTTTACTTCTGAACAGTGAAGATTGAGTGTACCCAACTGACATTACATCCAGGATTATCCCTTATAATAGCCACGACCAACATGTAAGGGACAGTTCTGAAATTGCTTCTCAGAATTCAACTTAATGCCCTGCCCATTTCATCTGAAGTTCAGATTAACATATTAAGTTGCACCGCTTGGCAGCAAATAAGTGGAGTTATACGTTGTAGTGTTAAACAGCTGTGAGTCAAGTCAACAATGAGTCGAGATAATTGTTTTCGTGCTGTCTCTGGTTGGCCCAGAGCAGCGCATTGAAGTGACCTCGTGAACAGGATAGACGCTGTTCCCCTGTTTGCGCTGAGTTGTTTTTTAAACTGCCATGTGATCACACATTATTTAGGTATGTCATATAAACTTTTCACTTTGTGTCATGGCAACTGCTGGAAATTGCCACTTTGATTAACAATCTGACTTTCTGCTACTCATGAAAATCCATGTAGCCCTGCTACATGGATGTTCATGAGCAAAAAGAGCAAGATCTGCCTACTGCAGAGTTCGCATGTTTCCCATGGCCATGCATGACAAGGCCACCCCATTCTGGGTCAGCTTGGAATGCTGGGATTTGTAGTAACCCAAAATTGAAATTTGAAAGAAAAAATACAAGTCCCAGAATCCAATGGGGAAAAACAGGTCTGACTGGCATTCTCACGCATGGCCATAGCAAATTGAAAGCTCTGCTACTGTGTTTTCTCTGGACATAAATATATATGATATTGTATTTGTGAATACAAAATTTTAACATTTCTTGGACAGTTGTGACAAAAAATATATAACCCCAAAACACATGGGATTTCTCGATTAAAACTACATATTAATCATTTGGATTGAAAGTACTCCAGATTTACTGTCCTTGGAAGTCAGTGAGTGAGATAGCCCGGGACCCTGCATGTTTACCTCCAAATAATGTTGTGCCAAAGATGAGCATAGGTCAAGTGCTATAGACATGGTAGAGGGGTCATTGGTCATAAAGAATGAAGCCTCATAATGATCCTTCAGGACTATCAAAACTGTTCACCACTGTGGAGGAGAATTGCTCTGACTGTGGGCGGGAAATTTGAGGCACATATCAATTTATTTTAATGTGATTTACCCTCATTCAGGCCATGCTGATGTCCATCTCAGTAACATTGTTAAATTTCGGTAAAGGCAGACTTCTTTTAAGCACAGCGTATCGCCAGGATTAATACCATCCATTGCATGGAGGTATTGTTAGGGGTTAAACACTTGGTTTCACGTAACATTTCATTTGCGCCCAGATACCCGCAAAGGATTTACAACACCTCCCTAATCTTCATCAAGTGAATCTTGAGCCTCCAAGCCTTCCCTCTGCTGGGGTCTAGAGCTTTTGGTGATGCGTATGTGGGGTATGCTTAGACAGCACCGCACAGCCCCCTTATCCAATCCTGCCAAGTTGTATGGCTCAGGCAAGCTTAGAGAACCTACTATGAGTAATACAACAGCACCGCTGTCATACACCCCAGCAGCACTTAAAAGTATTGCTTCAATATGCTGGCAAGGTACTTGGTACAATAGCCCATGATTTCACCATGCTACAAGAAGTGAAGGCAGAGGTGTCACTGGGGGGCAGGGGGCTGACTCTCAATGAAATCTAAAGGAGCATGGACCCAGATTGCCGTCACTTCAGGATAGGTAACACAGCACCGTGCTGTGCTACCCATCCTGAAGAGACTGCTACTGTAGCAGGCAGGGTCTAGGGGCATTCGATCAGGCTCCCATAGCAGGCCAGGTCGGGTAGGCCCTGCATAAATCGATGCTCTGCTCCAGCAGGGCTCCCCTCTCTCACCCAAGTGCTACCCGTCCTGGCCTAGAGACGGCGATGCGTCGTTCTCGTCCAACCTGGAAATGAAAAATGCAGGGCCAAGTTTTGTTGGATGTCAGAGTCTGACGTCCAACAAAACTAGGCCCTGCATTTTTCATTTCTCAGTGCAGGGCTCCGGACGGTCCGCCAAGTGCTAGCCAGGTTATGCAGCATGGCCTACCTGCCCGGCCTGGCCTAGAGACAGCGACGAGTCATCCTCGTCTGACCTGGAAATGAAAAATGCAGGGCCTAGTTTTGTTGGATGTCAGAGTTTGACATCCAACAAAACTAGGCCCTGCATTTATCATTTCCCAGGGCAGGGCTCTGGAGTCCGTCTTGGAGGAGTCTGTCCTGGGGAATGATTTAAAGCAAGGCCATCACTGCTACTACCTGGCATCAACTAGTTAAGTTACTCAACCTTTTACTTACCAGCGGAGCAGACAGTGGCGGTGGTCCAGGGAGCCTGGAGTTGGCAATTGGCTGAGCAGCTCTAACACCTCCTCACAGAATCGATCCCAAGACAAAGTGAAGGTGGCAGTGTGGCATGCACTCACACACAGTGCGCCCATCATCCCATCCTCACTGAAATGTCATTGACTGGCAAACAGCCAATGATATTTCTGTTGCTATGTGCCCTTCCTTGACCCAGACAAACTGTATGCAAGCAAGGTCAAGCTGAGATGCACTGCGCTGTTTGCGCACATATTAATGCTGGCGCGGTGCCACCCCTCTAGCACCCCGCCAGCCTTCTAGTTTGATAGGGCTACATAAAGTACATGGAGCTGCAAACTCCATGCACTTTACTGCAGAAAGAATCAGTGTCAAACAGGACATGCCCCTCCTGTTAGATGAAGACGCAGGTGAAGCAAGGCAACCAATACCAATATTCATAAAAAAAATATCTGCCACCAGTCCACTCACTGTGTGAGTGGACTGTTGGAAGATTTTTATTTTGTAGGGAGTCCCCACACCCTATGAACGCAGCAGCCACTGATTGCATGGCACCCCCAAATACGCGTAAACGATACTCGTCTGTCTTAGTTCCTTGGCACACACTTCCAGTGTCATGCATCCATGTTCTTATTTATCCACGTCAATGCCGTGACCGCCTAGGCACACTTTAATCTGTTTTCGGCTACCTTTAGAGTTAGACATGGAAGACCCACTCTCCTGCCTCCATGCCAGTTTACCTGCCTCCCCCTGCTGTGTGCTGCCTTCCACCTTGCCATATGCTGCTGGCTGTCCATTGTTGTCCAGTGTGCGTGCCTGCTGCCCACCTGCACTGCGTTGGGAGTGCCTGGTGACCAGCCATTGCCTGGGCTCCTATCTCCGGCGCTGTGATCACCTCAGCTGCTATGTCGGACTCTCACCTTTCCATTTCACCACCACTGTTCCACAGCCCTTCTTCAGGACCACTTTGCCCATCCACACCTGCCTCTGGGGTTGCCATGTCTGCACCATCTTCATCTGACGAGAGCAGCAACTCCACGGCAGCGAGGCAGAGGGCTGTCAACTTCAGCTCCAAGGAAGTTGGCATCCTGGTGGATAAGGTCCTGGAGAACTATGATGCCCTTTTCGACCCAGAGAAGCAACATAGCAAGGAAGGATGCAAGCATTTCTGGGGTGACATAACGGCTGCCATCAACATGGAGGAGTGGCAGTCCGCTGAACTCCAGGAGCATCCATAAGTATTGGGAGAACCTAAAATCCAGGACTCACACCAAGGCCTTGCACACATTAAGGCCAGTACAACTGTGGAGGTGCACCGTATGGAGAGGTGCAGGTTTTCATCTAACAACATATGGGTTCTTCCCAGAGGTGTATAACCAGACCTGCAATTGAAACAGCATCTGAAGTCTGCTGGTGAGTAGCCATGTGGTGCACTGCTCTACAGTGCATGTGTGTTGTGCATGTGTCTGCATGTTTGTAGTTACACACTTATGTATGCAGCACATGTGTTTCAGCGATCCACAGTGGCATGCAGTCCCCAGACAATGCTCCCCATGTGTGAATTGTGAAATATGTTAATTGGACATGCACTGGTATTTGATGTGTGCGTAGTTGTACAGTTGCGCAAACCATGCCCATGCAATGTCACTTGATGGTTAGACTTGCTTGAGTGGCAAGGGTGCCCGATAAGGATGTGGTGCCCATGTCAGGTGCATGCTTGATTGACATGATGTTTTGCTGACAATTGCAATGTGTGGCTATGCGCCCTGTACATTTGGAGGAGACACGTGTGTTTGGATGTTTGGCAAAGTCAAGTTGTGATATTGTAATTTTGGGGACTTTGATGTTATCTGTCATGGCGCTGCTTGAACTCTGAGTTGATGTGTGCGCATGCCATGTGTATATTTTTGGGGCTATGGCATACTCACATGTTCCTGTGCAATTGATGCGTGTATTAAGCGCTTTGCAACACATTGTGTATAGGTGCTATATGAATAAACTATCATATCATATCATATTCGTTGCATGCTCGCAGGTCGAGTTGTGAGCGAGGCATGTTGTTTGATGTTATTGTGTGGGCAGATGCTCAAGCAGGTTTTGGCATCATCATGCTGTGAATGGGGAAATCATGATTGTCTACTGTGTGTCTTGCCAAAAAAGTGTCCATGGCGGTACCACAGCTATCTGTGCTTCCATGCATTCCGTGTTTGGCCATCCTACCAATTTACTCCCTACCCACCGCTGTGCCCCTGTGGCATGTCTCCCATGGCAACACAGCAGGTTGCAGTTGGTCACCTTGCCTTTGCCATTGTGCCATGTCCTTACCCTTGGAATGTGTCTGCACACTGCCCTCAATATGCCGTGTTTACATATGGTTGTGTCATGACTGTGGTTGTAATTGAGCCTGGGTAGGTGTGTCCTTTTGAATGGAAATTGCATGTCAATGTGTGTAGTGTGGATGTTTCTGGTGTACCTTGGACAATTCATGCTAATATAACTGTAGTATATGCCACACAGGCTTTGACACTGTACACTCATGTTGCTGTTCTTTGTCTCCTTTACCATAGTTGCTGCAGCTGGAGAAGAGGGCGGAAGTTGTGTTGTGGAGCATGGAAGCGGGGACCATTCCAGCAGACCAAGGCACAGGCCCTGGCTGTACCAATGTGACAGCTCATCGTCAGGGAGCAATATGGTTGTGGTAGGGCCAGGACAATCGGGCATGGTTGCTGGGGGTAAGCCCCAGGAGGTGAAGGTGGCAGAGGACCATTCAGCTGTGAAGGGACAGGATGATGCCACACAGGGGCTATCCATGGTGGAATACACCCTGGAGTCATCCAGGTTAACGGAGTTGGAGGCGGAGGAGGTGGTCTTTGCAGCCGAGACCATGGGGTCAGGGGGGTGTGTTGAGGTGGGTATACATGCTGCAACCCTGTCCCAGGGGCACAAGTCTATGCAGGGCATTGTAGAGGTGCCTGTTCAAAAGCCTGTCCTTCGGCCATCGGATGCAGCAGTGGACACCTTCCTGGATGCCTCAACCCAGACGAACATCCCCTTACCAGCCGATGTGTCCATCAGGAATCAGGTGCTGCCCCTTCTGGCCAGCCTCATAAGGCAGACCACAGTCATTCATGATGATGGGCAAGATACTTGTAGTATGCTTGCCCATCATGACAATGAGCTGTGCCACCTCATGGACTTGCTGGCAGCCATCCTGTTCTCTGGTGGGCTCGATTGGATGTTCACTGCTGCAATCCCCTCCTGGCTTCCTTCTCTGTGTGGCAGTCATCCTCTGGGGTGCCTCCAAGGCCACATACCAGCATGACCTGACTCTTCCTTGCACCAGTCCCACCCCCAATGCCGTGTGGTGCAGCTAATGTCTCCGCCCGAGGTAAGAGTCCAAAGTACGTCAGCTGAGGTGGTCACTGTGCCTAACCAGGCACAGACAGGGGCACAGGCAATGGAGGGACAGCAGTCACCTCAGAGTAGTGCAGGTGCTGTATGCCCCCGATATTTGTCATCATGTCGGAGGGCGTACTGATGGATCCTAAACTGGGCACAGTGGCTTCAGGTGGCACGTACAAGTAGGCATACTGTCGCTGGGCAAAGCACCTCAAGGGAACAGGTGACACCTATGAGGCATGATGACCATGTCAGGGCATTGAACGCCATATATTCTGTGTTCAGGCAGTACAAGAGGCAGCTGCTGGCAGAGAGCAGTGGGCACGGGGGCACAAGTGATAGTGGCCAGGGCTGCGCTGGCGTTGGCTCAGGCAAGGAAGCAGGCTGCCATGCTGGAGGTGAAATGCAGGTTGGCACAGGATGCAGAACACCAGTTGTCCCCTGAGGGAGGAGGAGGTGTCATGTGAGTCAACCCTGGTCGCCAGGTTGTCAGAGAACGGTGAGGAGTACTAGCCCACTACTTTTGAATATAGTTATTCAGGTATCGGTTTAATTTCTTTTTTCTTTTGCCCCAGACTTCAGTAACTTTGCTTCCCCATTTTTCATGTATATTGTTCTTTAGGTATAGAGTTCTTTTCCGCGTTCCTTATTTACCCCAGACTTCTTGAACATTCCCTCCCAGTTTTTGTTGTGTATAGTTTTATTGAATACCGTTTTTATCTGGTTGCATTCCGTACTTCATGCAGTTCACTTGTGCGTCTGCACATTTGATTGTTTACATTTCACCCAGTGCAACCCTTCATTGCAGGTCATGTGTATTGTGGCATGCCTGTGTGTGTCATGTTGTTGCTGTGATGTTTGAGGGTGGAGGGATAAACATGTGCCTGACATGAGGGGGTGGGCCGTCGAATAACTGTAAACTGCACTGGATGGTTGGGTTTCATTTTTGATTACATGTGCAGCATCACTGTATGTTTTGTGTTAGTATGGTTGGCATGGAGGGTTCCGTTGTGTGTGTGATGATATACATTCAGGTATGGTTGCAGTGACGAGTGGATGTGTTTTGTGTTTTTTGTTTGACTCTCATTGTGGATGGAATGCCACCTGTTCATGTGTGTTTTTACACTTTCAAATTGTTTTAATTCCAGGTCCACTGTTGTTTATGTGTCCCCTTTGCACATGCTTGGGATTGTGTATGTGCCTACACTCTATTCACTGTAGTGTGTATTTGGTATTACGGGTGCTGTGGTGGGAGGTGGGCTCACTGTGGATGGGTGGCCTTGACACATCACTTGGACATTTGTTATTTCATTGCTGTGTCACTCCCAAGTCATGCTCACACGCCCACCAGCATGTGCAGTCACACACTGCCTGCTCTCATGTCTTGCTCCACCTCTGCCACTGTAATACAGTTGCATACCATTTGGCTGTTTATGTATGGCAGTACACATTTCCTGCCTCATGGAGTCATGCACTCTCTGACTAACCTCCCATCACCCATGCACAGACCTGTCATGTTGTCATCGCTGACAGAGACTTTATCAACCCTACCACATGAGTTACTTATGCCCAGGATGTAACGTACCTCGTCATTATATGTGGATCTTGCCAATGTTTGATTCTATTTTCTTCTGTCCTCAACACACATTCAGTTCCTGTGCTTTGATGCCTTTGCAATGACCCATGGCCAAAATGCACATGCCACTTTGCATTGCATTCACTTGTCAGATGTAGATGGGGTAGCCACAGTGTTATAGGTGTAATATTGTGTTGTCTGGTTGCGGTGCTCATATTCAGGTCTGCTAGGGTGTGACAGGGGATTCTCCAGTCATGGATTGATCTTCAGTGCTTCCTTTAGATTGTGATGGCGGTGGACATGTTGGAGGTCTGCTTCATGGTGCAGGCAGACCACAGAGGTTCAGGTGAGTTGCAGCTATGCATTGGACTGGTAGGGTGGAGATTTTCAGGGTACTGCCTGGGGGTAGTGATGGAGGTGAGGGCAGTGTGGGGAGGGGTTGTATTGCCAGGGAGCTGACTGGGGTGGTGGTGGAGGTGAGGGGTATTGGTGGGTGGTGTGAGGACTTGAGGTGGTTGCCTGGGGTTAGTGGCAGAGGTGTGGGTGGTGTGGGAAGCGGGGTGTACTGTCAAGGGGCTGACTGAGGTGGTGGCAGATGTGAGGAGGCTGGTGGGTTGTGTGAGGACTCCAGGGGGCTGCCCGTGGGTAGTGGAAGAGGTGAGGGAGGTGTGGTAGGGGGTGTACTGTCAGGGGGCTTACTGGGGTGGTGGTGGAGGTGAGGGTGGTGTGGGGATTTGGGTTGTTCTGTCACGGGTCAGACTGGGGTGGTGGGGAGGAGAGGGGATCTGGTGGGGGGGTGTGAAGACTTGAGGGGGTTTGCCTGGGGTAATTGAAGAGGTGAGGACAGTGTGGGGAGTCTGAGTGTACTGTCATGTGGCTGACTGGAATGGCTGGGGAGGAGAGGGGGGGTGGTGTGCCATGTGAGAACTTGAGGGGGCTGCCTACGTGTGGTGGCAGAGGTGAGGGGGCTGGTGGGTGGTGTGAGGACTTGAGGGTGCAGCCTGGGGGTAGTGGAAGAGGTGAGGGCATTATGGAGAGGGGGGTTTACTGCTAGGGTGCTGACTGAAGTGGTAGGAAGGGGCTGCTGAGTGGTGTGAGGACTTGAGGGGTCTGTCTGGGGGTAGTGGGGGACGAGAGGGGGGCTGGTGGGTGGTGTCTGGACTTGCAGGGGCTAATGTGCGGTAGGGGCATATGCCAGTAGGTTGGGTGCCTTCGGAGTAGGTTGGAGGGCTTGCAGATTTGCAGGGGCGCAGCCATTATTTATATGGGGAGTGCATGTTTTAGCAGGGGTGCAGCCTTGACTTACAAGAGTGATTGTGCGTTTCTGCAAGAGTGCAGACTTGACTTATGAGGGAGCGTGTGCTCTTTTGCAGCGGTGCCACCTTGATTTGCGACAGTGCTTGTGCATTTTCACAGGGGTGCAGCCTTGACTTACGAGGGAGCTTGCATGTTTTCGTAGGGGTGCCGCCTTGACTCACAAGGGGGCTTGCGCAGTTTCGCAGGGGTGCCATCTTGATTTCCGAGAGTGCTTGTGGGTTTTCACAGGGGTGCAGCCTTGACTTACGAGGGAGCTTGCATGTTTTCGTAGGGGTGCCACCTTGACTCACGAGGGGCTTCACAGTTTTGCAGGGGTGCAGCCTTCACTTACGGGGATACATGTGTGTTTTCGACAGGGTGCTGCCTTGACTTCTGAAGGAGCTTGTGCGCGTGTTCACAGGGGTGCAACATTGACTTACGAGGGAGCTTGCATGGTTTTGCAGGGGGACATGATGGTGGATCCGGGGTTGATGCAGAGGATTGCGCAAATGCTTGCTTTTTGGTTTGTGTGGGTGTGTGTTTTGGCCGTTACTCGTGCAGCTCGGTTTTCTTTGTCGGTTGGGTGAAATGTGCTTTGGAATCCAAGAATAGGCGGAGCGCGCAGAGGACATTTTGCGCATAGGGCCACACAAAGTCGGTGTCGGCGTGCAGGGCTTTGCAAGATTTATGCGCAAATTCCATTAACCAGGCTATTTACATCTTAGCCTACTTGTGTTATGAATTTGCTACCAAATTACAGAGGAGATACAACACATCTCTAGAAACTATGGTGGTAATTCACTAACATTTGCCCTAAAGAAATCTCGAGATGCATATGGCAAATCAGAGATGCTCAATGAATATTGAGATTTGGGCTTTGTTAATCAAATTTGATGCGGTAGGCGCATATCTGTTCCTCTTGGACATCTCCTTGTTTGGTACTTTGGATATCTTTGTGAATCAGGCCCTTACTTGATCTGAAATAAGGTTGAGCTTTAATTTACACTTATTAATACTGGCTAAAGCATGCTGAAATGTGTTTATGAATATTGCACAAGGCCCTTGCAGTTAACGTGAATACTAGTTAGTTAACAAAAGATACATTTCTCCATGTACGAAGTCTTTCCACTTTGTTATCTCAAACATATTTTTTGATAGTTATGTGGCACGTGTAGTTCTAGGTTACTGAATCTGTTTGTCACATGCTACACACATTCTGATGTACAATTTTGTCTTGCTCATCTGAAGCATAAACATGAACTGTTGTTATCTGACATATGTAGTTGGTGTTTGAGTTACGTATATCTTATAAGCACTGTATTACTGGTAAATCGATCAGCTTGGTCATGCGAAACATATTTTTTACGTTTATTTATTTGTCATATGTAGTTGGCGGTTATAGAATTAAATTATGTCCTGGAAGCATCACAGCAATTCTGAGGAATATGTTGTGTCGTAGTCATCTGAGATATGCATATGAATACGTAACTGGACACATTCAATTAAAGTGTATGTGAATTCATTATTGCATGTATACATTTCATAACTTCTGAGGTATATATTTTTCATCTTGGTCATTTGAAACGTCTTGTTACCACACATAGCACATGTTGTCGAAATGTATAGGAGTTACTTACGTCATATATGAAATGGATCACCTCTGGGTGCCTTGTTATTTGGACAACACGTAGTCCTTCTTTCTGGATTTTCTTGGAAATTTAGAGGAAGGAGGTCAACAGGAAAATTATTTTAGTTATAAGAGGGTGCATTTGCTTGACTATTTCCCTAATAAGCTTTGCATATGGAATGTTGTAATATAATTGAGAAAACATGGAGGAAACATCCTGGACGTTCATCTGGGGAGATTGTGAAAGCTAAATGAGCATCTGCTAAATGAATCTTGAAAATTGGGCATGGACAACACAGGTCCAATTCGCAAAAGGAAAACAAAAAACACTGCACATAAATGGGTGAATTGTGACTGCTTCATTCTGTTGCAGTATGCAACAAGTTGTAAAAAAGTTGGTGGGCTCTAGAGAGATCACCAATTCCACATAATCTGTCTGCAAGTTAGCAGCTGTAAAAGCTGTGTTTGGGAGCGGCAATACACACCATTACGTTTTGGGCTAAGGTAATGAAACATATGGTGATTCGTAATTTGCCCCTATTTAAGATCAGCATACAACAAATGTTAAAATGGAGCAAAACTGATCCAAGTATTATTTTATTATCAATATTTTAAGAGAAACACTTTTTTTTACTATCTACTCAAACGTTTCAATGTGTTAAACTCGTTTCAGAACGCACGTGTTCATGGGCAATTGTCCTGCTCAAAACTTTCACCAAGATCGGCGAGCACCCATATTTGCACACATATCTTGAAGGTGGGGGGTGTGATGTGTTTTTGTAATGGTTAAAAGCAAAACGGGAACAGCAGCGCCTGCAGTGGGGAACCGTAGGGCATTTGGAGACATACATTGTCAACGCTTGCGTCCTGCAGGAATGGTAAAATCACACTGAGGACAGATTGCCTATACAGGCAGTGATAACTCATATTTCAATGGGATTCCCCAATGAAAAACACCTTTGTAACTCAGACCAAATGTGGTAAATTCATTTCCCAGTAGCAGCTCTGAGTTTGACCAGTCGTGCATCAAAATATGTCTGTTTTCGGCGGTTTTACCACACACTTCCCTCTGGCAGTGTGTGTTCTTTTTACAGGCACTGCTTTTTCATTTTTAGAACTTGAAAGCTTCTCCACCCTCCCTGCGTTCCACATTCTCGTCCCTCTGACTAAGGTTCCTCTTCCACTGTCATACTTTTTATGCAAATGTTGAGGAAGAAAATGTGAAATTTGGAATCAGGAAGTCAGTCACTGCTTCCCAACATCACTGAAATAGTGCGATCTTGGGCACATGACGTTATCTCTCTGCTCCCCAGCCTACTTATTTGGCAAACCTGTCAGCGCATACCACATTGATCAGTCTATGATCGTGCCCTTGCGGATGTGCCCTGGGAAGTGGCCTTTTACGCTTGTCTACTCTCTTTCATCCTGTAGACACTACAACTGTGGACTTTTCAGCACGTTGTGCCACTCCCCGTATCTGATTTGACTATAACGATCGTATGTTATACGCTGCCGTACTGTGCAACACATATACTGTTCAGATAACTATTAGGCTTTCTGCATATTGAAATCCTTCTCATTTCTCTTATCTCTTATCAGAGGCCATGCCCCTAATACTGTCTCTCTATAGAAAGTGGCCTGTTACGCCTGTTGTGACGGCTTGCAGGTGGCAGAGGGCCACCATACTTATGTTTATCTCCAGGTTTTTCTGCCCTACGGAGGTAGACTTATTTGAACTGATCAATATTCAGGGCTATAATCTTGAAATTACTATGACATCACACTGTGAATGTGATTCTGTTTGAAATTACAGAACGTAAGTCGTTCGCTTTGAGATCTGTTAGCAACTTGAAAATGCAGTCTGGCCTGCATACAAGAGGCGTGAAGCTACAGCGGGCGCGGATGTTTGAGGACAGAGGCGTTGCTAGGGGTGGGGGCTAAGAGGGCTATAGCCCCTGGTCTTTTGGTTGTAGCCCCGGATAGAAGCTCAGAGGCTACAACCAAAACGCTATAGCTAGCCCCGAGTCTCACCAGTCCTGACATTTGGTTAGACCCTGATCTTTTCCAGACCTAGCAACACCCCTGTTTGAAGACATCTTATCAGTGCCCCCCGTCTTCATGCCCGTAAAGGAAACAATGCGAATGGCACTAACAATGTCACTCCCGCCGCATTCCCCGATATTAGTGACTCCCTGATGCTGGAACAAGAGGGCTGGGAGGGCTCACCTATTCTTGTAGAGTTGGGTGTAACAATGAGTGCAGGTACAGAGGATATGGGCAGAGAGGGGCAAAATGGGGAGGGGGTTGAAGAAACTCAGGAGTTAATGGAACAGTCCTTCTTGGACACCCGGCCTGCATTGCAGTTGGGGGAGGTCACGCTACTTGCCCTATCGCAGTATCCCTTGGGACAGGAAGAGGGGGTGCATGATATGATTCCCTTGACTCTACCTAAGCTAGATCATATGGGGGTTAAGGTAACATGACAGGATATCCAGGTGCTTCTCCAAATATAATCAGAATTGAGACTCCATGCTGCATGCTTGAAAGATATAATTACTGTCTTGGGAAAACTTTCAATTGAAGTAAGGGGAATTGAAAAGAAGGGGGACATAGACAGGGACCATCTAGTGCTGATTCTCACAGCGCCCTCTCATTAAACAGTTGCCGGATGGTGTAGAGAATATTAGGGAGCAGGACCGAGATCCATCCTTTTCTATATCTCAATTGCATGCACACACAAGGAAAAGAAAAAAAAAACGTTCCCTTAATCAATATCCACCATTGAATAAAGGGGCAAATAAATTGTCAAGTAGAAATTGGAGGTAGCTCATAAGAGAGGAACAAGTAGATTCTGATTCCTTTAGGGGAGGACTGGACATTGAGTCGGAAGCTGAATCAGTGATTGACATGGGGGGTGGCAAAACAACTTTATCAGAAGAAATGAATCACAGAGGGTTAAATAATTAAATAAAAGAATAACACAACAATTTAGTAGGCAAGGTTGATACATGTAACTCTCAGCAGATTCTGGAGCAGGGAGGAATGAAACAAACTGATAAACCAATATACCAACTATTTACTAAAAAATCTATCAATCCACTAAACCCACCAATGTCTTTACTGCCCTTAGAGAGGATGATTCTAGTAACAAATGATTTGCAGATCGGACTGACCACCTTTCAGGAGGTCTTTAACGAACAGATGGGATATACTCATTTGTCAAATGAGACACAGTGTCCCAAGCCATTGGAAATAGAAATGCTGCAGAGGAAGGCAATATCTATACACGGTATTGGGACGACACAAGGAAAGACTGAGTCGGAAAATTTAAAAGATATGGGTAAATACTCCTCACTGGAGGCCTATATAAGATTAAGTATTGCACACATGATGTATCAACATCTAACTTCCAGTAAGCCTACCCTCCCCCACAACCAGGATTCAGTTCAATCGCAGTGGATGGGATGGGGGTGGTAATGTGAGTAATCCAGGGGCACCAGCAATTAGTGAGATTCCGTCTGCAGATTCCGTCTGCAGATGGAATGAAGGGGCAGCAAAAAAATTAAGTTTTGAAACAGAGACCCCCAGTGAAAGCCACCAATGCGAAAACACAAGATCAGGCAACTCCAGAGGACACTGGGGATGGCTCCTAATTCTATATATCAGAGTGACCTAAAGTCCATTCAGTGGCAGGCATCCGCATTGCCAGACAATCCGAGCATTGTCTTATACTATTTGTTTAATTATGGGGGCCACCATCATTGAAAGGTGAAATCCCTGTCTTCAGCAAATCTAAAGCCGGTTGATTTTATACATCCGGAACCATATGACCATGTTAGAATAGTCTTCCACACTTGTTCCATCTATGAAAGAGTATTGCTGGAAGCATCTCAGTATAACTGACTAGGTTACGAAATTCTTATTTTCAGTCCAGATTTGTTATTAGCCATTCAGGTAGAGAAAGAGCAGGAACACATGAGGGAAAATCAAGAATGGAGAGGAGCTAAGAAGGATCAGAGGCAGTTCTCAAATTTGGACGATGAACACAGTTGGAGGTGGCAACCACTCTTCTAGGAGATTCCATTTCCCAGCTACAATCTTTAAAAAAAGACCTTTAACCAACCTAACTACACTAATGATATTCTATTTGTTTCATGGAACTCGAGAGGTATGTCCCATCTCTCCTTGTCCAGTGAGCTGTGTTTGTATGTAAAAAACGCAATATTGTGTGCATTCAGGAATCCTTTATGACTATTGAATTGAAACTTTATGGCTTTGAGTGTTGTTTTCAGCTAGTAAAAAAAGGTGAAAGAGATCGCCCGTCAGGTGGTCTCCAGACAGCCATAAAGATTGAGGAGGGGTGTAAAATTTTGGAAGCCATCTCCAAACTTAGGGGAGTGCTGGCAGTGGTTGTGGGGTTAAAAATGGGGCAGTGTGTTTCCTACATCCTTAATTTGAACTTTTCAACTTTATTTAGGAGCTAAATGAACTTCTAAAAAGAGCTGACAGTGAAATATAGCAGCATACATATAGTGATAGCAGGCGATTTGAAAACTGAGATACCAAAAGGTGGAAGCGGGTTTGGATGTATTAATTGTGCTTAATGAGGAGGGACGACACACAATAGTAGGGGGACCTGGGGGAACAAGGAAGAGCCTACACGGACATATATGGTTTCATCTATTACACCATGTGAATTCCATGCTAAGTCACGATTTGGATTCGTATACATGGACTGATGGATGTAGGGTGTCTGCAATCGATCACATGTTCATGTTACAACACTTATTTGATGCGTGTTATACATTTTAAATTACAGACACTTCTCTAGGTGATCATCGATCATTGGAGGTGGCAATCAAAGTAGATCAGGATCAAATTGTGGTAGATCAAATTCCTGCAAGCCTTGAATTAAACAGATCAGAAAATAGAATTAAATGGCATGAGGGGAATGTAAAAAAAAATATATGGTGTTTGTGGCAGATTTTCATAATAACTCGTTGTATAGGAGATGTACTTTATTCACATAGTCCAAATTTCCTGCATATTTAGACAATCTTATTGCTAAATCAACTACATCAAGGTTCAGGGTTGCTCCTGGAACTTTCCGCCCACATATGTACGATCCATTGGTCAACTCTCGGAAAAATCTTTGTAAAAAGGAGATAAGAAGTTTGCTGAATAGAGCTGCAGCATGGGAATCAAACTTTTCTGGTATTCGCCATTTAAAACAGAAATTGAAAAATTGGTTAAAGGGCCACTAAGCTCATATGTTGCAGTTGGAAAATGAAGCCATGTTAATTGCCCTAAAAGATGGTACCGCACAGCAATTTCGGCATCTGATAAATACTCTTGAATCTTCTCAAGTATCAGCACAAACTAATTGTATATCGCAGGACATATGGGCAGGACACTTTGGTAGCCCATATGCAGAAAAAAGTCCTATGCCCACTAAAATCGCTGCATTAAGGAGTAACACCTGGGTGTGCAATTTCACGATATCAGACATCACAAGGCAAATTCAAAAGTTAAGCTCCTCTAAAGCCACTGGTCCAAATGGACTAGCAAATGTCATCTTCAAAGCCAATCCTGGCAAAGGTATTGATGAAGCTGTTCTCAGATATAATTCTAAATAGGCAGATTCCAGTGTCATGGCACTTATCGTACATCATTCCTATTTATAAGAAAGGAGACATGAGTCTCCCAACAAACTATCATCCAATCGCCCTAATGCATGGCGACTCTAAGATCTTCTCAGGTCTGGTTCTTAAGCAAGTGGTGGAATAGTTGGAATCCAACTCTATCCTCTCTAATAGACAATTTGTCTTTCGAAAGACGATGGGGACAGAGATAGGGGGACTATTAGTAACTCTATTACAAGAAAAGGCTTGGAAAAAAGAGGCTGTGCCTATATACATGGTAGCTATGGATCTCTCTCTTGCCTTCGATCATGTTGATCGTTTATTGCTATGGTCCAAACTTCTCTCCTTTGAGATGCCTTGAGAAATTTTGGCCATACTAATACATTTGCATGAGGGATCACTTGTGCAGGTTCGATTGAACAATGAGGACCAACTCTCCCACCCAATCAAAACAAGGAATGGGCTTCGTCAAGGATGTATATTTGCTCCTACACTTTTTAACTTATATCTTTCGGAGGCTGGAAAAATTCTAGATGTCGCCTCTCTGATGTCCCCGAAAATTGAGGGACTGAATATAAATTGGTGTGCGTACGCTGATGACTTGCTATTAATAGACAGCACACCAGTAGGACTACAGCGTAATATTAAAGCTTTTGCCCATTACTTGACTAGGAACGGGTTGATCGTCAATGAAAAGAAATCTGTCATCGTGCATCTGAGTAACCAGAAAAAGCCACCAGTATTCAGTTGGTTCTTAAATAAACACAAACACAAATTGGCAACATGGAGGTCACTGCGGTATCTGGGTTTTTCAATTTTTGACTGCTTAAGTAAAAGACTATGGGGCCAATTCATAGAATTTGGCGCACAAGTGGCGCATGCGGCTGGCGCACAGTGTGCGTGTGCGGTAGTCTGCGCCAGCCGCGTGCGCCGAAACACATTCAGGCGCACAGCGTATTCATGGATTCCAACATCCACAACCAGCCGTGGCGCAGAGTGGCGCAGCGACCCTGCAGCAGCGTCAGTTACGCCCCCAAGAACGCCCCTTGCGCAGGGAAAAGCCATCAAAATCCCCAATCCAGCGCAAAGAGCAGCAGCAAAAGCAGAGCGGGGAGCGTGTATTTCAGGGGTGTGCGGGTGTCCCCACACGCGATAGGCCTGGGTACGTGTATTACAGGGGTGCGCGAGAAAATCTACACGCGATTGGCCTGGGTACGTGGATTTCAGGGGTGCGCGAGAAATTCTACACGCGATTGGCCTGGGTACGTGTATTACAGGGGTGCGCGAGAAAATCTACACACGATTGGGCTGGGTACGTGGATTTCAGGGGTGCGCGAGAAATTCTACACGCGATTGGCCTGGATACGTGGATTTCAGGGGTGCGCGAGAAATTCTACACGCGATTGGGCTGGGTACGTGGATTTCAGGGGTGCGCGAGAAATTCTACACGCGATTGGCCTGGGTACGTGGATTTCAGGGGTGCGCGAGAAATTCTACACGCGATTGTGCTGGGTACGTGGATTTCAGGGGTGCGCGAGAAATTCAACACGCGATTGGCCTGGGTACGTGGATTTCAGGGGTGCGCGAGAAAATCTACACGCGAATGGGCTGGGTACGTGGATTTCAGGGGTGCGCGAGAAATTCTACACGCGATTGGCCTGGGTACATGGATTTCAGGGGTGCGCGAGAAAAGCTACACGCGATTGGCCTGGGTACGTGGATTTCAGGGGTGCGCGAGAAATTCTACACGCGATTGGCCTGGGTACGTGGATTTCAGGGGTGCGCGAGAAATTCTACACGCGATTGGGCTGGGTACGTTGATTTCAGGGGTGCGCGAGAAATTCTACACGCGATTGGCCTGGGTACGTGGATTTCAGGGGTGCGTGAGAAATTCTACATGCGATTGGCCTGGGTATGTGGATTTCAGGGGTGCGCGAGAAATTCTACACGCGATTGGCCTGGGTACGTGGATTTCAGGGGTGCGCGAGAAATTCTACACGCGATTGGCATGGGTACGTGGATTTCAGGGGTGCACGAGAAAATCTACACGCGATTGGGCTGGGTACGTGGATTTCAGGGGTGCGCGAGAAATCCTACATGCGATTGGGCCTGTGCGAGTGGGGCAGTGTATTACGTAGGTGTGCGGGAAGTTGAAGAGGTGAATTGCCAGTGTGGGTCCTCCCAGGTCTCCCCTCTACCCCCTCCACGACCTCTGCAGGCAGCCCACACCACAGGGGACTACCCTGCACCCCTGGTCATGTCCCGCAGGCAGCCCATCCACCATGGGCATGCCCCCCAGCCAAGCCACATGTCCCCTTGCACCCCCACCCCCCAGCAGGCCCCCACTCATGTCCCCCTGCACCCCCACCCCCCAGCAGTGCAGGGGCAGCCTCCACCAGGCCCCCACCCATGTCTCCCACCACCCCCACCCCCCAGTCACCAGGGGCAGCCTCCACCAGGCCCCCACCCATGTCTCCCACCACCCCCACCCCCCAGCAGTGCAGGGGCAGCCTCCACCAGGCCCCCACCCATGTCTCCCACCACCCCCACCCCCCAGCAGTGCAGGGGCAGCCTCCACCAGGCCCCCACCCATGTCTCCCAGCACCCCCACCCCCCCAGTCACCAGGGGCAGCCTCCACCAGGCCCCCACCCATGTCTCCCAGCACCCCCACCCCCCAGCAGTGCAGGGGCAGCCTCCACCAGGCCCCCACCCATGTCTCCCACCACCCCCACCCCCCAGCACTGTGGGGCACCTGCCAGCAGGTTCCCACCCATGTCTAACCCATGTCTCCCAGCACCCCCACCCCCCAGCAGTGCAGGGGCAGCCTCCACCAGGCCCCCACCCATGTCTCCCACCACCCCCACCCCCCAGCCACCAGGGGCAGCCTCCACCAGGCCCCCACCCATGTCTCCCACCACCCCCAGTCACCAGGGGCAGCCTCCACCAGGCCCCCACCCATGTCTCCCACCACCCCCACCCCCCAGCAGTGCAGGGGCAGCCTCCACCAGGCCCCCACCCATGTCCAACCCATGTCTCCCAGCACCCCCACCCCCCATCAGTGCAGGGGCAGCCTCCACCAGGCCCCCACCCATGTCTCCCACCACCCCCACCCCCCAGCACTGTGGGGCACCTGCCAGCAGGCCCCCAACCATGTCCCCTTGCACCCCCACCCCCCAGCAGGCCCCCAACCATGTCTCCCACCACCCCCACCCCTCCAGTCACCAGGGGCAGCCTCCACCAGGCCCCCACCCATGTCTCCCACCACCCCCACCCCTCCAGTCAGCAGGGGCAGCCTCCACAAGGCCCCCACCCATGTCTCCCACCACCCCCACCACCCAGTCACCAGGGGCAGCCTCCACAAGGCCCCCACCCATGTCTCACACCACCCCCACCCCTCCAGTCACCAGGGGCAGCCTCCACAAGGCCCCCACCCATGTCTCCCACCAGCCCCACCCCTCCAGTCACCAGGGGCAGCCTCCACAAGGCCCCCACCCATGTCTCACACCACCCCCACCCCTCCAGTCACCAGGGGCAGCCTCCACCAGGCCCCCACCCATGTCTCCCACCACCCCCAGTCACCAGGGGCAGCCTCCACCAGGCCCCCACCCATGTCTCCCACCACCCCCACCCCTCCAGTCACCAGGGGCAGCCTCCACCAGGCCCCCACCCATGTCTCCCACCACCCCCACCCCTCCAGTCACCAGGGGCAGCCTCCACAAGGCCCCCACCCATGTCTCCCACCACCCCCACCACCCAGTCACCAGGGGCAGCCTCCACCAGGCCCCCACCCATGTCTCCCACCACCCCCACCCCTCCAGTCACCAGGGGCAGTCTCCACCAGGCCCCCATCCATGTCTCCCACCAGCCCCACCCCTCCAGTCACCAGGGGCAGCCTCCACCAGGCCCCCACCCATGTCTCCCACCACCCCCACCCCCCAGCAGTGCAGGGGCAGTCTCCACCAGGCCCCCACCCATGTCTCCCAGCACCCCCACCCCCCAGCAGTGCAGGGGCAGCCTCCACCAGGCCCCCACCCATGTCTCCCACCACCCCCACCCCTCCAGTCACCAGGGGCAGCCTCCACCAGGCCCCCACCCATGTCTCCCACCAGCCCCACCCCTCCAGTCACCAGGGGCAGCCTCCACCAGGCCCCCATCCATGTCTCCCACCACCCCCACCCCCCAGCAGTGCAGGGGCAGTCTCCACCAGGCCCCCACCCATGTCTCCCAGCACCCCCACCCCCCAGCAGTGCAGGGGCAGCCTCCACCAGGCCCCCACCCATGTCTCCCACCACCCCCACCCCTCCAGTCACCAGGGGCAGCCTCCACCAGGCCCCCACCCATGTCTCCCACCACCCCCACCCCTCCAGGCACCAGGGGCAGCCTCCACCAGGCCCCCACCCATGTCTCCCACCAGCCCCACCCCTCCAGTCACCAGGGGCAGCCTCCACAAGGCCCCCACCCATGTCCCACTCATGTCCCCTTGCACCCCCACCCCCCAGCAGGCCCCCACTCATGTCCCCTTGCACCCCCACCCCCCAGCACTGTGGGGCACCTGCCAGCAGGCCCCCAACCATGTCCCACTCATGTCCCCTTGCACCCCCACCCCCCCAGCACTGTGGGGCACCTGCCAGCAGGCCCCCAACCATGTCCCATTGCACCCCCACCCCCCAGCAGGCCCCCACTCATGTCCCCCTTGCACCCCCACCCCCCAGCACTGTGGGGCACCTGCCAGCAGGCCCCCAACCATGTCCCACTCATGTCCCCTTGCACCCCCACCCCCAGCACTGTGGGGCACCTGCCAGCAGGCCCCCAACCATGTCCCCTTGCACCCCCACCCCCCAGCAGGCCCCCACTCATGTCCCCCTGCACCCCCACCCCCCAGCACTGTGGGGCACCTGCCAGCAGGCCCCCAACCATGTCTCCCACCACACCCACCCCTCCAGTCACCAGGGGCAGCCTCCACCAGGCCCCCACCCATGTCTCCCACCACCCCCACCCCTCCAGTCACCAGGGGCAGCCTCCACCAGGCCCCCACCCATGTCTCCCACCACCCCCACCCCTCCAGTCACCAGGGGCAGCCTCCACCAGGCCCACACCCATGTCTCCCACCACCCCCACCCCTCCAGTCACCAGGGGCAGCCTCCACCAGGCCCCCAACCATGTCTCCCAGCACCCCCACCCCCCAGCAGTGCAGGGGCAGCCTCCACCAGGCCCCCACCCATGTCCAACTCATGTTCCCCAGCCAACATGTCATCACAATCCAGAACCCTGGTCTCTATGGTCAGCCCCCAAATGCAAAACACCCACCCGAGTATTGCATCCACCCACTCATAATTTGCAATTACATCACAGAACACCAATTGCAAGTTCCGAAACAAACACATGTCCCTCACATACACCCAATGGGTGTCAGTGAATCTCAAAACACAGAACATGAAATGCATGAAAACAATGAGATACCACACATTGAAGTTCAACAAAAAAATAATGTATTAAAGGAAACATGAATAGAATCAAAAATGAAGAAACAGAAATGTGAATGTAAAAAAATGAAAAGAAGCATGTCCGTTCAAAATTAAAAAAAAAAAAATATTGAAATCCAAAGTAATGTTGTACAAAGTCCATGTCCACAAAACAAAATCCAATGGGAAATAAAAATAAAAGCCATTGATCCATGGAGAATGTTAAAAAAGAAAGTATGTACACGTCTACAGCTATGTACAATGCAAGAAGCCTGGGTCCATTATCCCAACAAAATAAAGGAAACCTATCTAACTACACTAACTAATAAAAAAAATATATACAAAAATGTGGCCAATGTCCAAAAGGTCCAAATGAAACAAAAACAAAAATGAAACCTAACACTACCTACATAACTATGTACAAGGGCAGCGGGCTAGTTCCACGGCTCACTTCTGGATGTGCCGGGCCAGGGCATCATCGAACTCCTCCTCAATGTCCCGGAGGCGGTCCTCCTCCATGGCCCCGAGGGTCCGCAGGGCCGTCGACGTGTCCACCTCCAAACCCCTGCGGATTGCCTCGAGGCACTCAGCCCGCCTCAGGGCCCTCTGCATGGAGTTCTCCGCCCTGACCATTGAGAGCCGTGCCTCTTCCGCCCGCTGCCGCTCCGCATCTATGGCGTGGCCCAACCGCTGCCACACGGAAGACACTTTTTGTCCTGGGTCCTCCTGCCCTCCGGCCGATGCCTGCCCTTCCGATGTCGAAGGCCCCGAGCCTTCATGGCTCCCACCATGGTGCTGCTGCTGCTGTGCCTCTGCCCCTGCACTGCCTCCTGCTGCCTGCACATCCTCCGCCGGCTGGGGTGCAGTCGTTGACGTGGCCACCCCTGCTGGACGTCCGACTCCCGACTGTGGCAGGGATGCCTCCTCCACCAGCCTGGCCGCACCGTCAGAGGCAGCTCCACAGGGCACCCAGGTGACTGATGGGTGGGAAGATGGCACAGAGTACGACTGGCGCGTAGGGGGTCCAGCTGAGGAGGGGGTCGTGGCAAGCCCCATCAGACGGAGGAATCCGGCCTGGGTGACCTGTCCCAGCAGGCTGACGTGGTCAATGAGCCATTCGAGATGACGTGCAGTCTCTTCATGAAAAGACTGCAGGTCACCTCGCATGGCCCGTTGACGCAACGCCACACCAGCCAGGACAGGCTCAACCCGGGCCTGGATAGCCACGTCCGCAGGCAGAGGAAGGCCAGTTGACGTCAGCTCATCTCCTGCCTGAAAACTGGTCTGGACATAGGCATTCCTGCTGGTGCAAGATGATGCAGGGACAGGATCAGGGACAGGATTGCACACAGGCACCTCCGCGGCGGCCTGTGCTGCCTCCTGTCCCTGGTCCTGCACTGCACCACTAGCACCAGTGGTATCCCCACCCCCAGACCCCGTCTCTGGTGCTTGCACGGCCTCCTCCTCCACCAAACCCCCCACCAACCTGGATGACTCTGTGCCATCTTCCCCCGTTGGGCCCTGTGGGGTCCCAGCTGCCCCTTCTGCTGCCGAGGAGTCCAACTGCAACCTCCGCCTCTTGGACCTCTCCCCGGCAGCTGCGGCCTGGGACGCGGCACCGGACTCCTCACTCCCCGACGAGATGACAACATGGGAGGGGAGCCGGGCCTTGCGTCTCCGGCTGGCGGTGAGATCCCCGCTGCTGTGCTCCACAGCACCTTCTCCGCCCTCTTCATCAGTTGACGCTGCAGACAGGGAGAAACAAAACACACGCATCAGGGCAATGTACAATGGACACATACACACATGACAGTTGTACATGAGTGGCATTGGCAAACTTCAGACATGTCATCACGATCCCCAACACACATGTCATTACAACTCGCACACACGAGCCATACCACAGCCATATCGCAACTGCCAACACCATCCATACACATACAACAGCATGAGCAGCCAAAGGTGAGCCAGACATCACATGCAACACAGGAAGTGCACCACACATGTACACACACCACCACACTTGCATGCATGTGTACACCTCTGGCAAGTGTCGCAGTGTTCAGACGGGCATCCATGTCACATCTGCCCATCAGGCTTCCACATACCGCTGTCACATGCATCCATGTTGCATCACTGTTGCACCCTTGTCAAATACACACACATGCACATGTACACAGCGCTGATACATGCAGCTGAAAACAACATACATGCGTGACATCACGGACATGTCTACTCACATACACATTCATACAAACTTGTGTGCCCACACAACTGCATTTGGCATGCAAGCCCACACACACAGGCACCATCCATGTCTCACACATTACAGCCCTCGCATGTGTCAGCCCCACGGACCTGTACACCCGCACCCATACTCGACCCCATACAAACAGATGTGCAACCTGCACACTACTGAACAATCACCACATGCACTGCTCACAATCAGGATGCATGTACACTCACCGCTCGACTCCAGACGGGTCTGCCTCTCAAGGACCTGGACGTGGAGCGCTGGGGATATGTGTTCCAGGACCCTCATCTGTTCCTCCGACAAGTGGCCCCGGCGCCCCTTGGCATCCGCTGCCTTCAAGAGGCGCCGGGCCTTGTTCAGGGTCCTGGACCTGAAGTCCTCCCAGCGCTTCTTGACATGTTGGAAGTCGCGGACTGCCACCCCCTCCGCGTTGATGGCAGTCACGATGTCAGTCCAGATCCGAGTCCGTCCTTCCTTGTCGGCGCGGGAACTTCCGAAGAGGGCATCATACTGCCCCAGGACTTGCTCCACCAGGACACCAACTTCGGTGGCACTGAAGCTGGTGCCCCTCTGCCTCTCTGGCCGGGGGTTGTCAGTGGTCACAGATGGAGTTTGCCCCGACATGACAACCCCAGAGACAGGAGTGGGTGGGCAACTGGGTCCTGGGGCTGGGCTGTGGAGCGATGGAATCCCAGTCGGGAGTCTTTGGTTCCAGCAGGGGTGGTCACACCAACAGCACCCCTGGCTGATGTGCAGGCAGCAAATGGCAGGGCACGTGGGCAGCAGGCAGTCAGGCAGCAGCAGATGGCAGGTGGGAGCGTGCTCAGGGCTCTGGGGGGCAGTAGTTCGGCCTTCTGGGCAGGAGCGTGGTCTTCCGTGTGCTTACGCGTGGCCAGCTTGATACGGAGTGATTTGGCACGTGAAAATTCTGCACGTCAGCGTGTAATTCGAGGAAAGGCCCTTAGCGCGTAAGCGCGTCTGCACGCATACGCATTTTCATTGGACCAAAGGCCCTCAGCGCGTGAGCGCGTCTGTGACGTGACGTGCGAGGGAATATCCCTCATTGCACGTGATGACAGAACACACGTGGATTTCAACCAATCGCGTGTGAAAGTTCACGGCACCCCGGAACACACGTACCCAGGCCAATGGCGTCACGTACCCAGGCCAATGGCGTGTGGAACTACCCGCGCACCCCGAAACACACGTACCCAGGCCAATGGCGTGTGGAACTACCCGCGCACCCCGAAACACACGTACCCAGGCCAATGGCGTGTGGAACTACCCGCGCACCACGAAACACACGTACCCAGGCCAATGGCGTGTGGAACTACCCGCGCACCCCGAAACACACGTACCCAGGCCAATCGCGTGTACGCTCGCTCCTCTCCGATCACACGCGATGACACCCGAATACGGGAAACCAACGAGTCCGCCCACACGGAGGCGTCCCGCGCCCGCGCACAGCATAAAAGTGCGCGCAAACAACAAACGCGTATATACAGCGACGATGAATGCCCCATTTGTTGCTGCACTGATTGTGGGACACCGCAGGAGGAGGAGAATAGCCAGGGCACGCATTTTTGCACCACGGACAAGCCTTTTTGGGATGCCTGACGACCAGGTCTACGGCAGGTATAGGTTTCCACCCCATATCATCCTAGACCTGGTCAGGGAGTGGGAAGATGACCTCACATCCCCCACCCTTTGCTCCCAAGCATTGAGCCCCTTGGAGAAGCTGCTCAATGTCTTGCATTTTTTGGCCACTGGGTCGTTTCAGTGGACCACTGCCATAGTGGGGGGGGTCTCACAGGCCACGCAGTCACGCTGCCTACACCAGGTACTGGCAATCATGACAGCGCGCCCCTCAGTCCGCAGGCACATATACATGCCCAGAACACCCGCAGAAAGGCAGGCCGTTGTCCTGGATTTTTTCAGGGTGGCACACTTCCCCAAAGTGCTCGGTGCCATAGATTGCACCCATGTGGCCCTACGTCCACCTAGGGCCACTGAGCACATCTACCGAAACCGCAAGCACTGGCATTCCATCAATGTACAGGTGGTATGCGATGCAAAGGGAATCATCACCTCTGTCTATGCAAACTACCCTGGCTCCACCCATGACAGTTTCATATACAGAATGTCCGCCCTGAGCCGGGCCCTGGAAGCAGGGCAGCATGGCGACACATGGCTCCTAGGTCAGTACAAATGCCCTTGCACATGCATGCAAGTCACACACAGACAAATATCCCAACCCTAATAATCTCAATTATTATCACCTCCCCAGGGGACAGTGCCTACCCTCTGAGCAACCACATGATGACGCCAATCCGGAACCCCACCACACCACCCCAGGTAAGATACAACGCCGCCCATATTGCAACCAGGGGCAAAGTGGAGCGCACATTCGGAGTGCTCAAGTCACGTTTCCGCTCCCTTGACCGCTCTGGTGGGCAACTACTCTATGCACCACCAGTAGTGTGCAGGATCATTGTGGCAGCATGTGTCCTGCACAATGTTGCAACACGGCAGGGCGTCCCGGTGGACATGGTGGTGCCCCCACATCCCCAACCACAGGCACAGGCGCTGCCCATGGGAGGGGACAGGGCACGTGGCGAGGAAGCCCGGACCCAGCTTGTGGCCACATTTTTCACCTAAACTCCCACCCCTGCGGAGTGCACACAGGCCTGGCACATACCAGGTGACAATCGATGATGACAAAGTGACAGTCAACTGTCACAACCCTACCACCCTGAGATAGTTGCCATGGAAGTGCCACATCGTCTGCATCCCTAGCTACTTAAACACAAGCTATCCTGTGCAACCAAAATGCACACATATGACATGTGACATGACATGGGCCATACACAAGTATTCCAAGGCGCAATGAGGCAGGGGGGGGGAACAAGGGAACACAGAGAACGGTACTACTAGGCCAGGTGTCATTGAGATTGTGCAAGTGCAGGGGTAGGGGGAAGGGAAAAGTGCAAGGGGAAGGGTGGGGGGGAGTCCAGTACAGGGGAAGTAGGCCAAAAGAATAATGCATAGGTCGCCTGGTGGCAACTGCAAAGATAAGTGCAGACAAGTGCTGGGAAGGGAGGGCTGTAGGGATAGAGAGACAGTACTGCAGTGCAGGGGTTGCCAGGGTGGCAGTGCAAGTGGACAGTGGCTGGGCCAGGGACCGAGGTTGGTGAGAGTGTCCCAGTAGCAGCTCCTGTGCAGTTCCAGTGAAGAATTCTGCAAGGGAGAGGCAGAGAGTAAGCAGAAGCAAAGAGGAAGGTCTTGAGGTGCTTCCAGAACTGGAGATGGTTCCCCTCAAGTTCAAGTCAGACAGGAAGTCTGTTCCAGGGGGAGGGCCCTGCTGCGGAGAGAAACCTACCCCCAGCTAGTTGCTCTGAGAAGCGGATGACCTGGACATGCAAGGTGTGCATCACACACACCTGCAAAACAGGCCATGGCCATCACTGTCATGTCACTCAAACCCTCCCAAACATCAACATGACATGGCAAGCAATACCCATACACTGACGCAGTAACAATAAGGTACACATTGCCATGTCCTAAATGTACAGTGGCATCGGACAATGATGCCTGACCCGGAATCAGATGAAATGACAGACCAACAAAATGTCCCACCCAAAATAAGTCGTTTCCAAATGCATTGCAACAGTCGTAGACGTAACATCACAATGAATGCCTGTCTATATGCACATTAAGCATTGCAAAATCAACACTGCAGCTCATGTGTGCAGTGTCCCACTCCTGCATCACACTGCTCAGCGCACAGCACAGTGAACAGCCATTGCGTGTGATGCACACCCTGAGCATCACATCTAAGTGACAGACTACATCAAACATCAAATTTGGCATGTACTGGAGCCATAATCGGTCACAGAACATGTGCTGCCGGGACACAGTGGGCACCAGAAGGCAAACAGTGTACACGTGGATATGCAAGGGTGGGAGTACATGGAGTGCATCCGAGTGCAAGTGTGTGGTTCTGCAGGGACATGCACTCCACATATGCATGTGCACTCAAGTGACCATCAGTGTTCCCTACACATCACATGTGAACATCCACCATGTGTACACCCCAGCATGTCAAACCACAACTATCCCCTCGCACCTGAAAGGAAAACACAACACATGAACAGGCATTGATCAGCAGAACACAACATGTACATAGGACAACAACATTACAATGTCAGAGTTCCCATCACACTGCAGGGCAATGCAACTATCAACAACAACCCCCCCCTCCCGCGCAAATAACCATGACCCGCTGAACAACTGCACCTGGGTCATGGAGCCTCCAACCCTCATTTCCACCTGGCCACAGGATCACCTTTACCCTTCGTGTCCATCTCCCACCTTGTGTGTAAAAAGATGCCTGAACCCTCAGAATCCACACTCATTTCCAAAATCACAAAATCCAAGGCATGAAAACGAACCCAAACACCCTCCAGTAGATGACTTGACATAGCAGTACCTCACAAACGCCAAGTACTACCACAATGATGCAACAACCAAGGTAGCACAGCAGAACAATGTCACGACAGGATGTGAGACATGTGTGGTACATGACATAGGATGATGCACCATGAATGGATGTGTACTGTCACAGGTCCCCTGTCCAGGCGCGGGAGTCTCATGAAACAACCACCCACACCATGTCCCGGGTGCCTGCAAGGTCCAACTCACACAGGCCCCTGAGATCATGGTGGGGAATGAGGTTCAGGGATATGCAGTCGGGACAGGTGTAGACACACTGGATGACTGGAATGAGTGGCAGGTGAGGGGAGGAGGAATGACACATGAAACTAGGGAATGCACGAAAATGTACAACCTGCATGAACACATACACAATCCAAACAAACTTGGACATCATTGTCATGGCCTTCTGTAGTCCAGGCTCAGGAGTGGTACGAACCAACCACCCCCTCTAGGGTTTTGGCGCCTGCAAGTTCGGGGCTTACACAGGCATCCGCAACCCCAGTGGGGAAAGAGGGTCAGGGAACGTTGCTTGGATAGGCACGGGAAGCAGGAACACCGGGTAGAGGGTACAGGTTTCATAATTGCATAGGATCACGGGTGATTAGGGAAAAAAACATACCAAATAGGACCACACATACATCCGTGCATCAGTACACTCCCCAGCAAGCCTATGCAGGGCAGTTTGTAAGGAAAACAACAAGACACTTAGCTCTGGTTTTGAGTGCTGGCCTCCTGCCTGCGCACTCTCAGGGCCGGTTACAGGAGCACTGCAATGCTGCAAAGAGAGACACAGTCAACAACCTGTATGTGCCAATTACACGAAAACACAACACAAAACATGCCCCATAGCAACAAACTACTCTACAAACAGACAATCAGTGCTCGATGCTTCGTACCCATATATAACATCACCCCTGTGACAGGTCATACACAGTCAATGCAGTAAGTCAGGCGCTGGTGGGTGCGTGGCAAATGGAACACCAATGTGTCACAATTCACACAACATGCAATGTTCCCTGGGTAAGCAGACAGACCCATATGGCAAGCCATGACTACAGAGCAAGTTGCGGACCACCATGACCAAAACAAAGTTGGCAGTGCATTTATCATGAAGTACGTGGAATAGACATGCACTGCACCCAAGTATGTCCCTTGCTGTATGTCCCTGTGAGCTGCCCCTTTCCATGTCTCGGAAGGCTACATGGTTGATACAAGTGCCTCAATGAACCTTGGTGTACCGCAGGGTATGTGCCACTGCCCCTGCATGTGTCCCAGACAACCCTACCATCAACAGCCATCAGTCCACAAACACATCTGAGCTGCATTGTGTGCTTCAACACCAATATTCATCTAAGCTCACCCTCAGTGCTGTGACTAAGGCTGCATGTGCAACTCGCCTGGTGCAAGCTTTGCTGTGTCGTGGCCCCCCTGTGATGCTCACCTTGCCTGGAGTTCCTTGGAACATATCAGCAGTTCTAGGATGTGGGTCTGCAATCACTGTGGCTCTGCTCGTGCACACATGTGCATGTGGGCACCAACAAACGGGTGAGGAATTCCGTCGTCCAATGGGCCATGTCTGCTGGCAAAGGTGCTCTGGTGCCTCATCCCCCTGCAGAAAGTGCATGAAACAAATGATTAATGCATCAAAGTGATCTGTGTGTGTCTCATCAGGCATCTCATTACTTGACCATGTCAGAGAGTCACATCACAAATCACACCATCAGTCCGTCTTTGACTTCCAATGTGTGGAACACTATCTACAGCATGAATTGCAACAGGCACGTGTACAGGAAAGATATGAGACATAATACACAATGCATAGCAATCAATGTCCACATTAATCATGACACACCCCATCTAGCAAAAGCTGAACAGTGGACAATTACACCTAAATCATCCCCACTAGGGGTGTCAACACAAGTCACAAAGCACCAGACATGCCACAGATATGACAGTCCAAAGCCCTTGTGTAAAATTCTGTAACACCGAACCATCCTTGCGAGCCCATGGATAAGGGAGGCAGGAGTGGCATATGTGAGTCAAGGAACCCAAGCAGCAAACACATACACAAGACAACCATGAAGGGCCCAGCTGGAACAGACAGTGGATGCCTTCAAAAACCACAAGGCACTGCACTGTCACATGAAAGCACAATAGACTACAAATTTTAAACTAACTCAACTATTAACTAATTACACTAACTATGGAAAACCTACATTACCTATTTAAACTAACTATCAAACAGAAACTTAACTAACTAAACTAAAAGAAAAATCAAAAATGGCCACATACGACCCGGGGGGGAGGGGAGGCACCCAGGAGGGGGGAGGTACAGGGTGCTGCTCAACATCCACATGCGATGATGCTGAGCCAAAAAAAAATACCTCCATGGGCTCAACGCCTGCACAGCACGACCTATGTGGGAGATAGATGGTCGTCCGAGTCTGGCTCATCCTGGAAAGGAGGACGTGGCACAGTAGCCTGGCCACGCCTAGCCGCAGCTTGCCCCTCGTCGGCAGCAAGTCTGCCGGACAGGTGAGCCTGGTTCTGTGTGGCGATGTTACATAGGTCTGCATGCAGAACCTCACGTGATACACGTGCTTCCTCTTGCAAGGTAGCACGTGTAACACGGAGTTCCTCCTGCAAGGCCTGGCTGGACAACCGCTGCACCTCCCGGCAAGCCTGTAGCTCAGCCGAGATGGTGCGCTCAAGCTGTGCAAACCTCTCCTCTGCCTGCTGCCTCTGGGACATCATAAGGACACCCAGAGTGGATCTGAGGGAGGCATACTCCTCCCTCAGGGCATCCATGTGCGCCTCTGCGTGAGCAGCAATTGCTTGACGCAGAGACGACATTTCAGCCTGGCGTGCCCTGTCTGAGGCCGCCATGCCCAGCCTGAGCGAGCGGGCCGTGGACCGTGCCGCCTGCTGCTGGAGAAGCACCTGCCTAGCAGGGGGGAGCACAGATCGGGCCACACGCTCCATGCTGTCAGCGATGTTCTCCATTGCTGCCCCCTGCCGTTCGGAATTGGCAGTCATGTCTTGCTCCCACTCAGTATACAGCGGTTGCGCGCGGCGACCGCGTTGCCGGGCTTGACCCCTGCGGGACCCAAGGACCGGAGGTCCTCGCTGTGTTGGCACCGCCTGCGGCTGCACGACTACATGCCCCCGTCGACGTGATGTCCCAGGCACATCAGTGACTGGTGTGGAGGGTGACCCTGCGTCCCGATCCACCACTGGCGGAGGAACCAAGACTGTCTGATCCCTCAGTGCAGGTGTCGCAGACATCTGAATCACTCACCCCTGACACATGGACTTGATGGTCATCCAACTCAACATGGACGTCAGAGTCGTCATCAAGGCTGGACTCATAGGCAGCCAGAGACAGGATGGACTGCAGCACTTGGGGGGTTTCATGGCCTACCACCCCACGACCCCCACTAGTGCCGGGTTGATGTGGTCTTACCAACCCTGTGTCTGGCATGACAACACCATCCTCTGCATCCATTGCGTCATCACCTGAAAAATAGAGAGGAAAAGGTCACTACACATGTCAGAAGCACACAACACACACACACACCGACAGCAAAGGCATCCGGCAGACATGTGACACACAACATATGACCTGGCATGCATGCTGGGTCTACTTAGAATAGCCACTGTGATCAGACCTGTTGAAAGGTGGCAGTTTGCATGGAAGTGGGTCTATGCAATGCTGAAAATGTGTACGCCACGCACTACCTACATGTACAAGCACTCCATGGTGTGTGCCAGGAAATGTGAAGGCAGTGCAATGTCAAATTCAGACATCACGTGCATTGTGTATTCAATGTGTACCATGTCTAGCAGCCAAGCACCCCTCCACCCCAGTACCAAAGCAGGGATGCCTAGCATGGTATCAAAAGGCTGCCCATACACCTGTGTATTGACAAGCAGTGTTGACTGGCATCAACAGCTTAATGTGAATCAAATTACAACACTGCTAATGATGCTGGGACAGTGGGCAGGACACATGATGGAAGATCCGGAGGCCAGCCACGTGTGAAGAAGACACGACAAAAGTTGGACAGAGTCATTGGCCATTGAACAGGCTGAGGCCTGTGAGCCACACAGATTGTCATTGCCTAAACATGTGTGCAACGCAGGACTGAGCCACAGTTGACATGGGGAGGCCGATAATATGGCAGGCAATGTATGTAACCAAGGACTCATATTACAGTGATCATCCAGTCAAGGACACATAGGGGCATGCGTGCAATGCACATGGAGCATGAATGGGCACTCATGTCCCTGCGGGACATCTGACCCATGTACAGTACAAGTGGGATACCCTGCATCGAGTACTAAGGCTGTACCACACGGCATATGTCTGGCAGTTTCTAAGCTGGAAGTTAGCATCTACACAGGACACATGAACAAGAAACTACACATTGGCAAGAATGTAGCAGACCAGTGCAAAGGTGGAACTGGGGTGCAGAGTGGCGGAGGAGGGGCAAGGGAGCATGCCCACATGGAGTCCCGCATGCAGGCAGAGGAGACATGCATGACGGTAGCATTGCATTACTTACACATCAGAACCATGTACACGTCACATGTAGCAGCAATCATGCACAACACATCCCACAAGTGAAACACACACGTCCTCAACAACTACGCTTCAACACTCACTGGACTGGGCATCAAAGTCCAGCATCTCTCCCACACCTTCGACCAATTCTGGTGGTATGAACTCCGCAACGAGAGCCTCATGCGGAGTGAGTTCTTCCTCCTCTGGTGCAGGCCCACCGCCAGTCACAAGAGTCAAGTTGTAATTTGAGGCACGCTTAGCCTTAGTGCTGCGCTTGATATCATTCCAGCGCTTTTTACACTCCTGCGCCGTGCGCACCTCATGGCCGAATGAACTGACATGTTCCGCAACATGCTTCCAGTGGGTGTCACGTTGGGCAGCCGTAGTCTGACTATTGGCACCCACTAGCATGTCACGGCTGTGTCCCCGCACGTAGTCCACGAGGAAGTCCAGTTCCTGCTTACAGAAAGGCTTCTTCCTCGACGTGCAGGAGGTCGTGGCTGTGTGTGGGGTCCCAGCCTGTGCTGCAGGTGCAACCTTCCTCCTCTTGGACTGTGGCGCAGACCCTGGCTGGCTAATGCCGCCCTGACCAGTATGGCCAGTGGGTTCGGTGGATTGAGCCGAGGGAGTGGCAGGTGGAGGGATGACCAAAGGCCTGATTTGTGTCAGTGGCAGCTGGGTGCCCACTAATGGACCCTGCGCAGCAACATCAGCTGTGGCAGGGTCATTGACCGCAACGGTCCTGGTTGGCAGACTCACAACCGGGGTGCTGTTGGGTGCATCTGCCCCTGCACTTGCCAACACCCGGCTGTTCGGGGCAGCAGATGACATGACTGCCCCAGGGACACGTGTCTTGGTCTGAGCAGCCCGGCGTGCCCCTATGGTTTCCCCCCTGGCCTGTTGGAGATCTACCAAGGGCTCTTCAAGTTCCAACGCAGCCTGCGCTGGCAGACCCTGAGCCTGGGTGGCGGTGTCCACAGCTGCACCTGCAGCTACCGCTACCCTTGGGCCCGTGGCAGTCGATGGAACGGACTGCTGGGTCATACGGGTGCCAGTGCCAGATGCAGGAGCTGCATCCCCCGGAACCACAGGGGGTGGTGGCATGGCTGCACCGACACATGGCACAACATTGTGCTCAAGTGGCGCACCCCTGCCTCTTCCCCCTCTGTGGCTGCCCTGGACACCCTGGAGTCCCCCTACTCCCTGGTCACCACGGCCACGTCCCCGACCACGCCCACCACGAGGAGTACGCCCAGCTGAGGCGCACCTCACCTTTGGTGGCCTCCCAACCATGGCACAGATGTAATAGTGCTGGCACAGATGGAGTGGTGCCAATGGGAGGTGTAACCCACAATTGTCCTGGGCAATTGGGGTGAAGGGGGTGGGAAGCAAGATGTTAACAGCCCCCCTGCACCTGCAAGGCTGTATGTGACCCCGGTGATGTGGTGACGGGTCACGCAACGCTCAGGCACCCCAAAACTGCAGTAAAACCGTGCACGCAACCCTGCAGCCTACGTGCGTGGATTTGACCTCCCGCAGTACGCGGTGGCACCCAGTAACACGAATAACGCGTACGCGTGGGACACGCAGGCTACGATGACATCGAAAATGGGTGCAATACACAGGGGCACCCGCAGTGGGAAAAGGAGCGTTTGCGACTCACCGTCTGACTAGCGCGATGCAGAAAAACACGCGTAGCCAATACCCCCGCCAAAAGAAGAGATGCGTCCTTGAGAGCTGTGAAGTAGATGGCGCGCGAAACAACTGGAAGCAGCAACACACGTCGGTCTCCACGGAAGGCACGTACAGCGAACTGCTGGGCCCGCTCACCTTTAACCTGTGCTGAGGGAAACGCACGCGCGCGTCACGTCACATGCGGACGTGCAGTTTTTCATGCGCGATTACGCGCATTACACGCGGACGTGCAGTTTTTCACGCGCGATTACGCGCATTACACGCGGACGTGCAGTTTTCCACACGCGATTAGCCTGGGTACGTGTTTTTCCGGGTGAGCGGGTAGTTCCACACGCGATTAGCCTGGGTACGTGTGTTCCGGGGTGGCGTGAACTTTCACACGCGATTGGTTGAAATCCACGTGTGTTCTGTCATCACGTGCAATGAGGGATACACCCTCGCACGACACGTCACAGACGCGCTCACGCGCTGAGGGCCTTTGGTCCAATGAAAATGCGTATGCGTGCAGACGCGCTTACGCGCTACGGGCCTTTCCTCGAATTACACGCTGACGTGCAGATTTTTCACGTGCCAAATCACTCCGTATCAAGCTGGCCACGCGAATACACACGGAAGACCACGCTCCTGCCCAGAAGGCCGAATCACTGCCCCCCAGTGCCCCGAGCAGCCTCCCACGTGCCATCTGCTGCTGCCTGCCTGCCTGCCTGCCTGCTGCCACCGTGCCCTGCCATTTGGTGCCTGCACATCAGCCATCTGCAGGGGTCCAGTTGCTGTGTCGACCCCTGCTGGAACAGTAGACTCCCGACTGGGATACCATCGCTCCACAGCCCAGCCCCAGGACCCAGTTGCCCACCCACGCCTGCCTCGGGGGTCGCCATGTCGGGGCAAGCACCATCTGAGACCAGTGGCGACCCCCAGCCAGAGAGGCAGAGGGCCACCAGCTTCAGTGAGAAGGAAGTTGGTGTCCTGGTGGAGCATGTCCTGGGGCATTATGATGCCCTCTTCGGAAGACCACGCGCCAACAAGGAAGGACGGGAGAGGATCTGGGACGATGTAGTGGTTGCCATCAACGCGGAGGGGGTGGCAACCCGCGACATCAAGCACATCAAGAAGCGCTGGGAGGACTTGAGGTCCAGGACCCTCAATAAGGCCCGGCGCCTCGCGGAGGGGGGCCGGGCACGCCTGAGTGACATCCAGATGAGGGTCCTGGAACGCGTAGACCCAGCGCTCCACGCCCAGATCCTTCGGAGGCAGACCCATCTGGAGTTGGCCGGTAAGTGGCCAAGCATTACTGTGTGAGACAGGGCATGTTGCAGTGTGCTGGTTGTCTGATACCTGCCTGTATGTGTGACATAGGCCATGTACGTATGTGTGTGTGCAGGGACATCATGGTCAGGCATGTGAGTACAGTGATGTGTGAACCACATGGTTGGTGCATGTGTTCTATTGCAACATGGGGGGCTCTGTGCGGAATGGACACATGGAAGCATGGCAGTCTCTGTTCCTGGACATGGGTGGGGGTGAGGGATGGGTGCTGGTCCCATGTACACGTATGGTGCCCATGTGTGTGTGTCTGAACTGCGTGTCTGTGACTTGTAACTGCCATGGATGCATGACACATGTCTGTGACAATGTTCAGATTCACTGATGCAGCCTAGTCATCCTTGTATCCACTGCGTCTGTGGTGTACTAGGCCAGATGGATGGAACTACGGTGAGGTGTGTGCATGTGATGGCAAGACCCATGATGCATGTGAGTTTAAAACCAACATTGTATGAATCATGAGTCCCTTGGTCATGTATGCCAATGTCCATGGCATGCGCCATGCCTGTTACTGTATGTGTTTTGCCTGCACTGACCCATGTGTTGTGGAGGGACATGATGGAAGTGATGTATGACAGTGCCACTCATCTGCTGTTGCTTCCTGTCTAGGGGACCATTGTACAGTACCCTGATGCTTGTGTTCTATGTCTCCCTCTACACAGTGGCAAGTGAAGAAGAGGGCGGAGAAGGCGCTGTGGAGCAGAGCGGCGGGGATGCCACCACGGCTGCAGCGGAAGGGGTGGGTGAGCCCCCACAGGGGCTTGCACCGGCGGAAGACGGCGTGGAGACATCCAGGTTGGTGGTTTCCACAGAGGGGGAGGAGGCCGCTACTGAGCCACACATGGGGCCTGGTGGGGGCATCCCCGCTGGTGCAAGTGGTGCAGTCCAAGGCCAGGGGCAGGAGGCAGCACAGTTCGCCGTGGAGGTGCCTGTGCATGTCACTGTCCCTGACACTGTGACTGCACCACCATGCACCAGCAGGGATGCCCCATCCCAGGCCCGTCCGCAGGTAGGGGAGATGTCCATGTCATCTGACACTCCTCTACCTGCGGACGAGGGGACCCCTGGCCGTGTGGAGAGGGTCCTGATTGGTGTCGCGTTGCGCACGGCTGCCATTCGTGATGAGGTGCATGCTTCCCGGGAGGAGCATGCACATCATCACGAAGAGCACCGTGCGTACGTGAACCATTTGGGAGCCGCCATGGTCGGGGGTTTCCTACATGTGTGTGGCCTTCTGGCGACCCTCTCCTCCTCTGTGGAGGCTATGCGCCAGTCGTGCTCCATGCCGTCTTCCGGCCCAGATGCCACCAGGGCCCCCTGTGGACCTGCCCCGACCAACGCAGCCAGCTCGGTGGGGACCCCATCCCTGCCACAGTCGGGAGTCGAAGGTCCAGCAGGGGTGGACACACCAGCAACTGTCCCCCTGCAGATGGAGGATGTGCCGGCATCATCTGGCAGGGCACGTGCACGACGGCATCGGTGGATTCCATCAGCCTGGATGCCGTCGTGCTGGCAGAGGCAGTGGCGTCGGAGGCAGCAGCAGGCTCGACGTGGGAGGCATCATGGCTCGGGGCCATCAAGATCAGAGGGGCAGGCATCGGCCGGAGGGCAGGAGAACCCTGGGATGGCCTTGTCTTCCGTGTGGGAACAGTTGGTCCAGCGGATAGGTGCGGAGCGGCAGCGGGCGGAAGAGGAGCGGCTCACCATGGTCAGGGCGGAGTTCTCCATGCGTCGGGCGTTGAGGCGGGCTGAGTGCCTCGAGGAAGCTCGCAGGGAGTTTGAGGTGGACACGGGGTTGTCCCTGCGAGACCTCGGGGCCAGGACAGAGTCCCGCCTCCGGGACATCGACATGGAGTTCGAGGATGCCCTGGCCGGCAACATCACAGAGTGAGCCGCAGGACTTGCCCGCTGCCATTGTATATAGTTCTTTAGTTAGTTAGTGTTAGGTTTCCTTTATTTTTTAAGTTTTTTTTGGACCGCTCGGACAATGGCCACTTTCTGTATATATTTTTATTATTAGTTAGTAGTAGTAGGTTTAATTTATGGTGTTGGGCTCATGGACCCTGGGATATTCTTGTACATAGTTTGATGTTTGGAAAAAACTTGTTGGATTTATATTTGTGTTCACCATGAGGCAATGGTTTTTCCTTATTTTTCCCCCCATTATTTTGCTTTGGACTACATTAGTTTTTGGATTCCTTTGTTTTTTGATTTTTTCTATTTGTTCTCGGACATGGACCATTTGTTTTGTCATCCCCATTGTTGTGTGTTTTATTTCTTTACTTCATTTTCATCTTTAATACATATATTTATTACTTACATTTGTGGTATTTTCTCATTGGTTTCATGCATGTCATGATATGGGTTTTGACATTCACTTGCACCCATTGTGTATGTGTGTGTGAGGGACATGTGTTCATTTACATACTTGCCATTGGGGTTGTATCATGTAATTGCATCTACTATGTGGGTGGATGCAATCCTTGGCTGGGTGTTTGTGCTGGGTATGCTGCCCATTACTGCCATGATTGCATTTGTCAGGACCTGGGGGCAGGGGGACATGAGTGGGGGCCTGCTGGGGGGTGGGGGTGCAAGGGGACATGGTTGGGGGCCTGCTGGCAGGTGCCCCACAGTGCTGGGGGGTGGGGGTGCAAGGGGACATGAGTGGGGGCCTGCTGGGGGGTGGGGGTGCAAGGGGACATGGTTGGGGGCCTGCTGGCAGGTGCCCCACAGTGCTGGGGGGTGGGGGTGCAAGGGGGACATGAGTGGGGGCCTGCAGGGGGGTGGGGGTGCAAGGGGACATGGTTGGGGGCCTGCTGGCAGGTGCCCCACAGTGCTGGGGGGTGGGGGTGCAAGGGGACATGAGTGGGACATAGTTGGGGGCCTGCTGGCAGGTGCCCCACAGTGCTGGGGGGTGGGGGTGCAAGGGGGACATGAGTGGGGGCCTGCTGGGGGGTGGGGGTGCAAGGGGACATGGTTGGGGGCCTGCTGGCAGGTGCCCCACAGTGCTGGGGGGTGGGGGTGCAAGGGGACATGAGTGGGACATGGGTGGGGGCCTTGTGGAGGCTGCCCCTGGTGACTGGAGGGGTGGGGCTGGTGGGAGACATGGGTGGGGGCCTGGGAGACATGGGTGGGGGCCTGGTGGAGGCTGCCCCTGGTGACTGGAGGGGTGGGGGTGGTGGGAGACATGGGTGGGGGCCTTGTGGAGGCTGCCCCTGGTGACTGGAGGGGTGGGGCTGGTGGGAGACATGGGTGGGGGCCTGGTGGAGGCTGCCCCTGGTGACTGGAGGGGTGGGGGTGGTGGGAGACATGGGTGGGGGCCTGGTGGAGGCTGCCCCTGGTGACTGGAGGGGTGGGGGTGGTGGGAGACATGGGTGGGGGCCTGGTGGAGGCTGCCCCTGGTGACTGGAGGGGTGGGGGTGGTGGGAGACATGGGTGGGGGCCTGGTGGAGGCTGCCTCTGGTGACTGGAGGGGTGGGGGTGGTGTGAGACATGGGTGGGGGCCTTGTGGAGGCTGCCCCTGGTGACTGGGTGGTGGGGGTGGTGGGAGACATGGGTGGGGGCCTTGTGGAGGCTGCCCCTGGTGACTGGAGGGGTGGGGCTGGTGGGAGACATGGGTGGGGGCCTGGTGGAGGCTGCCCCTGGTGACTGGAGGGGTGGGGGTGGTGGGAGACATGGGTGGGGGCCTGGTGGAGGCTGCCCCTGGTGACTGGAGGGGTGGGGGTGGTGGGAGACATGGGTGGGGGCCTGGTGGAGGCTGCCCCTGGTGACTGGAGGGGTGGGGGTGGTGTGAGACATGGGTGGGGGCCTTGTGGAGGCTGCCCCTGGTGACTGGGTGCTGGGGGTGGTGGGAGACATGGGTGGGGGCCTTGTAGAGGCTGCCCCTGGTGACTGGAGGGGTGGGGTGGTGGGAGACATGGGTGGGGGCCTGGTGGAGGCTGCCCCTGGTGACTGGAGGGGTGGGGGTGGTGGGAGACATGGTTGGGGGCCTGCTGGGGGGTGGGGGTGCAAGGGGACATGGTTGGGGGCCTGCTGGCAGTTGCCCCACAGTGCTGGGAGGTGGGGGTGCAAGGGGACATGAGTGGGACATGGTTGGGGGCCTGCTGGCAGGTGCCCCACAGTGCTGGGGGGTGGGGGTGCAGGGGGACATGAGTGGGGGCCTGCTGGGGGGTGGGGGTGCAAGGGGACATGGTTGGGGGCCTGGTGGCAGGTGCCCCACAGTGCTGGGGGGTGGGGGTGCAAGGGGACATGAGTGGGACATGGTTGGGGGCCTGCTGGCAGGTGCCCCACAGTGCTGGGGGGTGGGGGTGCAAGGGGGACATGAGTGGGGGCCTGCTGGGGGTGCAAGGGGACATGGTTGGGGGCCTGCTGGCAGGTGCCCCACAGTGCTGGGGGGTGGGGGTGCAAGGGGACATGAGTGGGACATGGTTGGGGGCCTGCTGGCAGGTGCCCCACAGTGCTGGGGGGTGGGGGTGCAAGGGGACATGAGTGGGGGCCTGCTGGGGGGTGGGGGTGCAAGGGACATGAGTAGGACATGGGTGGGGGCCTTGTGGAGGCTGCCCCTGGTGACTGGAGGGGTGGGGCTGGTGGGAGACATGGGTGGGGGCCTGGTGGAGGCTGCCCCTGGTGACTGGAGGGGTGGGGGTGGTGGGAGACATGGGTGGGGGCCTGGTGGAGGCTGCCCCTGGTGACTGGGTGGTGGGGGTGGTGGGAGACATGGGTGGGGGCCTTGTGGAGGCTGCCCCTGGTGACTGGAGGGGTGGGGCTGGTGGGAGACATGGGTGGGGGCCTGGTGGAGGCTGCCCCTGGTGACTGGAGGGGTGGGGGTGGTGGGAGACATGGGTGGGGGCCTGGTGGAGGCTGCCCCTGGTGACTGGAGGGGTGGGGGTAGTGGGAGACATGGGTGGGGGCCTGGTGGAGGCTGCCCCTGGTGACTGGAGGGGTGGGGGTGGTGGGAGACATGGGTGGGGGCCTGGTGGAGGCTGCCCTTGGTGACTGGAGGGGTGGGGCTGGTGGGAGACATGGGTGGGGGCCTGGTGGAGGCTGCCCCTGGTGACTGGAGGGGTGGGGGTGGTGGGAGACATGGTTGGGGGCCTGCTGGGGGGTGGGGGTGCAAGGGGACATGGTTGGGGGCCTGCTGGCAGGTGCCCCACAGTGCTGGGGGGTGGGGGTGCAAGGGGACATGAGTGGGACATGGTTGGGGGCCTGCTGGCAGGTGCCCCACAGTGCTGGGGGGTGGGGGTGCAAGGGGACATGAGTGGGGGCCTGCAGGGGGGTGGGGGTGCAAGGGGACATGAGTGGGACATGGTTGGGGGCCTGCTGGCAGGTGCCCCACAGTGCTGGGGGGTGGGGGTGCAAGGGGACATGGTTGGGGGCCTGCTGGCAGGTGCCCCACAGTGCTGGGGGGTGGGGGTGCAAGGGGACATGAGTGGGGGCCTGCTGGGGGTGCAAGGGGACATGAGTGGGACATGGTTGGGGGCCTGCTGGCAGGTGCCCCACAGTGCTGGGGGGTGGGGGTGCAAGGGGACATGAGTGGGGGCCTGCAGGGGGGTGGGGGTGCAAGGGGACATGGTTGGGGGCCTGCTGGCAGGTGCCCCACAGTGCTGGGGGTGGGGGTGCAAGGGGACATGAGTGGGGGCCTGCTGGGGGTTGGGGGTGCAAGGGGACATGAGTGGGACATGGTTGGGGGACTGCTGGCAGGTGCCCCACAGTGCTGGGGGGTGGGGGTGCAAGGGGACATGAGTGGGACATGGTTGGGGGCCTGCTGGCAGGTGCCCCACAGTGCTGGGGGTTGGGGGTGCAGGGGGACATGAGTGGGGGCCTGCTGGGGGGTGGGGTTGCAAGGGGACATGGTTGGGGGCCTGCTGGCAGGTGCCCCACAGTGCTGGTGGGTGGGGGTGCAAGGGGACATGAGTGGGACATGGTTGGGGGCCTGCTGGCAGGTGCCCCACAGTGCTGGGGGGTGGGGGTGCAAGGGGACATGAGTGGGGGCCTGCTGGGGGGTGGGGGTGCAAGGGGACATGAGTGGGACATGGTTGGGGGCCTGCTGGCAGGTGCCCCACAGTGCTGGGGGGTGGGGGTGCAAGGGGACATGAGTGGGGGCCTGCAGGGGGGTGGGGGTGCAAGGGGACATGAGTGGGACATGGTTGGGGGCCTGCTGGCAGGTGCCCCACAGTGCTGGGGGGTGGGGGTGCAAGGGGACATGAGTGGGGGCCTGCTGGGGGGTGGGGGTGCAAGGGGACATGAGTGGGACATGGTTGGGGGCCTGCTGGCAGGTGCCCCACAGTGCTGGTGGGTGGGGGTGCAAGGGGACATGTGGCTTGGCTGGGGGGCATGCCCATGGTGGATGGGCTGCCCGCGGGACATGACAGGGGTGCAGGGTAGTCCCCTGTGGTGTGGGCTGCCTGCAGAGGTCGTGGAGGGGGTAGAGGGGAGACCTGGGAGGACCCACACTGGCAATTCACCTCTTCAACTTCCCGCACACCCACGTAATACTCTGCCCCACTCGCACAGGCCCAATCGCGTGTAGGATTTCTCGCGCACCCCTGTAATACATGTACCCAGGCCAATCGCGTGTAGCATTTCTCGCGCACCCCTGAAATCCACGTACCCAGGCCAATCGCTTGTAGATTTTCTCGCGCACCCCTGTAATACACGTACCCAGGCCAATCACGTGTAGAATTTCTCGCGCACCCCTGGAATCCACGTACCCAGGCCAATCGCGTGTAGATTTTCTCGCGCACCCCTGTAATACACGTACCCAGGCCAATCACGTGTAGAATTTCTCGCGCACCCCTGAAATCCACGTACCCCGCTCAATCGCGTATTTAACTTCCCGCACACCACTTTTTTGATGCGCTGGGACTCTACCGCCTGCCTTCGTGTGGCGGCCGTGTTTCAGCTTGTGCGTGTCTTTGGCTGTGCGTGGCTTTGCCCTATTCGATTCCATGAATATGTGTGGTTCGAGTGCGTGTGGGAGTTCCGTCTGCTTCCCTGCAGTACATCCCCAGTTACGCCCTTATTTTCGCGTGTTGTTCCCCATTCCGCGCGTTACGCCCCATGTCCCGCCCACTTTCTGGTGTGTGCGCTGAGGTTGTGCGCTTTCACTGTGCGCGTCGCGCACGCCTTTCGCGATGTTGCAGTGACTTGTGCGCCATGCACGGGTTTGGCGCACATCCCGCGGTGAACACGCGCAGGGACTTCCATGAATCGCACGCGTGCGCGTGCGCCTCTTTTTTTCCGCTTGCGCCTGCTTGCACCTGGTTGCGCCTGCTTGCGCGTAGATTTTCGGCGCACGTTTGTTCCATGAATCGGCCCCTATATTGGAATTGTGAATTGGAACAAACTGGTTTTATGATATCTCAAATGAAATAAGTACAGCAACATTTTTGCAGGTTTTCGCTGCTTCCACTGCTATGCTTCTTTAAATTAAAATGTATTCCCAAGTTATGCTATGGTTTAGAACTATCTCCTATAACATTACATATGGATCTTTGCAAGATTGAGGCAAAAATATGAAGAGCACTCTTGTTTTGTTTAGCTAAATGCATTCCACTGGATGCCATAAGATATGAATTGGGCTGAAATCTGTAGCTAACCTGGTGGAATGGAGGAGACTCACCCTATATAGGAAATTAATGTTGAAAACGGGTCAAAGTCTATATTTTCAATTGGGGACTAAATTAAGAGATGGCAATCCAATTTCTCAGTCACTGTCATCTTTACAGGAAGGCTGCTCAACCTCCCTGGGTAAACTAGGAGTATCATTAGATGATCTGTTGGGAAACCCAGTATGTGTGAAACATTGGTTACAAAATCTAGATTGGGCATGCACAATGGAGCGCGTAATAAACTCGGCACTTTACCATCAATTGGTGTGGAATTGGAAGTGCCTGGGGACTGCAGAATCATATCAAGTGCGATTTCCAGTCTGGAGAAATGCATACATGAGATTCTGATTCAATGTACTGTTAACAGGAGAAATAATCGAGATTAGGAATCCTGTTGGGGTGGGCCACGTGCCGTGTTGATTCTGTTATAGTTCTAAAGACAAGGAAACACTTAAACATTTGTAACTCGTGTGCGAATCAATCAGAATGTAACGGTTCATCAGCTTCAGAAATTGAGTCTCTAATACAGAGAGTTATTCCAGATACAATTTGGTGGAAAATGCTCCACGGTAACTCAGTGACATTAAAGATGGCACTGATTCACTATCTACCGGAAGTGTGTGACCTAATAATGTTAATATCTAATACTTTATGAAAGGAACTTTAGTGACGATCAATCCTGGTCTGTTTCCGTTTCCACCAGGCTAGATTCAAAAGCAAAGCGAATAATGTACTGTATTGTATTCCATTTTATGGTACTCTGATGATTCGAGATTTAGGTACTTTTATGCCATCCTGGATATCCTGAACTGCCTATTTAGTAATGCTTTTTGCTGCTATTTCTTTGTTGGGATGCCAATTTTGCACAAAATATTTTGTACATGAATTGTTTGGAAATGGTTAAAATGTGTGAAGTTTTAACTATGTACTCTGAAAGTATTTGTATATCGAATATTGAACATCGCAACTCTTACGAACCCTCTAGACACTTGAGATTTAGGTACCCATATTCCATCCTGGATATGCTGAACTGTCTGTTTAGCAATGTTTTTTGCTGTTATATCTATGTTGGGATGCCAATTTTGCACTGAAATATTTTGGACATGAATTGTATGGAGTTGGTTTTAATTTGTGAAGTTGAAACTACGTGCCATGAAAGTATAGATGATCCGAGAGGTTTTGTATATTGAATATTGAAGATCGTGACTCTAACTCTAACAAACTCTCTAGATAGTTAGGATTTAGGGCAAAAGAGGTATTATGTTAACAGTTACGAGCAATGGATTTTGTTCCTGAATTGTATTAACATCATTTACTTGTAGAGTTGCATGCACAGAACAGGATTTTTAATTTGCATTTTGGATATACAGTAGTAAACGTGCAAGGGCAAGAGTTCTGAACTATGCAGGCTGCAAGACCTTTGCTGTCCCTATCACAAAGAATAACAAACTATATAATAATGATTACCATGAGACACCACCTCCTTCTCGAACAATCTCTTTTATTGATTTTGACTTTTTCATCCCACTCAAAGCACGGGCTGAAAGTAGTGATGTGTTTTAACTGATCTTTTTTTTATCATCGTGTTCTTATTTGATATCAAAAACAAATAATCCCAGACAACTTTCATTTGCTATGGAAATCCTCGGGTGCTTTCAAACGGTGAGGGATATCTTTCTTTTTCGTGATTCCCTTTGATAGTTGAAATGAGCAATGACATTTTATTTGACAGATGAACCCCATGGTCAGAATGGTTATATCCATGCCAGCAGCCTTTCCCTGGCCCAGGATGGAGGACTATACTCAATCACGCATCCTTTTATGAACATAGTGGCACCGGCTATTGTACATCATATTTAAACAAGCATAAGAAAAGCACATTTTAAATATTGTTTCTTTTGTTATTCCAAGTAATCCGTGCAGTTCAAAAATTGAAAAGTCAACGTTGGTGCTAAAAGGAAATTATGTTGCGAAAATGGAAATTATCAAATAGATTTTGAAAGACAAATGAGCAGAGAATCGTAACTTGCGGCCGTTCCAAGCTACTCATATGTCTACAAACGAAGAGAAGCAAGTGCATGTGAAAACTGTCTGTCTGCAAACTGAGCTGAAGGTGGCCGGAGTCTGTGCTCGTGCCAACCCGCAAAGCCTTGCCAAATGCGCTTCAGAAAAGACTTGCCAGGATCCTCAGAGGAAATACTTCAGATGAGTGATGCTACACTGTAACATGCACGAACGATGTAACGTTTTCGGTTTGTAGGACATTCAATGCTGTTACATGCATCTTAGTAAAGAGGTAGTGAGAAATTGATAAACAAAGCACCATGCAGAACGATGTTAAGAACTAATCGATGTCTAAGTTTGCTATCACCCCATTTCATAAATGAGTTCTTACTTTCTTGCAGTAATTAGTATATTATCCACTGTGTATGGAAAACATGTTGCTGTTCATTTAAATGTACCTTCTACATTGCACAGATGGGATTGTTTAGGTGCTGGAATCGTGTTAGCAGTCCCATTTATGCAATATTCTGTGTGAATGGGTGGACCCTGGGTTCCATGTTATATCTGCACTCTTCTGCAACGCCTGAGTATGACAGAAGGCAAGTGCATGATTATTTGTGGAATCTGTCTGCAGTTAGAGGTGCACACATCACAGCAGTGTTTCATAAGGAATCATGTATCTACGTCTGCATGAAAAATCAGTGCGGGTGGAGATGTTTGCAGTTTTCTCACTCAGGACGTAGGCGGGAGAAAGTAGCAGTCTTCAAGTTCTGTCTCCCTGCTGTGAGTGAGAGAACCACAGAGTGCCAGTAAATTACAATCCATCCACAAACGTGTAGCCAACCAGACCAATCATCGTAGTATTGTAGTAGGCAAATTCGATGAATGGGAATTGTGTGCAAATGATGTTTTGTGTGTTTGGCATATTCATAGATTTCAAAGTGCAAATAAGCGAGGTGCAAAGAAAATCAAGTGGCGCCTGGAACGCCCACTACACGTCCCCCCATGCAAACAAAAACCATTGACAAATAATAACCTTTGTGCCTACCTTTTTTGCGCCTACCTTTGCCCCACCATCAAGCACTCCAGCAAAACCAAGTGCCGTCCCCCATAACACAAGGCTGCACCCCGGCAAAACTGTGTGCCGTACCCCTGTAACTCAAGGCAGCAACCTGGCAAAACGGTGTGCCACCCCTGTAACTCAAGGCAGCACCCTGGTGAAACTGTAGACCGCCAACTCGTAACCCAAGGCTGCACCCCCAACTGCGTGCTGTCATCCCTCAACTCAAGGCTGCACCCCAACTGTTTCTAACTCTTCTATTGGCCCACATTTCCAGTCTGGTTATCATCCTCTTCTCTCCACGGAAACTGCTCTTCTTTCGGTTTTGAACTCATTACTTACTGCACGGTATTCTAAACACTCATCTCTTCTTTTTCTTTTGGATCTATCTGCCACGTTTGACACTGTCGACAATTCTCTTCTACTGGCTTCTCTTTCTTCCTTTGCTTTCACAGACCCAGTCCTATCCTAGTTCCAATTTTATCTATCGTAAAGAACTTTTTCTGTTTCATGGGCTGGCAAATCTTTAACATCTTTTTTGCTTTCCCATGGTGTTTTGCAAGGGTCTGTCTGGGGTCCATTTCGGTTCTTCCTTTACACTTCCCCTCTTGCCTCCGTCATTTCTTCCTTTGGTCTGTTTGACCACTTTTATGCTGATGGCACCCACATTTTTCTCTCATTTTAATTTTTTCCTTCTGAGATTCATGACACTCTTTCTGCTTGTCTTCTGGCCATTACATTGTGGATGTCTTAACACTATCTCACACTTACAGCTGGGAAAACTAAGGTTCTCTTCTTCCCTGCTAACAACCTTTCCCCTCTTCCCCCCATTCATTATTTCTTCCCCTCAATCCCAGCTCCCAATCTCGTCTACAGGCCAAAATCTTGGGATCTACCTTGACTCTAGTCTATCCTTCTCTCATTACATTTCTCTAACTTCGTGCGCATGCTGCTTTCACCTACACAATATCCATAAAAGCTTGTCCTTTTCAAGCTTCTAAATGTATTTCCTCTCTGATCTTTTCTCACCTCTTCTACTGTTCCTCTGCTTGCTTTTGCCACCTAACTTCTCATCTTGCCTCTCTCAAATCTGTTTTTAACTTCATCTCCTTTGCCTCCTTCCTTTCCGAGACTCTCTTCCTTTCTTGTTACTCCTGGCTGGTTATCTTTCCACTTTCAACTTAAATTTAATTTCCTATGCCTCCTCTTCAAATGCCTCTATGGTTTTGATCCTGACTATCGCTGTGTTCTGGTATCTTTCTATACCCCTTCTCATTCTCTCAGTTCCTCCTCTCAATTTCTCTTGGTGGCACCTTGTCCCTGTGTGCTCAATCTCGTTTTGTACTTTCAATCTTTTAGCGCCCCTTCACTGAAGCACCCTCCTTTACTCTCTTTGCTCTACCTATGTCTGTTTTTTATTTCATAAATCATTGAAGTCTCACCTTATGCAACATGCTTGATTGATTGTTTTTCACATCATTTTATGCATATTCATTTTATTGTACCGTTCCCTATTCAGTGCCTTGGCTTATGGTACTATATAAAACATAAATAAATACCAATAAATACAAATACAACTGCACTTAATCAAGAATTAACCAGGGCAAACTAGCCTCAAAATATGTGAAAAATGTCTTTGGGTATTTTAGTAACATGATTCTGTCAATGTCACTGCAAAATATGAATGATTGATTCTACCCCTTGTTATAGGTAGGCATTAATGTTCCCTGTTACTCATTAAGGGCCCACATATGAAAGTGTACCCCAAGGGTGTTGAGAGCCAATGAATACATTAGTCGTGGGTATGTGCACTCAGTTCTAATTAATTAATGGGTTGAAGGACACATCATTTCTGCTAATGTGTGGATCCCTCATAAATGAACAAATCACCTCTCTGAATAAGGAGAGCTGAGCATTTCCAAGAATCAGGCATCCTAAAAACACATAATTCCCCTGTGTTTTTGGGGATTCTTGTTTCTTATTGAATTGGGAATATTATTCTTTGCTCGAGTGCAAAGTGGCTTTCTCTAGGGAGAAAGTGGTCTATTTATCATGCACCATGAACACTCATGTTCTGTGTTTAATATAACCATATTTAGAGCGATAAAAATAATAAATAAGCACCTTTTGAAAGAAGCACAATAAATCTAGTGAAGTGGGCCCTGAAAGAGTGGCTAGCGAAATGAAACTGTTACAAGGCACGGATTTACAGTGCACAGGATTAATGGATTAACTACTTGGGTACTATCGCATTTACATTTTATTTTAAATTAAATGTACGGTAGACCTCCTAAATGTATTGGCTCTGAAAAGTAATTGCATAAGAATGTCACTGCTTTGCACCCAATGCAGCTGTGCAACAGAAAAGGCTTGGGCCCGATTTAGAACATCGTTTTATAATGGCTCTGTCCCATTGGAAAACGCTTTGTAAGTCAGTCTCTTTGCCTCTATACAAGTCAAGATGGATGATGTTTTAAACGGTACGATTCTGTGCAGAGTAAGAAGACAATGGCGCGTGTATGGTGAGGCAGCCCCAGTGCTTCATATGAGATGATGCTCTGGATACTGAAATAGTCTACCACTCCTTAGACCTCGTAACAATCGCAGAAGTTCAGATTTCTTTCCTCATGTTAGATTATTATTATTATTATTATTATTTTTAAAGTGATTCTTCGACAGGACATTAATTGTTTTGGCTCCAACAATCCATGCATTTCAGTGTTATACTGCTCCATCGGCACTAATTTGCAAAGTGCAATTGTGCACATTGCTATGGTAGGTGTTCTGCTTCACCTATGAATCACATTCTTTCCTTTGTTCTTTCTTTAGTACACATTGACTACACATTTAAAGAAAAATACTTGTGCAAAATAGCAAAACATATCATTCAACAGAGATTTAAGAAGTAGAGGAGAGATTCAAAATGACTGGTGGTCTGAAATGAGAAGACCAACACATCCTGGTACTTTCATGTTGCTCTGTCGTCTAGAATATCAGTAATAAAGGGGAAGGAATCTACTGGAAGCCTTGCAGAACTCGGGCTCCAAAGACACAAGGCCAACAATGATATACCTCACGAACCGACATTCATGAAGCTACAGCATTAAAGTTTCTAATTGCGAGTGTCTGCGAAAATAAAGGGCTGGGGCAACATGTGATAGAGCAATACAATCTTTTGTGTTGGTCTTGGAATGATTCAAATGTTTCAGATTAACTGAAATATAGAAGCAGAAAATAAAACTATGACCTTTGAGGCGAGAGATCAAAGAGGTGGCACTGGCAGAAAGTCGCAGGCAGAAGGATGGCAACAAAGGCTAGTATCTGCATGCCCGTTACTAGACAAAGAAAAGGTGGTGGAGAAACATCTTCAAAAATAGCGCACGAGGTTGTGGCAGAGGGTTAAACTGCAATTTAACTTTGCAGGATGCTTTGTTGTCATCTTCAATTAATTCTTTGATGAATAAATTGGCCACATTTTATTTCATTGAAGTCCTTCTCTAGATGGTGAGGTATATTTGGGAAAGGAGCCCCACCTTTGAGAGGACAATGTTTAAATGAAAAGAACATCATATATCATGTTTATTTATTTATTTATTTGAAGGCGCCCAAAAACTTGCAGGTATCAGGGCGCCATGACATAAACACTGGACGTAAAATAGACAGGACATTATGAGTGCAGTTAACTAGGCAATGTGGGGAGGATGCTCAGTGAAATATTAAAGTTTTCAGTTGTTGTCGAAAGCAGTTTAGATCTTTTTGCAGTCTTACGTCCACAGGAAGAGAGTTCCAAATCATAGAAGTTGGGACAGGAAAAGATTTTCCCAGGCAGTTTGTGAGTTTGTATGCTGGTGTCTTAATCATAGATAAAGTCAAAGAGCGCACAGTTTTTACAGGTTTGTGCATGGTCACGCAGTTTTTAATGCAGCGGGCGGGTGGGGGGAGGGGGGGCATTGCCATACAAAGACTTGTGCACTTGCTGTTTTCCACACATTCTCTTCTGCTATAATTACTAATAACATTGTAGCTTTCAGGAAGCACACCATGCATCATAGAGGTAGTGTCTTGATGCAGAGAAGTATGCAAAGGGTGGGGCAGGAGACAAATACACCTTAAGAGTCATCTTTATGGCTAGCGGACAGCCAGTTGATCATCTGTGGCATGGATACTTTGAAGTTTGCAGATCAAGCATAAGAGGCAACAACTGAGTAGACCCATTACCCTCAGTGGGTTCTTCTAGAGCAGGGCACTGAGAAAAGGAGGTTCGAGGAGGAGCAGATAATCCTGGACGGAAAGCAGCATGGAAGTTTATGAAAAAGGAAAAGTGACTCAGATGTCATTTGTGAGGTTATGTGTTTTGGTCTGAGCAGTGCATGGCAGGGAACTGTGGGTGCATATCTTACCATAACTGGCACATTCTTTTTTTTTAGGCTTTTAGAAATTCACTGAATTTAATATGTTTTTATTTGGGCAACTTAACCATAACGTCTCTTTAACAAAACATTTCCACTGAATGTCAATGTTTTTTTTAAATAACTGAAGACATTTCAAGTTGTTCCAGAACTGTATTTACATTTTTTTTTAAATACCTCTTTTAACATAGATGAAAGACATACAAAGTTCATTTAAGATACATATTCATATTTATTTGCAACATATATTCATGTGTAAGAAAAGAAATAGACATGGAGACTGCTTCAATTGAGAAACACTAGAATAATGGCTCACTTCAGGTATGATGCATGCCTCTCACTAGTTACCACAAAAAGGATGCACCTCCGGGATGCAGGTAGATTCCTGCTTCCCTGAGATAATGCACCCGATAAATGATGCAAAGGTTGCCACACTCCAGGAACATTTTGGAACTAACTACTGAACCCACAACCAGAAGTGCTGAACAACGTAGTAAAGTAAAACCTTTCTGCAGCCATTTAAAGTGGTGCCTTGCCAAACTGAAATAAGCTTCTGAAAGCCAAAGAAAACTAGCCCAATTTCTATATCAGGAAAATCTTACTCTTATAAATATTGTCACCTATCAAGATTCGAAACCGGTTTCAGGAGAGGTATGAAGACTGAGTCAAACAGGCTTGTGATCAATGCCCACATTGAGAGCGCTGCAGGAAAGGGAGCGGACCCTTTGTTTGCAGCTTGTGCAGACCTGATACATGCATTTGACATGGTGGACAGGTCTAGACTGTGGGATAAATTAACGAAATTGAATTTTACATAAACTCTCCTGGCTATTCTTGTCCACCTGCGCACCAACATGATGCTCCAAGTCAGGTTGGATTTGAACTCAATGTTAATGAACTGGACATGAATTTCCAACCTGATTCCAGCCACTGGGGGCCTTAGGCGGGGGGTGCGTCTTGGCCCCCTGCCTTTTTAATCTTTATCATTCTGACTTGGGTGAGTGCCTAGAACCTTCCGTGTTTGTTTCACCAAAAAATGATAATGAGCAAATGTCTTGGGTTAGTTATTCTGACAACATAATCCAATTGGATAGGACACATGTGGGTCTTCAGCATCTTCTATCCTGGTTTTTGATTATACTAATAAGAACACAGTAAAAGTCAATGCACAGAAGACTGATGTAATGTGCTTCAATGGCTCAAGAGCAAAGTTACCCAAATATAATTGGATGCTAGGTGACTGCAATCTGGTGGTTGTCCAGAGTATAAGGTATCTGGGTTTTACTTTGACAATGGTCTCCCATCGAGCGTTAATATGCAATAAACTGCTTGAGAGGGGGACCCAATGTGTGATTCAGATGCAGTTTATCAATCGAAAATACTGCTGATTTGTGCTACTTTCACGTATAACATTTTATAAGCTTAAAGGTATTCCCAGAAATATTATATGGACTAGAAACCAGCTCAATTTCGGAAGAGTTTGACTTTGATATACTAGAGGAGAGAGTTTGGTGGAGATCCCTGAATTTGCCCAACGGTATCCCTGTTATTTTGTTAGATATGAATTTGGCTTGTTATCAATGTACAATGTGCTTATATGGAAACACATTTCTTTAATAGGAAAATACTCCTGCGTCCGAAAATACTTTATATCAACTGCTACGTGCGCAGATTGAAGAAAAAAAAATCCAGAATGTCTGAACAGTTTTAAGTGCAAATGTGAAAATCTTGCATTTCGCTTGAATGTAACCAAAAGCTTATGAAGATGATTACATTACAGAATGTGGTACTAGGAGTTCTTATACATTGTTTTATTAAATCAGCCTTAAGAATAAGCATGTGGGAGTTGTAAATGCATACATTGATACATACCCTGATGGGTGCATACTTAGACGTTTTCTTAGACTTGTTTAACCGTTTGCACACGTGAGAGATACTTTTCATCAGGAAGCTCAGCATAGATAATAAGTGTAGATTCTGCCTTCAAGAAGTAGAATCACTGCAAAAAACAAGGGGGTCCTGGGAGTCCCTTTGCCGGACATTAGTCCCGGTTATGAGAGCCTAAACCAGATTCTTTAGCTCACCATCTTTCACTGCAACACATTTTTATAGTTTATCGTGCACTGCAGCCTGAAAGACTGAATACGTTTCTAAAGTTTGTTCACAATATCTTGACAAGTTTTCCTTTTGGTGCTGGATTTTTAATGGGCACCCCATTTCAATTTTAATCTCAGCTGTTTCTTTTTTAATTCAGAGTTTTATAGATTGACTAAATTGATTATGTGTTTGGTTGTACTTTTGGGTAAGCGGATTTCAAAAGGATATTTTACTGAATTGACTGTCCTACTCTCTGCACCTGCATGTTCTTAATGCTCAAAAGGCCTACTAGGTCCACCTCTATCTTTCATTGTTATGTTTGTTTCCTGTCCCATGTTCCCTCCCTGCTGCCCAGGGATGATGTATAATAGCACCTTACAAATGCACAACAAATGAATCATACAAGTAACAGCAATGTCTTGATATGTCTTTTAATTTGGACATTTGTAAATGTAATGTTTTTTGCAAATGTATTTTCTTTGCTCTTTTTCATTTTTATATGTTTTTTAGAAACCAATACAAAATAAAAAAATAAAAACATGTTGTAACCCACACCCATCTGTACATTTATAAATCGCATATTGATGTTTCAAAATGAAGCATTACAGTCTTCAATATGTTCATTGTATTGACACCATTTAAATTGCAATATGATTCTTATTTAGGATATGTTGACTAAAAAGGAATGAAGTGATTGCAATGCATTTATGAAAAATAATTTATACCACAACAAAACCATACATAGAAATGACATTTTTATTTTACTTGGCCTTTTACGCATACAAAATCAGATGATGTTCTCTAATGGCTTGGCCAATTCTTTATTCTTGCCGACTTGACCGTCAATAAAACTCCACTTCAGCGTTAGAAACATGATTTAAAGGGGGGTGTTTCACTGTTCAGGAGATTTGGCTGGGCCATCTGTAATGAATAAGGTTTGTTTGTGTTTAATCATGACCACTAATTCAGTTCACAAATAAAGGGACATCTGCACTAACATTTATTTCTGAGTTAATCAAATGCCCACACCATTGTGAGCTCCTTTCTACACAACATTCTAATAAATACATCTTAAAATCCCTCCAAGATAGAATCTACAAGGTCTTATACTGCTAGGAATCATAACTGCTCACTTGGCAATCTAGCCTGTTATCTTACTGCTGGGCTTCAAATAAATATTATCGTGCCTAGAGTATCACCTTTGATATCATTTAAGGCAATAAAGCTGACCAGATGTCCAGTTAGAAAAAATAACCAAAGGAGCTTTTGAGAACTGTTTACATGACGCATTATGCTGAGCACATAATTCTAAGCATGTAACATAATGCTGAAACTCTGTTGCGGATATATAATGGTTCATTGGCATCAAAATTATCTGTCCATTTAAAACACGATTTTTGATATAAATACAACAACATGGCCTAGAAACACATGGAATGTGATGTTATGACCGTGACATACTACTCTATCAAACAAGTCCAGATCTACATTTCCTACATTTTTAATACATTTTAAAATTGTGAATATTAATACATTCATGAAAAAATATCAAATATATTTGTATTGCTCGTCCTTGCAACCGTTTAGGCGAGGGGATCCAGTGAATCCACATTTTATTGCTGTGTCATGTTGCTACAATGTGATATGTGATCAAAATGATTGTCTATTAAAAAGTGTTAAGAACATACTGCACCCTTCTTTTTCACTTAATTGAAAATATGATTAACCTATACAGATTGGGGGTTATATTTTTGGGGAGAGTCTGTTAAGCAAGCCAATGGACAGATTTGTCCAATCAAAGAGCGTGAAAACATCATGACTAAGGGCCTGATTCATGGAACATTTTCCCATGGGATCGCACCGTTATAAAACACTTCCATGATTCAGGGCAAAGTGTGGTAATTTCCCCCATTATAAAAGTATAGGCCCATAAGGAATACGAATCTCACTCTTGAGGTAAAATCTGCATTACTGCAGTAAAGGACAACACTTGTTCCAAATGGATGAATGCTGATATAGGAGAATTTCTGAAGATGACAAGTCCTTTTCCTTGAGGATGTCTGAAGCAGATTAAACTAAAGCAGACATGCTTAATGATATGATATGATATGGTATTTATAACACGCCTATACACAAGTGTTTCATGAAAAAAAAAGGAAGGGGCCAGGAGAGATTGCCAGACTGGGAATTCCCTGGGAACATGTGAGGGTCTCTGCTTGCTCTGGGCCTTAAATAATTATTTAAAAGTTAGTATGAAAACATCCCCATTTGTAATTAGATGTGTCCCGTAGAATCATACCCTGCTCAGTGCCTAGTTTGGGAGGGAGCTGGGAAGTGGTTGATATTAGGGGGAGTTCAAGCCAAATATAATATCTTGATAATTGAGTGTGAAATTCTACATTGCTCTGTCAATTTATTTAAAGCCATGTAATATGCAACTTCTTGTAGAAAACATAGAATGTATCTGAACACTAAGCACAGGGGCTGATACATTATTATTAACATTATACAAATAGGATATTGTAGTTTGTTAGAGTGAGTTATACCCTATACAGTACCTGAAGCTGAATGCGATTACATGTAAATAAGAACTAAACTGTTTTCTTTGTGCTGTGTGTGCTGCGTGCGATGTGTAAAACAGGAAGCACTACCCAGCACCAAAAGTATAGCATTTTGTAAATTATAGATACACTAAAATGAAACCTGCTTTGTTCATAGGTATAGTAAAACACTTTAGGCTGTGAAGCTGTGGCCACACTTTATGTCATAAATAGAGAAATGATAGGTCAACACCTGTGAAAGCCAAAGCAATTTAAAAAGACAGGTTGCAATATGGGAAGTTTAGCATTTGTATTCAAGGAGAAATAAAACACTTCCAAAAAAGTAATATTATTTCACGAATGATTTTGCATTGCAGAGGACCCATAATTAAATATACTCAAACAATTCCAGTGGGATGGGAGGCATGGTTCTAATGCTTTCAGAAAGTCAGATTCTGTGGTGGATACAAACAGTTGATGCATCAACTGTGTGCATTCTAAATTGATAGCACAGATATCCTAAGCATGCGCCTATAAATCATTATGCAACCTATCATAGTTTATACTCTCATGCATATGATTAGAAACACACAACCTCACGTTCACACGAGGGGCTGAGCTCATGTAAACGTGGTTTTACATTAATGTAATTTTCCTGTGCCTCTTTTCTCTGCTACTAATACTTTTTTTGATACTGGTAAAAATTAAAGTTGTAATCTGTTATTTAATATCAGAAACCATTTTTGTGTGAATGTCAACTGAAGAAAATTTGAATCTATAATGGAATTATGGACTCAGATTTTATTATGGACTTAGATGTTGTTTTGTTTAAATTTGAATCTGAATTACCATGAATAGTTTGTTTTGTGACTGAATATGTGTATTCAATTTAGTGAGTTAACAGTTGGCCAAATCCTATTGAGTGTGCAAGTTGCACCACTGATTGTGGTGACCTCCATTGCATAAAGTGGTCAAGAGAGAGTGGTCTGCTGTGCCTGCTGAAAACTATGGAGAGTTTTTATTTCCCTATCTATTGCTGGAAGGAGGAGCTGTAGGAACTCTGCATTATCCCATAGTGGTCAAGAGTGAGTGGTCTTCTGTGGTCCACTGGTGGTCCGTGATGTGTGGGGGCTGCCCGAAAGTCTTACAGCGGCAGCAGTGTCAACAGTCCTGCGGGATCCAGGCATCCTTTCTATGATATGATAGGTTATTTATAACACACGTAAAACCTAGAGGTTTCTAAGCGCGGACCTGGCCATCAACTCTGTGTTGCTCCGTGTCATCTTGCTTCCTAGGTGAGCATGTTGCTGCTGAGCTATCCTCCTTGGACTATCACAGGCTCGCTCAGGTAAACTGCTCAAATTGGCTCAGCTGCTGCCCACATATACCCCTGACCATCTCTAACATTATTCTTAAATGTCACAGAGCTCATTCACTGCTGCTGATATTAACGCACACATACAGAAAATCAAATGCACAATAAATGTAGATTTTTCAGTAGTGCCAACGGTTGTTTTATTTCACTAAGTCTGGTTAACAAAAAAGTACTGCTCTGGAGCACAGTCTTTACCAGGATGCAAAGATAGTGCAACACAGTCATACTGTGCACAAAGGAGATTCTAAAGGAAAGGTGGAAGAAAATCAACCTCTGCAAAATGGCAAATATGGCACCCATCATGCCTCTTGCCTAGTCAAACCTAGTGCCACAGATCCGTAGAACAATATAGCAAATGTGGGGTGCAAGCCCACGTTCTAACTGCCCCTGTGCAGCACACTCACATGCCACACCAGGAAGAGGAAATACATGAAGAGTCTCTTACTTAAGATAATCACATTGTCAGGGAAATTCATCACTAAACCACAATCCCAATCATAACATTGCAATTGAAATCTAAAATAACATATCTGGAATCCTACTTTGCTGGTGTGCACTTATTTGCCAGCAGTCTCACTGACATCTAAAGAAAGTAGCTGCCATTATTTCCATGGAGGGCGCCATTTATCACTACATGACAAACATTATCCCACCACTAAATGCCCCTCATCAGTGTTGCCCCTCCCTGTGGCACATCTGCAACACCTAACCACCAACCATTGTTCTGTATTGATCACCTATACTGTCTTTTACAGATTTATCAAGCTGCTATCTGATTATGGGCCATCCCATCAACAATGTACAGTGAAGTGAAGCAAAACTAAGGTATAGAAATAGAATTATCAAGGGAAGTTGATGAATAGACATTGATACGTGTCAATCTGTTCTGAACTCTAATAGACACATTGTGACAGTGAACACATTGCAAGGGCTTTCCTGTCCTCCTTCTGACATGTCCACAAAGTACCCCTGAAAACAGCCATGCACACATCTGACACATATGTACCCCAGAACTTGTGCAGCCACATACAAATGTAAGCAATCAGAAAAATACCATCTGGCCCTATATATCACCAGTTAGACAGGGAAGTTACAAACAAATATTTGTCAAGCACATATTCGCAGGTAAAGGATAATCCACTGAAGCAATTGCTAGCCACTTCAATACATTTAATTGAAAAGGTGCAAATTACACACACACGTTTGTCTGAGCCGGATTTCTTGTAAAGTGTGAGTAGGACATAATCATACAGATAACCCATGCAACAGGCACAATCGCTCCATTAACTGAGATTGACATTGGTTGAAGACACCACTGGAACAGAACACGTACAATACTCATGCCAATTGATGTGGCATAGTAGTGCATATGCAACACCTACATATAAAGAAAGTCCTTCATAATCATCACCCTCGATTGTCCAAACGTTAACCCACACAACGCTATGAAATAATTGTATAATGTTACTGTTAGCTGATTTTGCCAAAGTCCTATCTGAGATAAGACTTTAGAATGCCCACCTTTCATGAAAAGAAGGACACCCTTTACGCTTAGCCTGAATTACTCAAAAGTTTGGCAGCAATGGCTGAGTAGCCAGGCTTAGTCTAGGACGGATGAGGGCTGTAGGGAGAAACACAGTACTCAGAACAGACACAGTTCAAAGAAACACGCACATACTAAAAGTTATATAAAACAAGCGTTTATTTCATATACACTAAAGTTTGTAAATTTTAACAAAGGTAAGTACTGTCACACGGTAGCATTAAACCCAGAATAATATGCCATATCAAAAGGATAAAAGATACTTTAGAACACTTTTAAAGTAACACACAAGTAGCAGAAATGTCTGACACAGGTATGTAAACTTTAGACCAACTTCTATACTTAAGTTAACCCCTGCTTGATCAAACTGAATAAGTCCAGCCCTATTCTGAGTAAATCTGGTCAAGTGGGTCACTGGGTATTCAGTGAGAAAGGGAAGAGGAAGGGAAATCAGTACACAGCAAACAAGGCAGAGTCTATGAAGAGCTCTTCAAGTTTACAGGTAAGTAGCAGGAGATGTATTGCTATAGAGCGAAAAGGGTTATCCACGCCAATGTAGCTCAATTGAGGCCTAGAAGGGGATGCAAGTACCAGCTTAACTGCAACCCTCTGCAGCGCAGAAACAACAAAGCAGGCCTCAGGTAAGCATTCAGAGCTGAACTGTGGCGACTTAAGAACAGAGTTTGCAGTGGATATGGTGATTGCTCTCAAAGAGTTGGACACCCAGCAAAAGTTCTTTGAAGCACTGGCTTGTTAGCGGCTTTTTCAAGGCTCGGGTGAAGGACGGTTGTCGTGTGGTAGACTTTGTCATGGTCCTCGCTCCTCGTCTCGACTGAAGGGACTTTCAGAAGTAGGATGAAGTCCCTCGTGTTCCAGAAGGATGATTGCAGCAAAGTTTCAGACAAAACCATGCTTTGGTTGACATTGCACCACAAAATGGCACAGGACCGAGGGTATTGGTGAGTTGCGAGCCTTGGAGGTTGCACCCCTTCCCAGGAGGGTGAAAATGCAGTTTGCCTTGGGACTGGTTAAGCCCACTAGTCCAAGGGAGGAAGTTGTCCTCTTTGTGGCTTCTCTGTCGCACAGAAGTTGAGGTCAGTATGTCAATGGTTAGTCCGATGGCTCTTTCAGTCACTTGAGGTGTCTGTGAATGTCCATCTTCTTCTTTGTTGGATCTTCCGTTCCAGTGGTCAGCTGTGAATTTTTGCTCCAGGACCCTGGTTATTTATGCAAGAACCCTTCCTGAATCCACCAATTACCAGGCATGCATTGATTCAAATTTGAGAGGTTGCTGTCCAAATGGGACAGCCGGACTCCCAGCAAAAACTGCTTAGAGGCAGGCACACTGTAGGGCAAAGACTAGGGGAGTTTATGTTATCTCCCCCACTTCCTGTCCTTTCAGGCACTTAGAGAGCCTTTGTGGGATTTCCAAGGGAAACCCACCAAAGACAAAAGACCATCAGGACCTCCCCATCCTAGGCAGGTAGAAGAATGCTCAGTTAAGAACAAGTCATCAGGACAGGGCTTACAAAAGTACAGCCACCATTTTAGGCAAATGGTGTCCCCTGTGTTCGCTGCCGCAGTTGCAAAGGCATCCTACTAAAAAAGTCCACAAAAAGTAATGGGTAATGCAAAAAGGTACACTGCCACCAGCTTGTCAGTTGAATTTGTAACAGTAACAAAAAGTGACTGTAACAGTGAGAAAAGGGAGACAATATTATGGGGCTCATTATGAGTTGTCCTGTGCAGTAATGACATTCCGGTATAAATGTTTACCGGCACGTTACCACACCGGCCAACTACGAGTTTGGAGGTGAGGGGGCAAAATGACCTCCAACTAAGATAAGGAGGTCCTTCCACCACCTTTCCAGGAAAGATCACTGGTATTACAGGCGCTGGTAATACCAGCACAATCCCTCATGGAGTCCAACGCTACTTCATGGAATGGGGATTTAGACTTTCTACCAGCACTCATAATCTGGTGAAATGTCCACAAGTTCCGGTAAAGGTAATATTGTTTGCTGGTATGCTAGCGGACTTACTGCCAGAATACCAGCAAACTTCTAATGAGCGCCAATGTTTCCCCTCCGCACTCCATATAAGGTGTGATGTGCTGATCTCACAAAAAAAAATGCAGAAAGGACACAAGGGTGTTCCTCTGCCCTGGTAACATAGGTTAACCCAGGTAAAATAAAAAAGGAAAGCTCAAGGAGCTTCCAACAACCCTGCATAGGGTGTGCTGTGCGCTCCAAATATAATATGTAGATGCCAGAAAACATGGAGGAAAGCATATCTCCATTAAAAAGTACCCAAAAAGAGTAAAAAGGGTTTGCAAGCTCAGATTAAAAGAATGAGTGAGTGCGGAAAAAGATTCCCTCTCAGGAGAATCAGTCCAAAAATCCAATAGTCCAGCAAGAATGCTGGGGGACTCACAAAGTGGGGAGAATTAAACTTAAGAAGGAAAATCTACCTAACAGTTACTCTGGGTTGCTCTACATAGTGTAACTATCTTTATATACAGTTAGCCCAGACATAGTTTCCTTGATCCAGGTTTCATCCGCCGTCAGACGAAGGAATTGTTTTGTTAAGTCACCTGGATGCGTACTTACAAATTCATGCACTTTTACAAGATTTTTCTCAGACCATCTAATTGTGTTGCCACTAGGGTTCACAGCAATGTTACCAACTATAATATCAATGCCAGGACCGCGACCAGCAATAGTAAGTGTAATCATAGCGTGATCGCTATAGATGTTCTCTTCAACTCTTAACTTCCTGACTTGCGAAATGACCACCTCATTACAGAAGAAGTAATCAATTGTAGATGACAGTGCACCTTTTTTCCAAGTAGATTTACACAGCCTGTCCCCAGAGACCTTGCCATTAATCATAATACAATCCCAATCAGAGAGGGCATCCAACCATACACTCCCCTTCCCATTCATAGATGCCCTCCCCATATTAGAAAGGCTACTTACTTATTCAGTTTCAATGATTTCGTTCTTAAAACAGCACTGAGCATTTAAATCACCCCCAATTATTATTGTTTTGACAGCACCTGCAGATTATGCGCAACAAATGATTTCAGTGACACTTTTAATAATACAATCAGTGCACTAGGAGGGTCATAAAAATTTATAAAAGTATGATTTCCAGTGTCATTTAGTTCTCACTGCGTGGACATAAGGGCTTTCATTGGAGAGTATAATTCTGGTGGCCTTTATAGAAGTTTTAACCCCAAATATAAGTCCTCCGAAAGATTGCCCCTAATGTTTTTGTCACCAATATCTGAAACATCTGCTTCCCGTCAATATACAACTCAGTAAGCAACCGACACTCCTGCAGTAAAATACTTCAGCCTGCAACAGTAAATCCAAACACCCCTTTGTGCTCAATAGATGGGTAAAGCCCTGCATATCCCATGAACAAATAGTCCAATTAAGCAATAGGCACCTCGCAGGGGGGGCATTACCATTTCATGTAATGCCCCAGGGCCCATAGTTAACAAAAGGCCCCTGGGCATTACCTGAAGTGGTAATGCCCCCCCTGCGAGGGGCCTATTTCTATTAGTACCCTGGCTCGTAGCACTGTGGTACAAAGAGCATTTTTTATCTGTTACGAAATCCTCTGGCGTTTCGGGACAGAAAAAAACATTTCCAAAAAAATGCCCGCCGCAGAAGTGAAAACAAAGTATGTTTTCCCTTTCCATGGCGGCCATTGAAAATTAATGTAAAACGGTAAACAAAGAAAACAGCTGCCATGGAAAGGGAGAAGGGACTCCACGGCCATTCAAAAAATAGGCAAAATTGTAAACAAATAAAATGGCTGCTATGGAAAGGATAGAAGGGACTACACGTAGTCCCTTCTTCCTTTCCATGACGGCCTGGCGCGGATCGGGAGAAGACACGCTGGGGACAAAAGTGTTCCCAGCGCGTCTGCTCCCGAAATTGACAAAAAAGAAGGCAAGTGGGGTTGGGAGGGCGTGGAGGGGATTCTTTGGATTGGGGAGGGAACAACACTTACCTCGATCCCCGGCGGGGGAAGGTGGCAGCTTCCAGCCATGTGGTGGCTCGGAGCGTGGATTGCCCCATACCAAGCCTCCTCATTGGCTGAGTGGCTACCACACCCCCCCTCCGGAGACAGAAAGGAAGGAACATTGTGGGGAGAGGGATTCCCGGTCGTGTAACGCCCCGGCAAAGACCAATGAGATTGCATGTTACAATCCCATTGTCCCTTGCCGGGTACTAATTTCAATTAGTCGGCGCGGGTTTGTTGTTATTATTCCATTTATTCCTGTTTAAACAGAATAATAAAAAGGATCATAAATGTTTTAGAAAATGTTAACATTAAAACTGCTCCCTATGAAATCACAAAAACCCAGTATCAAGTTAGTCCATTTTCTTGACAAAAGCCATTTGAGAATTCATCCTCAGCTTCCCTTAGCTTTGCCTCCATCTCTTTATTGAGGTAATCAAATACCTGCTTCTCTTGGTCTCAATGAGTGTTGTTGCCCTGAGGGCCTAAGTCTTTTCGGACAACCTAGCATGTGCCACAGTGGTCTCAGCCTCAATCTTTGTCTGGGTCCTTACAATGTTCCTAGTGCATGATGCTGCCCTGTCTGCCTGTCTCTCTTCCTACAGATGCCTCATGCTTGCACACATCTCCATAAAGTCTTTGTGCAACTTCTGCCCAAATTCCTGTCTTTACCTCCTCCATTTTCTGCTGCCTATCAATCCCACTCTTGCACAGGTTCTACCTCAACAAAGATGACCTTTTGTAGAGAGAGTCACCCTTCCCAGCACCGTCCTGTATTAATTCACTCACCCCACAGCCTGACCTACAGTAGCTCCCACTTCAAAGGCAGACCGTTGCATCTTCTCCAGGTCTCCTACCAGTGAGGTTTCTCCTACGACTGCCTCACTGGATTCCTCTGTCTCTGCACAAACCTCATCCTACACCAGGGACAATGGCACATCCAAAAGGCTACAGGGTGGGACAGTATGGAAGGAGATGCTGTTGACGTTATTCCCAGACGCCTCACTTGAAGTTGTTTGAGGTGCTGGGGTAGAAGAGTAGGAAGAGGGGATTGAAAAAGGCTGTGGAAATAATCCATACCTGCCAAGTGCTGCTGCCCGGTGGCTGAAAAGAATAAACATCGATGTGTGATGCTGAGCAGCTGGCTGTTGTGTACGGCGATCACAGCATCACACAGATCATTGGTCCTCTGCAATGCATCCACTAGTAGTGGCAGTACTGTTGCCTGCAGGGTCTCATCTGTGGATAAGCCAGACTGTGGCTGGGTTTACGAATATGCAAGGGCAGTGGGAGGACAGTTTAAGAGTGTGGGGCCAGGAGTTTGCATAGTGTCTTCCACTTCCACCTGCAAATGTTCCAGCCTCAAGTGCATATCAGTTGCAAGCATTTCCCCCCTCAGATCCTTTGCCAGGCACAAAGGATACCGCTACAATGTCCTCCTACAGTCCACCTTCCACTCCCCATGTCTACAGGCTCCCTGGCTACTCTGTGTCCTGGGTACAATTGCATATTCCTTTGTTACTCAGGTGTCCTCGATGACACATTTCTCCACATTTTCACACTCTCCAGCAGTGGCTTTGGATGTGTCTCTAAACACAGCCCCATGCTCCTCTGTGGAGCACAATGTAATGTAGAGTGGCCATGGTCTAAGTACCCTTTAGGAGATCTTAACCCTGCGTTGTTTCTGCTCTCCATTGTTTTGTTCTCTCATCTTTTGATGTTGCCACTGCAAAAATAAATGTCTTCCAACACACATTGCTGTAAGCACATATAGTAGAGAGTCTGCACACATATGACACATATGGCCATGCAGACACACGTTCGGGTGTCATGTGTACATAAATGTGAACACAGATGAAAGTCACAACGGCATCACTTCAATAACTGTCTATTGGACATATCTCATGGCCAGAATAGAATCAAAATAATGTATTTCTGCATGTCCTTTAGGCAAAGCACATCCAAGCATGTCCCTCAGTATATCATGGTTGCCATAAGAGATATGTGTGAGTCACCTGAACAAAACAGACACACACCTGTCCCATCACGAAATCTCACACACACATCATTTGTCATGTGTTACAACACATATGCCTCATTTTCTGATGTTGCTACATCTTTAGCCACAGAGATGGACATTATGCATGTCCTTCAGACACACACTTATAGACATGTGGATGTGCAGTCCTATGTGTTCATGCCTCACAAAATGGTATTTACACTTCATTCACACATACCCCCTCTGGTGCTACAATCCTTATTAACCCTATGCAGTATGATATACGTTGCAGAAAAGAGACAAACACAACATTTCATAGTTCCGATATGTACACAGCTCCAGTGGTAATGTTCAACTCTTCATAATTACATACACATATTAATATATGTGACACGCACACATGTACATATCAGCAGAACCACCCATCCTTCTCAAGGATCCTGACCTGTCTAGGTGTCATTTGATGGCTGCAAAGGAAAACAAGACTTCAAGACTAGGTTCTGCCTCTATGGATGCCCGTTTTTCCTTCTGGTTCCTGATCCTTATGTTATTCCAGTGGCTTTTATGTATTCCAAATGTTTATTTCATTTGGTTGTGAGTCACTACAACCACATAGGCATCCAAGCAGGCTATCCAGAATTTCATTGTGTATGGCCTGAGAAGATAGAATAGAAGGGTTTTTATCTTCTTACGAAAAGCTCAGCGTTTTCGCTTAAATACAAAGACATACTGGGTCGCCTTATAGGTTTGGTGGTATCTTGCTGGTAAATCCGGCATGATAACACCAAATGGAATTACTGTTACTGGTACCTGATCTGCTGGAATTTCTGGCAGATTTGGCGGTAACCAAATCACTGCAACTTTTTTCCTGCACCACAAAACTTATAATGAGCCCCAGACAATGGCATGAATAAAGCACGCCTAGCCCAGGCAGAAATCCTGTTTATAAAGGGGAATGGAAAACGATAGAGAAGTATCTAAGTGAGCATATGGGAATATATTGCAAAGGCAATTGCCATTGTATGCTTTGTGAGATATTGTAGTTTACAAGCGATCCTGGCATTGATAGGTAGCAAGTTTAGCTTATGTGTATTGGGCGTTATTTGTAGATGATTTGAAGTATTAGTGATAATGTGCAGATCCTACATAATGTACACTACAAAAGTCCAACTTGGATCTTATTACTAAACAAGGAGGGTTCTGGTAGTCTCTCTATGAACACGGCCGATTGACCTGTTCTTGTGTGGATGGCCCCTGGGAGAGTCTCAACCAAGTCATTACTCACTGTCCCTTTCACAATGGAGAAATATCCAGGTATATCAGTCTTTGTCCTGCCAAGGGGCAGTCCCACACCAACATGCAAGGCAATTCTCCTCTCAAAAAGAGTACCAACAGCAGTCCCGACTTGTGTTTCAGCCTAGTCGAGCCTCATCAGTGAGGTGGAGCTGGGCCTCTCTAAGAACAGTGAGCAAGGGGTCCACATCTGGATTCCCCTGGTAACTAAGGGTGAGACCCAAAGTTACTTAATATGCACAACACGGAGGATTCTGGGAGTCTCTCTACCGGCATGAATACGGCCCATTGACCTGTTCTTGGGTGGATGACCCCAGGGAGAGTCTCAACCAAGTCTTTAGCTCCCTGTCCCTTTCACAAATGAGAAATATCCCTGCATATCAGTCTTTGTCTTACCCTGGTGCAGTCCCGCACCGAAATGCTAGGCAATTCTCCTCTGAACAAGAGTACCAACAGCAGTCCCGACTTGTGTTTCGGCCTAGTCAAGCCTCATCAGTGAGATGGAGCATGTGCCTCTCTAAGAACAGTGAGCAAGGGTCCACATCTTGATTCCCCTGGTAACTTAGGGTGAGAACCAAAGTTACTTAATATGCAAAACAAGGAGGTTTCTGGGAGTCTCTCTACCGGCATGAACATGGCCCATTGACCTGTTCCTGGGTGGATGGCCCCTGGGAGTGTCTTATCCAAGTCTTTAGCTCACTGTCCCTTTCACAAAGGAGAAATATCCCTGCATATCAGTCTTTGTCCTGCCCAGGGGCAGTCCAGCCCCGAAATACTAGGCAATTCTCCTCTGAACAAGAGTACCAACAGCAACCCCAGATATGTGTTTCGGCATAGTCGGGCCTCATCAGTGAGGTGGAGCTGTGCTTCTCTAAGAACAGTGAGCAAGTGGTCCACGTCTGGATTCCCCTGGTAACTGAGGGTGAGACCCAAAGATACTTAATACGCAAAACAAGTAGGATTCTGGGAGTCTCTATACCAGCACAAACATGGCCCATTGACCTGTTCTTGGGTGGATGGCCCTCGGGAGCGTCTCAACCAAGTCTTTAGCTGTATGGGAGGAAAGGTCTTCATGGACCACCTCCCCTCCATTCTCGCCAAACATTCAGACTATGAATCGTCCAGCAGCCACCCATGCGCCTACGGCCACGGATGCAGACTGACTGCGGACCAACGCATTTGGCTGCAATGCTCATCTGTTAGGATGGTACCAGATTCCATTTTATGACACACTCAGACTCCATCTTGAGACAAAACTACTTAGGCCTCACAGACCCAAGCGGCCTGCAGGGATGCAGCTCTCCCCTGCTGACCGCGCACAGCGAGCCCAGCGCTTCCCTGGGCCTCCTCCCCGCGGCGTCCCTGCTGCAGTCCTGTTCTCACAGGAGACTAGGCGCGAACTAGTTACATGAAAAACACAGTATCTTTCACCTTCCACAGTCTATCATTGACCTGCAGATGATTGGGCTGAAGCTGGGGTTTGAGAAAAAACAAGCTACCTGCCTGGCACCCCCAGACTCTGGTTAATAAAATATGGGCAGTAAGCCCCTCATCTTAATCTTAATGCTTTTTGAAGTAAGAGTGCATGCCCCTCCTGAGGTGTACCGCCCCAGCTCACCCCTGACCCCCTGTGTGGCAATATATTCTTCTCACACAAATAATAAATAATTGCCTTAGGAGATCTAACAGAATGATTGGTGAATGTGACATCATAATCTTATGAGTAATTTTGCTACTTTGACCCAGGCGTTCTCACTTTTATTGTTCAGGTCAAACATTTAAGAGTACGTCTCTCATGTTAACTTAGACAGATGATGGTCAAAGTATGTGTGGCCACAAGGGCAACTGTTATGTAGCATAAATTATAACAGCTCGGACTTCCTCGGACCCAGCACTCCACCCAGATGAGCCCAGCTGACCCGAGCACCCTGCACTTGCACCACATGTATCTCCGCCAATCATGGAGCACCGCCCTTATACAATACATAGGGCCTCATTACGACCCAGGCGGTAAGTTACCGCCTGGGCCGTGACTTTACCACCATGGCGTAAACTACGTTTACGCCATGGTGGTTGGTGGACTTACCGCCCCATTCCGACCTTGGCGGGGCGGTAAGTCCCCAATCCCCATTTACCCTTCCCCATTCCCATTTTTGCCCCATAGGGCATAATGGGAGTGGGGAAGGCGTTAATTACGCCACCGTAAATTACGGTGGCGTAATTAACTCCATGGTCCCTTAGCGCCATGGATTTTAACACCTGCTAAAAGCAGGTGTTAAATCCGCCATGGCGCTAAGGGACCTCGTACTCAGGCGGTAAGGGTCGGCGCTGATTACGCTGCCGTAAACCCCTTACCGCCTGGGTCGTAATGAGGCCCATAGTATCTAGTCTTCGCCACCCAATCCCCACGACTATGTGCCCCCTATAGTTTACCTCACTGATGATGTTATTTTGTAATAAATATGAATGTCTTTCTACTGTCTGTCAGATGCGCTCTCGGAGTTTGCAGAGTTCTCTGCTTGCCCTATATTGGTTTAGATAAACTTTTACCTTTTGAATTCACCCGCACTTGGTCTTGGTCTCATTTCCACCTGGGGTGTGTCCATTATTGACTCTCACTGGGGAGTTTTACATGCCTTATTGGGGGACGCTCACTTTGAAGCTCACTGTCCCTTTCACAAAGAAGAAATATCCCTGCATATCAGTCTTTGGGCCTCATTACGACCCTGGCGCTAAGGGATTACCGGTACCGGTAAGGGTACCCGTACCGGTAATCCCTTAGCGCCTGATTACGAGGTCCTTTTGCGGGTTGGAGACTTTAACGCCTGCTTTTTGCAGGCGTTAAAAACCAACCCGCAAAGGGACCTTGGTGCTAAGCACCGTACTTAGCGCCTTCCCCATTTCCATTGAGCCCTATGGGGCAAAAATGGGAATGGGGAAGGGCCATGGCGGCATGGGGAATTACCGCCCGCCAACCTCGGAATGGGGCGGTAATTCCCCATTCCGCCATGGCGGAGTCGGTAAGTTACCGGCATGGACCATGGTGCTATTAGCACCATGGTCCAACGCCAGGGTCGTAATGAGAGCCTTTGTCCTGGCCAGGGGCTGCCCAGCACCGAAATGCTAGGCAATTCTCCTCTGAACAAGAGTAGCAACAGAAACCCCAGACACATGTTTCGGCCTAGTCTGGCCTCATCAGTGAGGTGAAGCTGTGCCTCTCTAAGAACAGTGGGCACAGGGTCCACGTCTGCATTATCCTGGTAACTTAGTGTGAGACCCAAAGTAACTTAATATGCAAAACAATGAGGGTTCTGGGAGTCTCTCTACCAGCACAAACATGGCCGGTTGACCTGTTCTTGGGTTGCTGTTGGTAATCTTGGTCGGAAGAGAATTGCCATAGCATTTCGGTGCTGGACTGCCCATGTGAGTGGGACAAAGACTGATATGCAAATGTATATTTCCCATCTGTGAAAGGTACAGCAAGCTAAATTGTGGCTGTGCACTCTCGAGTGAGGTACCTTCCCAAAGAACAGGTCATTTAACCATGTTCGTTCTCGCAGAGAGGCACCTATGGACAATGTTTTGATTAATTAAGGGACTTAGGTTTGGTCACCCTAAATTTCCTAGGGTCATCCAGATGTGGATCCCTTGCTCACTCTGCTTAGAGAGGCACAGCACCACCTCACTGATGAAGCCCAACATGGCTGAAACACGTGTATGGGGTTGCTGTTGGTACTCTTGTTCAGAAAAGAATTGCCATAGCATTTCAGTGCTGGACTGCCCATGTGGGTGGGACAAAGACTGATATCCAAATGTATGTTTCTCATTGTGAAAGGTACAGTGAGCTAAGGTGTGGCTATCAACTCTCGAGTGGGTACCTTCCCGGAGAACAGGTAATTTAGCCATTTTCGTTCTCGCACAGGGGCGCCTATGGACTATTTTTTGATTATATAAGGGACTTAGGCTTAGTCACCCTAGCTTTGCTAGGGTCATCCAGACGTGGACCCCTTGCTCACTGTGCTCAGAGAGGCACAGCTCCTCTTCACTGATGAGACCCAGCAAGGCTGAAACACGTGTATGGGGTTGCTGTTGGTATTCTTGCTCAGAAGAGAATTGCCACAGCATTTCGGTGCTGGACTGCCCATGTGGGCGGGACAAAGACTGATATGCAAATGTATCTCTCATTTGTGAAAGGTATAGTGAGCTAAGGTGTGGCTGCCAACTCTCGAGTGAGTACCTTCCCAAAGAACAGGTCATTTAGCTATGTTCGTTCTCGCGCAGGGGCGCCTATGGACTATTTTTTGATTATATAAGGGACTTAGGCTTAGTCACCCTAGGATTGCTAGGGTCAACCAGACATGGACCCCTTGCTCACTGTGCTCATAGAGGCACAGCTCCCCTTCACTGATGAGAGCCAACAAGGCTGAAACACGTGTATGGAGTTGCTGTTGGTATTCTTGTTCAGAAGAGAATTGCCACAGCATTTCGGTGCTGGACTGCCCATGTGGGCGGGACAAAGACTGATATGTAAATGTACCTTTCTCATTTGTGAAAGGTATAGTGAGCTAAGGTGTAGCTGCCAACTCTCGAGTGAGTACCTTCCCAAAGAGCAGGTCATTTAGCCATGTTCGTTCTCGCAGAGGGGCACCTATGGACTATTTTTTGATTATATAAGGGACTTAGGCTTAGTCAACCTAGGTTTGATAGGGTCATCCAGACGTGGACACCTTGCTCACTGTGCTCACAGAGGCAAAGCTCCACCTCACTGATGAGGTCCAACAAGGCTGAAACACGTGTATGGGGTCACTGTTGGTACCCTTGTTCAGAAGAGAATTGCCATAGCATTTCGGTGCTGGACTGCCCATGTGGACGGGACAAAGACTGATATGCAAATGGATATTCCCCATCTGTGAAAGGTACAGTGTGCTAAAGTGTGGCTGCGGACTCTCAAGTGGGTACCTTCCCAAAGAACAGGTAATTTAGCCATGTTTGTTCTTGCAGAGGGGCACCGGTGGACTATTTTTTAATTATTTAAGGGACTTAGGTTTAGTCACTTTAGGTTTCCTACCGTCATCCAGACGTGGACCCCTTGCTCACTGTGCTCACAGAGGCACAGCTCCACCTCACTGATGAGGCCCAACATGGCTGAAACACGTGTATGGGGTTGCTGTTGGTACTCTTGTTCAGAAAAGAATTGCCATAGCATTTCAGTGCTGGACTGCCCATGTGGGCGGGACAAAGACTAATATGCAAATGGATAGTTCCCATCTGTGAAAGGTACAGTGAGCTAAAGTGTGGCTGCGGACTCTCAAGTGGGTACCCCCACCAAAGAACAGGTCATTTAGCCATGTTCGTTCTCATAGTGGGGCACCTATGGACTATTTTTTGTTTATTTAAGGGACTTAGGTTTAGTCACCCTAGGTTTCCTAGTGTTATCCAGACGTGGACCCCTTGCTCACTGTGCTCAGAGAGGCAAAGCTCCAACTCACTGATGAGGCTCAACAAGGCTGAAACACGTGTATGGGGTCACTGTTGGTACTCTTGTTCAGAAGAGAATTGCCATAGCATTTTGGTGATGGACTGCCCATGTGGACGGCACCAAGAATGATATGCAAATAGATAATTCCCATCTGTGAAAGGTACAGTGAGCTAATGTGTTGCTGCGAACTCTCGAGTGGGTACCTTCCCAAAGAACAGGTCATTTAGCTGTGTTCATTCTCACAGAAGGGCGCCTATGGACTATTTTTTGGATCTTATTACTGCTCTGGCAAGCATAGCATAGTGCTCACCTAATAGCAATGGAGGCAGTGAAAGGGTAGTGTCAAATATGATGAACAAAGTTTTGGCTTTTTTGTATAGGCATGTAACAAACAGACAGAGTGATTTCAGACACCCCAATCAGAATGGTCTTGCTGCTTCCAAAGTCACCAATACGAGTTCTATCTTATTATGAAAGATCATTTAACAGTTATCTGACATCCATCTTTCTACAGTATTACACATTTCCTGCATTCTTGTGATCCTAGCAGCTTCATCCTTTACAAGTCTGAAGACGAGTTGGATATCGTCAGTAAAGTTTTGGAATGTGATGTCAAATTCCATTAGTAAGCCATGTAATGGTTTTAAGTACATGTTGAATAAAAATTGTGACCAACACGATCGTTGGGGGCCATGCCATTCAGCAATCTCTTTTATTATAAAAGTGGTAAGCGACTTTACAGAATTCTCAGACACATGTCATACCTCTTTAATATCATGAATTAAGTTGTTGTGAACTAGCGGTAGATAGCACAATAAGTGGATTCTAGATTTTTTTTCTTTTCTTCATGATGGGCCTGACATGTGCCTTTTTTAGGCACACGAGACTAATGCCTTCTAAAAGTAACAGTTTGTAAGTGCTGTTAACACCAGGCTCAACATATGAGTGCACTCTTATATGTGTCCTGGGGTAAGTGGGCAACCTGGACAGCCATTAGGTTTTAACCTAGTAAGGAATGCGATGATTTCTTGACAAAAGACTTTCATAAAAGTAAACCTTTCCCCTGGTAATCTAGGGCAGACACTGTCTTGGATCAAATCATGAAATGAGTGGGAACTTTTAGAAAGAGGAACACATGTGTTGTGGCAGTGGACGGCTGTATTGACTTAGATTGAATGTTGACGATGTTTCTCTTAAATAGGACTGGATAGAGTTACACCAGTTTTCTGAAGGTGTATGCAAAACAGTTTTGTGGTTGAACTTAGATAAGGAGTTCAGTATGTTAAATAATAGCTTTTAGTGTTTGGAGCAGAACCTACTTAACATGCATAATACATGCATTTAGACTCCATACCTGCACTTTTATACACTGCATGGGCATACTTGTATTTAGTGGTATTGTCAAAGTTGGGGTTTCTCTTCCATGATCTTTTGGATATTCTAAGAGAGGATTTTAATGATCCCAGTTTAGCTGTATATCAACTCCTATTGCCCTTTTTAAGGGCACCAACTTGTTTTGTAATGGTGCCATTATCCTAACAATGTTGGACATTTTGAGTGTATTAGATTCAACAGTAGGATCTTGATCCGAGATACTACTAATGGTTTCAGAACACATAAAATGGTGATGAGTTAAAGTTACTATGGACTGCCACCCTTTCCATGTTGACAGCAGCCGCAACAAGCTCCCAGATTTGTAAGAATGACCTTAGCCCCAAGCTGGTTCTCCGTGCTGAAGAGCGACTCATAGTGCCTCAAGACCTTATCACCTAGAATGCCAGCTTCCACAGCAGAGACACTGACAGCCTTCAGCATCACCGTCTTGGTTAGGATGGATGATAAGCTTATGGATGGGAGGCTGGTGGGGGGAAATGTGGGTCCTAAGGATAGCTGGACTGAGTAGCTACAACAAGCAGGTGGACGGGTATATTTTCCTGTCGAGGTTGAGTAAGTGACCTGGAGAAGTAGATGCTATGAGAGCATGGTTCAAAAGATGGAGCTCGTAAAGTCTGGCTATGTTGGTGATAGAGAAACGCCTGAGCAGTGCAAGAGAAGTGCTAGCAAAGAACGACAACAAGATAGCAAGAATGTACAGCATGTGTAAGGCTGAAAAGATGACTATGCAGGATAACACTGAAAGACTGGTGGAAGATTAACATATGAATGATTGAGATGTGCCCATACAGTGAGGCTGATGAATAAAGGAAAGACCCTCATCAGGTATGTTATGCACTACACTGCTAGTGATGACGTAATTGATGCCATTTCTGCACAGACCTCTGGTGTGATTGTGAGGCCCTTACTCATTATGTGAAATTGTTGCAAACTAACTGTCAGTGTATGCATGTCTCATTCGGAACCTACTTTTACTCTGAAGATCTGTACTAGGACTGCTTAATCCATCATGAGAGGGATGAGCGTGGCTCAAACATAGAATGGACTTCATAAGAAGAGAAAATGTCTAATGAAGAACTTGTAATCCTGAGAAACTTTGTGGAGGAACATTATGTTGACCTATATGCTTTTTGTGGCAGTACACTTTCTTTGACAAAACCCTCAGCCCTATGGCAGACAGAGACTTGATAAACCAATGCATGGGGTAAGGAACATCAGACTTCTAAGGAAGAACAGAATGACAGATTTGATTTCCCAGGAGAAGACAAAGTGTGGTAATGAGAGGTCAGTTCAAATGACTGGAGGAAACCCCTTACACAGTGGTCCTGATACTGATTGTAGAGCTAGTCAGTCACCTGGTTTCTTCTGAGAAGTTAGTGGGTGTTGGAAGAGGTGACAGCATTGTGTCTCCGTCTGGTAAATTGTAATGATTAGATGATTTCATATGTGACAACCATTAGGTGAATCTGTCGACAAGTATGGTACTTCACCATCATGCAGGCTGATGCAATTCCAGGCCATTCATTTCAATGAACGTGACAGTATAAAAGCCACCATTAAGTAAGCGGGATGTACCATGCGGATATCATAAGGTCATGCATGTCCATGTCTTGCATAGGAGAAATAAGAAGTTGATAATTACCTTACTGTAAGGCTACATCTAATGTCGTACATGAAAGTACATTCATGAGTGTTGACATAGGTTATGATGTAGCCATGAGCCATGAATACTCCTTTGCAAGACTTTGAAATAACAGATTCTGCATGTTGTGGTTAAGGGAATCTTATAATATATATCATTGGCATGTGTACATTCTAAACATCTCGCTAGATACTTGGCAGTCCTCCTTCCATATGATGTGTTAGGTGCTGGGATTTCTCCATTGCATGGTTTTTGCATGGGATGCCCAATGGCACCTTTGTTTGAGTGTATGGTCAAATCAGTTTACAGATAGTGTGGCAGTCCTGTTATGTTATGTTATATGATTTGTAATGCGCACCTGGTACCCGAAGGCTGATGGGCACAGACTAACACACACAGAACAAAACTACACATACAGCAGAGCTATAAACTGTCCGCTGTTACTACTAGCACGGCTCTAAACAAAGAGCAATGTTTTCAGCTTTTTTAAAAAAAGTTCTGTTGAGACCAACATTCTTATTGAAGTTGGGAGGGCATTCCAGGCAGTGGGGGCCCCTATTTCAAAAGATCCTTGTCTTGTTTTGTTGGTCTTGTGACGGGGAACGGTGAGTATATTTGAGTTGTCCGATCTCAGTGACCTTCCCTTGTCTTTCACGATTATGGTTTCCTTCAGATATGATGGCATTGGACTTACACTACATTTTTGAGTGATCAGAAGGAGCTTGAACCAAATTCTTTCTCCAACCAGTAGCGAGTGGAGGCTCCTTCTGGCCTCCGAGATATGGTCTCTTTTTCTCAGGCCCTTCAATACACTTACTAGCCCATTTTGGATTACCTGAATGCGACGAATCTCCGTCTGGGGGATACCCAACAAAAGACTGCAACCATAGTCTAATTTTGAGCCGATAATGGCTCTAGCCAGAGTTTCTGAATTTTTTTCAGAGATGAATGGACGAAGATGGCGGAAAAGTTTAAGAAAGTAGGAGGCTGACGAGACGAGTCTATTCACCTGCGCCTTCATATTTAAATGTGTATCCAGACATACACCCAGAGTCGTAACCTTGGACAAAGTTTTGATAACACAATTATCCAGGTTCATATTCTTATATTCCGCTTCTCATTTATCCAATTGGCTTGGAGAACCTACAAGGAGGAGCTCAGTTTTGGCTCTGTTTAGGGCCAAACCATTGGATACCATCCAATTTTGTATATTCGAATAGATTACATTAATGGAAACTTAATCTTTTTGATGTATTCCTGAGATGGGTAGGATGCATTGTGTGTCATTTGCATAATTGGCAAACACAATCCCTTCCTCTTCTGCAGTGGATGTGCTTACTTTTCAAATAGGATGCATTGGGAACAACACAGGCTACATGTGATAAGTTAATAGGTATTTTATAGTTGAATGCATAGCAGGGTGTCTATTTTGTTTTTTGGTCTTTGGAAAGGAAACCTACTCCATGTGGATGACTAATGAGATTTGTGTAAAGGCCAACGTGCCTGTTGATACGATTTATGTGCGACGGACAGTGGTACCATTTTGACAGCAATAATTCGAGTCATTGATGATTCCTGTTTTGTAACCATTTGCAGCGGAAGCACGTCTATCAGAGAAGAAATGCACTGCAAGCGTAATTGGCTGACAGGTATTATATGAGGAGAATCTGCTTGTTTTTCATTCTGTGATCAGCCGGCTGGACAACTCCTCATCCTCAGAGGGAACAACTACAAGTGCTGTGGGAGAGACCATGAACTAACCTCTGTGCGTTCCTGAGCTTGCAACCCTGAAGAAAGAAGAGTACATGTTGTTATCACAAGTTTGTTCTGTCCCAATCACACAGCAACAGTACCTATGCTAAAGACACCCTGCAGGTCCATGCAACATCCCGTGAGGGTACCCACTGTGTCAGTTTTCAGAAATGTCAGGCACAAGTTGCTGACACAGAAGTACCTTCAGAGGACACATTCCTACTGACCACCAACTTTCTCTGAGAGCAGCAAGGCAAACTGAGGAATCTGCAGCAATCATTGTGCCGCGTGTTAATACGGATACCACGGAGGAACAATCCAATCATACCCCATTTCCTCCAGCAGCTTTGCTGTCCCCCACATAGCAGTCCACGTATAGCATTGTGGTTGCGCACCCAGCAGACAGTGGATGCTAGCAGCAGATAACAGCAGCTCTTTGAGGAGATGCCAGATATCAACATCCGGAGTGGCCCATGGCAATTGAGACATTTACCGTGAGCTGCATTCCTAAGAGCAGAAATGGACCAGGACTTGGTTGGGATTGGATGGATAATCCGTGCATCCGTTTTACACACAGCTGTGGAAATGGAGGTTCATGAATTGCAACAGGGTGGGATACGAGGTGTAGCATGGTATAAGGCTGAAGGAGGGAGGATGCCCAGGAGCACACCTGCCAACACGATGAGGCTGCATAATTTGTCAGGATTTTCAACTCTTCATTGTAAAACATAGAAAGTTGCGACCTTCTCATTGGTGGTCTTGTATCTATTATTTTGCATTTGTTAACATTGAGTGGAATGGTGCATGTATTGATGTGTCCTTCAAGTTATGCTTACCATCGTGCGTGTTTTTGCATAAATTGGCTTGTGATGTGTCTGTGGAAATGCAGCTTGTTGTTGTACTGATTGCACACGTTGGTTGATGTGGCCACATGACTTTGTGTGGCCCTTACCTATGCACAGGTATAGCACATGCACTCGAGAGTTATGGACTGAATAAATGTATGTGACATGGGTTACCATCCAAGTTTTCAGTTTCTTACTTTTCACTTTGTGACATGACACATTCCCCCTCTTGAAGAAGCCTTTTGAGTCTACTCTCAGAATGTGATGTTTATGTGAATAAGGTGTTTAGCACATGGTTCCTGGCAGCCTGTTTGTGTCCCGTTGTCCCATAGTAGGAGTAGCCACTGCACCTCGATCAGGATGCAAATCTTCTTGCACTTCCACATGCTGGCCGTGTAGTGATCCAATGCTATGCAACAGGCAAGACGCCAATATGATTTTGCACAATGCAGGTGGTGGGTAAAGCAACACACCATCCGAGTGATCCAGGAAACAAGCGTGCGATTTCAACACACCAAAGGCGTGTTCTTCTATGCCTCTTGTAGGCGTGTGCGCAGCAATGTACATGTTCTCTGCAGCGGTTGAGGGATTCAACAATGGCTTCATTGTGAATGCTGCAAATGAGTACATACAGTCCCCTGCAAAGGAAATCGAATGCACTATGGGTATCTTTATGTCTAATGGTATCAACATGCTTTTCATGTGGTACATTAGATATATTGTGTAATAAATTGAATCAGTGTACTCACCTTGCAGCCACCGGTTGTCAAAGGTGCCAGATATTAGATATGAACGTAGTGCTGATTGGTGCAGGATGTAACTGTCATGTGAACAGAGGATAGCACAGGGGCAATGTGCTGGTCTTTGAAGCAAGACCACGCATAGCAACAGATGTTTGAATCCCAGATCCGCACTTAGAAACCAAACTCAAGTGTTAAGCCCTTTCATTAAAAAAAATACAAACATAAATCTTGTGTGGATCCACAATAATTTGCATCTACATGTCCTTGGCATGACAGATGACTTGTTCATTGATGAATACTAATTCTTCATGTTGCAGGAGAGGTGTTCTGTTTGGTCGGCTGGCTGGAGTTCTACATGAGCGCAAGCAATGGCTCCAAGGACTCTTGAGAATTGTGCAATGACATACAAGACCTCTGTGACTCCTTGCCATGCCATAACTGCAGAGTGTGAGGCATTGCAATGTGGTTGTGAGTGTGATTCATGTTGCACTGCAGAACTTGCAGTAGGTATCTGATTTGTGTTAGTTGTGATATGCTTCCTTTGATTGGAGTGGTGCTCTGGAATGAGACAGTCACAAAGAAGAGCAGGTCTGCAAACACTTTTAAATGGAGGTTATGGTATGTGAGCCTCTGGTTTCCACTTGCTCGACATCTCCAAAATGACGTGTGTTCACCTAGCATTCAAAAGTTGGTTTTCTTGGTGCAGTAAACGCTCACCCTACATGTTCTCCTTATGGCATGGTGTGCTACTGGGAGTGCTAGCAGCAATGGACAATCCATTGTGGAAAGGTTTCTGTGTGCTCGCATTCTACATTTTTACTTTGTCCATGCTTTGGATTGGAGCAACGTTTTGGAGGCTAACAGGGGCGTTGCTGGTGGGGTGAGTGGGGGCGGTTAGGATGCTATTGCCCCAGATCTTTGGGTTGCAGGCCCGGATAGAAGCTCAGGCGCTAAAACCAAAAGGCTATCTAGCCCCGAGTGAGTCCTGACTGTCCTGACATTTGTGCAGCCCTTATTGTTTTCCAGACCTAAGAACACTTTGCACTTTGGTTGGTGTGGATGTGACTTGGCCTAGTCGCTCCTAGGGCACTCCAGTGGTACTGGCGTAGTCGCTCCTAGGGCACTCCAGTGGTACTCTCCTTCACATATAATGAGGATTCCTGCAGGTTGCACCCCATTCTTTTCTCTTTCCTGCAGCATTTTCATTGCACATAGGTTGCACAAACACTGTAGAGTGCAACCTGCTTGGGCAAGGCACTTTGTGCACCCTAAGTGTAGCTTGTGAATCGCAATTGAAATCTGCACCATGCACAGCATGACCGGTATAGGCGCACAATCACTTTGAGCTGTGCAAAGCATTTTGTGAATCTGCCACTGTGGCCCTCATTACAACACCAGCGGTAACCAATGGCGCTATTAGCACCATGGTTGCTGCCGGTATTGTAACAAGTCCGCCATGGTGCAATGGGGAATTACCCCCCCATTCCAAGCTTAGCGGGGCGGTAATTCCCCATGCACCATTGGCCCTTCCCCTTTTCCCATTTTTGCCCCATAGAGCTAAATGGGAATGGGGAAGGCGGTACCGTAATTACCTTCAAGGTCCCTTTGCGGGTCCCTACTTTAACGGCTGGTCCAGACCAGCCGTTAAGGTCGGGAGCCGCAAAGGGACCTCGTAATTAGGCGCTAAGGGGTTAACGGCGCCGCAGCCTTTTACGGCGCCATTAACTCCTTAGCGCCAGGGTCGTAATGAGGCCCTGTGTTTGCTATACACATTATCCCACTCACGTGCCCATTCACTCATTGATGAGCACGAGCCGGTTTAACCATTTCTAGCCACACCCTTCCAATTGTCTTCTAATGCAATTGTCATGAAAACTCAAATGTTCCTGTTTTTGTCCACATTCATAATGTTATATCAGGGCTGGAAACAAAGAGCTCACAATGTAAACCCAGCATGCGCAATTCTAAACATTCCTTCTGCCAAATATTCCAGCGTGGCCACCCACTCCCACTCTCATATGCAGTCTGCCTTTTATTTCTGGGCTTGCAGCAGATTTGAACTCTATTCCTAGAGTACGTGTACACTTACTAAAACTCTACTGTAAATAATCATGACCCGAACTTTAAAAAAGGAGTCGCCTGCTAATGCACGTCTATAAACGGAGAGTAATATTTACATGCACAAGTGATGAAGCTATTCCCAGAAAATCTCATCCATTTGCCATGTTGGTTTATATTCCCGTCAGAGCTTAAACCGTGCGTTTATCTCCCTCTAATGTCCCGAAAGCTATTGTCAAAATGATGCCTGTGGTAATCATCACACTGCTCCCACAGAGCTCAGGCCAAGACATCAAACCATGACCCCAGTGTGGAGACATGTGAACCTGCCAACATCATGGGGCAGGCCATTCCTGATTGAGCATTTTGGCACACTGGAGCTGAATGAGCAATACATCAGGTAAGTGTAAATGAAGTGCAGAAAAAAATAAACTTTGTGGGAATGTCAGTAGTTATGCATATATGTATATGTGTGCATGCATAGGAGGTCATTGGTGTGTGTAAATGCATGCATGTGTGAATTTGTGGGCATGTCTATGTGTTCATGCATGCATGTGAGTAATTGTGTTTATCTGTGCTTGTGCAAATTTTTATGTATGCGCCTCCCCACTGAAATTGTGGGCTATGTTGACTTGACCTGGTTGACCTTCAGAGCAGTTGCCGGACAGAAAAGGACACAGATGTTAAACGGCACCTGGGTTTTGCCATTAACAAGGGCCCGGCCCAGCAATTACTAATGTACATCATTTCACTGTTAGTACCTACATCCAAATGCCAAATTTTTTAAGCAATTGAAATTGTCATTTGGGTTTAGTACTTGCATGCCAGGGAGTGATTGGAAGCGTAGAGCGGAAACAGGAGACCAGTCATTCTCACAGCAGCGCATAAGTGGGTGCTTTCAGACCTAAAGGAGTAGGTTAACTGCTCGTAACATTGAAGCTGCACTAGAATAGTCTCATTAAAATGTGTAAAGAAATTAGATGCCCCCACACAAATACGTTTGGTCCTCCCCACCAGACGTGAAGTTAGCACCTCTCCCAACATTTTAAAGTTAGCCCCCCTGAAATGTAGGTTTTGTTGCACCCCTGAACACAAGCACACACACCATTCACCATATATACACACGCACACCCAGCATCCATATATTTAAGTGTGCACCCTTTCACCATACAGGCACACCCAGGCAGCCACCAATACAATTAAGTGTGCATCCTTTCACCGTACACACACACCCAGCCACCCATACATTTGTGTGCACCCTTTCACCATACACTCACACCGGCTGTCACCTATACATTTAAGTGTGCACCCTTTCACCATACCCTCACACAGACAGTCACCTATACATTTAAGTGTGGACACTTTCACCATACAGGCACAACCAGGCAGCCACCTATACATTTCAGTGTACACCCTTTCACCGTACACGCACACACGCATACCCAGCCACCCATACATTTGTGTGCACTCTTTCACCATACACTCACACACACACATGCCATGGGTTGAGGGGAGCCATAATACTTCTAAAATACATTGGGCCTCATTAGGACCCTGGCGGTGACGGTATCAACGGTGCCAGTTCTGCTCGTGGGTTCCTGACAGCCCACCAGGTCTTACCTGGCAGGCTTGTAATTATCAACACCGTTGATAACGGTGCCGGCGCAACCATGCTCCCCACCGCCATTTTGCCCTATTGGGCAGAATGGGGATCGGGAGCCCGGCAATACCGCCACCTGCGAATGGACAATTACCGGCCCATTCATCTTGTAATGGGCCGGTTATTGCCCAATCGCGGGAGGCGGTGCCGGTAGCGAGAATGGCGGTAGCCGTGCTTTCTATACAGGCACGGCTACCGCCATGCTCGTAATGAGGCCCATTGTTCCTTTTTGAAGTCACTCTGACTTCATAAAGAAATTATTTCCGTTAAGGACGCACCATAACGGAAATAATTTCTTTATGAAGGCAGAGTGACTTCAAAAATAAACTATTTTTGAAGTCATAGGGTTTCCCCCACCCCATGACATGGAGGCCTCCAGCCTAGGGTCTTCATGTCATGTCAAGCCACCGGACTTTTTTATTCACTCTGCCTTCATAAAGAAATGATTTCTGTTACAGAAAGCATTTCTTTAGAAATGCAGAGTGAGTTCAAAAAGAAAATGTAAAAAAAAAAAATGTTTTTTTTGCTTCAAGTGGGGCCCCCTTCCAGAACATGTGGTCGCAGGGCACCCCCGCACCGCTAGGGGAGCAGGGGCCCCTGTTACGCCATTGGGGATCAGAGGGTTAGCAGGTGCTCTCCAAGAGAGGAGATGGCCGATACCAGAGGAAACACAATTAATAAAGGGAGACAAGTGGTCCTCACAGGGGAAGAGATGGTGGCAGCACTGAAAATGGAGTTGAAAGCAGTGTGAGGCAGTGAGCAAACAGCATGAAAAGGAAGAAACTGTTCCCATCAGCCTGGAATTAACTGTGCACTTTAAAAAACGAATAAAAATTAGAACACTAAATTAAAAACATACAATAGTTGGCAGAAAAAGCAGAAAAAAGAAACTGCTAGCTAACAGTCTGTCCCTTTTCCAATCCATGCCTCAGTTACCATAAAAACAAAATATTCTGCTTCTCAACACCCCTTCTGCCTTTTTTTAGCAATGCGTTGGCTGTATAGGTGGTGCTACAACCATCATATGTTCCAAAACCAGGTTTGTTTAGTGTATCACTAGACAAAAGTACACACGTGTGCTTTTTAAAGTTTGTATTGGGTCGATATGCCCCTCGGCAGTGGGACAACCTTGATGGTAATAGCTTGCCGGCCAAGTTAAGGCCCTCGGCGTAGTGAGGGTCCCTCATCAAGGCAGGGCTGGACTGGGAACTAAAAAAGGCCCTGGAAATAATTACTTGGGACCAAATGAGGCCCTGGAAATAAAGTTAAAAGTGGCCCCACATGACACATTTTCAGCAAGCCCAATGCTTTTCCTATGAGAAAATTTGAAAATACCACAGAAATGAGGCCCAGGGTGCAGAGGCCCACCGGGAAATCTCCAGAGTTCCCTATAGTCCACCCCTGCATCAAAGGTGGCAGAGGCCTTACCCACAGGGGTGGCCCACCGCCAAGGGGCATATAGCCATTAGCACGCTTGTAGCTTCCTACACAGGTGTAATGGTGTCTTTTTAAAAAGAAACATACCTTTGCTGCGCAGCCCAGCACCTTGCAGTGCTGTCCCCAAAGTCTGTCTTCAATGTTGATGACTGTGAGGTCACCCGCATTGGGGACAGCACTGCATGGTGCTGGGTTGCAGCAAATATACGTTTCTTTTTCTAAACAAAAAAAATACACTTTTTGCACTTGTGTAGAAAACTACACAAGTGCTAAAATGTGAGGTGATAGGAGAAGCGGGCAAGGGAAGGCAAGGTGGCACTGGTTACCCAGGATGCTCGGAGCACAGGCTTGTATCATACAATACAGCCCATGTTCCGAGCATCCTGATTGGCCAGCGCCCTCTTCCAGGGTGCTAATGAATTTTAACATTTTGCTTGGTTGAGGTTGATTTGCATTTTAACATTTGAATATCATAATCCCCCGCTGGGTTTTAACATGCTCTAAGAAGGTTATGCATCGGCATTATGCCCGCTATGACTTATTAACACATCTTTACTGTCTTTACAGCAATACAGCAATCATGAAAACACAATCCATCTATCAAAACCAAAGGCAAATTGGCTGCAAAACAAAATTGTTTTTTGGAAAAATTCTGCATCTACTTGAAATACAGAAACCATCATTCCTGTAAATCGAAATTCATTGATTGGTTTAAACACTCACGCGACTAATGACAATTGCAGTGGAATTACCAAGATAACAATGCAAAAATTAAACAAGACATGTTGTGAAATGACCTAAATGACTCACATTTTCTCTTTAATTAAAATGCTAATTATTATGCAATGTAATGTTAAGCATCTCTTAGCTGCTTTCACTTGATAACAATGTTTAAAATATGTGATGCATAACAAGACTGCATTTTCAACAGTTGGGTAGCCTCCTAATTCTGATTGAAACTGCAAAGCACTTTTCAGGAATGAACTAAGTGTACTTTGTCGACCTTATTTTGTATGGGTATTAGATTATGTAAATGTATTCGAACAGTACAGCATTTCCAGGTTAACGGACAAACCTTGTTATTATGATGTCTTACAATTTACAAGCATAGGAAAAAAAAATGCATGCTTGTGGGAAGACAGGGGGCCTAGACCACGGGCTCACAGATCTCTGGGTGCTAATGTAGTCATGCCATAGTGCTAGTAAAGTTGAGTCTGATTTTGTTGATTTTTTCAATTTGCAAAATTCATTAATGTTTACTTTATGTTACACTGTGGAAATTAATGAAAAACGTATGTATGGGTTTTAGGCTTAGAACATAATGTTTTTGCAAAGCCATACAGAATTCTAGACAGTTGCATCATGATTTCATGTACATCAGGAGCCCCTCTGTTATCTTTTAGTCAAATGTATGTGCGATTTGGTTAACTATATTCCAGTGTAATATTTCGTTCAGGAAGTTCATAATTAGTAAACGCTTACAGAGAACAGTGTTCCGAAACCTGAAATTGTGCATCCAAATACTCAAATGAGCAAAGCCTCCCACACAAATGTCCAGGAGTGTGGTTCCAACTTTTGCCCAGTGTCTGCTCACTGTGTCAGAATGTCTCTCCGGTAGCCTTTAATCACCCCATGGAATTGCCTAATTTCAGATGTTCATAATCTGATATTTCCAATCAAAGATAAGGGCAACCTAATTTGTTTTTAACTAACGCTTTTTGTTTCATAATAATCACCATAGGAGTTCATGCAGTGAATTGTGTGCGACCCACCACAAACACAATTCCATAGTGTCAATTTCTACAAATGTGTGTCAAATCCTAGGAGGTGTCAAAGCACAACTTGATTCACTGAAAGTATAACAGTGTAGTGTTTGCCTCTGATTCATAAACTACTTTCACACTTATTACAAACCCACCGTAGTTCATAATGATATACCTGCGACTGTACCACCCCCACCATGAGGTAAGAACTTTGCCGTTGTGTTCCCCGACTCAAGTGCACCATTGCAATCTAAAGGCGAGGATTTGTTGACCTTTCCTAACTATGCCCGCTCCCTCTGCCATTGTTTTTCTTCCCCCAGCTCCTCTGTCAACCCAATTCTTTGCTGGTTCTCTCTGCACACGGATAGGGCCAGCACATTGTTCTTGAGACCCAGAAACACAAAGAAGATAGTGCTCTCCTTGCTCGAACTCTCTGGCCCACGCACCACAAGGAGCATGAGGTAAGAACACCACCCCTGTGCTTCCCGACTCAGGTGTAACTTTCCAATTGAAAGGTTAGGCTTGATTTACTTTTCTTATCAGCACCCTTTGTCTATCCCTATTGTTTTGTTTCTACTTGCTCAACCCATCATCCATCCTTTTGCCCTCAATATCTACACCCAACAGGTCCCAGGCATGGGTCAAGAGAGCCGGGTACTCCTGAAACCAGATCCTCCCAGAGTAGCATTGCCTGGGCAGCTGGCAAAGGGAAGAGGGTAACTGATCCTTCGGTTAGCCAAGTCTGGCACCCTAGCCCACCACTGCAACACCCAATGCTATGGCCTGTTGGACCACATATCACTGAGGCAAGGGACAACACTGTGATATTTTGACACACTTAATAATTTACCACATTCACAGTTCGTTACTGTGATAGTTTGCAACTTTAACAATGTGTCACTGTGATAGTTTTTCACAGTGATATTTTTCTACCATTATAGTTTGCCACTTTAACAATTTGCCATTGTGACAGTTTGCCACTGTGACTATTTGCCACTGTGTTGTTTGCCACTTTAACCATTTGCCATTGTGATAGTTTGCTACTTTGAAATGTTTGATTGTGATAAAGTGCTACCGTGTTCTTTTGCCATTTTAACAATTTGTCATTGTGATAGTTTTCTCTGTGATAGTTTGATACTTTAACAATTTGTCACTGTGAAAGCTTGCCCCTGCCATAGGTTGACACTTTAACAATGTGCCATTAAAATAGTTTGCCAGTGTAATAGTTTGCTACTTTAACAATGTTCCATTGTGATAATTTGCCAAGGTTGCCAGTCATTTGGTCGAAAAAAATTGGTCGACCAGACAAATGGTCGAACCAATTTGATCGAAAACCAAATGGTCGATTTTTTTTTTTTTTTTAATTTTAACCCTTTTTTTTTTTTTTTGGGGGGGGTCCCCCCCAACCCCCTTTTTTTCTCTAAAAACCCCTTTTTTAACTAAACGAAAACCCAAAAAATAAATATATAAATAAAAAAAAAAATTCGACCATTTGGTTTTCGACCAAATTGCGTCGACCAAATTGCAGTCGACCAGTTTTTTTTCGACGAGTTGACTGGACACCAATTTGCCACTGTGATAATTTGCAACTTTAACAATCTACCATTGGGACAATTCGACAGTGTGATTGTTTGCCATTTTAACAATGTGCCTTTGTAAAAGCTTGCAACCCTGAATGTTTGTTTGCCTTTGTGATAGTGTGCACCTTTAACAATTTTCCATTGTTATTGTTTGCCACTGTGATAATTTGCCACTGTGAGAGTTTTCCACTTTAACAATATGCCATTGTGATTGTTTACCACTGCGTGTGGTTTGCCACTGTGAGAGTTTTCCACTTTAACAATTTGCATTTATGAAAAATGTGCCATTGTGATAGCTTGCCACTTTGATTATTTGCCTCTTTAACAAATTGACATTGTGATAGTCTGCCACTCTGATATGGGAGGTCATTACAACCTTGGCGGTAAGGGGTTAACGGCACCGGTAAAGGTGCCGGAGCCATCAATCCCTTACCGCCGCATTATGAGTTCTGCTCGTGGGACCTGCTAAGGACGCCTGGTTTCACTAGGCGGCCTTAGCGGGTCCCGCGAGCAGCCCAGCATGCAAACAACGGGCCGTTATTAACGGGCCCATTGTTAGCATGCTCCCCATTCCCATTGAGCCCTATGGGGGCTTGAATGGGAATGGGGATGTACCGGGTCCGGGTTCCTTGAATTAGAAATAACTGGGCCCTTCAAGGTCGGAATGGCCCGGTAATTCCTCATTCAACGAACCCAGACCCGGTACCCGGTAAGGGGGTAGCCATGCCGCCAATAGCGGCATGGTTACCTCCGACATCGTAATGACCCCCATGGTGTCACTGTGATCATGTGCCACTTTAACAATTTACTACCATTATTAGTTTGCCACTGTGAATGTTTGCAACTGTGATAGTTTTCCACTTTACAAATGTGCCATTGGGCCTCATTACGACCCTGGCGCTAAGGGGTCTGCGCCAGCGTTAGCTGCGCGGACCCCTTACCGCCAACTACGAGTTCCTGGAGCGCCATGGTCATTTTTCCGCCCGCTTTTTGCGGGCGGAAAAATCCATGGCGCTCTGGGACCTTGGTGTTAATTACGCCACCGTATTTTACGGTGGCGTAATTAACTCCTTCCCCACTCCCATTGAGCCCTATGGGGCCGAAATGGGAATGGGGAAGGGTAAATGGGTCAATGGGGACTTACCGCCCCGCCGACCTCGGAATGGGGCGGTAAGTCCGCCATCCGCCATGGCGTAAAGGGACTTTGCGCCATGGCCGGAAAGTCCGTCGCTGGCGGAAAAAATCCGCCAGGGTCGTAATGAGGGCCACTGTGTTCATTCGACAATGTGATTTTTGGCACTTGAACAGTTTTGATGACTTAACCAATTAGTCCAGAGTTCTTTGACCAGGGAATGCAACATAAATTCTCTGTTCTCTGTTCAGATCTTATCCTAGAGTTGTTCAACACTGAGCATGCCCAGGGGCCTCCTTACTAGCACTGCAGTATGTGTAAACACAGTGATAATGTGGTCGTTGCTACAAGTTTGGTGGTAAGGTGGAGGATATACCCCAGCAAAAAGCTGAAGGTGATTGCTCACCTTGCCACCAGCAATCAGAAGAATTAGAACCGGCAGAATTACTGCCAGCCTTAATTCTGCTGAAATCCTCATGGAGCCCTATGGATTCTGAAAATGGGGATTAACACCACCTTGACAACATTTGTGATCCCAAAGAAAATCCACTGGAGGTGGTAATAGTAATCGAGTTTGGGGGTAATTCAGCAGATTTACTAAAAAATTACCACCAAACTCATATTGAGGCCCCGGGTCTTCAAGGAATGGAATGATCCGTTCTGCATGAGCACAATAGTTATTTGTGGACTGGGCGCACCTACTAATTTTTTTAAGGAGAGATTTTCGACTTGCGATAAATGGTTCAGGCTGGTCAGTCCCCATTCCTCACAGCCATATATTGCCTGACCAATAGCTTTGGCACGATAAACCATTAATGCTGATTTAATGAAGGAATAACATTGGTCACCTAACAAATAATGTATGATTCCTGTTGTCTGTTGCATATATCTAATGGTCATTCTCTTGTGGGCAGGTCACATGTTGTTGATGGAAATGTGAACACCCAAATAGTCAAAGTCCTGTACTCTTTGTACCCTGGCATTTCAAGATGAAATTACAGTTTAGTCTTGGCCCTCGAAGAGCATCACTTTAGACGTGCCTGCACACATTAGGTCCACATTTTTTCAGAAGGTTTACAGTTAACAAGCAGCTTGCTAAGGGTATCTCATCCTTTGCCATTATGACTGCGTGATCTGCAAACAAGAGAAGTGGTTTTGGGCAAACCTCAATTTTGGGTATGTCTGGGGTCCCAAGCTAAGAGTTCAGTGGATTTATATGTGGTATAAATAACAGAACACTGAGCATGCAGCCTGTCTAAATTCGCCTGATAATAGTGCATTATTTAGTTATTTGACCGTCACTACCAAATCTGACCCAAGCCAGATTCTTTGTAGAGAGTGCAACTGTACAGGCCAAGAGGTCCATATGCACCCTCATTTTAGCAATGATTTGCAATCGGTTAATTCTGTTAAAGAGATCGAAAGTGGTGGCTAAATCTAGAAAGGCGAGATACCATTTCCCGCTGTTTAACTCTTTACTTTTAAATATTAGCAATTCTAATGTGTGGAATTGATTCAATGTGCTTACTTTTTACCTGAAACTCTATCTGTCATGGGCTAATATTAGTCTAAGCCTTGCCCCAAATCAACAGAACATCGGCTGAAGACAAGAATAAATGATGTCTTTTTTTTAGTAACCAAAACTTTATTAACTCATCGATGTTCACATGTACAATAGCTTAGCAGTTGCATACATTGTTTTAGCCTGGCTCCAACAGCGAATATTGAGGTGCTGAAGCATTATCCATACATGTTAAAACCCTTAAAAGATTATACCGCTGCTGGCTAAGAAAACCGAAGTCGAAAAATAAAAAAAATTCTGGCTGTTTCTAGCAAATCATGCTAGATCTAATAACAGTGGAGGTATATGGTCTGTTATGAAAGGTTCTGCCAATCGAAGCGTACCCATTAATAGTTTAGGCAAAGCAAGTTGGGAGACACATATTCATAATTCCCTGGGTAGCTCTGAACCTTCTGAAGAAACACATTATATGGACATCTTAGAATGGTTATGCAAGTCTACAGTTTCTGAAATCTCAAGGGATAATACAAACCTTCCTACAGTTGGCCCATATGGCACATGGAATGTACTATTGCATTTATCCCCCTGACTTTTAGATAATGCTTTACACACTCTTTTTTCCCATATTGGTCAGTGCGGCCAAGTTCCTGAAAGCTGGAACGAAAGCATAAAACTGCCTATCCATAAAGAGGGGGGATGGAATGATCCATTGAACTATCACATGCTAGCCATGTTGAATAGTCCCTTGAAATGTTTTGCAAAAGTGCTGCTCAAAGAATTGTATTTGTGGATAAATGATAACAAGATCCTCCTGTCCAATCAAACAGGTGTCAGAGCAAAATCTAGCATGATGCATAACTTGTTGACATTAGTCAGTGCTATAGTATATGCTTGGGATCGTCGCCAGCTCCCTGTATATGGACTGTTCATAGCCTACAGCACCACATTCAATATGATAATTTGGAATTGGTTATGGAACAAACTGATGGCATGGAAGATTCCTCCAGGTCTGCTGTCTATGATTAAGCTGCTCTATTCTGATACCTCTGTGTGAGTAGGACTGGATGTTGAAGGGTAAGTGGTCACGTCCCCACAGCATGTAGGGTCAAACAGGGATGTATCCTAGCAGCTACATTATTTAATTTATTTTAGCTGATTTGGCAGCGACTTTCAATTATGTAAGAGCCTGTCTGCTAAAAATAGGCTCCCTCCAGATCGACTGGCTTGGATAAGCTGATAATCTGTAGTTGCTTGATTACAATCCATCAGGTCCATAAGTAAAGGTTGATATGTTGGATGTGTTTGCAAATGACAATGGCCTGTGGATAAATATAGCCAAAACTAAAATTGTCACCTGTTTGGGTAAAGTAAAGACTCTAAAATCTAACTGGATGTCCTGGTGCCTCTACCAGAAAACTGTGAAAGTAGTCAAATGTTGCAAATATTATGGGGTATACCTTGATAATAAATTGAGGTGGGACACTCAATGGGATGAATTGAAAACCAAGGGCATGACGATGTGTCATGCCATTAGTCATTTCATTTGTAACCAAGGAGAATGCTCCATAAAGACTTTGGGCCTCATTCCGACCTTGGCGTTAACCAAGGCGCTATTAGCGCCTTGGTTGACACCGTTATCTTTCCGACTCCGCCATGGTGAATGGCGGAATTACCGCCCCATTCCAAGGTTGGCGGGGTCGGTAATTCCCCATTCACCCAGGGCCTTTCCCCATTTTTGCCCCATAGGGCTCAATGGGAATGGGGAAGGCGCTAATTACGGCACCGTAAATTACGGTGCCGTAATTAGCTCCTAGGTCCCTTTGCGGGTTGGTTTTTTACCAACCCGCAAAGGGAACTCAGAATAGAGCGGTAAGGGTTTAACGGCACCGGTCTCGTTAACGGTGGCCGTTAACCCTTACCGCCCTACTCGGTATGACCCCCTATATTATTGCTATATATGGCCAAAATCCTTCCTTGCATGCTCTACGTGATTGAAGTATGGAGAGTAAGATTCAGTAGAGAACTATCTAAACTAGAGGCCAAAATCTTGAGCATGCTGTTTATAATGCTTAAAACTCTTCCATTTGTATATTTATCCTTAGAATTTAAACTTATGAGCATAGCAGCCAGAATAGAATATAAGTTTACCACAAGCTATGAGACCTTGATACAGCTGAACAATGATACTATCATGGTTGAAGAAATGAAAACGTATTAAACCATTAAAAAAGTGCATGCAAAACGTTTAGGCGACCTGGGCATTTGAGGGCTATACATCGCAGGTGGACCCATGATTACGTGATCCAGAGTCATGGGCTATCTGCTGTAAATTGGAAAAATAATGTCCCTTTAACAACATTTTTTTACTGAATTTCATACTTATTTTAGTGCAATTTAAGCATAACATCCCTTTAACAAAGTTTTTTCAGTGAGTTTCATGGTTTTTTACCAGTGCACCCTAATTTCCTACAACTTACTAATATCATATTTATCCCAATTTAGCAACATTTTGGTCCAATATAGAGTGTCCACCTTAAAACTCTGCCATTCCCCACCTTCTAGCAGAATTGTTAACACTTCTTTACACTCTTTGCAACTTTTTCCTCTCTTTCTGTGTTCACCGATGTTCGTGAACATCTGACGTCACCTCAGACTTTCCAGAGAGTGTCACGTGACCACGCGCGCACGTGGCATGTGAATGTGTTTGCGAACACGCCTGCAGTTGGCGAACAGGTCCATGCTTTGCAGACAGTTTGGAACTGCATTTTCAGCTGATCTAGGAAATTTGAAGCTCAAAATGTACCCTTGCACAGGTCCTACACCTATTCTTACTCATTATCCACTGTCACCACCACAGAATGAAAGAAGCACAATACTTCAAAAGACAAGGGAGATGAGGTAGAGAAGGTGCCTACCTCTAACACCCTCAAAGAATCATGGGTGTGACAGTTCTTTACCACTGTTAGGAATGCAGCAAAGGCTAAAGCTACCAAAGTGAAATACACGGAGTGCAACGTTGTACTCAGTCACAGACTACCTGGACAGTGCTCCTCCAGAACCACCTCCATGCACAACCACAACAAATCCAACCACTGCAATGCTCTCAGAAAGGCTGTTCCTTTTTTAAGAAATAGTAGGCTTATCTACCTCATCTTCCTCAACCAATACTGTAACCACACAGCCTACTTCTGTGGCACACACAATCCCGCTAGCTACCTTGCAAGCGATAAAAGAGGCTGTTGATCCATATCTTTCAAAGACAACCATACTCTGTATACATTGTATGTACTGCAAAACACCACTCTGCAGGGGGATCAATTTCAAAGTGTTTTTGAAGCTGTAATACACGAGCATGAGAAACACTGCCCCCTACCTTAGATGTAACACATGCTCAATATCTTCCCCTCTCCACCTGCCCCTCCATATTTGTGGCTGGTGCCCCTTCCCTCATTTCTCTTCCCACCTTACCTAATGACATCTCCTGCAAAGAAACACAATTAAACACATAAAAATTGTTCCTTCAGGAACCACCTTTCACAGTTAAAAAATAGAACTAAAAAACTAAGCTTATAGGCTCCATCCACTTTACATTTTTCGATTGAAGTATTTAAATTCAATAAGATTATCCAACATTTCCATTAGCATCTGCTACTCTGATAATAGAAGTAATGGACAATTTATACTAGACAAAAAGAAAAAAGCACTGAAATACTTTTTGGTCTGAAATTCTTCTCTCTAGTATACAATAAACACCATAATCCATTGCCCTTCATGCCTATCCACAGTCTATGCATTCCCCTGTCTAGCCCATGCCTTATTACAAAACCCAGATTCCAAATGCTCACCATCACACAAGACAGCTCTTATACTCTTTTTACTGTTATATTTGTAACACTCCCTCATTGCCTACTTTGAATCATTCCCACATATATCCACCAAACTCTACATATAGCCTATCAACAAATTAAACTTCCACCCACCAACAACCACTTAATGTTCTACAAATCGTTTGCATCTACATTTCCTATACTTATACCAACAAATGATACATAGTGCTCCTACAAATGCACACATGCATTGTGCAGTGAGATAACTCCATAAAACTATCCCGATTTTCAAATACTTGACCACATAGCCATTGCCTGCTGGCCATGCCTACTTTAAACCCTTTGCTAGTCCCTCATGCTCATAGCCAGTAGCAGTATTGTCTGAATCATTACTTTTGGGATCAATGACATTTGTGATGTCATCTTTCATGTCCTGGGTGTTAGACTTGGCAGTGCACGGTGGTGGCGCGTGTTATGGTTGCTTAGTTTACCATAATTGTTTTTTTTTTCTTTCTCGGTTTTACTTGGAATAATAATGTCTCTTTAACAAAGTTTGTTCATTGAATTTATATATACATATAGTATGTTGTTTGATGATGTATATGTTGTGGTCTCTCTGCATACTTTTTTATTTTATTTATGTTTCATATTTTCTCTTATTTTGTGAAGATTTTGAAAACTGAACATAATAATATACATAGTGGGAGAATGGGGGAAATCAGAACTTGATGTGACTTTAGTAGGTCAAGCAGATTCAAGCAGATTCAAGGATTTTCAAACCTACAGGTGATTAAGAGCTCGAAGAGTCTTGTTTCTGACACATTGTACTACCCACAATGCAATGCTCAAACCAATTTGAAATGCTCCAAGCAGATTTATGGTGCTGTTGATACATAGGGACTCATTCACAGAAGCATTTTATAATGGCAAAACTCCATTGAAAAACCCTGTGTTTTAGTCATGGCTTGACCCTATAGAAAAGCCTGTGGTTATAGTCAGGAGACAATTCAAATTACTCCAAAGCGATTTCAAAATAATGAGAGCCAGTTTAGAAAAAGTTCTACAAGGCCTAGTGGCTAGTTTGGGGGAGTGTGAATCCTCATGGACTCTAGTCAAATGATCATCTAAGCGATATTGATATGGAACAAATGTTTCTTTCAAATAGTTGCTACGCTGGGCACTGATTAATTTTCTGTGTGTTTCATTATGAGAAAATGAATTTGCTTCTAAAGTAATTGTTGTCTTGGTTTACATTCTAGATCCGGCAGAAGATGGAGATTGTGTTGCCCACCCATAACTTGTCACACCACTGAGCTAGATTCATTTGTTTAGATACAAATTATAATTGTTCTTTTGTAAAGAATGCTTAACATCAGATAGGTTTAATTGCAGAATTGGGATTCAAACCTGTACTGTGAGGTGTTTTCTTTCTTTCAAGACAAACGCGTTGCCGCTGAGCTATCCCCCCTCACCGAATGTGTATGAAAATACATAAGTTGGTTTAAAGTGGTGAGTTGCAGGCTATGCATCTCATCTAGTTAATTTAACTGCGCTCTATATTTAATAGATAAAATATGCATGTAATTATAACAGACTTATGCCATTTGATTATAAAAATGCAGTGTAAGAAGTTCTTGTACTACGTTTGTCTATAATGAAAGTAATTTGCAAATGATTGATAGCATTGTACTTTTATTTGAAGCAGTGTCAATCATGTCAGACTAACTCACATTTGACCAACTTTGCCAAATGTCAATTGTCTTTTAGAGGACAAGCCGAGTGGACTGAGAAGTTCTAGTCACAACTTTCTGACAAGATGCTGATTCTGCCACAGTGTTCAGCCTTTCAGAGCTAATGGCCTCTCCTGCAGTTGAACAAGGAAGAATTGCAAAGAGATTGAGAAAACAGTCAGTGCTTTGATCTGCAGGTCATGTGTTTCAAATCTAGTAAGATTTCTGATAATGCTAAAACACCTGCTTCAGAAATCTGTGCCTAACCAATAATTCACAGGTTTGGATTTCAGCAGGGTCAACCCGACATCCCATCCTACACAGGCTCATAAACGGAGGACTACCGGGTTTGAAAAATCAATACCTATTAGTAAAGTGAAACAAGGCCATCTCATTTGTGTGTGCACTATTGAAAAGTCGGATAATAATAATATAATACATGAGTAATGGATTTAGAATAGTCTAGTTCAGGCAACAGTACTTCTATGTTGTGAGCAATGCCGAAAACATCGCTATGAATTAATGATAAAATCATTTCTGTTTCCGCGCCTCTACTCTCAATCCCAACAAAAACGAATGGCAGTCTACTCTCTGTAGAATGCCACCAGAAGGTAAATATGTCTGTGTGTGTTCGACTGGTAGTAATCTAGTTTCCCTTGGCCACTGATCAAATTAACAGCTGCACAAACTCTGATAAAGTCATAAAATTAAATCCAACATGTTGACACATGTTCAAACCGTTCTGATATCGGTACACTCGGGGTACATTTTTACCAAATCAAATGATCTATTTTATAATGATATATGAACTATGTGTTGGAATCCCCTTGCATCGTAGACAGCGGGGGGACAAGTCACAATGAAATCTACACCTATGGTGTCTCACGAAATAGCAGCTTCAATTGTTCCATTTTATAAAAAAGGCTTTGACAGAGGTCGAAAGATCAGTTCAGAGAGTTCTGCAAAAATAGCATATTTTATTATTTCATAAACAACACAATTTGATGATACACATATAGTAAACAAGAGCAATCTAAAAAAAAAAACAAATGTATTCGGCATTTGGGCGAGTAGTGGTGCAAATGAGTGTATAGAATGCACAATACAATTGTAAAGTGCAATTCGACTTACTCTATTCTGCAACATTTAAGTTATATATGTTATATTGCACAAATCCCCATCTACAAAGCCTATTTTTTGGGTGATGCTAAATAATTTACAAAATGCATACAATACAGTAATTTGTCAACTAAAGGTAGTTCAGATGTGCATCTGGCTCCTCGAGATTTTGCATGAACTTCCCTCTTCTTAGTTTCGACTGAGCAACATCTAGGGCTAGAGTAGCATTAATGCCCATCTTCCTCAGGACTGTACTGTCATTAGTAGTGTTTAAAATCTTCAAAACACCTTAACGCAGAGTCTTTATCATTATCGTTAACCCTTCTTCAAATGCTCAATAGGGTAAATCTCCAACCGTTTTGGTAACGGCACTGTTAAGGGATCCTCACTGTGCTTGAGCCCTTAACTTGGGTGGCGGGCCGTTACCTATAGAGTCGGCCCACCACCTCGATATCACCCCAATCACACATTTGCGTCTCATAGAACAGATGTTATGTTTGTCTAACTCCTATTCTGAAACAGCCATGTTGTAGGGGTTCTATTTCCATGACAGACTTCAGTCTAAAATTCTACTTTGTACTTAGAGGTTTAAGTCCTGATTCATGGTCTGGGGCACAGAAATGGCACAACGTCCATGCACCGAGAAGGACCCTGCACGAACCATGGCGCAGCAAATTCTTTGCGTGCCACGCATATTCATGGATTTAAAGACGCATTACTAGCCATCACGCAAGTGAAATCAAGCTGCACGAGGAACGCCCACAACACACCCCTAATCACACCAAAAAGCAAGCAAAATGACAAACACAGTGCAAGTCTCTGCGCCACCCCTGGCTCACCATCCAGTTCTCGTGTGAGACTTACCTCACAAAGCTAGACTGCACCCCAGTGAAATCGTGCACCTCACCTCGCAAGCCCAGGCTGCGCCCCAGTGAAAACGTGGGCCATCCGTTGCAAGCACTGGCTGCACCCTCCAGACTGGACACCACCCCCCAGTTCCCCTCACCTGTGACAACCCCCAAGCAGCCCACTCCAAACTGGACACCCCCACAGGCAGTCCCCTTCAGTCTGGGCCCCAGCCCCCCTTACCTGGGACACCCCACCCAGACTGCCCACTCCAGACTGCACACCCCCAACAGGCAGCCCCCTCCAGACTGGACACCCCTCACAGGCAGCCCCCTCCACACTGGACCCCTCCCACAGGCAGCCCACTGAAGACTGCGCACCACCCTCGGCTCCCCTGACCTGTGACACACCCCCAGGCAGCCCACTCCAGACTGGATCCCCCCACAGGCAGCCCACTCCAAGACTGGAAACCCCCCACAGGCAGCTCCCTCCAGACTGGACATACCCCACAGGCAGCCCCCTGACAGTCTCCCACAATAACAGTGCAATGCATGTCTGCTGCTTACCTGAGCCACTGTGGTCTGCCAGCTCCATTAAGTGGAACACCAATATGTCCACCGATAACATGTTCAACTAGAAGCACCAGAGATCCATCAAGGACTGGAGGATCTGCTGACACACCCCTCAAGACTTCAACCAGCCCACCGCGTACACATGTGACAATTTAATGCAATTGCAAGTGGCATGTGCATGTTGGACATGGCACATTGCCAAGGCATCAAAGCACACTAACTGAAGTAAACCTACTAATAAATATGAATACATACACAAACAATGGCCAGGCGCGTCACCACCTGAGCATTAATGACCTGGGTGGTATCGGTGGCAAATTACCCAAAAGGGAACAAAGACGTTACAGGGCCATGCATGGGTGATGAAAGAGCAGTCAGAGAGTGCATAAGTCACAGAAAATGGAGACTTGTGCTGCCACTCAGAAAGAGCAAATATGTCTCACTACTGCATTCCAGTCTACAAGGTGGATCAACACATGAGAGAAGTCAGTGTGTGACTGCACATGCTAGTGGGCGTTTGTGCATGACATGAGTTCAACACAGCAATGACAAACAAGAGCGTGATTAACGTGACAATGGAACACCTCCACAGTGAGCCCACCTACCTCTACCTCAACCACATTGATGGCAAACACACAGTGATGCTGCACATCTAAAAGCAAATGAAAACATACAGTGCAGACCCATCTGTCTGATGGACCCACCCCCACATGTCATGCACATATGCATCCTTCCAGCTACAACAATCACATCACAAACAACACATGCTACATGTCTTGCAATGGAGAGATGCACTGGCTGAGAAGTGAACTATCAAAGTTGCTGACAGACAAATGAACTGCATGAAATGTGGAGTGTAACTAAATCAAAAATGTAATGCATATAAATATAACAAAAAAAAAAAACAGGGAATGAAGGTGAACCCACTCCAGGAGAAAATAAGAAAAGAAATAAAAACCCTATGCCTAAAAAACTATATACAAGAAAAACTTGGAAGGAAAGTCTTCCAAGTCTGGAGAAGAAAATAAATAAAAAAGGAAACCTACATATAAATAACTATTTACAAAGGCAGCGGGCTAATCCCCCTCACAGGTCTCAATCAGCCTTTCCCCCAGGTCTGGGTCCCATGCCACATCTCCCCCTCGGAGGGCTTGCAGGTTGGCCATCATCTGTGTCTCTATCACTTGCACCTCCATGCAAGTGGCCGCCAGGATGGCAGCCTGCCTCCTTGCACAACACAGCTCATATATAGCTGAGCTTCTGAATTCATGCCCACCAGGTTCAGCCTGCCTGCCACACCCGATGAGTCAGCACATGAAGACCAGGCCTAGGGAGCCACACCCTATGAGTTAGAACATGAGAATGTTCTCTGGAATAAAGGCTTTCAGCTCCTGGAAAGTTCTTGTAAAATAAAAGGCACTCCTACACTGGAATAAATTAAAAGTACTCCTGCACTGAAATAAAGTGTTCCTGCTCACATCTCGATATGAGCCTTGCGCCAAAGGTGTCATATCGGAGTCCAGCCAGGGACCCTGTGTTTATGGGTCCCAAAGGGACATAAGTGAGTCAAGCGACCGATTGCCCCCATCACTAGATGGTGTGGTTTTTGTGCTATCGGGCCTGTGGCCATGACATCTTCATGTTCCTGCTACCTCTCTGCCATGATCTGCTGTCCATAACACCGGAGCACGGAAGACAATCTGTTACTCATGCGTGCCACCTTCCTCACTCTTGCGACCTGCATCCTTTGGGTGGTCTGCCCTGCAATAAATTGCCTCCTCCTCATTGCCACCTGCTAGTCAAGTGCCTGGTGCCTGCTACGTTTGTACACCCTCTGAGCTGATTATTATCCCCAGGGGCGTACGGCACTTGCACTGCTCAAAGGTGCCTGCTGTCCCTCAATTGCCTGTCCCACTGTCGGCACATGGGTAGGCACGATGGCTACCTCAGCTGCTGTGCCTTGGACTCCCAACTGTAAGTGATTTGAATCAGGCACACACCCACGTCTCACCTAGCATTTGGTGCGCAAACGAAACCCTTATTTATTTTTGTCTAAAAGTTCAATATTCTTAATGATATACCACTCATATCACGTCCTTCTCACAATACCCCCAGGTTAAATTGAACCAGGAATCAGGCTAGTTGCAAAGGTAATTATTTGCTTATTTATTCAGAATTTAAAATCACAATATATTTTTAATAGTTAAACACACTCACCAATGGGGTGACAGGAACAATGAATAATATCTTTAATGCACAAGGAATCAAGTAATGAACCAAAAAGGAATGCAGCAAAGAAAATAATGATTTTGGGTTGGTTTAGAACAGATAGCACTATGGTTACAGGTTCCCCCTGCAACACCCCTCAACCCACCAATAGGCAATTTAAATAGATGTGAAGAGAGAGCAGGTACTCAGGAATAATACAGACCAAACAGAATATCACTCCCACCTTCTCCCCTTAAACACAAGAGAAAAACAGATTTGACTTTTCAACTGTCAGGATGGCTTTTAAATTCGCTGGGCAAAAACACTAAAACATTTCTAAAATGCTTACATTGTTATAAATTCCTATGGGAGATGCTTTGAACAGATGCAGGCAAGCAAAAGCAATGATTAATCAAAAGAAAACAATTGGAATGTCAAAGTCAAAGCGGGAAATAATTTAAAGCTATTCACACGTGTAAAACCTTTTGAAATGTAAATTTGCTGCAAACTTTTACTTATGCAAATTTTGATATAACGGGTCAACCGCACTGTTTTGCATTGAGTTGTGAATGTAGCTGAGGATGTTAGGTACAAGTGGGAATTGAAATTTCACTTCTATCTTAAAAACGGAGGGAGATATAGATGTTTCAGTGAGAGGTGTTTTTCAAAAATAAAGACACAAATTTGGACAAGGACTTCAGTTTAGAATCAGGAAATATGGCTTATGCTTTCATTCAAGGCTAGAGCATTCAGGATAGGCAACCAACTCGGGACGAAGTAAGCTCTGAGACTGATTCATGACTTCAGTAACAGATCCCCATCACCTTCCACCGGCAGCACCAGTCCAAAGACAAAAAGTGGTATTTATGGATCAGAGTTGCACAAATAAAGATGACTACTCAAAAGGCGCTTTAGCAACTAGACAGAATAAGATAGCACTAAAGATTGTGACTCTCTTATTGGTTATGGAAGTAGGGATAGTTCAGAGATTAGAGTGGAACAGGTTAAGCAAGGTATACAATAGTTCTCTAGCATCCTGTTAATACTCACAATTTACTGGGATTTAAGATTTTTGGACAGTCCCGGTTCTGATCAATGGATTGGGTCTATCAAGGAAAGACAGCACTTGAGGCGTGGGACTGGATCACCGGAACTGCACAGGATCTGCCCTTCTTGTTGTGGGTAGTTCAAATCAGTGGGATTGAGAGTTCCTTAGGCAAGCATTATGGTAGCAAACCAGATAGTTTCAGGATGCTAGTTTCAGGATGCTTTCTCACACCACAGCGCTTCACTGGGTTATTTGAATTAGTTTGAGGATTGAGGCTTTGCTAAAAATGGTTCAGCTACTGCTGGCCTGGTCCTTGGCATCTGCATCTGGAAGGATGTTGAATGCTGGATGTTGAATACTGGATCAGAGTGCTTCGCTGGAATCAGAAGAGTGAGTCCCTATGTGTTGTCAGCTGTCTCTATTTATCCTTTCAAATGACATCACAAAAATGGGTGTATGGGCCAGCTTAACTAAACTCCACCCTGTGGACTGGGATTGGATCAGAGTCTCATCTCCGCCTTGCACACAAGTGATTGGATCAAGGACAGATGATGTCACATTTATGGTTTGGCTTTTACCATCCTTAGAAACCTCCCCTAGCCACTAATATCAAAATCGAATTTTGTCCTAAATACATATTGATACATTTGTAACCTCTACAAAAATCACATACAGGGATTACATATGTTATGGAGTATCTGTTCCTCAAAACCCCGCAGCTGTGAGATCTTGTTTTGCCTTTCTGCAGTATTTCGTCCATTTCACCATGCATTTTCCAAATTTTCTCCAAATTTCCACAATTATGTGTTTACCATAGGAATGTGTGTGTAAAGTTTAATAATTCTGGCATAAATACAGTTCCCATAAAAACACATATATTGCCATTCCTGTTCCGAATATGCTACACAGCTCCATCATGTCTTGAAATGTAGCACCAAAAATTAGACTAACAAATCTGTCCTTTTTGTATTTTTCAACATTCCTGATTGCAAGTTATGAGTCTCTAAAAATTGTTCATTATATGTTCTTAGCAGCAAATGCTCCACCTTTTGTCTCTCTGTGGAGCTCAAGGAGTAGCCCCCACCTTTGGGAACTTCTGCAAGCCAAGTTAACGACCTCTTCACATGTCCATTTCTGGCCTGGAGAATCTGCCATTGTTCAGACTATAGCTGCAGACAAAAGTCTGTCCTACCCCGCAATTATCATATGTCAGTGAGTATCTGCTGAGAGGACGGCCGTCCCCGTGGGAGGAAAAACCTGTTTTTCAGCTTCTGGCAGGCCCAGCCAGGCTAATTTATTTATTCTTAGTTTCTTGACTTAAAATCCAGCAGAAAACCAACTTGTTGCATCAGGTGACATAGGTAAATTACATTCTTAGATTAAACCTGTGGAATCCAAAATAACTGAGATCTGTGTTTCTTTCATCAACAATCCTTTAGATAACTTTAAAGTCTAATCAGGAGAGCCCAGTGTGCTGCATTCAGATTTTTGACAGAAACTGTTATTCACAGGTAGCCCAGGGTACTGCACACAGATTTTTGACAGGAACAGTCATTCACAGGCAATCCAGTTTTGCTGGAAAATGTTTTGATTTTAACCTTTCAGGACTTTTTACATTCATAATGCTTCCTTAGGTTAAATGAATTTTGGCACCAAGCCAGATTTTGAGTGTTGAGAAGTGTTATGTACAGGCATTTTGGATTTTTAGCAGCAAAGTAATTATCATTACAGGAACATTTTGGAGTTTCACTTGCAAAGTGCTGCTGCTCCCTCTAAACTCTATGTTTGCTTGTCATTGAGCCCACTGGCACTTTTCTGCAGCATGTGCTCTATTCCACCACACATGCACCATGGGTGGCAGGTTGTGCAGCCATCTTTTTGTGTGTTGAAAACGCGGTTTTGGAGGTTTTGGCGCGCACAAAAGTTTTGCCGCCATTTTTGATGTTTTTTGCATCATAGATAGCAGAGTGATGCCGCATAGTATAGCAGAGTGGGTCAATACATCCCACACAACGAGGGCAGGGATGTGATCTCCACCAGACGTGGCGTTGTGGGTAGGACTGGTGCATAGGGTTTCCTGCTGGTACCTGGGACGGAAAGCCTGCTGGAGGATGACTGGCACACAGAGGTGGAAGTAGAGGAGGTGGTTGCAGCAGGGAACATCCCATGTAGTAAAAAACGGAACAGGCATGTTGCAAGCCAGGACACGAGGCAGTATAGCTCATTGTAATGATGTGCAAGCATACTACGAGTAGCCTGCAGATAATCACAAATGACACCTGTCTGCCTCGTCATCCTGACGAGCAGGGGCAGCACTTAATCCTGGATGTATGCATCACATGGTAAAGGGCTGTCAGCCTGGGTGGACACACCAGCCAACAATGGGGGATGGGTCTGGGTGGAGGCATCCCGGCAGGTGAACACTGCTGCATTCGATTGCCCAGGAACAGGATTTTGCAGAGGCATCTCCATGGTGGCATGCACAGCCTCATGCCGCTTTACAGGAGTACAGTATGCATAACCACCACAAACCCCCACCTGACCCCATGGGCTTGGCTTCAATGGCTACCTCTTCAACATCCACCTCCATCAAACTGGATGACTCTGGAGTGTCTTCCACCATGGATGGTCTCTGTGTGGCATCACCTGGCCCAACCGCTGCTGATGAGTCCACTCCCACCTTCACCTTCTTGAATTTACCCCAGCAGCCATTCCTGATGTCACTGGTGCTGCCCCAGCCACACTGCTCCCCAAAGATGAGCTATTACAGGGGCATGGCTGTGGCCAGTGCCGGGTGGACACAGAACAGCAACATCAGTGTACTGCACCAAAGCCAGCGTGCCATCACCAATATTCACAGGAACATGACTTGTCAAGGGAACAACCATACACCTCCACACCGATGGACATGCAACCCACATCCATCCAGACACCTGCCTGGCCATGACTCCACATGATCACACCAAACTACATACCACTGTCACAACCAATCTATTGAGGATGCCATACACACTTGCATCAATTGCACATGCACATGTGAGCTTGCCATAGCTGCAAGAACATACACGTCATGCACATGCATCAACTCAGAGGGCCCAAGCAGTGCCATGACCAATCAGATCAGAGTCCCATGAACTGCAATGCCTCAACATGACTAGCCAGACATTCAAAGCATGTGTTGCATCCAGGCCTGAGTGATGCACAGTCACACATTTTCATTTTGGGTACCTACAGATGAGCATCATGCATGCACATAAGGTGGGCAACACTACCTCAACTGGCACACTTGCCATCCTGGAATGTCGCAGACACAAGTAACATTGTATGTGCATGGTCTGCCAGACAGCACTACAACACAAAATAAAAGTAAGAGCACATTTGAAATCAAAAGATGTCTGAATGCACGCATGGAGAGCAATGTCTTGGGCATGCATGCAGACATCCGTCTCAGAAGCATACTTGCTTCAAGCCTAAGGGGGTCACTGCCAACATGCTGGCCCATGCACAACACACATGCACCATACAGCAGTGCACCACATGGCTACTCACCAGTCAACTCCAGATGTTGCCGTAATTTGCAGACCTTGGTGTGCAGCGCTGGGTAAATCCTTTCCAGAACCCGCATGTTGTTCCCCAACAACCGGCACCTGCGTGCGTGGTGCCCCTCCACAGTAGCACCGGCCTGGACAAATCACATGGCCTTGCCGTGGGTCCTGGATCTTAGATCCTACCAGCGCTTGTTCATGGCCTTGAAGGAGCGGACAGCCACCCCCTTTGGGTTGATGGCATCTGTGATCCCGTCCCAGATCTGCTGACGTCTTTCCTTAATGCTTTGCAAAACATGGTTGAAGAGGGCATCATTTTTCTCCAGGACCTTCGACACCAGGATGACGACTTACTTGGCGCTGAAGTTGACAGCCCTCTGCCTTGCTGCCAAGGGGTTGCCGCTCTGGTCTGATTATGATCGTGCAGACATGGCAACCCCTGAGGCATTTGTTGGTTGGCAAGGTTGTCCCGGAGCTGGGCTGTGGAGCAGTGGTGGTGAAATGACACAGTGGGAGTCCAACGAAGCAGCTGAGGTGGTGACACGGTCAGAGACAGGAGCATAGGCAATGGCTGGACAGTAGCACTCAAAACACAGTGCAGGCACACACACTGTACAGGCAGCAACAGATGGCAAAGTTGTAGTTACCGCAGGGCAGGTTAAAACAGTTAAAATGGCATGGGGAAAGGAGCATGGATCTTCTGTCTCGCAACGATGGCAGCCGTGAACAGAGTGAAGGGACTTTGTGCTTAAAAAATGAGAAAAACGTGAACAAGTGAAATCCGAGGAAAGGTCATTTACGTGACACGCGCTGCACGCAGATGTTCATCATGCCATATCGCGGAATACATTTGTATGTGTAGAAGCAACTCCAAACGTGCATGTGAAAGGGAAGAGACGAACGAGTGGAGTACTGCGTATTTTTGGGTGCTATGCGATCTGTTCACTTCAGGGACTGTACACTTTTCTTTTTTTCTTTCTTTCTTTTGGTGGGGGATTTGCCTCTCTGCATATGTGCATTTACTGTTGATTTTTGACAGGCTAACAGTGAGATGCGTATGCATTTTTTTCATCTCTGGGGGCCCCGGTATATAACGTACTACTATTCTTACCTTTACAGTAGCTTTCTGGGCTTCACCAATGCATTTTTTGTGTAGCTGGGTGCCACTCCGTATCGCGTAGTGCTTTTTTTCATTTTTCCGAAGTAATCCTGGTATCACATACACATCTTTTTTTTTTTGGGTGCCTGTGTGTTACTCATACAGTATTTTTGACATCTGGGGTACATTTCAGCCTTGCTGGACCACAGAACAACACCTTCCATCACGTAGACTGCCCCCTCACTCAAATCGCCCAGGACATTTACTTGGTCTGCCTTCCATATTTCTGTTACACCTGGAACATGAGTGGAAAGGCCCCAAGAGGGAAAGGGGGCAGATGTGGCCATGGTCAGGGATGTGCTGCAGAAGCAGCTGCCCCAGCACCAAGGTTTCCATGACGTGCTGCGGAAGCAGATATCCCTGCCTGAGAGGTTAAGGTACATGCTGCGGAAGCAGCTTCTCCCCCGAAAGGGTAAGGGACGTACTTTAGAAGCAGCTGCCCAGCCAGAAAGGCTAAGGGACGTGCTGTAGAAGCAGCTTTCCCAGCCCCAGGGTGTACTGCATTGCCCAAGGCCACTTGTGGTCTTGCTTTTGGATCCTATTGTGGTGCCAGCTACACAAGGTTGGCACCAACACCTCGTGGCAAGAAGGCAAAACCAGCACAGCAGGAACAGGCTCAACCCAATGACACGGCACAGGACACTGGCACATTGAGGAAGAAGAACTTGCATGATGAAGAACTCAAGTTCCTCATGGACTACGTGACCAGTCACCACCATGACATGTGCCAGCAACCGGGGAGCACACAACACCTGCTCAGCATATTGTGCATTGGCAGTATGTCACAGATGGGATGAACGCCTTAGGGTTTGAGAAGCGCACTGCTGGACAGGTAGTGAATCGCTGGAATGATCGCACCAAGTCCAAGCTGGGTACCAACCTAACCTATGCTTTGGCAACAGGAGCGGGGTCACCAGGGGAGGAGAGCTGACTGTGCATGAAGAGGCTATGAGCCAATTCATTCTACTGGAGGAGATGCAAGGCGTGGGAGGGCTGGAGAATAACGAGGACACGTCCGGTGAGTGCCCAACATTGTGCATCCTGAGTATTTGTATTAAAGCATCACCAAGATGTTTAATTGTGGTGCAAATCTGGCTGCATTGGAATGACTGCCCCGGGTGAACCATGGCATATGGTGTACTGACTCCTGTCCAGTGTGTACACAAGAGTAGATACAAACCGCACCAACCGTACCGGACAAGTACTGTTTGCTGCTGCTGCCTCGTTGCTCTGTCTCGATTGGATTGGGCTGTGTGGATTGAACTCCACAGACTTGTTACAGCGCTCTAAAACTCCCTGGAGGAAGTCTTTCACGGGTGCACCAGCGTGCCTGACTTTAAGGTGACTGTCTACTAGCATAAACCTGTGTCACACAGAGCGTGCTCTCCCCTCTTTGTGCCTCACAACTCGTGTATTCCACAACTGTGCGCCTTACAACTTGTGCTCTTTACAACTTGTGCTCTTTACAACTTGTGCGATGCACACACTGCCCCTTCAAGGTTTGTGTGTAAATATCTGTGCTCACGTGCTTTTGTCATCCCGCAGTGTTGTGGTGCCCATTGGTAATATCGTCCTTTTTTTCTCTTTTCCTTACCTCTGTAAAGGTCCTTCCTTTGTGGTGGCCACGCCCCCCGCTGACGAGTCACACGCTCTGCGACCTCAAATACTGGCAGCCTCGCTCACCTGCGCCGCGCACCAAGTACCGGAGAAGTACTGTTTGCTGTTCACGGTGCGCGGCGCGGGGTGCGATTCTGCTCTTTGGGGTGTCTGTTTTTGCACACGCTGTGAAAGTGGCTTTATATCAGGTGGTAAGCACTGTCTTGATCAGGTGAAGCTAGGTGGTGTCTTTTTGCATTAAGATGGTTAAGAAATTGCGTAATGGGAAGAGATGCCTAAATGGTTCCCCCTCAACTTTGTTTGAGGGCAATATGTCAGAAGAGGAGCCCATTTACGAAACAGTTAACCAAACTAAGAAAAAGGGAAAAGGTATAAATGAGAAACCGTGTGCTAGCTCGTATATGAAGTCATCAGTAAACTCAAATGTGCCAATCTTACCTCTGCTAGAATCAGTACAAGTTACAACTGCAGAAACTGAAAAAGAGGTAAATACAGTGGCCCAAATTCACAGGGAGGTGCATGGAAGTATAACCCACCCACTCAAACTAATTCATAATATACCCATTACTTATAGCTCAATATTGGGAGCGGTAAATGATGATGAGAACATGCCAGCTATTGATATTTCGTTGGTTGCGCCAGTTGTTCTAGCTTAATTCCATACTAGAACACGCCTTTCGAATGGGCCCTCAACACCTGCTGCTGAGTCAAGGGGCTTTAGGGAACAAGTTCATTTCCATGCAGCTATAGCAGAAAATTTAAATCAATTAAAAGAAATGCAAAAGAGCAAAGAAGGATGGGGGGCTCGGGATCTTAAACACTCTGCCAGCTCACCTGCTCATGAGATTCAATTCAATCCCTCTGATACAAATTACTCACATTCACCAGTACTGGGTTGCGATCCTATACCGCTAAAAAATAACTCGCCAACCAAATTCATCACTTCCGCTATTCCCACTGGAATAGACTTTAGTGGATTTAAATCCCCAAGAATTACAGAGTTTTCCTGTCTTAACCAGGATACTGAATTTGCTGGACAAGGGGCACGAATTTACGCATGGAGCGATTGGTGCTCTGATCCTAGCAACATCAGAAATCAATTCAAGACTGTGTAAAATAGAGGGTTTTTTGATGGCCCAGGAAAAATGTCATGTATTTTGGGCTGAGCAACATATGAGTGAGAAACGCTTTCATACTCAAAAGTTAGAAGCAATAGAAACAGAGCTTAAAGCTGGGAAATCATACAATATGAAATCTTCAGCTTCCCAAACCGAGTATGTGGAGCTGAATGATTCGGTTATAACAAATGCAACAACTGATGTAAAAAATGCACCAGCAAATCAGCTTCCACCATATGTGGAGATAGCGAAATTGCAGCATGAAAGAATATTGGCTTTAGAGAAGATTGTCCTTGCTGCCAACCTAATGCCTCCGGAGAGGATGGCAGAGGTACTTAGCAAAATGGAGGCGCCAATATTAACCCCAGTTACACATACCCCTGATAGTCCCTCTGTGCTTACAGATCTGATTGATTTGAACTCAGAGATCATGCAGAGTGGTCAGGAATGTATTAGCGATTCAACTGAAGGAGGAAATGGTACTCATAGTACATTCTTTATGTCCCGAAAAGCTATAAAATTACATACTAAGGCTTTGAAAAAACAAAAAAAATGCAAACTTCCAAAATCCATTAACCCGAGCAGGGCTCAAGATGAATCAAAATAACAAAGAAAAAATGAAAAATAAAAACTCTGAGACATTGGTAGAACAGAATAAAAAAAAAATCAGCAAAAAAGGCATAACAAAAGCGTTATTAAGGAAGATAACAACATTGATCTAACGCAACTAAACATCGAAAGTCAGGCTGTCTTGGGTATAGCCGATACTGGGTCACAAAAACTCGTTTTTTCGAGTATTGAGGGGAGTGAAAAGAAAAATACATTAGATGAGATACCAAAATCTAATGTCGCAAACATAAAAGATGACAATGTGCTATCATCACCTATCCTCATACAAACGCAGCTGCAACGCTTCTTCGAAAAAATAGACAAAAAAATAACAGACCTAGTTCAAAAACCACATAACACTACAGATACAAGTGCCGACTGTTATATTGTGAGTTCTTTACCTGATAGAAGTACTCACAATATGAATAGTCAATTTGCGAATGAAGTTGTAGGCACTCAGGATCCTGATTTTGCAAAGTTACAACACATGAAGGGAGCCCCTGATACACAGCAAAATCGGCAGTCCATATCGCCTACCCCTTTTCGTGAAGGAGAGAGTGAGGATAAATGGTCATTCTATAACACCTTAGGGCCTGAGAGGAAATTGGTAATGGGATGGAGAAGGATCCAACAAAGGTAGACAAACCAAACTTAACGCGATCATCATTGATGAAAGATTTTCATCAAATACCTGCACTGCGCAACTTAGTGTCCAACGATATAGACTGGGTTTGTTTACCGTATGTCTCAAACGGTCGAATGTTATGCAAATATCAGAACACTATCATCGCCGCACTAATATAGAAACATATACAGGATTTTCAATTGCTTGGTTATGAGTTATCACTGTTTAACTCCCAGGAAAATGCCACACTGTTTGTGGAATATCAACTTTCTGCTCCTTATAACAACACCCACATTGAAGATCATGATAACCAGCTTGCAACCTTACATGAAAAAATCAGATTGCAATCGGAATCCGTTGCCCAGATTGTGACAAGCCTGACATGGCTTGAACCACTGATGAAAAATCTAATAAGCAATATGCCAGCCAAAGAAAAACAATAAAATGATACAGTGGATATACATTCTTGGAATTGCTGTGGCTTTAATCATTTTGAGAAATGGTTTCAGAACACATTGGATGTACAATCACCAGCAATAATCATCTTGCAGGAAACCATGGCGACCCAAGATATTTATCTGGAAGGATATGTAGCTTTTTGTTCTCATGCGATAAAAGGTAACCAAGGCCGTCCATCTGGAGGCCTTGCGATTCTGGTGAGACATTTATATCAATCTAAACTGCTCCAAATCTATTCATCTCCAGATATATTGGCGGTGGAAGTGACATCTAACGTCAGGGTGTTCAATCAGCTCATTATAGTTGCACTGTATTGGAACCCAGCAACGTCAACCTTAGACTCTATTATCGAAAAAGTTAACCATGTTCTTTTACAAGTGGCAACATACGCTCCGAATGCACAGATCATTATGGGTGGCGATTTCAATTCAAACCTCAACAAAATAATGTTGAAATTAGATATAGTATCTTATTATGAAACATTGGCTTTTGAAAGGGGGCAAATATGGAGCGAGTTTTTGAGCGATTGGGAATTGCAAGTTGTGCCCTTTGCACAAAAAGAGAATCCATATACTTGGGCTTGTGGTAGAAAACGCACAGCAATTGATTACATAGTAACCTCGAACTCACTGGCTGAATTCACCACAAACTGCAAAATTATTCAATCACATCTAAGTGATCATTGCATTTTGGAGTGTCTATTTGAGTGTAGCTTACCATTATATGAAGCTAAGCCCGTACTGTCATTGCTGGAGATTGATCGCAAGGCACTTTCCATCAGGTGGAATGCTAGATTATATAGGCAGCTAAACTATCTGGTTAACAGAGACATGGTAAAAGATAATGTTGAAATGTTGTCCAGTTCTGATCTTAACATTTGGGAAAGGCAAAATGCTGGAATGATAGGCAGGCATCTTGACACTTTGGTGGAGAAAAGCTCAACAGCCAAAAAGTTTGACTACAAGAAGAGTTTTAATGCAGAAATTGCATTAAGGAAAAAACAAAAAAACAGAGAAATTCGTAAACTGTTGAAATTATCCATTAATATAGGGGGTTATGCAACTGAGAAAAAGAAAATCCTTGCAATTTATAGAAACGATGTCAAACACCTGAAGATGGGTTCATTTATCGAAACCAATCAAAAAATGATCCAGAACTTAATTGGCAAAAACTCAAGGGAAACTTGGGCAATACTGAAGGACCCATTATTGAAAGGAAAACCAGATCTTTGCTCTGTCGTAAGTGGAGAAGTATGGTGTAAAATCTATTAATACAAATATGCTATGCCACAGAAATTTTGTGAGTTACTAACCCCGGATCTGGCAATAAATATTCCCTCTATATGTCCCTGGGGATTGAATGACATCATCTCTATAATTGCAAAGTTAAAACCTTCTAAAGCTGCTGGGCCGGATGGTATTCCACCGTGCGTCTTAAAGGACGACCCGAAATGATGGGCAAAAATCATCCTAAGGAGGCTGGAATGTGTATTTAAAGCAAAGAGAGTACCGGAGTCGTGGCTATCCGCGATCATAATTCCACTACACAAAAAGGGTCCTTTGAACGACCCCTCCAACTTTAGACCCATAGCTTTAATCCACATCTCGGCAAAGATCTTGCTGCCCTAATATTGAAGGACTTAAATGTTTTTATCCTAAAACAGAAAATTCTTTCGCGGTTTCAAACTGGGTTTCGCAAAGGCATGGGTACACAGTTGAACGCAACCCTGCTGGCATACTTACTGAAGATATCTAGAAAGAAAGATCATGGACCACTGTATATTGCGCTTGTTGACATATCCGGGGCATTTGATTCTGTAATTAGACAACAGTTGTGGCAAAGAATGCAGGACATTCATATTCCATTGCACCTGATAGCTATGATCATTATGTTGCATTCCAACACAAGTTACAGGATCAATATCGATAAGGAAGGTTCGCTAACACCACCCATTCTTACCTTTATAGGTGTAAAGCAAGGCTGTAACCTTGCAGCCACACTGTTCAACCTGTATCTATCTGAAATAGCTTCAATTTGGTCTATGTGTAACTCATTTGCGATTAAAGTAGGGGATCTTTGCTTGGATTGGCTAGCTTTTGCAGATGACTTGATAATGTTTGATCTTACTCCGTTTGGGCTGCAAAATAAACTTGAATGCTTAGTTGAATTCTGTGAGAAGCGCAATCTCCAGTTAAACCCGAATAAATCACACATATTGGTATTCTCAAACAAAAGAAAGCTTGTAAGATACCAATGGAAAATAAAGGGTCTTCGATACCACGTGCTTTGGGCATGATTTACTTGGGTTATAACTTGAACAACTCTGATTCAATTGACAAATGGAATAAAGAAATTTCAATTAAAGCGATGCCATTGATCGCACAAATGAAATTAATCTACTCAAAAATCTGTAACTTCTCCTTAATTCCATTGATAGATTTCTATAAGCTTAAAGTGGAAGCAATAATCATATGCGGCCTAGATCTGTGTTACTTGGAAATTGGTTCTGTATTAAACAAAATCCAAGGAAAAATATGGAAGAAAGTCTTGCATTTGCCTATGTCACTACCAAACTCGATTATTATGCACGAATTGGGATTGACATCATTAGCTACCATACATCTATGGCGCAAGTTTGCGTCTCATGCAAAAATCCTAGACCCTTTGCCAAATTCCCTTTATGAAGATCTTGTAAAAATGCTAAAAAAGGGAAATCCGGCTTTGGTAGCAGATGAAGGGAAAAGGTGCGATGAAAATCTTGCACAATTAGCCATGGGAAGGGAAGATCTAATAAATCGTCCTCAGGTTGTAAAGGCAAGACTAATTCAATACGATTGGGCAGTGAATTCAGATAAAATCGGGCAATATAACTCTCACAAGGAGTATGCAAAATTTCGGCATAAACAATCACCACTATTGCCATACTTGGGACAGTGTCCTGGTCACAAAATGCGCACAATGTACATGAGGTTTAAATTTAACTTAATTCCAACTTTAGAGCGCAGTAAGAACTGGCTCAACTGTTCCGATTTAGAAGATGAAGGATGTAGATTTTGTAGGAATGCTCAAAAAGAAACGTTGAAACATCTTGTCTTACATTGCGTCTTCTTTGCAAAAGCACGGCAAAACAATCTGCTGAAACATCAAAATGTAGCAACAGCCTACCAAAGTGAGATGTGAATGCATGTGGGGTTATCGTATGTCTATGATCATCGATTTAACACAACTGTTGCATGAAATTGATAAGAATCTGATGTCCAAGAATTCAGGCAAAAATGGAGTGGCGAATAACCGTTTTGATATATTAGATAATACGATTTTAGTGAACACAATAGATGAATGAATATACCAAAACCAGGTCATTTCAATGGAAAAATTACTGACTCTAATTTAGTTAAATAACCTGCAATTGGTGGTGATGTGTTATTGTAATGATGTTTTGTTTGTTATCGTATTTAGAGTGTAAATATGGTTCTCCCTTTTCATTATTTGATTATTGGTTGATTTTATGTAAAACACTTCGGTAATGTGATTATGTTTTTAGGTATTATGTGTATTTTAACAAATCCTTTTGTACATTTATGAAATAATAATAAGAACTGTTGTAAAGATATCTTGTATCGAAAAACAACAAATAAAAAGTAAAAAAAAATAAAAAAATGAAGGGATACAAACCATGTGTTGTACATCAGTGGAACATGTTCGTGTGACAGTACTCATCCCCCACTAGCATACCCCCACAACATCTGCAACATGACAACTCAACATGCACAGTTGTTTTCTGCATCCCTGATGTCAGTGACTCTGTTCTGCTAGACATTTGCATGTGTCTGAAATAGGAGTTACACTTCATGCCCTGCAAGGTATATAATCTCTTTTCACACATGTACGTAGGTGCTTCCATGCTACGTAGAACATCCAAGATGACAACCAACATGTCCTATGGCGTGCATGAGTGTGCATATGTCTAGACTGTGCACATCCACGCTGCCCCAATGGCAATGACTCCTGAGGCAATTAGTTGTGAGGCCTACTCCCTGTTACCCCACACAGTCCACACTCGATGGCTCCATGCCCCTCTCCCTCTTGTGGGTCCCTGTACCTTGTTACTATATACAACTCCATTGACTTACTCTTTCCACTTCACAGACCTTGCCTAGGTGGTACTCTTACAGCCATACATCAACTGGGACTGTTTCCTTCTCCCCAGACATACAGCATGTTCCCATTGTGTACAGTCCCTGTATCAGGACAACACAGAACAACACTGGTGTGGCATGTGATGGATGCAGACTTGGATGTGGATATGTGTGTCTGCTACAGAGCCACGGGTCCATGCTCATTTCACTGGAATTAGTCAACAATTTGTGGTCCAATGAGCCATAATGTGCTTCTTAACAACCCTGTTGGTTGGCAATGTATCCACTGGCAGCTTGGCCCTGAGCAGGGAATCTTGTTGCCAGTCTGCATATCCCATGCTCAGATAGCTTGTTGTCCATAATGTGTGGATGCTGTATTTCTTATGGTGACATGCCCTGCATTTTGTTGCATGACAGCACTGTGATACACATGTTTACTGTAGGCATGTTGCACATGACTCCATATGTCTTTTTCTGTCTATGTGCAGGTGAGGAGGCACCTGATGCAGAGGAGGAGGAGGATGACGAAGAAGAGTCTGTGGTTCTTCAGACCGCCAGTGGAGGGCGTGGCAGGTCATGAAAACCCACTGGTTCTACAGACCATCCTGAGCCATGCTGCAAACACTTCTGACTCTTTGGACTCATGTAGCTCTGATGCTGAGCCAGGTGTGCAGTCCTCAATGCTGGTGGAGATGAGTGCACAAATGGGTGGAGAAGTTGGGGCCCTTGAGTCTACAGGGGGTCAGGTGCCTTCACAGGGCCAGTTAGTGGTGGCACGCCTGTCTGCGGTGGTTACAACTGCAAGGCCAAACTCCCATGTATTGGTTGATGGTCCTGTGACAAATGTCCAAGGGAGTGTTGCAGTCCTGCAGCCAGAGACAGGAGCATCACAGCAAGGACCATGTTCCCTTGCATCAGGCAGGCGTGGGCCTAGCACACGTGGGGGACATGTGCAGACTGGGCAGATAGAGTGGGAGAAGCAGATATTGCGTTCTGCACACTGACAGGGAGCTACCTATGAGAGTTTGGCTGAGGGCATGGAAAGGGTGGCCACTTCCATGATCTCCCCAGCTACAATGGTGGAACAACAGCTGCAGGTCATGCAGTCCACATGCCGCTCCCACAGGCTGTGCATTGAGGCCAAAATCAGGGACTGACGGGAAGACCTGCAGTGTCTTCTGGCATCTCTGCTTGCATAGTGTCAGGCACACAGGGAATCACTGAGGCATGGGTCGTTGGCCCACAGAGCTGCAATCTTTGAGGAAGAGGCAGCCAGCAGAAGACTGTTCGCCAGGAGATGTTAGCATTGAAGCAGACAATCTAGGAGTAACTCTAGGTAACTCGTGAGGTTTTCCATAGTGACCTACAAGCCCTCGGTATGCTAGTGCATTCATCAGTGTCATGCATGGCAGTTGTCACTAGGGACCAGGTCAGGGCACTGCGTGGTGGTGAGCCTCCAGCATCACTTCCACCTTCAGATTCAACAGAGCATGCTGGTGCCAGATAGTGATGCCAGCATAGACAGGCCTCCCAGTCTAATATAGCCGTGCAGTCTGTGAGCCCATGGAGGGGCTTTTTGTTTTGTTGCTGTTGAAATTGTGTCCCTCCCCCTTTTAGTGGACCCCCTTCTCCGGTCCACGATTGACATTTTTGATTTTTTAATTAATTTTTTGATACTTTTGTTGACCCCAGGCCCCGGATGTTGGCATGTTATTTTTGAGTTGACCTTTCCAGTTTTTTTTTCTTTTTTTTACTTTGAGTTGTGCAGTTGACCTCTGAAAGCCATGATGTTTGCAGTGGTGGGCATGCATAGTGAAGTCGAATTGCATGTTTGCATGGTGGTGCGCAGGATGGCATGTGCAGGTAACTATGGGTTGAGCGTATCCTTGCACATATGTGCTGTGTGAATGGTATTCACTAAACCTGTTATAAAGTCTTCTCAGGTGTTGTTTCAGTAATCCGTGATGTGGCAGTGACTGCTGTCCCGGGGAGACACCCTGCACCTTTTGATGTCCATGCTTAACATGCCCTCCACCAGACTCTGGCCCTCCTGTCTCTAATTTTGGGGACATAGTTCCTGGTGAAGGTGATGCAGGATTCACAGCATGCAGGCGCAATAAGGGGGTTAGCATGAGCACTGTCTTGCATGTTGAGCATGCATCATTGGTCCCATGTTTGATACATGTGCATCTTTGCTTATATGTACTTTGCATGCCATCATGCCAGTGTGGTTATTTGAGTGGTACTCATGTCACTGTGTTGCCTCCCTCGGTCAACTCATCCATGCCCACACCTACTGGTGTGTAGTGCATGTCAGTGTCCATCTACAATCCAGCCAGTGCATTCCTTGATGTGTGTTTAACTTGGCCTTCCCTATCACTGTCACTCTCTCTCCCTCTCTCTGTTGTGGTATGCTGCATTCATGGGAAGATGACAATCTATGTCCCATGTCAGCCTCTTGCACCCTGTGGTGCTTCTGCAGTGGGTGCTCTCTGCATAGTTTCTGGATCCATTCATGTGCTGTCATGGATGTGCCTGTTCAGTCTGTTGTTACTATGCATGTCATTGCATTTAGGTGATGTTTCTGCCGATGGGTTGCATCATATGCAAGGCAGGTGGGTAACCTGTGCAGGTAAGTGAAGGGCATTTGCAGACACTTGTCTGGTGTTTGGATGGGAGTCATGCACTGTGTGTGATCACTTTGGGTTGACTTGTCTTGTGGGCCACCATTAATATTTCATGGGTGCATGTTTAACAGGGTGTGGTTCTGGTGATAGGTCTGGGCATGGTGTTGTTTCTATATATTGGGGGGGCCACTGGTTTCATATTCAAAATTGTTGGGAGTTCCAACTGTGTGGGCCTTTCTTGGGTGGTTGGGATTGGGTGGCAGGGTCAGCTGTTTGTGGCCTGTGACAGGTGTTGATGGTTGTGTTGGTGTGTGTCTCATTGCACTTTGACAATGTGTACTGAGTGATACTTCACATCCATTGCAATGTTTGTGGGGTAATGGTTTGATGGCACATTTGGCCTCTCTTGCTTAGGGTTCCCAAATTATGGTCTGCAGCCCCAGTTACAAGCCACAACCATGGAACCATTGATGTACATTTTTGGGATGCTATGTTATGTACCTGCACATTACGTTTTGCAGTGTTAATGTTTTCAAATGAATGGTGTTTGCAGCTTCAAGTTGACCACAGCTGGGTGCATGGTACTGCTGGACTAATTGTATGCTGTCACAATGAAGTCTGCATCAACCTTGCACTTTTAATTTGCATCCTACATTTAGTATGCGTTTATCCTTGCGTGCAGTATCACATTGCTTTGTCTTGTCTGTTTATGTCTTCCATGGCAGTTGCCTTGGTGGCCATCCTTCCAGTCTGACATTGGCTGCTGTGAATTGGTGCATCAAGCACGATCCTGCCTGGAGTGCAAGAGGTGAATATTTGTGTACTTGCATTCTTGTGCTTTGCATCATTTGCTCCCATGACTGTGCCCAGTGAACTGTCCCAATATTATGCAGGTGATGGCATGTCTTGTCATGTCATTTGTAGTCTTCCAGGGGTGTCCCTGCTTTTTTGGGGGCTCAATTACCTGCATACGTGATATCTTATCATTTTCATACAGCATGTTGACTGATGCGCGAGTTGTCTGTGTGCCATTGTCTTGTGAATGGGGATATGTGACATGCACATTTGCTGCATGTCATTCAGGGGGACAGGCAGTGTGGGTGTTGTTGTCAGTGTGTGTGTTTTGTGTGTTTGATTTTCATGCAGTGTGCAGGTGTTGCTGCATGTGTGCTGGGACACACGTTGATGATTGTCTTGTGAGATGTTGTTTGAATGTGTAGTATGTCACTAAGGGTGGCCCATGGGTCTTGAGTTTTTGGGTGCATGGATGTGTTAGCTGCACTCTGTTTGATTGTGCTCATTGTCTGCAGATCAGGGAATGATGGCTATTTCAAGGGTTCAAATTTGACTGTTGACTCCATGCCAAGGGGACAGGTAAGCTGTGCATTTATCCTGATTGTTATGGAATGGCTACTTTAGTTGCTGCATGTCTGGATGTGGCCAATCTGGTGTGTCGCCCTCTTTCTCAAAATTGTAAATTACATCTTGTTATTGTTTTTTGGATAGGGTTTATTGTGTTCATGTTTCCAGATTGAGTTTCATGTGTATTGATACTGCACTGTATTTCTACAACCCACAATAGGGGCATGTTTGTGCACATCATGCACATTCTAGGACATGTGTCCAGCTATATGTCATTGTGCTTGTTGTATTTTGCGTCCATGTGCATTTTTGAGGCCATATATGGCTTGCAGCTCAGACATGATGTTTCAGGATGTATCGCTGCTTACACATTTCACAGGTATGTTAGTTAGTAATATGGGATGTTTTTGGTGCCAAAGGGTGATTTCATTAAATGGTTGGCATGGTGGTAGTGGTGTCCTCCCTCTTCAAGGTGTTTCTTTATTCTTTGTACTTCTAAGGGATGCACACAAATTTGCACTTCCAGGGGCACTTTCTCAGGGTGATTTTGTGGGCACAGTTGATTGGCCCATTATCCTCATTGAATGGCACCTGGGATTTGGCGGGATCATGTGCACTCCACAGGGGAAGGGTTTTAAGTGAAAAAAGATTGCACAAGCTTGGTACGTGCAGCCTCTCTACTTGCCCTTTGCACAGCCATATGCAAGCAGTGTGCCTGTGGGTCTGAATGGGGTGCCACCATTATGGCCACCGGGTCGCCATGCCGTGTTGCAACATTATGCAGGACACATTCTTCCACAATTATCCTACATACTACAGGTAGTGCATATAGCAACAAACCACCAAAGTGGTCAAGGGAGCGCAAACATGACATGAGCACTCCGAAAGTGCACTCCACTATGCCCGAAGTTGAAATATGGCAGTGATGTACCTTACCTCAGCAGGTGTGTTGGGGTTGCCTATGGACATCATCATGCATGTCCTCAAAGGTTAGGCACTGTCCCCTGTAGAGGTGAGAATGGTTGTCATCGTCATTGTTGACTGTGTCCATTGGTCTGTGTGCAATATGTATGCATGTGCATTGCCTTTCATACTCACCAATGAGCCATGTGTTTCCATGCTTCCCAGCTTCCAGGGCCCAGTGTAGCGGACACATCCTGAAGATATAACCATCATGTGTGCTTCCAGGATAGTTGGCATACACTTCAGTAATGATGCCCTTGGCTTCACACACAACCTGACCATGATGGAGTGCCAATGTTTCCAGTTGTAGTAGATGTGCTTTGTTGCTCGAGGTGGACTTAGAGCAAGATAGGCGCAATCAATGGCACCTAGCACTTTTGGGAAGTGTGCCACCCCCAAAAAACCACTGCTTACCTTTCTGCCTGTGTTCTGGCATATAGATCTGCCGGCGGACAGTAGGACGTGCAGTTATTGTTGCCAATACCTGGTGTAAGCAACGAGACTGCATAGCCTGGGAGATGCCACCTACTATGGCACTGGGCTGCTGGAATGAGCCAGTGGGCAAACAATTTAGGACAGTGAGCACCTATTGCAAGGGGCTCACTGCTTGAGAGCACATGGTGGGTGATGTGAGGTCATCTTCCCCCTTTGTGACCAGGTCGAGGATGATATGGGGGGAGGGAAACCTATACCTGCCATAGATCTGGTCATCAGGCATCCCAAACAAACTTGTCCTTCGGTGGAAGATCTGGGCCCTGGCCATCCTCCTACTGTGGTGTCCATGGATGATTGCTGCAAAAATGCTGCTTTTTATGCATTTGTTAGTGTGAGTGTTGACGTTTATGCCTGCTATCGTGTGACGTAGGTGTTTCTGGATTTGTGCAGGCTTTTTCACGACCCGGCGTTCCATGTTCAATTCCATGAATACGTTTGTTTTGCACACGTATGGGTGGTGCGATTGTTTGATGGTGGAATGTTCCTCGTAGCTCCCACATTTTCACTTGTTCTTCCTCATTTGTCATGTTACACCCCTTTTTTAGGTGGCTGCGCAGGCCCGGCCGGTCCTTCTCTTGGAGTCTCGCGCAAGGCATTCCTCAGGTTGCAGTAACGTGGTGGACCGGCAAGGCTTCTCTGCAAGTCCCGGGTCAGACCCCTGCATTGTTTTGTTTTTTTTGTGTAGAACTGTGTGAAGATGAAATGTGGAGTCTTTCCTATTCGTGTTGGTACGAACTGTACTATTCTGCTAAACATCTGTAGGCAGTCAAGTTGTCTAAATTGACATCATTATCCCAGTTTCAAAGCCAGCTTCTCAGATGTTCAAGGGCTTACTTCTTCTGGATCCCAAACTGTGGAATATTTAAAAATCATTGCATATGTGTAGCATTTGCCACTTTATGAAACATCTTCTTACAGGTACAATCTGTTTATGTGCCACCTCTGCATTCGATGTGCACACCTGAAGTAGTATATTTATTTTTGCGCTCAGAAAATCTCTTTTCTCTTTCTCTTACTCCTGAAGAAAAGATGAATCTTTTAATGCAATTTGTTGTGAGGATATGTGTGCAGTGCGGTCGTATCAGTGCAAGCTCTTTATAGCTATCAATTCCTAACATGAGACATCCAGAGTCAGAAATAAGAAATGCCCTAAGAAATCCTCGCTAGCTTTAAAACATATATTTATTATTATTAGTGTTCAAATTGCTTTGGCGTTTCATAAAAATGCCTCAGAGGAAAGATGCATGACTTGCTTATAAACTCACGTTTGGTTAAAGAGCTTACCCATGCCACAAAGCTTCAACTTTGCTGGCAGAGCAGTATCGACCAGGCACTGCTTAGCTTGTCTGTCATTATTGTGTGCACAGCGCAATACAAATGGAGATAGTATGTCAGCATGCATGAATTACGCTTGGACAGGTCAATCAATTGCAGCAGGTGCACAGATGCGTTTTTCCCCACCAAACAGGACATTGCTCATTTCTGCATTTCAGTTAAGCAAGCATTTGCTGTTCCCATATCATTGCCTGCTCATCACCAGGACATGTTTAGCTATTTAAAGTGCTTAATTTGTAAATACATAAGTGTCAGGGTCAAAACATATCCTAATGTTCCTGTGCCATGTCATGGGTGACAGATTGCCACCCACCTTTGCCTCCACTCTCAGCTGCATTTCCTCACTCACTGTATCGAGACACATGGGGTTAAAGTTGAAACTCCCACTTGCTCATTGGGGCTGATGTGTGCACCATCCATAGCAGATATGTATTTTACAAATACAAATTAAAATAACATAAAATAGTACTTATGTCTTGAAATGAAGTGCCAAATGTTTAAGTGCTTCTTTAAATATGTGACCTGTGTTATCAATGTCCTCTGCTTCTGACTGAACATCTCAATTCACTCCCGACATCAGCACGGAAGATATCTACATTATCGTGCCTCCCTTTTTTTTCATCACAATACCCTACCTGAACAGCTTCGTCCTTCTGCCTTGTCCCAGGACTGAATAGTAATCTTACACATGTTAATCCCCATCCTTCTTACGCATCACAGCACCTAATTAGTAATCCTGGCTGAACTCCTATATTCCTCTCCCTCGTCCCAGTACCCAATAGTAATCTTTCCGTCACCCCCACATTCCTCTTCCTCATCCCAGTAACCTATGGTAATATTACGTTTACCCCCACATCCCTCTTTCTTGTCACATTCCCCCACTGCCCCAACCTCAGTCTTCCTTGTCACAGTCCCCCACTAACCGCACCTCACTCTTCCTCGTCACAGTCCCCAACTCATCCCACCTCACTCTTCCTCATCACACTCCCTCACTACCTCCACCTCCCTCTTCCTTATCACAGTCCCCCACTACGTTGCTCAGGCTTCCTCTTCACAGACTCCACTCCCCTGAACTCAGGTCACATCTGATGACATTTGTAGTCTTTGGTGGTCGGGTGCAAAGGCATGATTAGACTTTTTTTTTTACATAGGGGACTGTTTTTAGAACAGAGTGACAAAAGAAACGAGAATATCTCATATAGTAAATGATCATTCACTACAGAGTCTGGTGTTAACTACTGCATCTTTTACTTGTAAGCATGAAAGACCTGCTGTACCAGGGATTTTAGTAATGATGACATGAGGGATGTCATATGTGATGACATCAGTGTGCTTAGGGGCTCTCAATGGGGACCTCATAGTTAAAGTGGCGTAGCTTTCAACACCTGTGAATTTCAAGGGCTTTCTTGTATTAAACCGGCACATTATCAGCACTTCAACTAAGGGTTTTTCACTGAATTTCAAAGGTTTTGTTGCACTACAGTTATTCATCTTAAAGTGTAGTTTAGTGCATGAGACCCATCATATATCTTGGATTTAATAACACTTGAACAGGCCAATATTAATCAGAACAGGAGCCATCACTCCTCACAGGTTTTTTTTATTTCTCACAAATACTATTGGCCAGACAATCTTTCATGGTGTAACTGAACCATAACCCTACTGAGGTGCCAACATGAACATATAAGTTGAAGGAGCTACCGACTGCTGATATGAACCATCCTTTGGGTTTATGGTTGACTGGGCATGTCTCTGAGTAATCCAGTTTTCACTAAACATCTCTTGTATTCACTTCCTAAAAGGTTATGTACTATAAACAACATGTAGGTTTCCAGTAATACTGCATTCAGTGTTTGTGAGGCTCTCCATGTGATACTTCAGCAGTGGGGTCTATCTCACAATGAGGTGGATACACAGCATTCATTACCACTTGCAGTAACAGTAATTACAGCCTAGGATATTTGTGGTTCGAAATCTGCAAAATAATCTATGAAGCTTAAGGCTATCCACACTGTATGTTTCTGTTTACTATACATTTTCTATTGTGTTATGCCGTGTTGCTCTGCTTTTATACTGAGCTAATTTAATACCACAGTAGTATCAGAGTGCCTATACTTGTCTGGAGAGAAAAAAAATAAAGAAATGTATGTTAATAGGGGGGCCGCCACACCAAACCCCCCGTTTCCCCATGCTTCTAACCACACCCTTATCCCCCACACCTATTAACCCTTTACCCCTTAACCCTTATATTTAGTTTTCAGTATTTGTTCCTGAATATTTCGTTCGTTTTTTTTTTCTCGTGAAAATCACTACATACCCTCCTGGGCAAGCAGCTGCTCTGTGATCACACATAGGACAGTGGCCTCGGGGCACCCATGATACGCATGATGGTCTGGTGGCTGCAGGATGGTGATCACACAAGGTATTCCTGGAGGCCCAATCAAAAGAGACAGGGGACACAGTGCCACTACATGGAGTCTCCATTACATGGCGTCTGCCGCTGTTCTAAGGCACGTGCCTGTGGTAGCTTCTTTTATTTCCAGTGAGCCATGACACATCCTTAAAGGGGCAATACATGTTCTTAGAAGGAAAACATTGCATGGTGTTCTGAAGTAGAGGCGTTCAGAAACAATCCACAGGTGATCTACCATATTTAATATGGACACACCTGATGCCATAACAAAACACGTGGCCACTCTAAGAGAAATCAGTCCTTGACATAATGTTCCTGAACTTAGATTTTTGGATGCTGATTTAATGCTGGGTTTGAATTCAATTTCCACCTGCAACCCTTTGCCCACAGGATACTCTTATTCGTTGATACCTATCCCCTAGCTATACTATATAACCATCATATAAATAGCAAAAGCAACAGCTGCGGTCAGTCATTCAACTGTTTGTACCAATATTATGTCCTCATGTGAATGTTTTCATATAATGAATGCTATTTAAAATGTCGGATCTTTTCTAAAATTATGCACTTCAATTAATTTCCAGTAAGCGAACCAGCCCACTAAAAGGTACAGAAGCATTACATTATTGCAGTGTGTTTTTTGCTTGTTCCCGGTGTGTTTTGCATTGCAAGAAACCAGAGAGCTGTGGCAGACATCTGGAAATGGAATGATGTCCTTCATGGCAAAGGTGAATATCCCATGATGGTGAGAGAACCCGTCTGGCAAATGATATCACAGAACCAAAAATGAGAATCAATGTGAGGAGAGGGCAGGAGGGAAAATATCAGGGATAGCCAGCCAGAGGGGCTCTTTAAAAACATTCCACAGAAGAAGAGACTGATTTTAAGTAATATGTATAATGACAGAATTGGAAATGGGTATGTTTCTTCTGCATTCAAAGAGTCTTCCATTATTGCCAACCATAAAGGAGGGTGGAATGAGGAGAGGTGCCACTTACCGACCAGTGACCCTAATTGATGAACCGTAGGTGCAGAAATCATTGCAAAGATCCCAATAATGAGCAAAGATGGACAAGTGTCAAAGTTGCTGCACCTGCACCAGACTGGCTTCATCAAGGCAAGACAGCTGTAGCAGATCACAAGACATTTATTAGACAGTATCCATCCAGTATCCATCCAGGGCCTCAGAAGAGTATACAGGGTTTGACTTTGAATATTGACATTGAGAAGCAAGCTCAACTCAAGGTACTTGCTCTGTGGGCCTCATTATTAGTTTGGTGGTATCTCGGCGGTGAATCCACCAAGATACCACCAAACTATATTACTGTTACCACCACTTGTTCTGAAGTTATTACCACCATAGTGCAAGTGGTGGCGGCAGAGTTAGTCCTCATTTTTGTGGAGTCCATAAGACTCCATGTGGCATTTTGGCAGAATTACCACAAAAAAGCTTGCAGATTTAGCTCCAGTTCAAAACTGGATGTGTGGTGTTGGGCGGTGTGTTAATCCAGCAGTATACAATAATGCAGCTGCCTTTAACCCACACCGCTCAAGTAGTAATGAGGCACAGTCTTAGTTACAGTTGGCTTAAGAGAGATCGGAGCAATCAGTGTTTTGATGGAAGAAGGTCCCAAAGATATTGGCACATTGTATTCTTTCAACTTGTGACAAGTACAGACCAGGGATAATGCCTCTCCACATTGCTTTTTATGTTGGCAATAAAGCTGAGGTGAAATGCAGACTGTGGTTTATAATCCTCTCAGAAAAGAGCATGAAGCCGATGAGAGGTTCCTCCTGATTGAAATACCAGTCTCCACCCTATCAGTATTACGGATACACTGAACCAGTACCAATGCAATTAACCTATACTTTCAATGCAATTTTCACCTGGACAAATGAATAGGACCAGGTAGACGTTGTCCAGGTGCACAAAATAGTTTAAGTACACATTTTTGTTAATAGTTTAATTTTTACACCACTGCAACATGTCTATACAACTGCCCAAGGACTTCACAAATTATGCTATTGCGGTCAGACATAAATCAAGCTTTCTTCCGTCAATATAATTTGTGAAGGATTATTTAAACTTCCCTGCGATCGGGGGGTGCTGTTGTGCAGCGTGCAAGATGGTCGCAGCCTGAGAGTGTCCTGTCAGAAGCCAAAATATATGGTCATTTTTTCATCATTCCGGAGTGGCTGTCCATGGTGAACCTGTGATCGTTGCCTAGCAGAGCGCCTGCTGCACCGATGGGGGCCACTCTGATCCCGATGAGTCTCGTCGTTTTCAACATAGCTGCGGGAACCTGAGAGGCTGCGTGGCGGTGAGGAGCCCATCCCCCACTAGCCATCATATCTACTGCAGCCGGACGTAGGTCTTTTCAGCATGGGGCTTTTACGGCGTTGGAATTTGCAGTCTCCCCCTGCTGGTCTCCTTGTGGGGGTAGAGACTTTGCTTGCATGACCGGGCACATCGGGCCAGGGGCAGGACTTTGGAAGAGGCTTTTGGTGGCCATGGATCCGCCTCCTGTACTGGCTGGGATCCCCTTGGGATAATGTGTGCCCACCCCTTTCCGGGCCCCTGGCGCTTGAGGGCCACTCTTGGTGGGACGCAGGGCTGCCATCGGATCAGCCGTGGGTCTGCCCTCGGACTGACTGGGCCATAGCTATTGCCTCCACCTGCCGCATGAACATCGGTGGTCCTCCGGACATGTGGAATGGGTCGCTGGGGATCAGGAGGAAGGTGTCACCCAGACCCGCTGTTGATGATGTGGAGGTGGCCTGGCCTAATCCCGATCCTGTGGCCTGAAGGGAGACCAACGGACACACTTCTCGCCTGGTGAGCAGCGTCTACCCCCGGGACTCCCCATTCAGGTTGGACTTGGCCAGACCGACTCTGAAGCCTTGGTTGCTTTTCCAGGGATCACAGTGAGCCGGGTTATGTGGGGGGGGGATGTCCTCATGAGTCATCTTGCCTCCTCCCCCCACACCCCCTTTGACTTCTTGGGGTTGCTCGGGGGGTGGGTCATCCCGGTGGGCGCCGGGGCCCTTGTCCATCCTGAGGGAGCGGGGCCCCTAACTTGAGAGGGGGACTTGCCTGATTGATGTCATCACGGTGCGCCTGATGGCTTAACGTGTGTTGTGCCCTAACGGTGTGATCCTCAACGATATTGCCTGTTTCCCTCTCTGGTTGGCCTTCTCCAGGCTTTCGCCCCCTGCTTATCCTCAGAATAATTTTACCCCCTGGTGTCCCTGTGGGAGCCTCGCTCGTTCCACCGGCGAAACCGAGCTCAATGCTGAAACTGGACATTGCTGGTTGCTGTACCTGTGCTCCACCCCCAACGGGTGCCCTGCGTACTGACTAGGACTTCCCCTCTGTCATCCGTATCATCACGTGGGCCCCTGCCCTGTCTTGCTCGTCCATCGAACTAACCACCCTTTCACTCTTGCCCAAAGTGTAATGACCAGTGGTATGCATCTGTATTGGCTCAGCTCATTACAGGAATATTTATCCATACTATTTATGGGGTGGGAGCCTGCAGCACCACTGCAGTTGTCTTGAATATTACAGCTACTTGGCCTCCAAGAGCTTTACTGGGGATGGGAAACCAGAAGAAGCATCCAGGATGGAGCAATTCATGAGACCGGTCCAAGACTCTCTGCCACAGGGGGAGCCCCTGGGCCTCTCACAACTTGACCTCTCGGCACTCAATCAGACCCTACTGGCTCTGAAAGGCAGTACGGACAGTCTCGGTGTGAAAATTGATGCATTAACATGCATGGTAGATGTTTCGGCAGTCCAAATAGCCAAACCTTGCGGCAGAATGTCGGAGGTGGAGCAAAGAATTGGAATTGGTGAAGATAAAATCACCATATTGCAACGCGAAGTCGCTGTTCTCCGACAAACTGTGCAAAGAGTTGTGGCCAAAAATGATGATTTTGAAGGGATATCCAGGCGAAAAAATATAGGGATCATCGGGGTGGCTGAAAGCACCCCGGTAGACAATATGGAGCAGTTTTTAGAGAAACTACTGATGGAGGTCCTTGACAACCCGCCGGTCACGAGCCACTTCAAAGTGGAGCAGGCCCACCGATCACTGGCGGCCAGACCCCCTCCTCCCAGGAGCGCCTGAGAGAGCCATTATTGCTTGTATTTTCAATTAGCGTGAACAAGATACTCTGTTATGTACTGCAAGATAGAAAAAGACTCTGAGGTGGGGCTTGGCGATGATACGCCTGTTCCAAGATTTTTGTCAGCAGGTTCAGGACCAGAGGAAACCATTTCAAAAATGCCAAAAATATTCTACGGAAGAAACGTATACGATATGCAATGCTGTACCCAGCCAGGTTTAGAGCAGTACATGACGGGACCAGATTCTTCTACACATCTCCGGAGGCGGCGGAGTGCTTCGTTGTGGAAATCCCAGATCCTGGGCTCCTCCTCGAGGCTCCCCATGATATGGGGCAGAAGGAATTCATATCACTTCTCCTGCCGGGTGGCATTCCACAGTGGGGTAGGGGGACATGCTCTCTTCTGGGCTGCTCTCAAAACTACTTGAAACATTTGGAATGTATATGTGGTTGGACAAGCTTGGTAATTGGCTTTCTGACACGAGGGGCACAGTGGCCGTGAGCACCCCTCATGCCCATCGGCGCTTGATCAGGTTAAAATTGTATATTTGTTGTCATGCGGGTGGGGGGTGGGATAAGATGGCTGGTAGGTTGGTGTTTCTGGCGTGGGTGGAGGGTGTATGGGGATTGTTATAAACGGGTGGATGTTCTTAGTTTGGGGGGGTGGTGAGGGAGGGATTCTTCTTCCGGGTCCATGATACCTTATGCGCATCGTGATCTTGTAAGGTGTCCCTTTAGTGATGCACCAAGTGGTGCACCTGGGTTACATATCATACAGTTAATATAAGTCTAGACATAACGTGACTCTCCCTCAGGGGCTTCCTGCCCCTGCAAATCCCGACATCACCTTGCTCACGTGGAACATTCGGAGTTTCACGAATGGGAAAAAGATACGTCTTATATCCAATTATGTCAACAATCACCATGTTAATGTCCTGTGTGTACAAGAGTCTCATCTTGGGGAGGAGCACAAAATCCCTGCCTTAGCCGATTGGGGTATCCACAGATATGGGTCTTCCCACTCTACACACTCTCGGGTGTTGCTATTTATATACATCGTTCATTGGAATTTAAATTGCATAGACAGGTGTCTGATGACGAAGGCCGGTTTGTCTTGGTGGCGGGGGAAATTGCGACTTGGTCTAGCCTATTCATAAATATCTACGGCCCCAACTATGGTTCCCCTGATTTCTTTCAATCGTGTTCGGAACACCTGTGGAAATTCCCGGGGTATGAGGTGGTCTGGGTGGGGGATTTCAATCCGCTCCTTTTATCGGCATTAGACAGGTCCACATCGGCTCAGAGGCCACTTCCCAAGGCGGCCCAAACATGCCAATCCATTGCTGCAGATTATTCCCTGACTGAAATTTGGTGATTTCACCACCCTAATGTTCGGGAATTTACTTTTCATTTAGTGTGCACAGGAGTTCCTCGAGGTTAGACTATATTTACATGTCTCCAGGACCTGTGCGTGTGACAGGTGGGGCAGTGATTCTCCCCCACTCCCTGGTCCTGATAAAATTCAAGGGTCCTTTATCCCCCCTAAGCAACTCAGGTGGAGGTTTCGGGCTCGGGCACTTGAGGATGTGGTGTTCCGGGAGGATATGCGCCAAGCCATCTCTGAATTCTTTCAGTTCAACAAGGATTCTGTCCCAAGCCCGGGGGTTGTATTGGAAATGTTTAGGGTGTACCTACGGGGCTGGTGTATATCTCAGGAGGGGGGTGTCCTGAAAACTATTTGCAGGGCTATTGCATCCAAAGAAAAGGAAATACAAATCTTGGAACTCCTGCAAGCTGGGATGGATTCCCCCTCGCTACAGGCCGACCTGTCAACGAAAAGACGGGAAATCCGCTCGCTGATGGACGGGGAGGAAAGATATTTAGGTGATCCTATTGCAGCTGCAAGATATGGGGAGGGGGAGCATCTGAGTAGAACCCTAGCTTGGGCAATTAGGCAGGAACATCGCCGAGACACTATATTAGAAGTGGAATCCTCAGATGGGGTGCTCACTAGGAATACGGGGCAGATAAATTAAATATTCCACCAATATTATGAGAGGCTGTATACTACCCAAAGTAGCACAGGGCATGACGGCATCACCCAATACCTTGACAGGATTGCTCTGGGGTGGTTAGACCCGGAGATTGGGGTGCTCCTCAATAATCCCCCCACAGAGGAGGAACTCCTTAAGGTGATAAATTTGCTTCTGAACGATAATGCTCCAGGAACGGATGGTATTACGGCTGAACTATACAAAGTCTATCCCAACCTGCTCATCCCCCACTTAAGCAGTATGTTTGAGGAGGCAACCTCCTCAGGGGTCCTCCTGGAATCCATCAGGACGGCCCTGGTGACGGTACTGCTTAAGCCTAATAAGGATCCCAAAAAATGCTGGTCCTATCGGCCCTTGTCGCTGATAAATACTGATAATAAAATTTTGGCAACACTGCTTGCTAACCGGCTTCTCCCTCACATGCCCGCCCTGATCCTTCCAGATCAGGCAGGGTTATCCCTGGATGATCCACTCAAAACTATTTGCGGAGGTTATTCACCTTGATGCATTATGTGAACCCTGGCATCCCTATTGCGGTGGCGGCCTTGGACGCGGGGAAGGCGTTCGACTTAGTCGAGTGGCCTTTTCTGTTCCAAGTCCTCCGACGTACAGGCACTGGCACCACGTTTCTATATTTAATCAGGCTTCTTTATACAGCCCTGCGCGCCTTGGTCTACACCAACAGGATCCAGTCAGCTCCTATTCACCCATCTCGTGGTACTAGGCAGGGGTGCCCTTTCTCTCCTCTCCTGTTTGCTCTGTCACACATCCATCGTCTCGCTCCTCAGATAAATGTATGCCCCTTGATGGAGGAGAACTCTGCATTTGGTGCCCTCTCTGGCCTTCAAATAAACTGGTCAACAGTGGGGGTAGCCCCGCAGGATGTTGGGTAGAATTTTGCATGGTGCCCAAGTGGAATTCGCTACCTGGGTGTACAGGTCCCCACTTCTCCATCTGAACTACTCAAGGAGAATTATGTTACAGCCCTGCAACACTTGGAACACAGAGTAGACACATGGATATGCCTCCCTATCTCTCAAGAGGCTTGTATTTCCCTATCCAAGATGGTTATCCTGCTGAAATTGCTATACATTTTCAATAACGTCCCGATATGGCCACCCGTATCCTTTTGGAATCACGTAAAATCAATGATTTCCAAGTTGATCTGGGCCAGGAATCATAACTGTATTTCATTGCGTATAATGTGCTGCCCATATTCTCAGGGAGGTCTGGAAGTTCCTAACCTTTTTCTATATTATATTTTCTATATTATCTTGTAGCCCAAATTCCATATTCCATATGGTGGTGGTCCCCCACAAGCGATTTCCCCCACTCACACCTCGAGAGATCTGTTACTCAGCCTGATGACCTCAGAGGCCTACTGTTGGCCGTCCCTGATTGTCACTTGAGAGTGGAGGTACAACCCCTGGAGTTAACCCTCAGGGCTTGGGATCAGTTATGAAGTGGGCCATGCTGGGACCATGGTATTCACCCTCAATGGCCATATATAGGGTTTGCGGTATACCCCTTACGCATCTGCATATATTTATTCAGCACTTCCACAATCTGCAGATTTACACATTGGGGGATGTGGTTCCGGGCGGCAAATTCATAACATTGGAAGAGCTGAAGGTTAGGGGTGACTGGTCCCCAGTTACCTTGCTGTTATATTATCATCTTCGGGAGGTATTAAGGGAAAAGTGGCCTGATTTCCCTAATGCGACTCAGATATCCCCTCTGTTGGAGTATGCCATAGCCCCGACTTCTTCTAGAAAGGTGACTTTGTCTTTATATGGCTTGGCCCGGTCACTCGGGTCCCCACCCTCACCCCAGTACAGGGTCAAGTGGGAGGGTGATATGGAGAGATCGTTGTCGGAGATCCAATGATGTTCCATTCTTACCCAGACCAAGTCTGTCTCCCTTAACAATAGATTTAGCCTGATCCACTTTAAATTTCTGCATCAGTTGTATTACTCTCCTCTAAATCTACATAAACTGTTTCCTCTTAGGTACCCGAACTGTAAGAGATGTCAACAAACCTCGGCCAACTATTATCACGTGGCCTGGTCCTGTCCCCGAATTCAACCTTATTGGTCCGCCATAGCTGAGGTTATGGAGAGAATTGTGGAGGATCCGATCCCTTTTACTTCCGAGACTTGGCTGTTAGCAATGGTGGATTTGAAGTCCCGTGGCGAGAAGCATCTAGTGGGCATGGATTCTGTAATCGCCAGATCTTTGGTAGCACACATGTGAGGTGCGGCCACAGCACCTATTTTACAACATTGGGTTAATATTATGTCAAGTTGTGAGCGAAGGGAGATGCAGTATAATCAATCACTCCCTCCTAACCGCAGAGCCAGGGACTACTGGGCGGCCTTCAGGAGCTACATGTCCAATGAGACGAATTCTGTGGGTGACTCCCTGGTGCAGGACATCCTGGATGACTCCCATGCAACGTGGCCGAGGTTGCAACTCCCAGGGTCTAGCTGAGTACGACAGCCCTGTGTAGCCCATATTGAGAATTGTTCTCTTTATGAGGCGTGGTCGGTATGGGGCTTGTACCATTTCATATGAATGTGTTGTACAGATGTGCACTTGTCCACTGATTATATGACTCGAAAGAAGTTGTGGGGGGGCACTGCCCTATGTTGGGGCTTTGTTTTGTATTTGCCTATTGTTTTGATTGCATTGCAAAAGTTAATAAAAACAGTTTTTTTAAAAAAAAACTTCCCTGCAATCATCTTTATAAACAATTTGAACAGTATTGTCCTGCTAAATATGGAACCGCTAAACAACGACTTTAAAGATGACATGAAAGATGTACTGTCTCAAGGGTTACCTAGAAATGATCAATCTGAGGGTACTGTGGAGAGTCCTATTTGTAATACCAAACATGCAGAGGAAGATACCAAAACAAGTACTGAGTACATTCTATCAGATATGTCCCAAATTCTGGTTGTGAGGAAATAAGGCTATGTATCAAAAAATGATTTCAAATTCAGATTTCGAAAAGAGCTTTTGGAATGACTTGCTTAGAGAATTGTTGCAAGTGCTTAACAAACAAGTTTGTTCTTGTATGTATACAAATGAAGACGCTTGTACTGTTGATTCTGCTAAATGCACCAAGTTTAAAATGTTTTGGACAATATTGAATTGTCAAGGAAAGCATTGCACAAGGAGGCAGATGAGTGACATTATGGCTTTCATGCCTTGCCATGATATAGAGCTAAGGTAAGCCCGAGCAAAGTGAGGCCTTCAACTCGAGCTGTGGTTAATCCGGGGTGCAAATGGCTTCCCCTGTTTATCATCAGGAGATCAACGCTGCTCGCGCAGCCGATCGCTTGATGAAAAATATCTTTTTTTTTTAAAAGACAGCTGCCGCCATAGGGAAAGGGGACACAGTCCCTTTTCCATGTCTATGGTGGTGGCCATGCAGGAGGAGCTCTGGGACTGGAGTGCAATGCTCCGGTCCTGCAGGTAAGTGGAGGGGTGGGGAGACAACAGGGAGAGCCTCCCTTTTGCCTCCCTGCAATGAAAACAAGGCACAGCCGGTGGGGATGTGTATTCTCGCCCACTGTTTCAGCCACCTGAGCACCCTTTCGCAGGGGCAAAAATGACATACACAGAAGTGTGAAAAACAGTTGCTGGTGAAATCCAAATATGGTTGAACATTGGAATGTATTTCTCTGGACAGCTTAGGCTATTAACAGCATCTGGCAAATTGATAACCTAAATTCAAAATGTCTTCTTAAGGTGTTGCATCTGCCAGTGTATGTACTGGATAAACTAGTTGAAGCTTTTGCACTCTGATAGATGTTGGAAGGTTTTGTGGTGCTATGATGTAAAATAACTAACAACACTTTAAATAAGGGTCTTATTACAGCCCAGGTGAAGCTCTAAAACAGAGTGAAACATGCGTTGGCCCAGGGTTCAGATAGGAATACTGAAATGTCCAAAGCCAAGGGTTTACACGGGGTACTGAAATGTTGAATGTATCTCTTGTTGTAGTGAGCTAAATCACCTACCTATGTCCTTTACATGTGCAAGATTTGCCCAACCTTTCCATCAAAAGAGAGCGACACCTGACGCTAACGCTGGATGATGTGGTGGGGAGCTGTAGGGTGCCAATGTGTTCTCAAAGCTAGACCTGCGCTCAGGTTACCACCAGCTCAAACTGCAGCCAGACTCTTGTTACATTACCACCTTCACCACCCACAATAGCCTGTATCGATACAAAAGGCTGAGTTTTGGAATCTCCTCAGCGGCAGAAGTGTTTCAAAATGTGATCAGGGGTGCCTTGACCGGTCTGGCAGGAGTGATCAACCTGAGTGATGAGATCTTGGTGTATGCCTCCACGGAAAGAGGACATTTGGCCAGGCTGGAAAGGCACTGGACAGGATTTGTGACCTTGGGTGACTTTGGGCTAACCTTGCATCGTGAGAAATGCGAGTTCTTGAAGAAGAGCATCAACTTCTTTGGGTTTGTTTTTCACACTGAGGGGATATCACCTGACTCACAAAAGTTTAGAGACATTCAGGAGGCCAGGGCCCTAGACAATCCATCCGAGGTGCACAGTTTTCTGTGGATAGTTAACTACTGCGGGAGGTTCATCAAGAACCTTGCCTCCCTCTCAGAACCACTCCGGGCCCTCTCCAAAAAGGATTTCGCCTGGATGTGGTCAGCAGAAGAGCAGACGGCATTCAATACCATCAAAGCGGCACTCAATGGGGAGGAAACAATGGCATTCTTTGACCCCCAAGAAAGAGTCAGAACTGGTCGTGGATGCCAGCCCAGTGGGATTGGGAACAGTAGTCCTACAACCAGACCCGCAAGGAGAGATGTGACCCATAGCCTACGCCAGAAAGGCTCTCACAGATACTGAGCAATGATACTCTCAGATAGAGAAAGAAGCACTGGCTCTTTTTGTGGGAATGTAAGCACTTTCAGCTATACATACTGGGAAAGTCCGTCTTGGTTTTCACGGACCACAAGCCCCTGATTCCCATCATGTCAGGGGCATCCTCCAAGCCACCACCAAGGATTGAGAGGTGGATGGTGGCCCTTATGGAATATGGGGTAAAGCTGCAGTATAGGCCTGGCACAAACAACCCGGTGCACTACATGTCCCGCCTTCCAAGCAGCAGCGAGGCACAGACTGGGCAGTTAGGAGGGGACTGTGCCGAGGTGGTTCGGCAAGTGATCGAGGCGGCCATGCCCATCGTGTTGACACTTGAGAGGGTGGTGTAAGCCTTGCGTGCTGATGAGTGTTTCTAGCTAGTTCAGTCGGCCCTGGGCAGTGGGGACTGGAAGAGGCTCCTGGCAGACCTGTCCCGAAAAGGTACATCACAAACTATCGGCATCCGAAGAGGGGCTACTGTTGAGGGAAATGCAGATCGTGGTTCCATGAGGGATGGTGGGCCACGTAGTTGAACTAGCTCACAGCGGCCACCAGGGCACAGCCAAGACCAAAGCATGCCTTAGAACCAAAGTCTGCTTCCCCGACCTGGAGAAAAGGGTGGATGAGCACATACAACTGTGTGTCTGGTGTCGAGCAGCCACTCCGGTATCCAGGGAGCCATGCATTGAGTCAACGGACAGGAGCGACCAGCCCTGGGGGAGGGTACATCCAGACTTTGGGTCAACCGGGCGAGGCATGCACTTCCTTGTTGTCATGAATCATGGTCCCATTACCCAGAGGTGAAACTGACCTAGTCCACTTCCAGCGATCACACCATTCAGGCGCTGGAGAAAATCTTCGCCACACACAGGTTTCCGAAAGAACTGTGTTCAGACAATGGTCCCCCATTCCAGGGCCACCAGTTTGCAGCATTTATGGAGGAGTGTGGCGTCACCCACCGGAATGTTACCCCGGGGTGGTCGCAGGTCAACATGGAAGTGGAACATTTTATGTGAAACCCCAATGAGGTGTTTCAGATCACCCAAGGCCAAGGGGGGAACTGAGGAGAAATCTATACCAGTCCTCTGGGAGTATCGAGCCGCACCTCACCAATCCACAGGGGTGGCTCCAGCGAAAGCATTGTTCAGCCAGTGGCCACATGGCCTCTTGCCAGAGCTGGGAGGCTGGGCCCCTGGGGTCATCGATAACCAGGAGACCCTGAAGGCAAGAAGGGAGCGCAATGAATGTGAGAACATCCGGAGGAATATTAGGCCAGTGAACATCGAAGTAGAGGACACTGTCCTCGTAGGCAACCAGCATTCAGAAGGGAAGCTGTCCCTTAATTACGAGCCCAAGCCCATGGGGGTTGAACCACGTTAAAGGTTCCATGGTGACGGCGTCGGACCAGAGAGGAACAGTTACCAGGAACTCTTGCTTCTTCAAGAAGGTTGACGTCAGAGTCAGGCCTGCTGAGCTTTGAGGTGGTGTGGTGTCCGCTCAGCCCTCAAGTGCGGCGCCCGGGTTGGAAGAGGACCCAGGGGATACAGTGTCTGGGGAGCCTTTCCAGGAGGCAAGCCGAGAGGAGGGGTGATACCCCCGCTGGGAAAGTCAACGATGCCCTTCCCGTTTCAAAGATTATATTCTGGACCCCAACACCTAAAGGGCCCAGTGGGACGGTAATGGCCCAAGCCAGGCCTCTGCTAAGTTGTGTGTGATAAATCTCACTGTGTGTTTCACGTTGAAATTTCTCTGTTTATTTCACTGTGTGATGTTGTTTTGTTTGTTATGAAAAATGAGGGAAGTTACGATGTGATGTGCGCATACACGGGCCGCAACGAGGCACACATGCGCTGTAGAATAAAGGGAGCCTGTGCCTGCAGTTGCAGCCTGGACTTCGTAGCGAGTAGACCTGTCTCCATGTAGTCTTGCGAGGTACAGGGGCAGGGGCCTCAATACAGAGGGGGACCTGGGGCTATTCCACTATTTAACAGTTGTGAACAATAAAAAGCCACACAAGAGTTAATACATTAATTAATCTTTTTATTCACATGGCAACCACAGAAACAGCTGTTGTGATAATGGCTAGAATGTATGTCCACAATGGCAGTCCATTCGAAGGTTGTTAGTTCATAATCACACTATGGAGAGAAACGTCTCCTGACGTAATTTAAACTAAGCCACAAGTAGACAGCAAATAAAATAATGCCGGACATACAGGAATTTTAAATTATCGGGCTGAGATTCCCTATATGAAATTAGTTCTTGCTTGATACTTCAATACTCCTTGATGCATTTTATCACAGCAGAGTTCCTATACTTGCAAAATACTGTGCCACGTTTAAATAGCCAGTGGCAGCTGGTGAATTGTATAGCTGAAGGGGTGTACATTTCCCCACAAACCTGGGGAGTGACTGAGCATAGAGGGAGCCCAGATGAACCAAAGAGGTCTTGGGGAGTTGTTCCCAATGAGAACATTTAAAAAAGAATGGGTTAAAGTGCTGCATTTTACAGTACACTTTCTGAGTAAGAAAATATGTCCAGACTGGCTTCACCATTGTAGGCCATCATGGCCATGGTGTTTGCTGTACCCTTGATGCTAGTACAAAATGGCATGCCACAGTAAGACAACATCTCCAGACTGGCTGCCACTGCACCAATGTAGAACCCCCAATCAAAGGCCTGCTCCCTGGCCTTTCACACTTGCAAGGACATGCGCTCGTTCAGCATACAATTTCTCATTCAACATGCACTTTCACAGAGGCACTTCAACAACACACACTTTCTCATTCACATCGGCAAATACAGGCGCACACCATTTTATGCAAATACACATACATACAAATATAAATGTTTGCATTTCTGCCTGTAACCGCGGATGAGGCTCCAGATCCACTCAGTATCTGGCCTCCGCAGGTTCTGATAAAGTGTCAGCTGCTCTTGTGCATCGGGTCTTATATTAACAACATTTGGTGTAGCGCTGAAGAGGCTCTACTGATATTAATTTTAATCAACATGTGCTGGGCTATTTTCAAATCGTAAAAGTTGATTGACAGTGATTAACCTTTGAATTGATTGCTGATTGTGATCTGTTAATTCATAAACATAGTATGCCAGTTCAATCACATGGTGATGACCTTGAAAAATACTAAGCTGCATAGGGAGTTGCATTTAGTCCAACTCAAAGGTTACTTCCTGCCTTTTCCAAATCGAAGACTATTTAATCCTAAGTAAAATATAACTAATTAAAAAAAAATAACGTAACAACATTGTTTATCAAAACTAGCTCAAAACACTGTGTAAACTCAAGGAACCCATTGACAAAGTCAGGAACATTTGTGCTATGTTCAATGCAGCATTAACATTTAGTCCAAAAATGAATGCAATTAGAAAGAGTACCTTCTCCAGCTACATATGTTTAAAATAGTATAATGTTGTGTGGCTTAGGCCACAAAGTCTAGCTGGCCCAGTGCATATTAGTTTCTCACCCGGATTAATAGAACAGCTCATATATACAGCATTGCAACTGGTTCATAATTAAGGGTCAGGACTAATACTTGGTCTAAAAAGAAGGGACCTTATCACCTCCATCTTTAAATCACTACATTGGGCCTCATTACAAACTTGCACATTTTTCTGGCACCTGCAAATGGGCAATTACTGGGTCATGGTGCTGGTGCATCCGACATGCTCTGCTCGCGGGTGCCGGTACGCCCGCTAGGTCAGACCAGCAGTTTGTTTCAGACCGGCATATTGCTTGTGAGGGACAAAGACAGTGTTCTGGTACGCAATACATGCTTATGAGCTAATGTTAGTATCCACAATGCATTGCTCATGTACAAAACTGGAAGTGAATTGCAAGGGATGGCTACTGACTGCTATTGTGCCATTTGTGGCTTTTCTGCTGAAGTTGACTTTTCTACTCTCTATGTCCGATTTCAGTGCTTAAACCACCAACTGATTGACATGACAGGCCAATTTGTTTAAGGGAGTAACGTGTCAAAGCCAAAGGTAGTAGTTTAAAGTTTGGGTCTCTTTCGGAGGTTGAAGATGGTGAAACAGCTATTTAAAGCATTTACAGTAAATAATTGTCCATTGGAGATTGCTAGATGTGAGGATCATACTGTGCTGCAGGTAAAGGACAATCAAATTTTTCTGAAAAAAATAAAAATAAAAACTGGAGTGTCTCCAATTAAGAATGTGTGTAATGGTTATCTGTCTGACTACATCAGGTCGAATCCCTTAAAGTTCCATCTCGGTACAGATAAACACAGAAGATATCCTAACAAAATCTACTATTTCTGCTGTCCACAACAGCCAAGTGCCATTAAGGGTAGACTGACTGAGGGATACTAACATTGTGTTTACAAAATCTGAATAGAGTGAATGGTGCCTGGACTAGAGAAGACAGGGGCAGAACATGACCTTAGAAAGGATGTTTAATGCTCTGAATGTAATCCCAGCTCTGAACATGGGAATCATATATTGCAGCATCTGCGCCCAGATGAAGGCAATTGCTGCCTGGTACCTGTTGGGGTATGCACCGTACAAATACAAAACATCAAATCAAAATAAAATCATGCAGATATACCTGCTTCTAAAAACTTCCCCACAATGTAAAAGTCTCTCATAGTTAAAATGTGACTATGAAGGGACGTTACACAATTATGATTGTCTGAGTTGATGTCAGCCCCAAATAAAATACGCTATCATTGAGCAAAATTGGGGATGTCCCATGTTTTAGTGATAACACAAGTATCGAGACCACAATTTATTGTCTTTCTCTTTTCTTTTTACCTCTTTATCATGAACAGTACAGCATTTATTTGTGACCTTTATTGAGTGGCCAATGGGTTTCTGAGTGTCATACATGTCTGCTGCATGTATTACTGATAATGGACACAAACGGATATATGTTACACTCCTGAGCATGTTATGTTGGTTACACTATGAATACAAGAAAGATATATTAGAGTTCTGTGCAGATGGAAGGCCATGTTACTACGGGGTGTAGTTTATGATTGTGTCATGTAAGGCATTCAATATATGGATCAGAAAACCATGGGGTAAAGATATGATATACGCCTTTATAGTATGTCTTTGAATTTTAATAATAGAGATGAGTCTCTTTTTAATGAATCATACAGTTTAAATGGTATTGATGTACATTGATTCAATCCCTCACGATTTATTGAATACATTGATATTGTTAAATATAACTTTGAAACTTCTTCATATATGAACCTTGTGACTCTTAACTACTTGTACATTTATATGATGTTTATTATTTGCAAATTAATAATTGTGGTGAAGCAGAAGGACTTGGACTACGTGGGGACATGATTCACGTGTTTTATTTAAATAACAATCAAAATGGCAAATTAACACTTTCACTATGAGGGAATTTCCCTACCTAACAAAAGTAAAACTAAGGGTGCTCTTGAAGTCCAAACTAAACGTCTTCTGTGGGAATCCTAAGTAGAAAACTGGCCCTAGCGTTTTAGAAAGATACATACCTCAAAAGAAAAGAGGGGCTTGTTCACCAGCTTTGGTATTGATTTCTGCCTGGCCCAAATATGTTTGACTGTATCTCACTCTTAATGTTCTTGTAGATTATCTTCACAAAATCCTTTTCCAAAATCAACAATTATTTTCTGTAAGAGTTTCTGTCTTCCTCTGATAATGAAACCGTTTCTTCTTTTCTTAATGCTCCAATCCCTCCAGGACGATTTGAAAATGCAATTCTTTCTTTACCACGTTTGTAGCATTGCGACTTCCCCAAAGTCTGCTAGCTATGTGTTATAAAGCCTTGTCTTTCAATGTACAATTCAGCTTAGCGTCTTGGCCAGTCTAATAACCCAGCTCCCCATGATTTATGCAGTATCCTGTCCATCTTTTAGAGTATTCGGCTTCCCTTTACTCTGTCTCAACACAGGATCGCTTTCTGTGCTTTCTTGAAACCCTTGACTGTTACTTAGACCTTGATATACAGATTCTGTATCATGTCCCTCTCTTATTTGGTGAGGGGTGTGTGCAAATCTCATTGACTTAACTTTGTTTGCTATTCCAGCCTTGTATTACATGCTTCACATGCCTTTTCTCTATGGACTAGAGGGGCGGGGTGACAATTGAGTTCTCTTCACTATTTGCAGTATAGGCTGCTACTCCAGCCTTACAGTACATTGTTCGTATCGTTTGCTCTCTGCTTCAAGGGGGGAGTGTGCCAATCACATTTGCTCTGGGTCTGGCACCTGTGTCATTTTCTGTCATTTTTTCAAGTCAGGTATCTTGTTCTCCTACACAGGTCCCCAGCGCTTCTTTACCCCTCAGTGCCTCCCGAGGCGGGAAAGACGCTTGTCAGCAGAAGCTCAGGATCTCAGGCTCCTCTTTAAACCCAGTCTCGTCTTTGGTTGCTGTGCGTCAGGCCCACCACTGCTCTTAAGTGGCCAAACCATCCAGGAAGGCGGTTGTCTTTCTGTGCTCTATCTCACCTTGATCAGAGCCTCTTGTTCGGTAAAGGTACCCGATTCAACCTCGAATCTCCAATAGGGTCACAGAAAGATCTTTGTGGTTTATAGTTGTAACAGTGAGTACAACAGTTTCTCTGATATACGTATATGCAGAAATTGAATTTTTGACTAGGAGTTCCATGTTGGAATGGGAGTACTTCCAGTGAGGTCCCACTTGCCCAGACTCCTAGGGAGGGTCTTGAGTAATGGGCTCACCTCCCTAGCCTCAATGGGGGTGGCTTCCCAATGGGGAAAAGGGACAAATTGTCCAGATTTGTCACATAACCTTCCTGTTAAAATGTGAGGGTTCTCTTTGATTTGGAACTGGGAAGGGACTTGAAAAGTCCACATTGTCTTGTTCTTTCGTTTTTGGTGGAATCACTGACAGTTTTTTCTTTCTGTGGGTCTATATTACCTAGTTTGAGATTGGTTTCTCAGGTCAACACACAAGGTTCTCTTCCAGAAAAAGTTTCCCAAGAGGAATAGGGAGAGTATCTGAGAGATTGTACTTCAGGAGGATAGAGTAAGAGTTCTGGGAAGGTGGGGAAGTCAGTTCCTATGATTAATTACTCTGGTAGATCAGGGTCTACCGCTGTCCTTATGTTGGTGGAACAGCCTCTAACCACTAGGGTAAGTGGAATTTGTGAGTAGGTGTCGACACAAGTAATTATTACTGCACCTCCCCTTTTAGATCTCAAAGGTATTTATATGCCTCTGAGTGTGCTTGAGGTATTTGGGTAACTGTTTCTAATGAGGACTAGGGCTGCTGCAGTATGGCTTTTTGCAAGGAAGGAGGTCAAGCTTGAATTAACTGTTCTAAGACAACCACTTCTAATACCTCGAGTAGGCTTTTATTCCCTAACCATTGGCTCAGGTTGTTTTGAATTTGGGTGGTCAGTTCTATGGGGCTTTTATTTGGAAGCAGTTAGGCATTCCTAAATCTCTACTAAATGAAGGCCTCAGCTGGTCCCAATAGGGCTTGTTTTTTTTCAGAGAAGGGGTAGCTCTGAGGGGGTTAACATTTTGGTATGAGTCCTGGAGGCCTCCCCTCAGTAGAGGGGCCAAATAGCAAACCTTTAGGGTGTTGTCCCACCGGCATTGGCAAAGAAAACACAGAGGACCTCACCTTTCGTGGTGCAGTTTTAAGATGATGTGAGGGAAACCTCCGTTTTTCTGTCCTTCCCCTAGGTTGAAACTCTCCTGGTTGCATTGTTCACTTCTGGCATGATTTTAGAGGTAAGGGTCTTACATTGCGGTCTGACCTCCCTAGCCTCAAAGGGGGTGGCACCCCTCTGGGGAGAAGGGACAGTTTGTCATATAATGCATTAATTTGATCAATTTTTTAATATATTTTGGTGCTCATTAGACATGTAATGGTTGAATCAGGACTAACCAAAAGTATGGAAGACACTTGTTATCATTCCAACAATCAACAAACCAATGGGTTTTCCTGTTGAATGGTGAAAAATAATGAGTTCCTTTGTTCAGACACATTTTAGCTTAAGGGTGGATATGTTGCGAGGTAAACAGCAGGAGTGGAGAGTGGGTGCAGAAGTGGAGGATGCATGACTGTAAATAGGAGGATTGATAAATACATGAAAGTGAGTTTAGATGTATAAATTCATGATTATGAGGACAGATGAATGAATACAGGTATGCTGATGGAGAGATGAATGAAATGTTTTGAAGATAGGTGATTATAAATGCGAAGGGCATATGATAGTGTGAGGATCCATGGATGGGTGATTCATAGTGATAATGCACATGTGAATGGAATCACATCCAACATATTAATGTGTCAGTATCCCCTCCTTTTGTAAGTGTGGGGCATTTGGATCTATTGAAATGTGAACATTCTGTGTGTATCTTAGTTGGAATAGGTTACCTGTGCTGTCAAAGTAAGAAGACAGTACCATTGGTCTGAAGTTTGACAGAATGCTGTTTTTATTGCTCTGCATGTTTTGCTTGAGACAGGTTCCTGTTCACATACTTTAATGGCTAAGAGTATTGACCCGCAATTAGTGTGGAGCACGTCACCAAAGACTAGTCATTCTAGAAGTCCATGACATAGGGCACGTTACGAATTGGCTACAGTCTCATATTGACTGTTTACACTTGGGGGTTCCTTGTGCTCATTTACAGACACCAGGGAGCATGGAAGGGATACTGTGTGTGATGTAATTACTTCGCATTTATGAATTAAGGAGGTGGGCCCAAAAGGCTGACACAGCACAGACATGCCTTATAGCACAGTCAACCGATGTGCAGTAAACTCATCTCCTCTCTGTGTGCTTGTAGCAGAGAATGTGCATGCCATCCATGATTTTCATGAATGTTGCAGCTGTAATAATGTATTGCCATGAATTGCATAGCAATATGGTTCACATTGCCATCTGAGGTAAAACCTCATTCAATAGTATTAGGATCTAGTCACCGGTGAACACAGCCAGCAGTCATGCACGGTCAGACAGAAAACTGAACACAGGCAAATTAGCAACTGATGTCTGCAGTGAGAAAGGAACTAGCCACTGCCATAAGTTGAGTCCTTGTGAGAATGGTGCACTGGCAGCTTTGGTGAAGGATCTAGAGAGGAAAGCAATTGATAAGCTTCTAACATAAGCAAAGTATTGGAAAACTAGACATGAGACATTGGGTCCAATGGACTGGATTATACGCCCACTTCTTTGTAACAACAAGGGATTCCTCATGAAAAATATTCAGAACACACAACCCTAACAAAAATGCATTGATGATGCTCAAAAGAGGGAACAAGTTATTCTGAAGTGGGACACTGTCTCAAAGATGATAAACCAATAGAACATAGAAGCCACCTTTACAAGTACATTTCTCAGTCAAGGAGCAGAAGCAGCCACAATCCCTCACCTTCAAGGAACAGAAATTCAAAAGATAAACCTAATCAGAGCCACCAAATGAGATGATTTACCCACATAAGTATGCATTGCATTGGGAGGCTACTGATAGCTGTCAGAACATGCCTTTTTAAACAAAGATATTCAAGCATATATGCACAATTGTTTCTGGGAAAGCCACACCCCCTTGAATTTCCTGCTGTGAGAATGCACTTTACTGTGACTGTATTCTGAAAGTAGACTTTTCTTTGCCTTTTCAATTGCTTATGTTCTCAGATTATTTGATTGTACCCTATAGTTGCAAGTATGCATTCATCTTTCCCTGTTTGCATGTTCTGTGGCCTAGTGTTGATGTACATGTCGATGTGACAGGTGCCTACAAGAGAAACTAACAGTCATACATCGTGTTCGGAGTTATGACATCATCATGCATTTGTGTTTGTATGTTGATAAGATGTCCCCAGTACAGTTACTTGCTATGTTATGGGTTATGTTGTTGGATTCGTGTCTAATGTGTAAAACACTCTGTGGACTTTTCGGAGCTAGAGAGAACAAGAAACAAGCAGGTGCATGTATATTCCATTGGCAATTTGCTTCAGAAATAAATACATTTTGAAGGTGCTATCTAAAGGTCTGGTAGTTGCTAACGTATTCCGGGGCACTATGGAACTTGTTCCAGATGTTTATAATTTGACCTGTTAACCTTCTGCCTCCAATTCCTGCTCATTGGAATATATCTGCTTACAAAGCTCTTTGGAAATGGATGGAGTGGTATGGGGTTTAGTGAGTTAATGTATCCCATCAGGACCTGTTCGCTGACCCCTAACATGATGTATCTGCAATGCACATTTGATTAAAAAGAAACCCCTACAAATCCTAAAAAACAACAAAGAGTATTCCAGGCCACCGGAATGGCTCACAATGCCTGGTGTTTAGTTTAGTTTAGTTTAGTTTATTTATTTGTACCGCGCACCGAACCCTGGGGTAGCTGGGCGCCGGAGACTTAGAAACAGTTACAGCATGGCAAAAATATACAATACAGACTGTGATAAAACAACAACGGTGTAGCAGACCGGGTTACAGGTGGTCAATAGAGGCATGCAGAGAGGAAGTGCATTAAGCAGCGTTTTTGTTGGAAAGCCATGTTTTTGTTTTGGCTCTAAAAGTCCAAAATGAGGGTTCTGCTCTAAGGTATGGTGGCATGGCGTTCCATAGTTTGGCAGCTAGGACCGGGAAGCTGGCGCCACCTGCTTTTTTTAGGGAGAATTTGGGAACGGAAAGGCAATGTGCGTATGGTGTTCTAGTTGGTCTAGTTGAGGTGTGGTTGTGGAACTTGTCTGCCAGGTATTTGGGTGCGTCATTAGAGCGGCATTTATGGACGATGACGAGGGATCTGAGGGTGATTCTGTCTCGTACTGGGAGCCAGTGAGCATCTTGTCTGAAGCTGGAGATGTGGGCGTTTCGTGGGATACTGAGGGCGGCTCTGATGGCATTATTTTGAAGTACCTGTAGTTTGTTCAGGTTGTGTTCTGATGAGCCAAGAAAGAGGGTATTGCAGTAATCAATTTTTGAGAGCACTAACGCTCTGGCTAGTGTAATGCAGCTGGAAGGTGATAGGAAAGGTTTGCAGGCGTTGATGAGCTTATTGGTGTAAGCTGTTGAAGAGGCAGTTGCGTTCACCTGTCTTTTGAGCGAGAGAGTAGAGTCTAGATAAACCCCAAGGGTTTTAATTTCTTTGGCTACTGTGATTAGGTTACCGTCTATGTTGATGGACGCGTAACGGGGGTCTAGTTTGTTTAGTCGATGTTGGGAGCCGACAATGAGGAGCTCAGTTTTCTCGTCGTTGAGGCATAGGCCGTGCTCTGCCATCCAAGCTTGGATCTCTAAATAAAGGTTGTTGATTCTGGTGGAGTCCTCGTCGTAGCACCCTGATAGGGTGATGAGAACCTGGGTATCGTCAGCATAGTTTGTGTATGTGACACCTAGGTTATCTAGGCGGTCAAACAATAGCTTTGTGAAGATATTGTATAGGGTCGGCGAGACGCACGAGCCTTGAGGAACGCCGCAGGTGATGGGGACAGGGAGTGCTGATGCCCCTGGGGAGAAGACCCGGGTGGTTCGGTTGGTTAGGAAGGACTGGATCCAGGCAGTCGCCTGGTTAGAGAAGGCCGCTGAGGTCATCAGATGTTCTGTGAGGATCTGATGGTCGACGAGGTCGAAGGCAGCTGATAGATCTAGCAGTAGGAGAATGGCTAGATTACCCTTGTCCTTTGCCTCGTCCATCTGGATTTTTAGGTCCAGTAGGGCTGACTCTGTTCCATGCCTTGGCCTGAAGCCGGATTGTCTGACACCCAGGAGGTTGTTGTCTTCCAGGTGCTTCTGTATTTGCAGGTAGGCCACTCTGTCTAGGATCTTTAGGATGTAGGGAACGGTGGTGATTGGCCTGTAATTAGTTGGGTTATTGGGGTCTAGATTAGGTTTTTTTAGAAGTGGCATGACCCAGGCCTCCTTGAGGCTGCTGGGCACTGAGCTTGATTTGAAGGATGCATTGATGAGGGCTGTTATGAAGGGGGCCAGAGTGTTGGCGCCTTCTTGGATGATGGGAGCTGGGCATGAGTCCCCTTGGCATCTAGAGGGCTTGAGGCCCTTAATGATGCTTTCTACTTCTTTAGTGGAAACTAGTGAGAAGGAGAAGGGGGGGCAAGTAGGTGTTTTTGGGGTGGTGGACGGAGGATGGTTTGTTTTTTTGGAAAGGCTGAGCTTTTTCTGTTCGATTTTGGATTGTAACATGGTGATTTTGTCTGCTAGGGCTTTTTGTATCCTCTCACACCAGTCTGCATCTTTCACGCAGGTTTCAGCCAGAGTGGGGGGGGATTCGAGTTCCCTGAGGATATTGAAAAGCTCTTTTGTTTTGGATTTGGCGCTCTCAATTCTGTTATCATATGTCTCTTTTTTGGCCTTAAGGATAGCAGTTTTGTAGGTGGTGGCTGCTATCGAGAGTTGAGTTTTGTTGGAGAGGTTGGGCATTTTTCTCCAGGTGGCTTCTGCGGCTCGTTTGGAGTTTCGGAGGATTTTTAGCTCTGGTGTGAACCATTTGTTCATATGGGCTGCCGGTTTGGCTTTGGTGAGTTTGAGTGGGGCGATGGCGTCTACTGCTGATTCTAACGTTTTGTTGTAGAGGTCAGCGAGTTTCTCCGCATCTAGGTTGGCGTAGTTTGTAGGGGTACAGATATTGTCTATAAGTGGGCAGAGGTTTTGTAAGGTAATGTTGCGGTTGTTTCTGGTGAGGGTTTGGGGGATGGTAGGGGTTGGAGAGTTTGGTTGTGATTTCCCTTGGATGGAGAAGGAGATGGCGTGGTGGTCAGACCAAGCAGTTTGCTCGTTTTTTGTGATGGTCGTAGAGCAGTTGAGATCCGCTAGCCAGTCCAAGGCCCTGCCTTTGTTGTGGGTAGGGTCTGTGATTCTGAGCTTGAACCCTAGTTGGGAGATGGTGCTTTCCAGGGAGAGTGCATTGGTATCGTTTGGGTCGCCGAGACCGAGGTTGAGGTCACCAAGAAGGATAATTTGAGATCCTGTTTTGGTGTTGGTGGTCAAGAGGTCAGATATCTCTTCCTCAAATGTGGTGATGGGGCCTGGGGGTCTGTAAAGGAGGTGTAATAGTATGGTTTGTGTGGCAGAGAGTTGGAGCTTTGCTGACAGAAGTTCTGCAGATCGGAAGCTGGGCGGAGGGATTAATCTAAGTCCAAGGGATGTTTTAGCGATGAAGGCTACTCCTCCTCCTTTACCTAGGTCCCGGTCTTTCCTTAGTATTGAATAACCTTCTGGGATGGCGAGGGATAAGGCTGGGCCTGCTGCTTGGTGCAGCCAGGTTTCCGTGATAGCCAGGAAGTGTAGATTGTTGATAGAGATGAAGTCTGCGATATCTAGCGCATGGGCGACCAAGGAGCGGGCATTGACGAGGGCGCCCTTGATTAGTGGCTGTTCAGATGTGCTCAAGGGGGCTGATTGGGTGATGTTCAAAGTTTGAGCGGAGTTTGCTTGAATGTGTGTGGGATGAAAGGAGTGTTTTTTGGCGAGTGTCTTGGGGGTTATGAACCGAGAGCCGAGTCTCAGGTTTCTGTCTTTCAATGTGCATGGGTTCCAAGTTGATGATCATGGGTTCCATGGGTTCCATGGGTTGATGATCATACTGGCCACTGTGATCTGGAATTGTTGTAATCTCAAAGGTAAATATACTAGAAGGCCTGGGAAAATTAGCATAGTCCAGATGTGAGATGACTACATCGAAAACTAGCTGAACATTATGATGTTTACAAAGGAATGGAAACATCCTGCTTAAGAGGTCGACCGAACAACCTGTCCTTAGGATTGCACCAAGCTATGGTTCTAGTGAAAGATTGTGAATTCCCACCTTTCTCACCAAATTAACTGGAGCAGGACAGGACCCTAATTAAAATGGAACAATATCAGTTGGCCAATACTCTGATCTAGCTCCAATGGACATTGGCTCCACCTTTTCGGCTTTAAGTTTGAGATTCTTGGTCACGATACATGCACCCCTTCACTTATGTATTCAGTGAAGTTGGATGAACTATTGGTGTTTGGAGGTTGACTTACATCTGCATATGGGTCCTATAGTGCAGAAATGTCAATCAGAATTGGCCCCAATATCCAACATCCCTTGTTTTTTATCTAGCTTGTTCTTGATCACTAGAGAGACCTCAGGCCTACATTTTAGGGATACCACATTTTCAGTGTTAGTGTTGTGTGCCACCATGGGCTATTGTGGTATTTTTGTGGTAATTTCCACTACCTTATATACGGTAGGGAACTATGTCCAAAGAGTCTCTCTTCCCGTTGACTCATGTACCTCCAACAGGCTATGCTACAAACAGTCACTCACAACTGTCCATACTGAATAGAATCATGCACACATCTGCTTTAAAATGACAATTGCACTGTTTGAAAATCTACCCACGTTTAAACCTTTCCCAATGCAAAATGAAAGAGACAAATAATACACACTAGCTAACTGTTTTCAAATATTTTTGTATTATAGAAATTTCATTTAAACACAGTTTACCTTTTTTTACAGAAATAAATAAAATGGTACAACATTATTTGTGATAAAAAGAACAGAGAGCTGCGAGAATATATTCAATTGGTAACATTAAATATGCTGATAAGAGACTGAGACTCCCTCTAAGACACTGACTGAACAGTTTTGCACACTTTCGCACAGCTCCCACTCGCTTCTGTAATTACCTTATCTGTTCAGCATGAGTTATCTCCGGCTATTCTCTTTCTGAATTTGGCTCCCTTGAAGATCAACCCCAGTGAGAACAAGCGTCTGCTGTTCTCAAACCGCGGTTATTGCCTGGAACTCTCAGCTTTTGCAGCACGAATGCCCCAGCCAGGAAAGAGATCCTTCTCCCAACTCTGCCAGATATCGCCTGCCTTCCCCCTCTTTTCAAGCTTCTCTAGCAAAGTTCTAATCACAGCCTCTAGCATGATACTTGCTATGACGCTGCTCCAATCAGAATCAATCATGTCATCTCCTCCCATCACTACACAATGGCTCACTTCTACAGTGGCAATTGTAACAAACTGATTTCATGTTCCTTCGAGCTCTTTGCTTCCTGTAGTTATGTGGACAGAGCAGCAGGGAAAAAAATGAATGTGCGTTTAAAAGTTCACTTTAATAGTAGGACTAATTCTGCAGTGGAGACACATTTTTATTAGTGGGTTATGTTAAATGAAGTTTTATTAGTCAGGTTAGTTGTTAATAAGGTTAGTTATTAATTTTCAAATGTGTCTCTTGCAACATAGGCATTTCAGGTGAAAAATAGTGTGCATTTTGAATGTGCAGATGTGTGCTTTTAACTGTAAAAATGGATTTGCATCTTATATGTAAAAATCGTTTTTTGTCTGAATAGCCTGTTTTTACTTATATGTCCATGTTACTCTGGCAACACATATAGCAATGCACCACACCCATGTAGTGGTGCTGCATAAAAATGCTACTTGTGCAGTAGTGCTGTACTCTGTGCTGTAACACGCCAAATATCCTTACATACCCTCCTTTTGTTTTTAGAACTTGGCTACGATCCAAGCCAATTCCTAAAAACAACTTGTTGTTTTTCTTCTTTTAAAATGCATGTGTATTGGGATATCTTTCTCTTCCTGACGTAGCTACTAAAATCAGTAACATTTTCATTTTTACTGATAGCACAATCAACCATCCGTCCATGATTAGCACCAGGACAGCCAAACCCATTATTGAGCGTTCCCCCCAGGTTCCCCAATTAAATCTTTCCACTTCTATTATCCCCAGACTACTAATTGTTATATTGTTTTTTCTCAAATTCATTTTTATAACATGTCTTTCTTTGTGATTCAATAAATATTCCACATCCGGATCTATTGGACAAATATCCCTTTGAAAAAAATCGATATTTTCCACTTGGCTTCCCAAACATCATTTGTTACATGAAACAATGTTAACCCCCCAATTGACACAATTGTATCCTTTGGAACCTGTAAATAAAAACATTATATTTCACCTGTTTAACCACGTATGTTCCATGGTTTAAATCTACTACTATCATGTTCTTTAAACAGGTGCTGACCAACCATTTACCTCTGACCATCTTAGCCTGTGCCAGTTCTTCACTCCCCATATTGCTAATAATCACTTCACATCCTTCTGATATACTTGGGTCAGATTTCAAACCACAAATAGCATCTGTGGCATCAGGAACAAATGGTTTACCTGGACACATATAATTTTGTTCTTTAATTTTGACACATGTTTCCAGGTTTGGTATTAAATAAACTTCAGGTTCCCATGACTGAAATGCCACCACTTCTGCAGTCTTAATCTTAATAAATTTGTCCTCTTGCCAAAATCCCACGTTGTGTACCCACTTCGTTTGCTAAATAAGTTCAGGAGTTACATATGGGATGCATAGCAAAAATCTGATCTCTAGTCTTTCCAAGTCCACGTATAATGGCATTGCATTACCCATTTCAAATGCAATTTTACCTGTATCACATCAATTTCCCTCCTGGTCAATCTTTCTATCATTTGACGAATAATATCCTGTGAAACAAAATACAAGGGGATATGTCCTTGAATCAATTGTGAAACTGCAGTTTGAACTTCTCTCATATAATTCGTTGATAGTCTATCAACAGGACTCATTATGTTCAATATTTCATTTAAAGTTCTGTCATGCTTAAGTATTATTTTAGTCGCCCGTTGCATCACATCCGCTTGTTCATTTAGAATGATTGCAGTTTCATTTATGAATCTTACTTGTTCATCCAGTCCCCCTCTAATCCCATCTAATGTTTTTTGTATTATTTCTAGGTCAATACTCAGTTGTTGCGCTTTAGTACTCAGTGTTCCTACCGAAATAGAATTGGCTGTTGATATTGTGGTACCTATTATGGCTCCAACTATCGACATTACCAATGATATCGCGAGCATCACCGCACCTCTCTTTCCTCTCCTCTTCTTAATGTCTGCTGAATTCACAAATGTTTTCTCCAACTGCATTAATATATCTCTTATTGACTGCTTAGCGTCCTCTTTTCTTATTTCCAGCCACTCTTTAGTCTGTTCACTCTTAATTCCGGTATTGTTCAAGTGTTTTTCAATCAAAATCTCAGGATTCAATGGTATGTAGATATTTTGGAAAATCATCCTTCTATCACTCATGATGAATCCTGGTGCCTCTTCCACCGCGATACCAGATGCTGGTCCAGGTTCAATGACAACCTGTGCTTCTGAATTCTTGAAGATCCCTCCAAATATCATCATCATTAACCATATCATTGGCATCATCTTCAATGCTGATCGCTTTGCAGCCTTGGTCTTCACCCCTCTTTGGGGCTTTCCCAGAATCCGTCCACGTGGGCTCCAGGACTCCATCGTCCCCCATGGCCTCTGATCCCGGAACCTCCGACCAAATAATGTTAATTTTCTAAATCAAATAGAAAAGAAACAAATTAAGTACATAGCACAATACTAACTTCACCCTTTTGCCAAAAATAATACATGCTTGGTAAAACATTTCGTTATTTTTTTTTTTGTTTTTTCCTTCTGAAATTAAATACAAGTTAAAAAGAAAACAAGCATATATAAAACAGCATTCAATATTTAATACATTTTCTCTCTGCACACCAACCATGAGCTTCCATTATATATATTTTTATTTATTTATTTATGTACTTATTTTATATTATATATATTTACATATATTACAGTGTTTATGTGCCATTATAACAATCAACTTTTTAACTTCTCTGTCACTGCCTCCTGATTGTACCCATTTATTTTCTCTTTTTGTGTTCAAGGGACTTTATCTGTTTCTACATGCTCAAGCTGCCTGATCTCATGTCTGGGATGGCACGGTTTGATTTGATTTACATGGACGAACTGCTCTATGGCCGTTTCACCTTCATTTTTCAAAATTTCATAAACTACAGGAGAGACCTTATCTATGATTCGAAATGGCCCCTGCCATGCTGCTAGAAATTTAGAATTTTTCTGTTTACTTTTTCCAAAATGAAATTTATACACCTGATCCCCTACACTGTATTCCTTTACTGATGTCTTTTTATCATAGTAAGACTTTGCACTGTCAGCAGCTCTTTCCAGATTTCTCTGCACAAAAGCAAATGCATGTTGCAAATGCCTCCTCAGTTCATCAATATATTCATGAACTGTGGATGCACTCACAAGTGTTTGCTCATGTGTTCTATATAGCAGGTGCACATGAGCAACATGTGGTAACACCATTTTCCTACCTGTCAAGACCTCATGGCAGCTAACACCTGTTGCTTTGGCAGGAGTTGATCTGATTGCCATTAAAACCAAAGGTAATCGTAAATCCCAGCTGGAACCTGCTTTAAAATGTCCACAACAGACCTATTGCACCGTTCAACTCCACCTGAAGAAGCCGCCCGATATGCAATATGTAGTTTTCTTTTCACACCCAGTATTTGCCATACCTTACTCATTAGAGTACTTGTGAAATGACTTCCTCTGTCTGACTCAATTCTTTGTGGCAACCCAAACCTTGAGAACACATGGTTCACCAGCAATGTGGCTGCTGTTTGCGCACTACAATCTGGTGCAGGAATGCATTCAATCCACTTTGACATCAAACATACCACACTTAAAATATAACGGTTTCCTCGGCTTGACCTTTTTAAAGGCCCTAAATAGTCTATTTGCAAATCTGACCATGGAAGAGTTAGGCCTCTTTTCATTAATGGGGCTCTATGCATTGGTGAAGCAGGTTTAAATTGGGCGCATACTAGACATCCTCTAGTATATAATTCCATATCTTGGGACATATGTGGCCAGTAAGCATAATCTTTTAGTATTTCCAATATTTTTTGTGAACCTCTATGGCCTGCAGTTATGGCATCATGTGCATGGTGTAGCATTAGCCCTCTGAATGAAAGGGGTACCACCCACTGTATTTGTCCTGTTATGGACTCTCTAATCATGAGTCCATCCTGTAATCTAATTCGTGTTTTGTTCTTTAATAGCACCCTCAACTCTTCTTTTCCCATACAATCATTTTCTGTTAAAGGATTTTGTTCAGGATCTATCAAATGATTATAATAGATTCCCAAAATTCGATCATTCTTTTGTGCCTCAATCAAATCTTGGTCTGGCGTGTCATGACTCCACTGTACCACTGGTTGATCTACCTCCTTTGGTGCTTTAGAACGTGTTACTGCATCAATTTGTATTTCACCCATTAAATAATCAATAGGTAGCAATTCTCCCATCACAGCCCCAATCTTAGCCAGGTGGTCTGCCTTATCATTTCCCTCCTTATCCTCTCCTGGTGTTTTTAAATGCCCACACATTTTTCTCCAGTATATTGTTAAATTATTCTCTGACACCAATTTGTCTATGGCTTGTATCATTTTTCCATGTTTAAGTGGCTTTTTGTTGTATGTAACCATGCCTCTTGCATTCCAACTAGGCAAATACTCCACGAAGCTATTCTGTGCATAGTCAGAATCAGTCACCAGGACAATTTCACTGAGCTTTTTATCAACTGCAGTAGCAATTGCTTTATAAATGGCTACCAATTCCGCCACCTGACTGCTCCTAGCTCCAATCCTCATCCCTATACTGGGGACGCCTTCACATTTCAACCAGACATTTCCTATTCCTGCCACTAATTGTTTATTACTGTCATTTTCAATGTGAAAAGCACAACCATCCACATATACAGTTGGCAAATCCTTGCATGTTTTTTCATCAAAAGCTTTGTGTGGTGATTGTTCAAATTCCTGCAAACTAGTTTCCACTTCCATTTCATTTGGTATTTGTTGAGCTGCGCAGTCATGTAAGTCAGCTAACCCTTGAGCAATTGGGTTCTTTTTATTTTGTCCATATCTCACTTCTACAGGAAAACCTTGTAATGCCAGCGTCCATGAAGTGATTCTGGACTGCGCTAGATTACCTGATCTAATTCTTTTACTCTCTAAAAATTGCAAAGGTTGATGATTTGTTTCAATAATCACCTTTTCTCCCTGAACAATGGGGCGGAAATTTCGTAGTGCCCACACAGTGGTTAATAGGGCCTTTTCACATTCATTAAATTTCATTTCATCTTGGGAAAATGCCTTACTTGCATAGGCAATGGTTTTGTGATTCAAATCGTGTTTTTGTGATAACACTGCTGACATACAATGTTCAAAAAAACCTATTTCTATAAAGAAAACCCTGTCCTTTATGCGATATGCTAAACATGGTGCCTTTACAAGACATTCCTTTAATTTAGCCACTGCATCAGACTGCTCTTTTTCCCATTTCCAGGGAGTATTCAGTTTAAGCAGTTTAGTCAATGGTTGAGTGATTTCTGCATCATTTTCAATGAACTTTCTGTTATAGCCTGTCATCCCTAATAAACTTTTTACTCCTTTCACATTTTTAGGATCTTTTAATCTTTGCATGGCCTCTATTTTCTTCTTTTGTGGATTTATCCCATGTTCAGTCACTTCATGCCCTAGAAAGTTCACTTTTTTCTTGCACATTGTGCTTTTTGTAAAGATACTTTGGCGCCTGCTTTCTGCAATTGGCCTAGCACATGTCTTATTTCATCAAAATGGCTTTTCAGGCCCTCACTTTTTATCAGGACATCGTCCACGTAAACTATTGTTCCTCTTTCCGCTGCATCCGGCATGGCCTTTCTCAAAAATATGCCAAATTCACTCCCTCTATTGATGTACCCGAACGGAGCTCTAAGCCAGGCATATTGAGTCCTGTCAAATGTAAAGGATAATAAATTCTGTATCTCCTCTGCCAATGGCACGTACCAATATCCAGAGGTGAGATCTAATGTGGTAAATACCTTTGAACCATGTACCTGAGCTAGGCCCTGATCAATGAATGGCAGTGGCCATCTAGATACTGGTACTCTTTTATTTAACTCTCTCAAGTCTGCACATAGCCGCCATTGAACATTTGGTTTTAACACACCTAAAATAGGTGTATTGGATGTGCTATGAATGGGCCTGATGATTCCCCGCGATTCCAAATTTTTAATAATCTCTGCCAATGATTCTAAACATGCCAGCGGTAGTCTATACTGGCGTACAAACACTGGACTTCTGCTACACCCTTCTGGTAGTGTGGCCACATGTAAATCAGTTAAACCACAATCATAAGCATCTTTTGCAAATACATCCTTAAACTCCATAAATATCTCCCTAAGATTGTTCCTATCCTCATTGCTGTCACACGCATCCACTAAGGAGATCTGCTCTTCTACCATTTTGGAAAATTCTGGAAAATCTTCTGGTAAGGGAATCTCGGCGCTTTCCTCTAACTGTGTGGCTGTGTCTTTTTGTAAAGCTGCCACTTTTAAATATTTTGGCATATCAGCTTCCACTTCAATGGGCTGATTTTCTGTTTCATTTTCATTTAGATTAAATATTATGCAATCCTCTTGATGGCAGCACACTGTCTCATTTGAATCATAAGGATACACAGAATGAATTTTAAATATTCCTTTGGGCTGAGAGTCCAGGTGTTCTGGCAACTCACCCTTGGCATCTACATACTTTTCAGGGATATTTCCAATCACCATGTTATTTAAATCTGCCGTATAATGTGATTTTTGTATGGCCATTCCTAATGGGGAGTTTTCCTCTAAATGAATATCCTGACAACCTTTATTATTCACCATAATTTTTACAGATCCTTCACCAATATCTACCAATGGAATGTATTCATAATACAGGCCTTGCTGTTTTATGGATTCATTCAGGCATACAAATGCATCAGAGTCTTTCATCTGCTGTCCATTTTTGCATTTCAGTGTTATTGCAAACTGTTTTGTAAATGCAGGAATAATACTATCTTTCCTCATTTGTAATTCGATTGCATAAGGAACCAGTTGTGCACAATGATAAGCCCTTCTTTTGTCTTCAAATTCAGGTGCCGGACCACCTAGGCGTGACCATATTTTTTGATTAAGGAAATCTAACACCATACACATTCTGTGCATGATGTCATTGCCCATGTAAAATTCATTTTGTGCTCCACTCACTATCCATACATTATGGTAAATTGTTTTCTGCCCAATGCTAATTTTAAGCATGCATCTGCCTGCAATTCGGTTTTCAAAGTCTGGACTGTCCAACCCAGAAACATATTGGTTTTTAATCCTAAATTTCGGGATTTCTTCCCTCTCCATTATTTTTTGCAACAATTTCTCATTAATGAAACTCCTTTCATGTCCAAGCGCTAAAGTGGCTTTTATTGTTTTAAAATAGTCATTTATACCAACATGAACCCATGGTTGCTCATCTTCCATGTGTGTTTCTGCCAGAGTGGTAATGTGTTTTTCTGAATCTGTTTTAGGAGCAATATTCTGTTTGCATGTTTTCTCTTTTAAATAAAAACGTAATGTGTGCTCATCTATGGCAGTCTGCCAATTTTTCCTTGGGTCCAAGTATATTTGTACAGGTAGTTTTTCATTGTTGCTCTGCATTTTGTCTTGACACATTAATATAACAGTGACACTAGGTATGCAACTATTCTGGAGATATACCTCCACAGCATCATTTGTTTTGGCAATGGTGTGACATTCATTTATGTTGCTGTTTTGTGATTTTAGTTTCTTAGGCCTCAATGGTTTTTTTGTTAAGAACCACAGCACTCCATTCACCCCATCTATGAGAGGAGACAATCTTTTCAGGCAATCTGTCCCCATCAGAAATGGAATTTCACAAATAGATGTGATCAATACCTCTTGTTTCATTCTGTGCTTTCCTATTTTTATGTCAACCTCAGTTACACCTATGATGGGCACCTCCTCCCCATTAAAGTTATGCACTGGACCTTGATTTTCCTTCACTGTGATCTGACTCTGTGGGGGTCTCCCTTCATTGATACTCTTTACCAGCTCCTTGTACATAATTGTGGCCTGTGCGCCAGTGTCAATCATAGCAAAGGTGTGGCATTTTTCTTCTACAGTGATGGGTGCATAATATCTGTCCTCAACTTCCTCTAATACACATAAGAAGTGTGAATTCTTACTGATTTCAGGGCTCACCTTTCTCAGGCCTTTTTCACTTTTGGTTAAGCACATTGGTAAATGGAAAGACATTTTTCCCTTCTTTTTACCCATTTCTGCGCGAGAGACTTTATTCATTTCTCCATGATTAGAGGTTTTTTGGAGTGTGGCCACTGTTCGCCCATCCATCTGGGTAACATCAGAGACCACATTACAACCTTCCAACTGAACATGTGTAACAACATCATTCAGCAATTTGTCATTTTTTAATTCTGTGCATTTGTGATCATTTAGTGTGATACCAGCCCTCTCAGCCTCTTCAAAAATATTTGGCTCAAAGAATTCTTCAGGTGATTGACTTGTACCCTCCTTTTGAGTATTTCCTTTTTCTGCCTGTGTTTGGTCATTGTTTTGCTTGCCCAGGGAAGGAGCTATATCATCCCCACTTACTCCCTGTTCACTGGTATTCCCCATGCATGAGTCATTTTTCTTAAATCTGTCCCTTTGTTCTTTTGGAATTCCTAATGTTTCTTTTTCATTTGTGCAAATCTTTACTGTTTTATTTAGCTCTAGATTAAACCGTACCTCTTTTTTAGAAGTATTTGCACTTTCTGTCACATGTTCATTTACTGGCTCTTTCATTTTCAATTCATTAGGCATCTCAGAATCGTTATGCAAAATTATATCAGAGCAATCTGTCATTTTGGCACTGCAGTTATCATGAGTACTTAGTCACTTTTCGGAAGCCCCCCGGTCATTGCTATGGCCATCAGCCCACTCTTTGGAAGGTTGTTTTTGTGCTGTATAGAGCTTTCCTATTTGCTCAGCTAACATTTTCACTTGGGCCTCAAGGCACTGGAACCTTTCCATCTCTCTAGAATCCTCTTTCTGTGGCCTAGGTCGATATTGGTTGTTTTCCCCCTGATTGGATCTATTCTGATACCTCTCAGGTGATTGATGTCGGTCGGGATGGTTTCTGAACTCTTGATTCATTTGTGGAGGGGAGCGGGGTGCACCCATCCTTTGATTATAGTACCCTGGTGGGGAATCATTGTACTGATGTGGATTGTAGTTCATGTTTTGCCTCATGTCCTGTCTCTCAGATTGTGGGTACTGGCCCCTATGTTGATTTCCATTATCAGTAAATCGATCCACATATCGGGGTCTATCCTGATTACCATATATCATGGTGTTGGGATCAAATCTGCTCTGTGTCCCCAATGACTGGTAGGGACCATCATTTCTTTGATCTTGATTTTGTCTCTGGTTATTGTTCATACCTGCCATATCAGGCCGATATCCTACCCGGGGTCTGTCCCCTAAATACCTAGGGCTGATGTAGCTCTCCCTATTACTAGGATCATGTGATTGGAACATTGGTACAGGAAATGGCGATCTTTGTTGATTACCCCTTTGTTCAGTTGTCACATTATTTTTACCTTGGCTTTGACCAGACTCAAAGGACATTTTGGCTGACCTGATTTCCATTACTGTGGCTGAGGGTTCTTTAGATTTAGGTCTAGTATCTTTCATTTTATCACTTTCTCTACCCTGACAATAGAGTACCTTATATAGTTTTGTGCTTTGATGTACAATCCATTCAAGGGTCTTGTCACAGTCAAATTCACGGACCAATTGGGATATGATGTCTTTCTGTAGCCCATAGAAGTATGCAGTTTTAAACTCATTGGAATTTGGGTCAAAAGATACATCAAAGCGAGAAAATGCTCTTTTTAAGTCTTGTAAAAATTGGCGAGGGGATGTATTAGGTCCAGCAGTGATTGTGTAAGCGACTTTCTTTGCCTCCTGCAATGACTGAAAAGGAGAAAAATGACGCCTAATTTCTTTTTCAAACTCCACCCAGGTCATATTCTGCTGTTTATTTAATCCCCTTATGATGCTGGCCGTCGGGGCATCTAAAGTTAAATGAAAATATTGTCTGTACTGTTCCTTAGGTATCTGGAGTGCTTTAAAAATGTCATGCACCGCTTCTAAGTGATCCTCAATGCAGTATTCACCTCCCTTTTTAAATGGTTTTATCAGGGCTTTAATGGATTTCATTATTTGTATGGGGCTACTTGTTGCAATTCATGGAATTGCACTATTTTGTGATTCAATCCTGTTTTCAGGTGTATGAGATTGGTGGCTGCCCCCAATGGGAGTATCAAATCCCCCAAGGGCGCTGCAACCAAGTTCAGTCACCGGCCCAGTCACTGGAGCACTAGCTCTTTGGGCAGAACTAGAATTCACCTCCACTCCATTGAATGTGGTACCCTGCCGCCTCTCCTGGGACCTGGGAATGCACATTTGCTGTTCTAAGTCCTTACACTTTTTAAGGAGTCTGTTTGCTTCATTTTGCAAATAGTTGTTTTCATCACTCATCTTATTAATCACCTCCTGCATGTCGCACATTTGCATTTGGCATTCATTGAACTCTTTATTTCTCTTGTCTCTTTCTTGAGTCATTTTAATCATTTCTTGTTCTGCACTCTGGAGATAACATTCTTTTTCACAATGTTCTTTTTGTAAAATCTGCATTTCTAAAACAACCTCATCTTTATCCTGTCTAATGTGGTCCACTAAGGTTTTAAGTGTACCAATTCTTGCTCACTATCCTCAAATTGTTTCTTGCTTTTGGATAGCTGAGCATCAAATGCTCTGCATTTTAATTGCATGTCTTTTTGGCATACATCCAATTCTGCTCTTAATATTTCCTGATTTTTACTTGCCCCATCTAATTCAGTCTTTAACCTGTTAATTAGTTGGGTATCATTTTCCTGCATTCGCAGGGACTTATTCAAAATAAACCATATTTTGCCGCATAGCCGTAATAAACAGTCTTTCTCTGCACTTTTATCGGCTGCATTCAATAATCTTGTAAAGGAGACCTGAATTATGCTGCCTTCTGCAAAAATATTGTCTAGTTTTTCTTTCTGCACCTCACCCTGAATGCGGTCACGCCATTCTAAGGTGCTGTTCGACGACCACGTCCCATGTGCAAACAACTTTGCCTCTAAATATTGCACTAGGTCTGAAAATGTGGTTTCCCTTTGTGACATTCTGAAATTCGTTTTTAGTGGCACACTGCTATTATAAAATGGGTTCCCTTTAATGTGCAAATGGCAGTGTGAGACACGCTTGCCACGCCCAGTAGGTACTCTATGATCACTTTCCCGGCCTGCAACGCACCATAAATATGTTGGGTATTTTGTGGATATTTGGGGCTTTGCAGTATTTTCTTACTGCCAAAATACCTTTAGCAATAATCACTCTCTATATTCATATTGGGTCACACATGACAATAATACATTGGATTATTTCAGAATTCAGACCTATTTAGATGATATGCGCTGTAGTTTGCGTGGTTGGTTGGCATAGTGGTTGGTTTATTTGTGGCCCCAATATCCAACATCCCTTGTTTTTTATCTAGATTGTTCTTGATCACTAGAGAGACCTCAGGCCTACATTTTAGGGATACCACATTTTCAGTGTTAGTGTTGTGTGCCACCATGGGCTATTGTGGTATTTTTGTGGTGATTTCCACTACCTTATATACGGTAGGGAACTATGTCCAAAGAGTCTCTCTTCCCGTTGGCTCATGTACCTCCAACAGGCTATGCTACAAACAGTCACTCACAACTGTCCATAATGAATAGAATCATGCACACAACTGCTTTAAAATGACAATTGCACTGTTTAAAAATCTACCCACGTTTAAACCTTTCCCCATGCAAAATGAAAGAGACAAATAATACACACTAGCTATCTGTTTTCAAATATTTTAGTATTATAGAAATTTCATTTAAACACAGTTTAACTTTTTTTACAGAAATAAATAAAATGGTACAACATTATTTGTGATAAAATGAACAGAGAGCTGCGAGAATATATTCAATTGGTAACATTAAATATGCTGATGAGAGACTGAGACTCCCTCTAAGACACTGACTGAACAGTTTCGCACACTTTCGCACAGCTCCCACTCGCTTCTGTAATTACCTTATCTGTTCAGCATGAGTTTTCTCCGGCTATTCTCTTTCTGAATTTGGCTCCCTTGAAGATCAACCCTAGTGAGAACAAGCGTCTGCCATTCTCAAACCGGGGTTATTGCCTGGAACTCTCAGCTTTTGCAGCAGGAATGCCCCAGCCAGGAAAGAGATCCTTTTCCCAGCTCTGCCAGATGTCGCCTGCCTTCCCCCACTTTTCAAGCTTCTCTAGCAAAGTTCTAATCACAGCCTCTAGCATGATACTTGCTATGACGCTGCTCCAATCAGAATCAATCATGTCATCTCCTCCCTCACTACACAATGGCTCACTTCTACAGTGGCAATTGTAACATACTGATTTCCTGTTCCTTCGAGCTCTTTGCTTCCTGTAGTTATGTGGACAGAGCAGCAGGGAAAATAATGAATGTGCGTTTAAAAGTTCACTTTCATAGTAGGCCTAATTCTGCAGTGGAGACACATTTTTATTGGTGGGTTATGTTAAATGAAGTTTTATTAGTCGGTTAGTTGTTAATAAGGTTAGGTATTAATTTTCAAATGTGTCTCTTGCAACATAGGCATTTCAGGTGAAAAATAGTGTGCATTTTGAATGTGCAGATGTGTGCTTTTAACTGTAAAAATGGATTTGCATCTTATATGTAAAAATCATTTTTTTGACTGAATAGCCTGTCTTTACTTATATGTCCATGTTACTCTGGCAACACATATAGCAATGCACCACACCCATGTAGTGGTGCTGCATAAAAATGCTACCTGTGCAGTAGTGCTGTACTCTGTGCTGTAACACACCAAATATCCTTACAGATTTGTGCGCCATTCTGCCCGCATATCCCCATTTGTTAAACAGGGATATGCGGGCAGAATGGCACACAAATCCCCGTTTTTGGGTGCAAATAATTCCATGAATCTGCCCCTATGTGTTCTATATTTGTAAATTTGCTATCTCATTTAGCAACTTATGAAACTCATTTTGAGAGAGTATCTATTTTCTCATGATAAAAGAGAAATGTAGTTTTTTCAAATTTTATTTTGTACGATTTCATTGATTACCATCAGATGAGTTTTCACTGAGGTTCATATGCCTTCCTCCACAAGCATTCTGCAGATTCATTTTTGCAGTTTTTGCTGTGGTTATATTGTTGTTGAACCATTTATTACCTTTCACTTGTCATTTAGTTTTATTATTTGCTTGTTGAAGTGGGATGTCGAAATGCTCTGTGATTGTCAAATACATTTATTTTAATACTGTTTCTAGGGGCTTCCCTGGAAGTCTGACAAATTGCTCACTCACTACTTTGTTCATTATTCAAGTAGTGAGTTAACGTTTAGCTTTTACCAGTTTCTCCCTGTCATGGCCACAAGAGAGGAACAGATCATATTAGAAATGCTGGAATTTAGATTCAATTTAAAAGGGGATATGAACATGACGAGACAAACCTGTCTGGTATTGCAGTTCTTCTCATTCTGGGCTTCTTTAAGAATTTTCTTTCCCTGAGTGCGTAAGTAGCAAAATCAAAGTTGAAGTGCATTTTTGATGAATTAGTAAGAGTTTGAGTGGAATAGCCTTAGCACTGACTCAGTTCATAACCAGCACTTAGGTCAGGATGAATATTTACAATACAGGCTACATAGTTGGCTATAGACAACAGTGTATACTCATCAAATGTATACATAGCTGCACCCATGTTTCCTGAACTAAGATAAATAATGCATGCAATTCGCTGATGAATTATGTCAAGATTATCTAATAAGTAATTAATTAGCTCAAGCTAACATACAGATGACGAACAATGCTTGGATTATTACTAGAAGAATTGACCTAACCCATTTTAGTCTTATTTCTCTCCATTTCCTTTCCTTTATTTTCCACTATGTTCGCCCCTTTTTTGGTTTCTAATTGTTACAAATTCCCATGGTATAATTTTGTGTTATAATAACACAATTGGCCCAGGTTCGACTACAAAAAGTCAGCAAACTTCAATAGGGAGACAAAGGGACTTGCTCCCTATGTTATTCTATGGAGAATGGGGGAACAGATACACTGGGCCTCATTACGACCCTGGCGGTCCCGAAATGAAGGGTGCCGGTACGGGACCGGCACCCTTCATTACGCAAGCACCTATTATGAGGATCCCTTTGCGGACCCGGAACTGACGTCTGGTAAAACCAGACGTCCTTTCCGGGTCCCGCGAGGGAAACATGGAGCTAATAACGGGCCGTTATGAACGTGCCCGTTATTAGATCCCTCCCGATTCCCATTGAGCCCTGTGGGGGCTCAAATGGGAATGGGGAATGGTTCCTTCAAGGAGGAATTACCGGGTCCTCTAATGTTGGAATGACCCGGTTAATCCCCATTGAAGGAACCCTGTATTGAAGCCCGGGATGGAGACAGCCATGGTGCTAAAAGCACCATGGCTGCCTCCATACTCGTAATGAGGCCCACTGTGTTTACATACCCTCTGACTTTGATTTTTCCAGATGACTTTATGGATCAACTGGGGGTGCCGGGGGGTTTGGTATTAAGCCATTGGTTTGGTGGAGATGTGCCAAGGAGTTGTGAGTTTTTAGGCTTCTTCCGGCTGGCTGCAGCTGAAAGATGCAACCTTTTTCGATGAAGAAATGCAAGAATCACTGATGGCACAAACTGGCCACCACCGAAGTACCTGACTGAAACACGGAACAGCAATGCTTATGACAATGTAAACCCATAAAAATACATAAAATGCATCTCTTTTAACTACATAACAACATTCATACATTACATAAATACATAAATATCAACAGATGTCAGTGATTTACAGACAATGTGCCCAAAAATAAAGTGTCTAGTGCCTAATACAATCCTGGATCCCAAATCCTTCAATAGAACTATTTACTTGGACCGTTGCAATAGTATGAACCATCAGTTAGCCAACAAATAAGTGGTTCCAGAAATATAGAGAATCCAACATTTCAGATGATCCAATCAAAGGAGTAAAGTGCAAACTGCGCATACTAAAAGTGCCTGTGCAATCATCCAGCAGATGCTTCAAGGACGTAACCTGACCCTTATTATCATAAAATCTACACATTTGATGAAAAGATCTTGAAATGGCTTGAATGGATGACTTATCTCCAGTCAGTAATGTATTAAATCTGAACCTAAAAATAATATTTTTATGGCGCGTACAAGGGAATCTCAACAGATAATGAGGTAAAGTCCCAGGTTTTCTATGTTCAGATCCAAGATCTAGATAAAGTGTGTATTTGAGGAATCTTTGCTGATTCTTTATTCAGTCATGTTGTCACAATATTTTCTTATCCATTATCTGAATTATTAATCAAATGATAAATATATATATTCGAAGATTCCAACAATAATTCACATTTCTCAAACAGTGGAGTTAGCATGTTTGAATCCCCTGAATTCACTGGTTTGTGTAAATCCTCAAACATAGAACCCTTCAAAGGGGCAATCATTTTACAATATAGGCACAACACACTCCACTGAACTCCGGACCGCAGAAAATGTATGTCCAATTCATGCCTAATAACAGATATTGGCACCAAATTAGGAAGCAACATTGATTTCCTTCATAAAAGGCCCTAAAGTCTTGGCCATTCCGCCAAATGCCACAGCTTCTCCCCAATTGTAATACTAGGCACGATTTGCCCATTATAATATTTAATTTGCAGCAGTAATGAGAACTGACAATACCTAAAGTGAAGTCTACGTATCTCGGTGATATATAAAAATATATTTTTTTACCAAATGGAATAGTGAATGGCCACACGGTTTATCAACAATATGTGGTCCCAAATATTTAAATTGTTTCACTTTTTCAATAATTCTTCCTTCCAGCGACCACTTAAATGTCACATGCTTTCTACTCTTGGGGAAATTTGTTATTTTTGTTTTCTTTACATTATTCTTCAGTTCATTTTCTAGAAGGTAGATATGTAGAGCCTCCAGGGCTTGCTGTAAACCACTGCAGTTTAATCAAATATTAAAATCTCATCAGCACAGGCAATTCACTGTATATGCTGGTCAGCTAATTTTGATGGAAATGTTCTAGTTTTCAAAAATGTCTTACTTTTAAAAAAAAAAACTGGCTATAAGTATCTCTCCCCCCTGACCTTCTTGCACTCTAAGATCTCAAATCCAACACATTTCTCTGCCCTCTGCCATTATTTAGCTATCTCTTGCATCTGCTCCTTCTCCTTACTTATTTTCCACCATTGTATCTCCTACTGTCTGGTATCAAGCCTGCACCCACTCTATCTTGCTTTTATATTGTCCAGGAAAAGGCACCATCTTTCCCTGATAGGAGCACCTATGTCATATGTGGGTGTCATTTCATCTCTTCTGTTCCATATTCCGCTGTTTCACCTGTATATATATATAAATATATATATATATATATATATAAATTCAGTGAAAAATCTTTGTTAAAAGGACGTTATGGTTAAGTTACACTAATACAACCCTATGAAATTCATTGAAATATCTTTGTTAAAGCGATGTTATGGTTACAAGTAAAACTGAAAAAACCCAGAAATTCACCAGTTATGGTAAGATAAGCAACCATAACTCACACCACCACTGTGCACTGCTAAGAATAACACCCAAGACATCACAGATGATATCCAAATGTCATTGATGAGGAGAAGAAATTAGTTGAGAGAAGTGTAAGGAAAGCTGTGTGTCATTAACATAACACTGTAAATGAGAAAAGAACAAGGACATCAGATGATCCAGAGGGACGAAATACATATTGGAGAGCCACATTCATAGGATAGAACCCAAGGGTACTCACAGGTAGACAGTGAGTCGGTGGAGCACAAGGCCCAGTTGCAGCTGGGAAGGGTGGTTAGTGAGGAAAAAAAGTCAGCCGGTTCAGTGCCCGGTCCATGATGCTAAAGGTATCATGCAACCGTAGAGGAGTGCTTGTATACATCTGGTGGAGATCCCGTCCCGCTACCTCCCTTGTGTTGGAGACATGAGACCGTGCCGCATTTGACACCAGCCGTTGTGTCAATACCGCAGAAAATGTTTGGAAGTAGATACCCATTAAGGGAACCTTATTGAATGTTCCACCAAAGTGACGAAAACCTGCAGGAGAAACTCCATAAAGGAATATGAGAAAGAGCAAAGAAAAAGGAGCTAGTAATGTTGTAAAAAGTGTGCATGACATCCTGAGATATTGAGTGAAGATGATGTATAAATCCAGAAGAAAGCAATGATGAAGTAAAGAATCAAGTGAACTTTCAGATATAAAGGAAGAAGATTACAAGTGCCCAATGTGCTGCAGAAAAACAACCATTCAATAAATGTACAGACGCTGAAAAGCAAGTAGATTAAGTCATCGTAGAAGCTGGCTATGAGTAGTGAATAGAATGCAAGCAAAGCTGACATTGTACAGAAACTGGACATTGATATCATGAATTAAGTAAGCCAGAAACCATGAAGCAGGAATGGAAAACTGTGTTGCAGCAAGAATAATAGGCTCATGTAGCTGTGCGGTGAGGATGTCTGGCCTAAAGTCAAGATTCTAGATGGCAATGTTAGCTATCTCCTCTCAAGCAGGACGAGTGTGCGGAGGATGAACCTTCTCACGTTAAAGTGCTAGAAAGAACACAAAGGATGCCACGCTTTAATTCATTTAGAGCAGCATTTAAAAGCTGCAAAATGGACCAAATCGTGGTCTCCTGTCACCTGAGCCAAGGATGGAAATAAAGTTTTAATTTGGAGTTCCAGACTTGATAGGGAGTGCCCTCACTCCCGTGCATTCTCAAAGACAAGGATAAGTTGTCCACCTGATAACGGACAGTCAATAACAATCCTAGCTCCTATAGAAACGTTTTCTTAGACATCTCCCTTGATCAATCCTGACCCTTGATAGGGTTTTCACTATTGTCATGTAGTATGGTGTTACTTTGATGCATAACGAAGTATATCATTGTATTTTTTTGTGGAAATCACTGAGAGACTGAGCGTATGCCTGTTGATGTTCGTGGTAACCTCTCTGTTTTAGATAATTGTTAATAAAACAGTACTGTGCCATCTTCCTGAGTTGGTTCAGATATCTGGACTGAGAATTGCTCTAGTGTAATCCCACTCATTCCATATGCATGTTCCTGAGGGCCATATGCTCACGTGGTAGCAGTGCAGATAGTTTCAAGATCCAAACCAGTTTAGCTCCAGAGTTTCGGACGATCAGGCATGCTCTGCCATTAGCTGGAAGATCACAGACTTTCTTGTGGCGAGCGGCCGATACAAATACATTTGCAAGAAGCATCCAGATGGTGGGCAGGTCCATCTTTGAAGACATTCCTGCTCGGTTTCCACGGGTGCTCTGCGGACAGAAGCTGAAGAGGTTGGATTGTCAAAAGCGGTGTTGCAACACATAACCACATACGTACACATTGTGCACAAGGGAAAGAAATTAGAGAAAAGGCTGGCAATTTCAGAACTTTGGAAAATGTACCAAGAGTAGAAGGAGGACCCACCACCAGAGGAGTGGATGCTTATTCAGCATAAGGGGGAGGGCTTTGAATGCTCATCTCCTCTTACTTTGTCAGGAATTAAGAGTGTAATTACAGAAGGGATAGGAGTTTTTCCTTTAAAGGAACTGAAAGCAGCGGCAGGGTGTAGTAACCCAACATATGAAACTCCCTACTTACAGTAGTGACGACAGTCCAGAGAGCAAAAGAAAGGAAGATGCCTGTAAGTCTATATGATATTAGTAAGAAATTGGCGAGAGATTGAATATATCAACAGATATAGACTGAGAAATTAAGTTATGGAAGGAGAAAATAATAGGGCTGACAAGGTAACCCTCATTCAGAATGAGTGGATGGGAGGACAGATACTACTCAATTTAGATGGGAAATGCACTGAGGAGGTTATGGAGAGAAAAGATAAGGACAAACAAGAAAATAAGAACAGGGAATGGCAAAAGAGATTGAGGGAGGATGAGTGAGGAAGAAAGAGCAGGGATCAACAGGAACAGATGTATAGAGAAGAACAAGAAAAGGACGGAAAATGGGTAGAGGAACAAAGGAAGTATGACAATAGACAAAGAGAGATAGAATAAAGGGATAGGAAGGAATGGAAGAGGGAGGAAGAAGAAGCACAAAGAGTGAAGGGCAGAAGGTCACAGAGGAGGAGACAAGAAGAAGAACAAACACAGGAAGTGAGAACAGAGGAATGAAGACAAGAGGAAGAGAGAGTAAGAAGGGATGCTAGAAAGCAAAGGGAAGTGAATGAAGAAATAAAACAGAATGGGGAGCAGCAAGGTCTGGATGCCAGTCTCATCCTTAAGGAACTAATGAGGCTGAGCGAAGAAATAAGATGGGCTAGAGTAAAGAAAATTCACGCGATAAAGGAACTAGCACCAGAAACATTTAGAGTAGCACTAGAAGAAGAAAGATATGATGCAAAAAATATTCGAGAACGGATCGATTAGCAATTAAGGCAGGACAGTGAGTTTGGAACTCAGGGGAGCAGTGATCGATCCCTGGTACCTCCATTATGAAATGAGGAGGAAAACATGTTCAGTGATGAAAGCTGAGCACTGTCTTTGAGCAGATTAAATTTAGCTAGCGATGAAGGGGATGATAGTCACACTCGTTGAGGTCTAGCAATGTCAGATGAGGAAAGAGAGTCAGGTCATGAAACTGGATGGGAAGGTATGTACACTCCTCCCAGGAAGCCAACACATGGATAAAGAAGTAAGATGGTCAGATCTGGAACATCCTACAGAAAGAACACCAGATACCATATCATATCCTGAGTCTCCCCAAAGACGATCATGTAGTGAGAAGGGAGATTCTCCACCATATGCAAGTAGGATAAGGTCATTACGAGCAAGAAGATGAATAGGGACGATTACCCTTGCCATGGACAGACGATTAGTGGTCTCCGACTACGGTATGGGGTTCTTGCAGTTCACCTTGTTAGAGAAGGGGGAGCAAGACCGCAATACATTTGGGGGCTGGAAATGGATATACAAATTAGAGAAAGTGACAGGAGGAAACACACTGGGCATAGTATACATAAAAGGTTTACTTGCAGCAGTTCTTGGGGAGAGGGCTGATGACATATGGAGGCGAGCAGGGTATGCAAGTGTTAAAGCACACAACACAGCACATGGCGGAGCACCATTTAATAATTGTAGGGCAGATGTTTGCAGGGATCTCAGGGTACAGTATCCTGACACATCAGATATGGGTGCGATTATGACACGTAAAATTAAGGAAGATGAATACTCTACTGCTTACATTCAGGATATTCAAGAGAAATGGTAGCTTGAAACGTGTGGGCCTTGGGGAAAAACAGTGGCACTATTCTATCATATTTTGTTTCAGGATTGCCAGAACCGGTGCAGGGACATATGAAAAAACAAGTTACAATCGAAGTGAAGCCCTGGACTGAGATACAGTTGACTATTGTACATCATTGCCAGTTATTACAAGGGAAGAACAAAAAGCAAGATGAGAACAGAAAAGTGGAGGAAGCTAAGTTAGTTCAGAAAAATGGTCAAAGTTTGCCATAGACGGGGCAGTACTGAGAGCGGAGAAGGAGTAAGAATGCCAGAAGCAACAGGTATATAGCAGGTGCATAATTCATGCCCGATGGATCACGGTGAGTACGGGTTTGCGCTATGAGGTAGAGGTGTAGGTTTTAGAGGAAGAGGAGGCGTATTCCAGAACACCCAGGGTGGATTTCATAACAATCAGAATGAGAATCAGAATACTCAGTGAGGATATAATCAAGTAGGGTTTGCCAGAGTGCCACGCCCATGGCCCATGGAATTGTGGAATAACTGTGCATATTGCACGCGTATGTAGGAGTTGAGGGAATATGCAACCAAACAGACAGTTTTCAAGAGGAGGGACATTTTATCCACCACTATAGCACATAACCAAGAGAGGGCTTTGCTGAGGATCACACGTCATATCAGGCACAGGCGCCGCAAGTACAGCAGGTACAAGAGCCGGGGCAAGAACAACTGCACCAACCGCACCTATGTAAAAACAGCAAAATGCAAATAGAGGGCACATACTGACTCCTAGAATAGGGGGTGTCACTGTGGTGGGAGGAAACCCTTTGACAGGATGAGTTAATACCCTCAATAGGACAGCTCACAGATGTGTTCAGTACTATCTGTGACACCTGACCCCCAAGAACCAAGGGTAGATGAGATGATAGGAGGCAACTCCTTTTCTTTTCTTGTAGACACTGGGGTGACCCGCTCTTGTGTATGGAGGGAAAATATCAAATATCATGTATTGCCACAAATGCTCAATGGTTATCTGGAGCTACGAATTTAGTTCCTTTTACTGATAAATTACATGTTTCTATAGGGGAATGCAACATGTTTGTTCCCTTGTTATGTTCACGACAGACACCAGTCAACATTTTGGGAAGAGATTTGATGACAAATCTCAATATGACAATTTCATTCACTGATCAAGGAATAGTGTGCTCCACTCCAGGAATACACAATTTAAACGTAGAAAAGTTCCTACTGGCATTTACAGGGCAAGTGGCTCTACGAGGAATCCTGGTAGATCCGGAAGTCTTTCTGTATGGAGTGAGCATTTTGCTGACATGGCATTCTGGGCTAGTAGGAAAGAGTGTGAGGATACCTGATGAGTTCTTATTTAGACCACACATTCCTATGGATGAGGAAGGCTGACAGACTATTCCAATAGAACTGGAAGCAGCTACAGTACGAGGAGAGATAGCTATGCTTCAAGGGGTGGATGATGAAGGTGGATCATGGAGAACGGTGATAGCTCTTGAAGAAGGGTACAGATTGACTGACATAACAGATGAAGATATGTTTAGAGAAGAACGCATGGATGATGAAGTGGTGTCCTTTATGAGCATTACATACTGGATAAGGATCAAGAAAAGAGAAATCACATAGAAAATAGCGATACTGTGTCAATGATCAGCATTTTTCCACGACGATCTAGAAAAGGTGCTAAGTGTCCCGTGGACCATGGGCCCTTATGATGTAAGCCTATTGAAGGGAATAGGGGAGATTAAAATCAAGCTTAAGCCTGGAGCCATTTTACCCTGAGCAAAACAATACCCTATGGGCCTCATTACGGGTTTGGAGGTAGCCATGGTGCTATTAGCGCCATGGCTGCCTCCAAAATCGTGTCCGGGTGCGTGGTCTGTGAATGAGGAATTATCGGGTCATTCCAACCTTGGAGGACCCGGTAATTCCTCATTCACAAAACCATTCCCCATTCCCATTTGCGCCCCCATAGGGCTCAATGGGAATGGGGATGGAGCTAATAACGGGTCAGTTAATAATGGGCCCGTTATTAGCTCCTTGGTCCCCTTGCGGGACTGGGAAAGGACGTCTGATTTTACCAGAAGTCTGTTCCGGGTCCCGCGAGGGAACCTCGTAATAGGGCGTAATGGCTTTACTGGCACCATTACCGGTGCCGGTAAACCCATTCCGCAAGGGTTGTAATGAGGCCCTATGTCTCGAGAAGCTGACTATTTCAGCACTGATGAATCAGGGAATCATAGTGCCATCGGAATCATTGTGCAATACTGAGGTGTATCCTATAAAAAAATATAAAGGAGGTTGTGGAGATTTATCCAGGACCTTCGCCCTCTTAATCACATTGTAGAGGCAGAATTTCTTATAGTTCCTAATCCTGCAACAATATTGTGTAGTATCCCAGTTGAAGCAAAGCATTTTATGGTGATCAATTTCAAAAATGCTTTAGTCCCGATCCCGTTGCATAAGGACTCGCAAGAACCTGACTTCCTTAAAGTTTAGACAAAAGAGACTAAAATATAGTCATTTACCACAGGAGTATTGCAAGTCCCCGTCGATCATTAACAGGAACCTGCAGATGGTCCTTGGTAACATTGAACTCAAAAGTGAGGCAATTCAGTACGTAGATTACATAGTGATCTGCAGTGAAACAGAGGATGAATGCAGACAAGACTCTTTTCAATTAATAACTTTATTAGCAAACAAGGGATAGAAGTTGGACAAGGAGAAATTACAGTATTGTCAGGAAGAAGTGTTGTACATAGGCAAGTTAATTTCAAATGAAGGGAAGAAAGTGACACCTGAAAGAGCTGAGGCTATTATGATAATGCCAAAACCAAACACAGTGAGGCAAATGTAGGAGCTTCTGGGCTTTTGCAATTATTGCACAGCCTGGGTTTTGGATTACAGCACATTCACAAAACCACTTTTTCAAGTGTTAAAGAAAGCACAAGTTGGTAAGGAGTAGCTAGAATGGACTGAAAAAATGGAGGAAGGATTTGAGGCATTGAAAAGAGCAATTTATGCAGTTCCAGTTTTAGGGATTCCCAACTACAGTGAGGAATTGTATCTATTTCCACACATAAATGGGGCAGTAACAAAAGCAGTGCTTACAAAAAGGACAACATCGGGGTATAAGCCTCTGGCATACTACAGTGGGATTTTAGACCCAGATATGAGAGGTCATTTTCCATGCAAACAATCTTTGACTGCTGCGCATTTGCAATTCAGAAATCCACAAGTATTGTCATGGGCTGTTCCATGACTCTATACGTGGAGCATGACTTAGTTGCCATTTTGGAGAAACCGAGGGGACGTTGACGTCCCAAAGAGCTTCAGCTTATAAAATGATGATTTCCAATCCAGCAATTAAAATCATAAGGTGAAAAATAGTGAGCACAGACACGTTTGTAGCTGAACCTGTAGATAAAGGTGATCATGAGCATGACTGTGCAAACTATGTTGAATTCTATGATGATATACCCTGTGTGAAAGTGAATGCTTATGGGGAGGGGAAGATTCCTTATTGATGGTTCCTTGAAAATTGACTAGACTAGTGGGGAGAGGCATAATGGCTCTGCAGTTCTAAGACACATGTTAAATGGGGAATTTGCGGTAGTAGCGAGTGCAAGACTACGATCTCACTTTTCAGCACAAACAGCAGAGTCATTAGCGCTTATTGTCACGCTCAAGAAACATGAAGGGCATGAAGTGATGGTGCACAGTGACTCTGCCTATGTGACGTCAACCATACATGCAGGGCTGTCACACTGGAAAAGGAGGAGGTATTTCCACACAGACGGCTCTCCAGTACAACATGCATCCTTATTGGAAAAGCTCATAAAGGCACTAACACTCCCAGTAACCATAGCGGTCGTAAAATGCACAGCACATACTAAACAAAACAGTCTTTGGGCCTCATTACGACCCTGGCGGTACGGGGTTAACGGCGCCGTAAAAGGTGCCAGCGCCGTTTACCCCGTACCGCCTCATTACGAGGTCCCCGCGCGGGACCCAGGAAGTAACGCCTGGTCAAACAAGGCGTGCTTACCGGGTCCCGCGAGGGGAAGAGGGAGCAAACAACGGCCCAACTCGTAATGGCCCGTTGTTTGCTCCCTCTCCCATTCCCATTCAGCCCTATGGGGGCCGAAATGGGAATGGGGAAGGACCGGGTCCAGGTCCTTGGAGGGAGGAATTACCGGGCCTTCCGAACTCAGAATGGCCAGGTAATTCCTCATTCTGTGGACCCGGACGCGATTTCAGCGGCAGCCATGCCGCCAATAACGACATGGCTACCGCCGAGGTCGTAATGAGGGCCTTTATCTCTCACGTAAATGAAGCCGCAGACATGGAAACCAAAAGAGTTGCATATTCTCCAGTCATTTCTAGTTTTGATATTGAAGATACTAAAGAAATTTTGAGTAGAAGTATGTTACTTCGAGAGGGGTTCAATATGCTATCAATTACGCAACTAATAGAAATTAAGGGCAGAGCCCTTCAAGAGGAGCAAGAACTATGGAAATGCAGGGAGTGTTCTTTATCCCCAATGGAAACATTATGGCAACAGGAAAGCACTGCACTGGAAAGCCAGTGATTCCAGTGGCATTACTGAAAGTCACACTTGAACAACTGCATTACTCTGCGCATATAGGCATAGAAAGTCATGCTGCCACCATTTCAGAACACCGGTTCATTCCCAATCTGCTGAAACACATTGCAAAGTTCATGGTGAATTGCATCATGTGTCAAAAGTTGACTGCTGGGCATACACTGAGAACAATCAGAGGAGTAATATCTCAACCGAATGGTCTGTTTCAGCATTTACATATCGATTACACTGATATGTTTCAGACAAGTAATGGATATAGGTGTCTATTAGTGGTGTCCATGTGTACACCCTGATGCCAATTGTACAGCAAAGTTTTTAGTGTGCAAGGTCTTCCCAAGGTGGGGTGTGTGCGAAGTACTAAGATCCAATAATGGGGCACATTTTGTCAATGAGTTATTCAAACAAATAAGACTTCTATTGAGTATAAAGCACACATTTTCTTCTGCTTATCACCCACAAGCAAACCAGATATGTGAGAGACTCAACAGCCTCCGGGATAGCTATATTGCCTACCTATAGCCTTATATGCCCTTCAGAATCAGCCAGCCAGGTTCTGAGAATCAGCTCACCCCTCACGATGTAGTGACAGGGTGTTGCATGAGAACACCTCATATGCCTCCATCTAGAGTAAGGAGTGATTCCCAGAGCGTAGTAGAGGCTCTATTGTTTGCACAATTATTTGACATTTATGACTACCAGTGTTAGTTTCATTTCAGATCAAGCCAAGCATTGAAGCATTGAAGGGAGGGGTCAAGGAACACAAAAGAGGATGCACGAGCGACCAACCCAAGTGAACTATTTTCACCACCAACATTTTATGTTGGTGACCTAATTCTCATTACAAAATGTTCTCGAAGGTGGCATGAACCAAGGTTTAATGATCCCTTTAGTGTTGAGGAAGTCTCCCCTTCAGCAGTTATGGTATCAGGAAGATGAGCTTAGCTGCATTTAGGTGATGTGAAAATCTATGAAAGCGAGACACTCCCTCCAGCAGTTGCTGAGCCAGAAGCAAGACAAGAAGAAGAATGATTAATGACCAAGAAGAAGGACATTTAAGCAGCGAGTGATTAGCACATATTTCTTTGGACTGGAATTCACTGGACACTCCTTATATACTTTAGCAGGAAGTACATAGACTTGCAGAGAAATTCCAGAGGCTGATGCAAACCTTTAGAAATTCATTGAAGAAATAAATATTGCATCAATAGTATGCTTAAAGGTCATATCCTGATTAGAAATTGGAATAGAGATCGTATCCAGATTTATTTGTCTGTTTTAATTGATAAAATCCATGATAACTGTTGACAGTGACACATATCAGCATGTGGTTGCTGTCTTTGTGTTTACACTTCAGTCTTACCCTGCCCTTGTCAGAAGAGATGTCAATATTCATACCTTTTTACAGGATCCCAAAAATGGTCCAGTGATAAGAAGACTCCTCATCACTATAATTGAACTGACTGTGCAGTTGCAAATGTAAAAGAATTGAATATTTGTTTAAAAAATTATTTGTGAGGAGAATAATGTGATTATAGAGAGAGCACGAGTTCAGCAAGCATTGGGATGGCACAACAAATGTTTCTCCAGACTTTTATGCGTAATATACATATGCATGTGAAGGATGAAAGGTGTAGGGTACAACCACTTTAGAGTGTGCTATGACCACTTGAATCTATGTAACAGTAAGCTGTGCAATTGAATCAAAATGTAGGTCGGTACTCGTGAGACGGGCTATGCCTCTATTATCAGCTGACACGTGTTTTGTGGCACCCAGGAATGTAGCCCGCATATGTGCAGCAAGGAGATGTGCATAGGAAATACTGATTTGATAGAGGACAACATTTGGAATGAATCTCACATTATAAAGAATCCAAAGAGAATAGGTTTATTCATCAAACTGATAAACTAGAGCGCCAAATACCGGACCGAGAAAACTAGCATTCGTGGTTGAGGCCTTGAGGACGATTTAGGTCGAAGCACGTGTCGGCTGATACTTGCAAATAAACCACTAACAGATGAAAACTTAACAAGAATGAATTGTGATTGATAAAATCATTTTGTACAGCAAATATAATAGAGGCATACCGCGATTATGGTTTTCCCTACTGTGAGTACAAATGATGACAATTTCTTTGATCTCTGTGGGTATGTTAGACTACACAAAAGGGATGCAGAGGAAGATAAACAGGGGATACATAGATATCTAGATATTTCAGCTCACCTCGGGAATAATATGTGGTATCAACACATTAAAATGTCGGGGGAAAGAGGATCTGATGAGAATTGCTATGTCTGATATCTCATCCCCTATGCCATGAATACAGTAAAAACGTTCATTTCGCGAACATCATGCCACCCCCTGATTGGTCCAGATGTGTCCCCAAACTCCAAATCAGGAAGTGAGTCCACCGACCGGATCCAGATATCACCATACTTCTTTGCTGTTTAAAAAAAAATAAAAACAACTCAATGGATGTATACCAAATTTAGAAAACCATGCTTTCGGGATCACGCTGCCGATCCTGGCGCAAATATTGGTTAAAATCTGTCCGGTGTTTGGGCTGTAGGTGTGAGCAAATCTTTTTCCACTGCATCCATGAGGATTTGCATACATTTTGGGGCCCCTCTTATAACTTTGCACCCCCTTGATGAAACTGGGCCAAACTTCACAGAATCATTTCGAGGGGGCCATATACATTTTTTGCAAAGTTCGGTGAGGATTCGTGCAGGTTATAAGCCACCCGAAAAGTGCTCTTTCTAGGAGTTGAACAACTTAACCATAACCACAGGGCTGCTATCGGAGGCCCTGTAATACTGTGACTGAAAAATATTTAATATGTGCATATGTAGCTGTAATTCAATCCTCCCATCACTTGTGCCACCTAAATATTCCTACTACAGCTGGTTATTGTATGTGTCACGGCCTCTCGAACACCACTGTAACACACCCATTCAGATAAACATGCTCATGTAATGCGTTTCTTCCGAAAATTCTCTTCCCTACCCAAAGAAATGTAAACAAACATTTTATCAGGTTTTCAAGTATTCAACTAATATGTTTACCTCAGTATAACTGACAAACTATAGACATGTTTTCTTGAGCAACTAATAAAGTATCAGCTCAGGTTGGAAAATACTCGAACATTTCCATTAGATTACTTAGGCGTATGTACGTGTGTTCTATGCACAAGATGTAAAGACAATATGTAATTTCTCTAAACAGAATATGATCTAATGGACATCCTTTCTATGTATGTGGATGTGCCCTCTCAGTTCTAGAAAATTGGTCACACTTTATAGATGAACCAAGTATATTGTATGTAGCCCAGCCAACTATGTTTCTGATCCACCAGTGTGCATGGAGTCCATGCAAATAGCAGTGGTGGTGCATGCTATGGATTTCAGAAACATAACATAAGATAATAACATAACATGATATTCTAACACTGTTTCTTACTAAATCATTGCAGACTATGTTCAATTGAAATGGTCATTGTTTTAAAGGTCATTTTTTAATACTTGTACTCAACACTTTTATAACTGTAGTGCACCACTGCTTTGCCATCAGGCTATCATATCCTTGAAAAATACATGCGATCCCACGATTTGTGTCCTCTCTCAAAACAGAGAGCTGCAGAATGCACATGAGTTGGATACTAATTTCAAGAACCCAGGTCAGTATGGCGCTCAAGAAAAAAGTGGACAGTCCTCCATTTAGAACCAAAACATTCATCAAGTGTCGATCTTGAAACACTTGTGTATAGGCGCGTTACAAATGCCATATCATATCATATCTTAATTCGGAATAGGAACGTTATACAGATAGATGACTTCATCTCAAAGACATTACACTTTCGCTACAATAGCGGCAATTTCAGCAATGGTATGACAAACATTTTCTAGGTCAGACAATCTAGACATAGGGCTTCATTACAAGTATGCCGGTCCGGTAACAATGGTGCCGGTAGGCTTAATGGCATCATTGTTTCCGGACCGGCATACCACAGGTCTGCCTGATGGAGCCGCTGTACCAAACAGGTCGGACTCTGCCGGCACAGTGACCATGGTAGGCAGACCATCACAGAAGCACCGGCACCATTAACAACGGGGACTATATGGGACTATATGGGAATGGGGATTAACGAAATGACCAGCGCCTGTCTTCCCAGCCACTGGGCTTGGAAAAGCCCAGTGGCACCGGGAAGTCAGGTGCCAGTGATTTTTATGGATCTGGCTGCAACTCGCCGCTAGCACAGACAGGGTTACTGCCAGACGCGTAATGAGGCCAACACTTTTGTTCATGCTGAGGCATTTTGAGGGGGATGCAGCATAAGTTCTTCTTTTAGTCGGCTGCAGCCTCACCCGAGGAAGGCTGCTGATGGCATCCTGATGTGCCCCCTAAAACATCCAATTGCACGGTGTCATTACTGAAGAGAACAGGGCTTGCTACAATGGCTTAAAAAAGAACTTTGTTAATCAACTGTGGGACCATACAGGGTTCCCAATATTTTAAATGGAAACTCAGTAAATGAGGGACACGAGTAGAGTAATGTACAACATTTCTCCTATTTGTGAAACAGTATTTGGTCAATGCTTGCATTTCTATTGAGATATTAACGTCTGGACTAATAATTATAGTAACATGCGTACCCATATTATAAAATGTCCGGTAGTTCAATCAAAAAATCTAAAATGTATGTGTTCAGATTGTTACAATCCATAAAAACTACACCCAAATCCCAGTTTAACAAGTCACAATCCAAATACAATGTTAAAAAGGCAACCAGTCTCAGTTTAAAAGTTACAGTCAAAATTAAATATTAATAAAAAAAACAGTTTCGCAGAACAACGATAAAAATGCATCTGTCTCTAGAGAAATAACTTCTTTTAATAATGCCCTAAACCCCCTTACCACAAAATAAAACATCTCCACTAGGCTCTTTGTAGAAAACCTGCAACGGCAAAAGTAACAACTGACTTCGGTGCCAGGAGATGGGCGCTTATCTCAAGTAAAACAGTGGGCAAAATAGGAAAACATTTTAATAATTTCATTTGCCCTCAACGAGTCTAGATATTGATAGCCTTAATTTTAACTGTCATCTGGTATATAGTTTTCATATTTCCAGGTTGTTTAAAATATGCAGTTCAAGTTAACTCGTGTAGCAAGTATTTAATGTGTGCTAGCCAGCCTACTTTATAGTAACCATCCAACGTTAGTATGTTCTCAGTCAAATCTTGTGTCACGTGGCTACATTTGCCAGCCTATAATGAGGCCCAAGTTGGCAATGTTTTCATGTATATTATATTCATAAGATATGTGGTATCTGTTTCCAAGTGCAAGTAATACTCCGGTATAGAAGGGGGAACTAGTAGCAATCGTATAAGGAAATAATTATCTATCCTTTGTAGGCCTTCAGCCCCCATATCTCGCACCCAGAGATACCTGTTGAGACAGTCTTACTGCAATAGACAGTAGTCATGTGAGGTACTGAAGAGTGTCTCAAGATTTATGCTAATCTAAAAATGCCCCCAATTGTTTGTTGCACCTTTAAACCTAGCGGAGAGAGATGGTCATTACACTTTAGTCTACTGTTGAATTATATGCCTAAATAGTCAAAGGAAGGACAACGTTCCAATTGTTCCCCTTCAAGGAACATCGGCAAGCACTGCTTCAACATCCGAGTGACAAACAATGTATAACACTTACAGCTGTTGACCTTTGAATACCCGGTCTCACTTGTGATAGGCATACTCTGTAATCAGTACATGCAGAGATCTAGAGCCCTTCACCAGTACAACATCATGAGCATAGTGGAGCACTGGCAGTCTCCTGATGCCGCATCAGGGAACATCAATATTGGCATGTGACGCTAAATAGGTAGAATGGGAGTTGACATATAGATTGAGGCCATATTGCTCACGGACCCTTGAGGTCTCATGGAGTACCTTAAGCCATCGTACAAAAGGGCTAGGAGCGCCTAGCTCCTAGTGTTTTCCAATGGATTCCCCCATCCACATGGTCAAAGGTTGAACTAAGGTCCACAAAGGCCTGTATATAGTGGAGTTGATAACCTGAACAGGTTTTGCTTACATAATATAGAGATTTTGAGATTTTGGCACTGATGTATCATCCCAGTATGGCATCACTACATATTATCCCCAACAAAAATATTGCTGTATATATGGTTGTCTGGAATGGCCATAGATGATATTTCTGAGCGGGATACATTTTGGGGGTTTTGGGAGCAGGGGTTGCAGGGGTGTCCCCCGCTCCTTTAAAAATAATGCAGGGTTGCGGGGTTGTCCCCCGCAGGTTCCATGCCTTAATATCGCCCGCAAAAATATGGTGATATTTTTGTATGGCAGTATTTTTGTGGGGATATTAGCACATGGAACTCTCAGTACCAGATCGAAAGGCTGACTGTGTGTCTGACTGTGTGTCTGAAAGAATACTGTTATCCTCCAGCCATTTATTCAGGCGATTCAGAACAATATCGCAGAACAGCTTTAGTCCAGTAGAGTGAATGGTCTGTATGAAGCACGTAGGGTTTTTTAACCTTTCTTATATGTGGGCATGATTTTTCCAGTTTTCCAACTGTCAGGAATTTGTTCCATCAGAATAGCGTTAAAAACCTGAACCAGAAATTGCCCCCAAATGTCTGTCAGAAAACACAACAGATCATTTGGGACACCATCAAATCCCAGCAATTCAAACTGTTTCTGTCTGGAAAGAAAATATGACACCTCCCCCAGTTTCACTTCATCTAAGGACCCCACTCTACCTGATCCCCTCATACAGGGGGCATTAATAACATTGCTACACATGACCTCTATACTAAATACGTCCTTATAATGATAAACCCAAGTATACATTGCTATATGAACTGCATGGGATGAGCAAAGCCCTGTGTCCTAACCTCCTCTATTCCCAGCCACTATACACCAGAGTGCTTTACAGTCTTGCTTCTCTGCTGTCTCACATAGTGCTTCCCAATTCAGCATGACAATGTCCCTCCTCCTGTCTTCCAGGGCCAGTTTATATTCTCAATGCTCTGCCCGAATTTCAGTTATATCCACCTTGTTATGTATTATGGCCGCCAAAATGAGTTTTTTCTTGGCTAAGTATTACTTTGATAGCCAGGTTTTACCACTATCTAGGACAGAGGGCTTAACAATGTTTTTGCATACCTTGAGAAAGTCTCCAAAGGATGTAATCAATCCACCTGGATCAGATTCATGCTTTAGACATACAATCAATTCCGACCTTGCATCCCTAATGACCTTTTCTGTCAAAGGGTTATGATTCCCACTATTCCAGTGGTGGAGCCTAAATGTAGTCCCTTCTGCAACTACAGCAGAATGCTGGTAGGCTTTCCTATTTTACACATAATCATTGCCCATTTGAGAGAGAGAGGGTTATGATTGCTTCCTGGCCTTTTGTGGATTTCAAACCCCAAAATACATGCTGACCATTTCAGTGCTACCAAAATGTAATCAATACAACTGTGGAACCTATAATTGACAAAGGTGTAATTCCCAGTCATGCTTGAGGTAAATCTGCAATCTATCACCCGATACCCCAACTCCGGAAGTATTTGCTACAAATACAGTGCTTTATCTGATGTTGTAGGGTCAGCTAAAGAGCAATAGGTACCGAAAATGCGCTCTCTTCTTCCACATGAGAGAACACATCCTCTCCAGGTCCCATACATAAGTTAAAATCTCCTCCCACAATAATGGGCCAGTATTGCCAAAGGCTGGATTTATTGTTTGACAACACTTTCTTAAGTGAAGCCAGCGAGTATATTGAACCTTTCCCAAATGTATTATTAAAAAAGTGAGTCAGCCAAAATCTCAAATTTTTCTGTACCCTAAGGATAAAATATTGAATATTGCTAGTGAACTTTTTAGATTGGTTGACTTCCCATGATATGTTCACCAAAATATGGATTGACAAGCCACCTGGTGGATGCCCTCTTGTACTCTGTTTTGCAGCTGGGATAAAAAAAAAACAGTGTGCAACCTTGCAAATGAATCTGTTCGAAGAGGCCTGTCTCTTGCCAAAGACGTATCTGGTAATTCTTGCCAAAGGAAATCTAATCCATGTCCTGAATCTTCTTTCCCAGGCATTCCAGACTAAAAGGTTAATATGTTGCTCCCACATATTGTCTCTGTCCTTTGTTCCATCACTGATTTCAGAATTATCTGTGGTCCTTACATCACTCACATGACCATGGGAGGCATTCAAACCCGTTTTGGTTTCATCATGTCAGTCTATGTTGTCCAAGGACACTAAGCATGTATACTTATTCTCCAGAGGAAAGTCACTGTTCACTATTAATAATTTATGGAAGCTAGATGAATCTGTCAGCTGCTTTACAGTGTTTCCTGCAGATTTCCAGTACGATGCTGAGGTCTATTATATTTCCTTCCAATATCCAACAGTTTTTTGGATACCTTCTTTATCTGGTGTGTAGTAGAAGACCATAGGAGAACACCCAACATAAGAATTCAACATCCGACTATATGTACCTCTCCACAAGAGATCTGCTGCCTTAGTGGAACTATTTACAGTGATGGTGACGCAATCCACCTGTAGACTCTGTTGATCCACTGACCCATCAGACTGATGGATTAGCCATCAGAATGGTCTTTCTGCTTAAGAAATCTGCATTAAAAATCTTATTATTGGAATGTGATACCTGATTTTTAAGCCTTATTGTATCCTTTGATTGATGAGCTTTCAGAGTGGGCATATTTGTTAGGCCTACCACGAGGGGCAGCCTCTTGTGGTATATTGAGGCTAATGTCATGGACACCCTGCCCACTGGTACCATTCTCAGGTCAGCTTTTAGTCAGTATTTCCTTCCTGGTATTTAAATAATCACTGACTTTCCTAAGTTAAGATGCCCCTGTTTAGTAGGATCAATGACTTTGGTATCCATAATGCCCATAATATCATTCAAGCAAACTAAATTATGTTTCTTAATTTCCCCCCCTTCTCAGTTCCTTTATACATAGTAGATTGCGTTACTTCTCTGTATCCTTTTGAAGACCCCTTTGTTGGTCTACACGCCTCATCTCTAATCCTTATCTGTTCAGTTCAGACCTTAGTCCTGCTACTACCGGCTAAGACCTCTCGAATAGATCCCGCAGTCTCCCTCTGGCCAAGTAGAATAGAGGTCTCTAATTTACCCGGAATATTATTCGCTTTCATATCCTACTTTACCAGTAGTGTGTTAATGTATAGTATCTGGCTAGCCATCAAAAATAAATCTAAGGGTAAGCCTCAATCCGCACCATTACATTGTCGGTCACAAACCCTAGTGACTGCTTTTACAGACCCACAACTGCCACTATTAGCCTTGCAGGAAGCCTGATCAACCTCTTCTTGTCTGGTGGTCTTGTTGGATAAGTCAACAACCAATGTATTCTCTACATGACAGATAAGATTGTCAATGTCTTTAGCCTTGGCTTGTAAAATTGTGGCATCTATGGCAACCACCCCATTTCGAAGAACACGTTACAGGGAATCATTTACGACTACTTTATGGCTATTGTCTTTCTGCATTTCTTAAAATCCCTATCCCCTTTTCTGACCAGGCAGAAGTCTTAGTTTTTTTTGCGGGATAGCCCAATCGGTTGATCCCACATATCTGGGACCTTTATTTTACCAATACCTATTGTTGCTGTGAGAGGAGTATGGGAAAACACAAGTTAGTTCTATCCAGTTTTCACCTTTGTGTAGCTTACAAACATCTTAGTGGTAGAGTACAAGTAATACAAAAGTGCAGAGTTCAGGCAGAGTAAAGTGCAGAATGCAGAGTGCAAAAATGCTGAAACTACAAACAGAAACCTAATGTTTATCAAATCATATCAGCTCACAACTTACATACCACATACAGGAAGCTAAAAATGAACAGAGAGAAAAACCTATTAAAATGATGCAGTTGGAGATAAACATCTCTAAATAGCCTAAAACCCATACATTCCGCTAAACATACTGAAGTATGCATTATATTAAAATGTAACAATCCTATTGAATCAAGTCAAAAGAAAACTGGGAACAAGTCCATGTTCCCCTGATGTGTGTTATATATATAGGGAAGGGTGTCTAGAATGTCTGGCTCTCAATAGGACACTGGTGACTTCGTAAGTGCATAAGGATACACCAGCTCATCTAAGTCCTCCTCCTGCTGTCTCTTCTTTGTACAATGCTTCCACGCTCAAAAAGCCAGAAAAGTAAAAGTCATTCTTGATCAAAATTGTTAATGTAGTAGTGCCACCATATTCAGGGTCTTGGTCAAAGTCTCCTCTATGTACCCGAATGGCTTAGGAGGATTACTCAAGTCTGTCTCCTCCCTCCCTCTGTGCATGCTCATCTGAGCTCAGGCTCCAGGGTCAGCAGTCCAGGTTTGTCAGGGTTAACCAGGCTATCAGGGTTGTCACTAGCTGAGGACAGCGTAAGATGGTTTTGGAAGGGTCCACCACCAAAAGATACTCCAAAGTGAGCAGAGTAAACCTTGGTGCTACTCTGGTCCACATGAATCAAGGGTATGCAGGGACTCTCCTCTGCAGTTGGACGAATTGGACCACTCAGGTATGTCAGGAGAGTGACTTGGTCTGATCGTTTATGTATGCCTGGCTGGACCTTAAGTCATTACCTCCGGGAAACAATCAATTCACCTTCTTTGGCTGCCTAGAAGCATCAGAGATAATGCCCCTCACCCTCCTGGAGTATCCTTTCCAAGAATTGTGTCTTAGTTTACCAGGTGCATTGTGCTGCTAAAATAACTGAGACCATGGGTGAAAAAGAAAGATGGCACTCAGTGCTCCAGGTAATTTTTGAAGACTAGACCATCTAGTTCAACTCTGCTCAGCCAAGTTCGGCAGCAGCACACACAACCACTCACGGACGTGCCCGGCATGAACAGCAAGGAACAGCCCGCTCCAGGCCCTTCCACGCTCTACTGACGGAGCCACAACAGTTTTGATCATTCACTGCTCAGCGTTTGGTGTCAGGTACAAATCCCCTTCTCCTCCAGCATCAAAACAACACATGAACAGCCCTCTCCAGGTCCAGCTCTGCTCCCCTCAAAGAGCCGTAAGAGATTTTGAGTGTTCAGCGGGCAGCGTTCCGCGTCAGGCACAAGATCCCTCCTCCAGCGTCACATCAATCTGAGAAGTGCCTGCATGGAGACCAGTGCTTAATTTGTGGGGGTGGTTGCCAGTGCCCAACACTGGCACTCTTTTTTGGGCACCGGAACTCATGTGGGCCCAGCGCACGTCCAATTGCTTTGTTTGTTCTTCCACTTTGCTTTGCTTCAATTATAAATCATTGGGATTTGTCATTCTGATCTCGATCTCTCTCGTGCTTGCAGGTTGCAGACCATGGCTGGCTGGGCCTGGGAATGAACAACAAACTGTTGCAAACAACAGCCAATGAAAACTACCATTCTGTTGTTGCTATGCAGTATTTGATACATTCTGTATAGTAACACAGAATGTGCAGTTTTCATTGGCTGTTCTTCTGAGCCGGTGAAATTACATGGTGACGTGTTGTTGTTGCCACAGGAGGCAGCGCAGCCCCACCTTCATTTCATGAGTTACTGTGAAGTGAAGGTATCGAGTCGTGGCGTCGTCGGTCCTGACTTGTGAGAGAGAGCCTGCCCTGCTGCACTGCGTGGTGCGGCCTAGTTGCTTCCTGGGGCCCCCTCTGCCTGCTTTTTTATTTGTGAGGGTGCCAGTGTGCGTATTATTTTTGTCATCATCAGGCTCAGCATGGCCGTGGCGGTGATGGACCCACGGAAGGTAGCCTAAGTGATTGAGGCAAGGCAGGGCAAAGCCCAGGACCGGGCGGGGCACATGCGGCCGCGTGGTCCCACTAGTGTCTGTCACAAAAGGAATAAATTGTCGTTTGCAACTTTGGCCACTTTTTCATTGGTGCCGAGCCCGACTCGAGACAATTGTATGCCCCAGTCTGACCCTGGATAGCATTCATCTAAGCGAAACATGAACTGTGAATGTTTGCCTGGGTGTTTCCGTTCTTCCTTTTAATGTTATCGGCCTCATTAGTTCACAAACGAGCTTCAGCGAGGGGACCCGGAACGGTGCACGTATTGGGCCGAAACTGAACCGCAGTTCTTCGTGAGAAAAGCCCATGCAAAGACGAACTTCTGAAATACCATTTTAGGCTTAAAGTTACACACATGGAAACTAGACGGGGATAAACATGGTGCACATGCCCACTAATCTGTCGTCATAAATAAAAGCACTAGTTGAGTATTCGAGTATAATTCTAAACCGTCTTTTGCTGTCATTTTTTTATATAATTTCAGCGCATATTTTCTATCCTGATGTGTGGTTTATACACCAGATGCAGCCCCTTGACCTGGGTAGAATATGCTCCGAGCATGTGCTCCGAATGAGAGCACATGCAATCCTCAGATAGGGAGGTGGGTGTCTGTTACACCCCGCAGTTTAGTGAAGCATGTCAAGGACATGTCAGTGGGAAGGAGATATCCGAATATGCATTCTCCTCTGGCTCCTGAATATTGGGTGACAAAACATATTTAGTTTTTTAATATGTGTTGAGGTGAAAGAGGCCCTAACGCAGAAGTAGCACAGGCCGTTGATTTCACAACAATGTCTGGCAGAAATAACTTTTTCCAAGTTATACAACACCATGCTCATGCTTGAAGGAAGGGTGAAAGGGGATGCATGTATGAGATGTAATGACTGATAAGGGCTTGAGAGTGAATTGATTACACAAAACACCTGGATCAGGTGACTGAAGAATGGGCTGAGGGGAGGGTGCTCTTCCTGGAGGTAACCGATTAACAATACTTGGTGTACTTTAACAGACTGTCAGATGGGGCAGAAGGGGTAGAGCCAAATACAGTGCAACAGTGACTGAAACAGAATGCTTTTTTATTTATTTGCATTTTTAAAGCGGTCACACAGCCCGGGGGTATTGAGGCGTAGTTCCAGGAGGAGCATGTCTTAGTTGCGTATTTACTACTAGCCTGTGTCAGCAGTTGCTGCAGCGCCAAACATGTGACATGGAGCAGCAGCAGGGTGATGGGCTGGTGGTGGGCCGATCTAGGTAGGTCTAGCACTGAACTGGCGCGGCCGGCGTGCCCGCACCGAGGGCGGCGCCACATCCAGCATTATGGGGCCAATATGTTTTGGGCACTGCCACTTATTTTTTTACAAATTAAGCACTGATGTAGACTAACAAGCCTGTTCTTTCAAAGTACAATGGGTTATGGTTCAAGCACTAACAAAACGGTCTTGATTGTTTTCTTTTGTGATGTTGGTTTAAAATAATTTTCGAAAATGTATAAAATGATCTGCTTTCATAACGTTAGTCTCTATTTGCAGAACAACCGAATAAAATATAAAACAAATCATATGTAAATCACTACAGGTTGCAGGAAGGAGATTATGTGCATTACGAGTATATTATTGCAAAGTATTTATGTTGTGGGTATTTTTAATGTGGAAATAGATGCACCTATACTCAGTGCCATTTAAAAGATTGCAAAATAGTCTCACTGTGAGGCCCGTTTATTATCAATTCAATAGCAATAATCTACTTACATTCAGCAAGAACAAAAAAAAAAACTTATCAAAAATCAAATAAAATAGATTCTCTTATTTATTGGAAACAAGGCAAAAAAACGATTTAAGAACTGAGGAAAGTATGCGTCAGCAGAGGAGTAGAAATCAAGTGAAAGCACATTTAGTCCAATTTCATCGTTCTTTTTACAGTTATATCAGTCCCGATTCATGTATTTTATTTTTAGGACTACTCGAGAATCCGAATGTTCTATGTGTGAATGTGCAACTCAAATTATGGCATCGTAATACAGTTCAGTTCAGACTGTGAATAAAGTAAGCACGCTTTGTAGCCGTGCCCTTCTATGGTAGGGTGTCACAGCAGAAGTGCTGTGAATTTCTGACAGTCGAAAGGAATGTGGAGGCTGCATTACAGCATGTGTTCTGGTGTTTACATTTTTCAGTGCAGGATGCTGAAGCAAAACGGATTATCTCCTAGGGAATTGTGATAGTGGAATTGGCCTTAGGTAACTTGCTTTAATTTAAATTGCAGCAGTTTATTCAATCTGCAATTGACAAGTAAAGACTTTTCATGACGACTTTATAACAATGCAAAATACTAATTTGAAAAGGTTTCAGGACACTTGCGTGTTTAATTTTGAACATTTGATGGTCAACTCTAATCAGTGGATACAATACTTGAGCACTTTGTGTTCCAAAATGTACTTTTTATTAAACCCATTTATTAACACTAACTTATGTTTCCAAGACTAGAATGTTGTACTCCATTTGCCAGTGCTCTGACAATATACAAGGGAAAATAGGCATGTTTTCATTAATGCTTGGAGAGCATACATCATGTAGACAGTAAAGCTTTGATGCAGAATTTTCATCAAAGCTCTCTTTGAATGTTCGGACATGCTTTCCAATGTAATGTAAAGTGCCCGAAAAATTAGAAAATAAATGGTCGAATGGACCATTTATTCGAATTTGGCATGGACCAGAATTCTGAAATCCCATAATGTCGAACAAGGGCAGCACAGGTGTTCCCATGCTCCATTATGGGTTCAAAGGTAGGATGTCCCCCACTTCCATTACAAGGAAAGCTGGGAAACAATAAAGAAAAAAAGGAGACCCTGCAGCGTGAGTTCCAAACCATAATTTGGAGATGGATCTGACGCAGAGAGGCGAAGGCAGGCAAGTGCAGGAATTTTGGGATGAATTTAAGGAGTTGGAGGTAGAGGGGATAAGGGCGTTCGAAATGTTTTTAATGTGAACATTTCAGCGTTGTTTTTTCCGCCGCGGTAAAATTCGCAGCAATTGTGTCACGTAGATCCATGTAATGTATCATTTCTGTGTTCATGTTTCCATCAAATGTGCACTTTCCTTGTGTGTGACAAATTCTAGATAGTTGTGTCATAAATTGTAGTAAATGAATCAGTGCATTTTTTCTTTGTATGTTTTTGTGTGTGACACATCTTATCTGTGCAACGTAATGCAATAATAGAATGACGTTTATCAGCATTAACATCATCAAATACTTTATTTTCGGCTTCAGCCATAAAAATAAATACAAAACAACAACCAACCATCCAAAAATACACAACCTAGTGCATTACAGTATTATTCGCTCTCAGGCCCATAAACACATACGAATAACGTGCACAAGCCTATATTAATCCAATGCGACTTTCAGGCCATTGAGTGTAGATAGCTAAGGCAGTCATTTCCCCAGCATTTGGTGCAAAGCTGCATTGGTAAGGTAAAATGTAAAGTGTAACGTGCATCCTTTCTGTAGTCAACCAATGTGTAACGTTCCAATACATTGTGGTTGATCACATAATGTATTCCAAAGTAGCCAAGCCCACAGAACGTAACGTGAGACTGCAAGAACACACATCGGCCGTGTTCTTGGACAAAGATAGGGCCTCAGGCAGATGTCTGATATTATATTTTAACTATTAAGTGTAACAATATTGTACCTTTTCCTGAGTGCTAGATCGTTTGGGCAAATAAATAAAAAAAATCTCAATTGTTTCCCTATCTGAATTATGCAATCCAATATCATTTTTGCTGTATTTTTTTCGACGTGTATAACGACTTTAAGTTGCACTATAAAATGATGTACGATAGGAAGTGAAACTGTATATTATTTTTTTTCATAACAACATTTTATTGGGTTTTCATAGGTGAGCATTACATTAGTTACCAGAACAACAGATCAACAATCGTAAATCAAATTGAGTGCCAGTGTCTCTTGGTAGGAGCAGTGAGTGTTAGCATTTGAGGGCCGGACTGCCTGTGTTTGCTGAGGGGGGCTTCGGTGGGCTGGATTGTTGTAGTCCGCGGCTGAGGGTTAGTGAAGTGGGTTCATTTGGAGCCATCTGGTTAATGGGGGCCTTCTGGTGAAGGCCAGATATCTGGCGGCAAAGCCCATGAATGGGTCCCATATATTTAAGGCCCTGTTCAGAGAGCCAGAGCGGATTGCTGTGATTTTTTTGGCGACCGCTATGTCCCAGCATTTCGCCCACCAGAGCGCCACCGAGGGCCCATCTTTCTCTTTCCAAACCCTGGCCATTGCAATTTTAATAATAATATTTTGCTGACCGAATGATGTTTTTACAAGATGCTCTGCATGTTTGAATGATGTTGTACAATGGTTCTGTGAGCTGCTGCAGCATGATCTTGTTAAAGCAACTTATGAGATTCCTTGGCAGGGTACTGACCTGGACGAACATTTCCAAAGAAGAACACATTGGTATGAACAAAAAGGTTTGGGAGCTCCTCTACCGAGAAAGACCACCACGTTTTAGCTCACTGTTCACACAGTTGGAATATCCATTTTCATTTCAGTCTGGTCCCACCCACTTAGGCACTCCAGCACCAAAATGCTAGGCAATTCTCCTCTAAACCAGAGTACCAACAGCAACACCAGACACACTTTTTGGCCTATTCGGACCTCATCAGTGAGGTGAAGCTTTGCCTCTATAAGCACAGTGAGCAAGGGGTCCATGTCTGGATTATCCTGGGTAGCTTAGGGTGAAACTATCAGTTTCTAAAAATGCACAAAAAGGTCTGGGAGCCCATCTACCGGGAAAGCACATGGCCAAATAACCTGTTCTGTGGGGTCTACAACCACATTTCAGCTAACTGTACTTTTCATGGAGTAGAAATATCCATTTTCATTTCAGTCTGGTCCCACCCACTTAGGCACTGCAGCACCAAAATGCTAGGCAATTCTCCCCCGAACAAGAGTACCAACCGCAACCCGAGAAATGTATTTTGGGCTAGTCAGACCTCATCAGTGAGACAAAGCTGTGCCTCCCTAAGAACAATGAGCAAGGAGTCCAAGTCTGGATTACACTGTGTCATTCAGGGTGAAACCCAAAGTTCCTAAAAATTGACAAAAAGTTCTGGGAGCCCCTACACCAAGAACAGACAAAGCCAAATAACTGGTTCTATGAGAAGGTGCCCAGTGGGAGGGTCTACAACCACGTAGAGGGGTTCCCAACTTCTTATCATTTTTTTTTAACTTGTGGTTTAACCCTAAGTAACCTAGGGCAATCCGGCCATGGACCTCTTGCTCACTGTGAGTCAGAGAGGTTCAGCTTCAGCTCATTGAGAAGGCCGAACAAGGTCAAAACACCTGTCACGGTGTGCTGATGATACTCTTGTTGAGAGGAGAATTGACTAGAATTTCGGTGCCGGAACTGCGCTTGTGGGTGGGACAAGGACCAATAGGTAAATTAATATCTGTCCTCTGCGAAGGGTGCAGTGAGCTAAATCGTGGTTGTAGACCCTGCTGAGTGGAAGAAATTCCATAGAACAGGGTATTTGACCCATGTTCATTCTCAGTAGTGGGGCTTCCACACTTGTTTGTAATTTTGTAAAATTTGGGGTTTCACCCTAAGTAACACAGGGTAATCCAGATGTGGACTCCTTGCTCACTATGTCTTAGAGACCCTCAGCTTCGCCTCACTCAGTAGGCCCAACACGGTTGAAACACGTGTCTGGGGTTGCTGATGGTAGTCTTGGTCAGAGGAGAATTGCCTAGCATTTCAGTGATGGACTGCCCTTGCTGGTGGGACAAAGCCTGATATGCAAATGGTTAGCTTTCCTCTTTGAAGGGTGCACTGAGCTAAAGCATGCTTGTAGACCCTCCTGTGTGGAAGAAATTCAATAGAACTGGGTTTTTGACCCATGTTCGTTCTCAGTTGAGGGGCTCACACACTCCTTTGTAATTTTGTAAAACCTTGGGTTTCACCCTAATTAACCCAGAATAATGCAGACATGGACCCCTTGCTTACTGTACCTTAGAGAGGCTCAGGTTCACCTCACTGAGGAGGCTCAACAAGGCTGAAGCATGTGTTTGGGTCTGCTGATGGTACTCTTCTTCAGAGGAGAATTGCCTAGCAGTTCGGGGCTGTACTTATCTTGTGGGTGGGACAAAGACTAATTTGCAAATTAATATTTCTCCTCTGTGAAGGGAGCAGAGAACTAAAATGTGGGTGTAGACCCTCCTGAGTGGAAGACATTCCATAGAATAGGGTATTTGACAGGTGTGTTGGGTGGTCCCCTGTGGCGTGGGCTGCCTGTGGGTTATGGACAGGTGTTTTGGGTGGTCCCCTGTGGCGTGGGCTGCCTGCGGGTCATGGTCATGGGTGTTGGGTGGTCCCCTGTGGAGTGAGCTGCCTGCGGGGTCATGGTCAGGGGTGATGGGCGGTCTCCTGTGGTGTGGGCTGCCTGCCGGTCAGGGATTCAAGGGTCTGTGCAGGGATTTTTTCATGAGTTTTGGCTGCCACGAGTGGGGTACGCGTAATCAAGGGGGATCGCAAGTAGATTTTCACGCATTTTGGCTGCCGTAGGCGAGGTATGCATACTTTTTCACGTGATTACAGTGTAGGGGGCCTGTAAGCTGGTCCAAAGTTAGCATGGCCCTTTGCGCCGTATTGGGGATTTCTATGCCTTTTTCTGGCGCAAAGGGTAGTTCTTGGGGGCATAACTGGAGCTGCTGGATGTTCGCTGCGCCACGGCTAAATATGGCTTGGGAAATCCATAAATACGCGGTGTGCCTGAATGCTGTTTGGCGCATGCTGGCATATGCACCCTCTATGGCCAGCTGCGTGCTCTACAACTGCGCCAGATTCTATGAATTGGCTCCTAAGCCTTATACAGATCGTCTGCAACTATATCACTGCAGAGTTGATGAGACATGTATGTTTGTTTGTTTATTTATTTATAATGCGCTTCATACCCGGAGCTAGCAGGGCGGAGCAGTAAGAATATGCAAAGTTTATAATGTTACACAAATATACAATTAGAATATTACAGAGATATACAATATACAGGGTAATATATATATATAGCAATATATATACGTGCAAATATGTACAGTTCTAGACAGTAGGATTAATATGCATAGATGCGATATAATGTACAATAGTTGTTAAACATTATATGCATTAGCTGGCAGAGTTATATTTATAGGAATACAGGTTGTATATAATACTGTTAGGGCTATAGTTTAAAGTGACCAGGAGGAAGCTGGCTATAGGTTATTGGAGTTAATGGGCTTGATGAAATTCCTTCGGGAGTGTAAGTAAGGTTGGTCAACTCTCAGGTTGTGTGGTAAGGAGTTCCAGAGTGTAGCAGCTTTCACGGGAAAGCTATTACCTCCAATAGTGGAGAATTTGTATCTTGGAACTATCATGCAGTTGGAGTTGACAGTTCTAGTCTGTCTAATAGATGACTTTCTCTTTATTTTGTCTATCAGGTAACTAGGGGCAGCATTATTGAGAGCTTTGTGGGTTAGGGAGATCATTTTTGGTTGGATTGTGTTGTCAGTGGAAAGCCATTTGTGTTGGCGTCTAATAGTGGAGATATGCTCTCTTTTATTTATGCTGAGGGCAGCTCTTAGGGCATTGTTTTGTAATATTTGTAGCCTTTGGGTAATATTTTTGTTAGCACCACTGTAAAGAGCATTACAATAATCAAGTCTGGAGAGTATTAGGGCTCTCGCCAGGATCATGCAACTATCATTAGAAAGGAATGGTTTGCCTGCTCTTATTAATTTACATGTGTAGGCAGTAGTGGATGCTAGTGAATTAACCTGTTTGGTGAATGACATGGTGGAATCTAGGTAGAATCCAAGAGTCTTTACTTCCCTGGATACTTTGATAATATTGCTGTTGAATGATCCCCCTCTTTGGTGACTATATAATTGACCTCAAAACCCTCAGTGCCATTTACTCCACAATCCAATCATGGATCGCTAAAAACTGGCTTTGCCTCCACAGCGAGAAAACAGAATTCCTGCTGATTGGGGCCCCCTCCACCTTGAGGAAACTAGACGAACAATACCAATCTTTCACAGTAGATAACATCCCTATCGCTGTTTCCAAAGTCATCAAGACGCTGGGCGCATACATTGAACCTGACCTATCCATGAGTAGACAGGTCAACGCAATTGCCTCCTCTGCAGCGTACCATTCTAAACTCCTCAATGCAGCCAGACCTTACCTTTCCCAACCAAACTGCCTCACCATAGCTAGGGCAATAATTGGGTTGAGGTTGGACTACTGCAATTCCCTCTTGGTAGGCACCTCCCAAAAAAACCTGGCCAAATTACAACTAGCGCAGAATAATGCCCTCAAGGCCGCGACAGGCATCTGAAGACGTGACCACATCTCTGAGGTCAGGAGGAAGGTCCACTGGCTCCCCGTCAAGGAAAGAATTACATTCAAAACACTCGCCCTGACGCACAAGTGCTTGCACCGTCGTGCTCCACCTTACCTAGCTCAAAGGATCAGCCTGCACACTTCCATAAGGCCCACCAGAGTGGCCTATACCAACAGAATCCTTGTACCTTCTACCCGCAGAGTGAAAGCGGGCGGTACAAGCTTCCCTAACATGGCAGCCACGCTATGGAACCCCCTTTCCCGTTCCATCAGGGGGATCGACTCCCATGCAACCTTCAGGAAGGCCATCAAAACTACACTCTTTGTCTAACAACCTATGTTATGTATACTGTAACATGATTTTGACAATGTACTGCTTTTTTGCCTAACTGTTTTGAAACTGTCATGAAAATGTCCATTGTTAACCATAACTAGTTTCTGTTTTCAAGTCTCTGCTGGGGCCGCATTCTTGTAACCCTGAATCAAGCCTCCCTAAGCCTTCTCATAGCGCCTCAGTGCCTAGGGGCTGCAGTGCGCTTTACAAATGCAAAATAAAATAAATAAATAAATAAATATTGAACGAGGAGTATTCCAGGCCTAATTTGTTAATGTTGGCGTGCCTAGGATGATTAGCTCGGTCTTATCATCATTCAGGCATAGGCCATGGGATGCCATCCATGCCTGAATGATGAGATACACCCTGTTCATCAACTCTCTGTCCTTACTGTGATCCCCAGAAAGTGGGAGGAGAATCTGAGTATCATCTGCATAGTTAGTGTAGGTGATACCCAGATGGTCCAAATCATCGAACAGAGGTTTGGTGAAAATGTTGTATAACGTTGGGGGGACACAGGAACCCTGGGGGACTCCGCAAGTGATGGATGAGGGGTCTGCTGCTGCTGAGGGTGAGAAAACTAATCGTTCTCTCGCTCAGAAAGGATTCTATACATCTGATGGCTTCAGTGGAGAAATGAGCTGCTGAATCCAAGTGTCTGCATAGGCCCTTTTGGTCCACAAGGTCGAATGCCGCAGAGAGATCGAGTAAGTGGAGGTGTGCTGTCTTTCCCTTATCTCTTAACTTATCTATTTGGGTCCTTAAATCGATAAGGGCTGTTTCTGTTCCGTGTAGTGGACGGAAACACGATTGTCTAGTGCCTAGTAGTTTGTGTAGTTCAAGGTGTTTTTTAATTTAGACATAGGCCACTTTGTCCAGAATCTTCAATAGAAAAGTTACTGAGGTGATGGGTCGGTAATTAGTGGGGATGAGAGGATCTAGTGTCTGCTTCTTGAGGAGGGGGAGCACCCAAGATTGTTTTAAATTGGCAGGAATGTTGCCCGCGGAGAATGAGCCATTTATAAGTTTGGAAATGAAAGGTGACAAGTCTCTAGCAGCGCCTTCAATTATTTGTGCAGGGCATATGTCGCCTTTGCAGTTAGAGGGTTTAAGTGAGAGTATGATTTTCTCAACCTCCCGTGTGGTCGTTTTAGTAAAGGAGAATTTGTTAGCCTGTGTGTTATGTGTGACGTTGGGCATGAGGTTTAGGCAGGTTAGGAAGGTTTAAGGAGTTTTATTTTGTACAGTATTTATTTTGTTTGCTAGCGCATTTTGGATATCTGCGCACCAGGTCTGATCCTTGTGACTCAAGTTCCTTTAATATGGAGACAAGTTCCTTCATACTTGAGTTGGAGTTGGCAATGATGTCATTATAAGAGTTCCGCTTTGCTAGGCAGATTTCATTTTTATACTGCCTGGAGATGGTGGCTAGGATAGCTTTTTTCTCGTTAGATGGGCATAGTTTCCATGCAGATTCACATTTTCTCTTTTTTAGGCGAAGGGCCTTGAGTTCAGGTGTGAACCATTTGTTTAGATGGGCTTTCGGTTTGCTAGTACGAAGTTTTAGTGGGGCAATTTTGTCCATGGTGTCCAACATGATTTTATTGTATTCATGGACTGGTATGTTAGGGTCTAGATTGTCTGGCAGTGCGTTTAGAGTTGGGAGGATAGCTGGGATGATTTGTTCCACTGTTATGTTTTTCTTGTTTCTGGTTAGGCAAGGTGGTGCTAGTGGCACAGCTGGAGTGGAAGGTCTAGTGGTCAATAAATTAAAGGACACTAGTGACTGGTCAGTCCAGGGTAATGGTGAGATGGCAGATATGACAGCTGAACAGTTAGCATCAGCAACCCAATCTAATGTTCTTCCCTGCAGGTGGGTAGGATGGTAAACTTTTTGGGATAGTCCAAGTGAGTTGATAGTATTAGATATGGTTAATGCATGCGTATCTGCTGGATCCTAAAATCCTAGGTTAATATCGCCTAGTAACAGCAGTTGTGAAGTAGTTTTGGCATTGTTGGTTAATAAACTGTGCAGATCCTCCTCGAAGGTCCCGAGAGGGCCGGGCGGTCTGTAGACTAGGTGGATGGTGAATGATTGGGTGTTGTTTATGGGGAGTTTAGCAGTGAGTGTTTTCAACGATTGCAGGGTTTGGGTGGGGGCTAGCCTTAGTGCTAACTTCTCTTTGGATATGATGACAATGCCACCGCCGCGGGTACTCGCACGGTCTTGCCTGGATATTGTGTAACCTTCTGGGACGGCCAGCATGAGTGAAGGTCCTGCAGCATTGTGTAGCCATATCTCAGTTAGAGCAATGAAGTCCAGTTTGGCTTCAGTGATTAGGTCAGCTATATCAAGGGTGTCTGCAACTAGTGATCTTGTGTTAAGGAGTGCTCCTTTGTAGGAATGTGCCTCCGTTTCTAATTTAAGTTGCGTGTGAGTGACTAACTTAGTCTTGGTTCTAGAGATTATAGGATCTTTAGTAGCTGGAGGGGCGGACGGGTGATTGGAGACATTACGTTCTCCAATATAATGGCCTTTCACTTCTTGTTTGGAGGAAGGGAGGAGTCTTCTGGGCGGCTCATGCAATTTAGTAAGTCTAGCACGTAGTTTGTTATTTCTATCAGTAGTCGAGCTAGGCTGGGAAGCATAAGTAACTGGTCCTGGCCTGTAATAATGCTCAGAGCAGGAGGGGCAGAATGATTTGTGAGTGTATCTGATACGTTGGGTGGGAGAGGTGCTGTCTCAAGGGAGGAGGCCCTGATATGGATGTCCTGACTGAAAATATCAGGAGATGTAAGCATAGCCATTGCGCAGAGGGTAGTGTTTATGCTTAGCATTTTCTGTGGCTCCAACTAAAATTATACAAGAGGGAACAGAGTAGTGTAATGCAAATGCTTTCTAAATTGGGATATTATGGCCAAATCAAGAAGGATGAAGATGACAGCCTATGTAACAAGTTGGTGAGTTTGGCTCTATGACTGTATATCTGGTAGGAGCACAGGGTTCATACACACAAATATACTATATACATATATATATAGGGAAATGTCGAACATAATTACATGCAAGCGGTGACTACACATGGTCATTTGGTAAGAAACAGTAGTCGGTAAGCAGCGGGAGACTGCGGGCACTACAAATTGTAATGAAAAGTCATAAAGAATAATGATCTGTGTGGCGCTGGTTCAATAGGCCAGGGCCGAAGATACACAGCTATGATGAAGATAGTTAGTAGTGAGTAACAATCTATGGCAAAGCAAGGTGAGAGGATAGTAAGGCAGTACTCAATAGGGCAAGGTTCAGTGGTTCATACAGTTGTGGATCGCCACAATAATTACTGATATGCAGTGAAAGGACATGTAAAGCAGTGGGAGAAGGTAGAGGCGAATGCAGTGAATATAGGTTCGTTTGGAAGCAAGCGTGCGTATTAAGCACGTGGAATCAGTGCAGACGATCGTGGGAGAGAACACAAGTGCGGGCAGGTCTATTTAGGAATGACTAGTGGAACATTTAGCATAGCGTTTGTACAATGCAGGCATTTGAAACACTCAGGCAGATACATTTATTAAGTCCGGCTAATGGGCACAGGACACATAGTAGAGATGTGCGTAGCGCTGGGATAGGCTCATGCACGGACTTGCTCGAATTGGATGCGTAGTTACATAGACTTTGATAAATAACAAAATAGATTTGCCAGTAGGGCGAGTTCAAATACAGATCTGTCTATGTCGAAGGTTACCTTGAGAGAGTATACCGGTGTCTGGATGTATCCGGCCAGGGGCTCTGGCTAGCGGCGTAGGACAGGCACAGGACAGGTGTAGTCCTTGAAACGCGGTCCTTTGAAAGTGGGACGGCTCCCGCCTCACGGTTTCTCATAGGTTCAAATAAAGATGTGGGACAGCCAATCAGATGGCTGCTTGTTCGTGTGGCAGTTCCTGGAGCTAGGAGGCATCTCACACTGGAGGAAGAGCGGCCATCTTTGAACGGTGCATGCCACGTCCAGTATGATGGTGGCACAGCTTAAAACGAAAGTAGATGACACCACCCAAGTCGCGGGCGGAATTCAAACAAAGCAGGTGGAAAGATAATCAATTTAGGCACAATCCTCTATTTTTGCATGATGCTGTCAGAAAGATGGGCAAAATGGGGAGGTTAAGCCCTGTGGCTTATCTACTGTGTATCAAGCTCTTGGCCTGCATCATGACGGCTCAGTTGATGTAACCGGCACTGCTCCTGCAGTGATCAGAGAGAGGCTCCTGCTCCTCTGGTGCTGGGCTGAAGAGTGGGTCACAGGATTGTATAATTGTATGCAGTCTATGCAGCCTGAATTCACCTAGCAGACATGTTGCTTTAGTTCAAATTATATAGCCTAATGTTAACTTTAATTTGCTTTTCTAAATTCCTGTAACCTTTGTGGTAGAGTCCAATTATACAAAAATGTTAATAGTGGATTAAGCTAAATTTAAAGTGATTGTGCCAAAGGAGAAAATTGCAATATGAAACTATTTGAAGTTATGGGCAGATGTATTGCTAAAGGTAACCTTTCCTTTGTCTACGGATTCTTGCAGCCGGCGTCTGTTATCAACACGGACGGTTAAGGATGAGTTTGGCGCAGTAGCCAAATGTTCCTGGTGCTCTCACCTCTTTCCAAATCCCTAATAAACATATTTCTAAAATGTTGGAGTAAGACTATGTTGATGGCTGTCATCTATGTGTCATATGCAGTCGGAAGTGGGATAGACTGGGTGGGGTCTCCTAGCAGTAGGCCATCCAGTGCCACAATAAATTCAGATTAGCCTGGAATTTCATTTTTGGTTGGGGAAAGGAGGTCCAAAATAATAAGATACACTGCTATTACTAAACACTGTTTAAGACCTGGGTTCTTTCTGCGCTGACCAACCATCTGAAAATTATGTAAATACAGACAGATAAATTGCCTGCAAAGCAAAAGGAGGATGCAATGAATTACAGTACTGTAATTTACCTGCCTAAATTCTGTGGCTTGGACGTGCATTAAACACTCACCAATACTATGAAACACGGGACATGTATAATTTTAGATACCCATAATGGCGACAGCATTACTTTAATCCACTGTGCATGTTGACCTGGTTGTTGTGAGGGTCTGCCACCACCACCAACATCCTAGTTTTGTCACCACATTAAGGTGACCTGTCATATAGACCCCACTTGCCATTCAGGGAACTTTAAGATCCTGATCTTAAGCTGTACGGAGCAACCTCAACCCTTCAAAATTAATCTAGGGGATGTAATTGCCTGTTTCTCTTGTGAAAATCTGTGGTTCTTTTAAATTTCAGGGTTACAGAGTGAGTCTGGGAAATCAGAAGGAAGGGATCCATGTGCCCTAAGGCAGCACAGAATCTCTATACATAATACGCTTAGGTATGTCTTGTACTCAACTGATGCAATGTCTTAGTGTTAGGTTGCCCTCTGCTGTCTAAATGGCAAAGTACACCCACTTCAACAACTACTAGCATTTCAACATACCCATGCAATTTCTCAGTGTTAGGTTGCCCTCTACTGTGCAAATGGCAAAGTGCACCCACTTCAACAAGAGCTATCATTTCAACAAACAGAATGAGCAGGGTTCTGCGCGACACCTTCACCTTCCACTTTAGCAAACTTTCAGAATAATTTCAAGTTACTTCTTGCCACCCCACTTCTCTTCACACAGGGCCTGATGGTTCCAGTGTCAATGAACAGTTTATTACCAGCTCAACGTTTCAGTCTCTCAAGAGCAAAATGCTGTAGCTAAAACTGAAAGTAGGTACTTTAATTATGCTACTACACAATCTTATGCCATCACAGGGACTCTGCAATGGAACAAAGTTGATAATTACACATCGATAAAGAAACATCATAGAGGCTTGTGTGATCAATGGAACACACTTACTGTTCTTATACCATGCACACCTCTCTTTCCATTTGATACGTTTAGCCTATTCAATGACCATTGACCCTCTTCCTGGAAGCAATTGGTGGTAATTCCGATATTTTAGAAGGGGGACAGAATTAACCCTATGAATAACCAACCAATACTGACCTTTAGGATATGCTAGAACAGCATATGTTATGCCCGAAACCACTAGAAGACAGTAAGAGGCTTACAGAGGCACTACAGGTGATTCCAGACCATCAGACCTCCACATAAGACCTGGAAGACAGTTCAACCTCACCCTTACTGCCACATATAAACCTCTGGTGTCACCTTAATTATGGCTCTGATGTCCAGGTGAAGAACAGCAGGTAGGTTAGCACTGTGAGAATAAGAGAGACACTGCAGGCAAACACCCCACCATCAAACATAGAAGTCTTTCCAGCATTACCACTAAAATGGTTAGGTTTATTCCAAGGTCATCCTCACCAAGACACTGAGCTACATTAACCTCAGAAGAGTAAATGTCCAGAGAGCTACCAGGCACAAAAACAGCTGTTATTTGAGGCTATGCTGGGGGATTTGGGTTATGGCCACCTCGGAGAGTTTCCCACCATCTAACACTCTGGCACTTGAGTGGATGCATCACACTATAGCTGATGTTGACACCTCACTAAACAAGTCTAATTGTAAATATGTGGTACTCTAAGTGGAAAAACCATATAAAGGAAAAAAGAGTAATCACTGCCAAAGTCAATCACAAAAAATATCTCAACCGAAATGCCTGCAGTCTCATAATTCAATGGATTCCAAACTGTACTGTCTGTTGCCTCCTGAGGTTGATACAAATAATTAATGTGCAACCATATTCGGGAGGTCCCTGATCAAGACAAACCACTTCCAGGGGAAAATGAGTGTCATCGTACAGAGGTGGGTACTTTTATTTAGAAACCACACACAAGTGAATCCAGCTAATCTGGAAGCTTGCATTGAATTCATGTAGGAGAAAAACCTGACATGCAAGAAGTCCAAAGAAAACCATACTTCAAAAGAATATTGACAAGAATCCGGGAAGAAAGGCAGTAGACCAGAGGAAGATAATTCTGATAATCGTCAGCCATGCAATGGGTCCAGAGCTGGATGGAATAGAGGAACATGATTTGAGAACGCCAAAAAAAGAAAAGAGCAATGGCTGACCATTAGATTCTTTAATGTGTAACAACGCTCCCTCCTAAAACAACATTCAGGGAGCTAAACCCCAGGAGATCACTGGGAACCACCCAAGGATGAACCCAAATGAAGGTGAAGATAGATATCTGATGGAGTCTTCTGCTTGTCGTTGCTGGAGTATGTTGGGCTTGCCAAGAGGACCTGATGCCATCAAAGAGCATGTGATGCATGGGCCAATGTTAGCATGCAGATGGTCTCATAGACATCCCCACCATGCCAGGAGAGGAGGCAGGGACTTATCACATTTCCACCATAGGTGCTGAAGCCCCTTCAAGGGAATTGAGGAACAGTGATCCTGCAAGGCAATCAGTGCCTACATATCTGACTCTCCTCATCTGGATAAATACATCTGATGATAAAACACAGTGGGAACTAGACCAGGTAAAGGCACAGAAAAGGTCCATCAATCACCTCCAAATGGATCCACACTCGCAAAGCTAAGAATGATTAGGCTGAGGGGGTCTACCTTGAGGGCAAGGAAAGAATGTGACAGCCAGAGAGAGGACCACCCATGGGGAGGAAGAAGCCAATCCAAAGTACCACATCAGGGCTGTAAACCAACAGCAGGTCCCATCATAGAATCTGCATCCCAGATACCAAAGGAAGCACACTTAAGGGTGTAGGAGTTATAAACAAGAGTACATTCAGAGGCAGCTGAAGATCAGAACAGAATGAGCGGGAGATAGTGCAGGAGAAGGAGCAGGAGACAGCGGGCATGAGGAGAGACCTGACAGGCTCTGATAAGGAGGACCCTAAGGTCTGCAAGGAGAACAACTCAGTGAGCTGGAAGAAGAAAGATGCAGGGGGTGGCAGAAAAAAGACCTTTAGGTCCAGAAAGAGAAAGACACAGAAGTCTGGGAAGAGAAATACCCAGAGCGTGGGGAGAAGATATTCTGAGAGAGCTGGGAGGAGAAATGATCATACCGCTGTGAGAATAAAACAAAGGGATGAGTGGAGAAAGACACAGAAGGTGAGGATGAGAGACATCCATAGGAGCAGAGGAGAATGCTATTGGAGGTGAAGTGAAATTGAAAGTGATAGAGAAATAAGAGAAGGTGTTTATGGATATGATGCTGAAAAATGTATAGGAGAGGAGAAACATCCAGATACAGGAGGTGTGGGAGAAACCAGGCTAACACAACCATTTCAGATGTTAGTAAACCAAGGTGATTTGTTTTTTTTTTGGCTTGGAAGCTAAGGAAAACAGCATCCTGCCTCTAGCGAAGACCCACCTAAAAGGCCTAACCAAACTTCCAGATTGCTTGACTTTATAGGTCACTTATCATTTGAGAGCCCTAGAAGCAGGCCATTCTGCACACTTAGCATGTCTCCTGCCATATTAATGACCTAATTTATTATACCTGCCAGTCCATACTTACTGTTCGAAGAAAAGGAGAAAATACAAGGGAAATGAAAGAGCAATTGAAGGGGATAGAAGAAAGTAATGAGTAGAATTGGAGAACCATCAAAGAAGTAATGGAGTATGTTTTATAGAGACGTTTGGAGAAGTGGAATGTTGTAAAGAAGCACAGATGTGGACAAACAGTAGCAAGTAGGGAATGGTGGACTCTAAGACAGAAAGTGGAACATCTATGAGGGGTGGAGGAGAAAACCTGTAGTGTGATATTGAAGAGGGACTAGAGATGCTCAGAATGAAGAGAGATAGTCTGATACCTTAAACCTTTGATTTTACCCTGAGGTACCCAGAGGAAAAAAGGAAGAACGTGCAGGACCCCTTGCATCCTACACAGTATCGTGAGCGCCCAAGAGAAAGAAGCAAGGAGGGTGCAGGATCTTTTCAACTTGAGACTACAAGCATCCTGGTAATTGTGCGTATCTGCATGGAGAGTTCTGAGCCGAACATACTGTGAAATTGGAGAGCATTTTGGTTTTTTTTTGTTTTTTTTTCTTCTTTTATTTGATGTGGATAATAAAATCATCCTTTCAAATATACAAAAGAGAGTTACAGGTATTTAGTAAAAATATAAGACAGGTTAGCAGTTTTAAAAACAAACAAATTTAGCTCACAATTAAAATCCAATTCAGGTTTTTTGGATAGATCAAATGCAAAATAATATTTCATCGTTAGAATAATTGCAGTAATTACCTTGTTCTTAAATCAAATGTGAATTAACTGATACTAAATACTTTATTTGCAACCATATATAGATACAATTATATAGACCCTTCCTCCAATGTCATTTTGGGAAGGATTGCATCAAGAAAATGGACTATGGCCACCCGCATTCCCAAATCAGGATTATTAGTTATGTTGGACCACATGTTGTCCATTGACATGTAATTGTATCTCATTAGATTGCATTTTTCAAAGTGTATAATTCTTTGAAAGGCTAACATAGGACAATACAAAATACAATGTTCCAAGGTTTCTCTTTGAGTCCTATTAGAACAAAAGCGACAGTAATTCTGATCTGTTCGTAACAAGTTTCATCTAACTAAGACCTCAGTTGTGGGGCAAAGGTTTAGACGAAACCTGAGAAATTGGTGTCTGATGTATGGACACGGACATCTTAGTAGATAAGGCGCTTTTACATACAGTGCTTTGTTGCCGAAGACTCGGGAGTCAAAGTTTTTGTATCTGAGGCATTGATTTCGAGTTTCAATCCAGTCGAAAAGAAAACGTTTTTGCTTTGCTCGAACGGGATCAGGTCCAAAGAAATGGATGCGTCTGATAAGGTATCCATAACTGAACTACACCAGGACTTGGTGAATGTATGGTCTTGGGCCATAAGATGATTGCTGAAAATGTTCAACAGTCCACCAGAATCAACACCTAAGATTGCTTTCCGAAATAAAGCACACATCTTCCATTTAACACGGGATTCTAAGGAAGGAATAGCTAGTTCATATCGTATTAATGGTAGAGGTGTGCTTTTGGGAAGATGTAACAACTGTTTTTCGAAATCTGGCTTCTAGGACAGACCACCAATTGGATTTTCTTGGGAGCATTGCTTAAAAACCATAACTTATGATGGGAATCACTTTCTGTTGATAAAATGTGACAACATGTTTTAGGGTGAATTTTCCATATTTCTTTTTGAGAACTTTGGCTTGAGAAATTAGTGGGCAAAGTTTAGAATATATATCATTAACCAGTGCCTGATTCGAAATGGAGGCCTGGATGGTGATGCCCAAGTATTTATATTGCTAGACTTCAGTTAATATTGCATCCTGTAAAAACCAATTTTGAGTCCTGACTGTCGTTTTGATATGAGGTTTGCATATCATGATTTGGGTTTTTTGAGTATTGACTACAAGGTTATTAGCAGATACATATAAGGCCAAATTATTCAGCAATTTTTGCAAGCCAGAAGGTGTCTGCAAAATAAGAATTAGGTTGTCCGCATAGAGAAGATGAGTTATGATGTGAATTCCAAGTTTTGGTGAGTCACCCTTGGTGGCTCGCAAGATGTTACCCAAGTCCAACAAAAAGAACTTGAATATGGAAGAAGCCAGAATACAGCCTTGTTTAAGGCCTCGAGCAGTCTTGATGATGGATGATAATTTACCTGCAATCGAGAGCCTAACTTGAATAGTGGTGTAAGAATGTAGTAACATAACTAAATTCAGAAGAGATACTGGACAATTGTGTTTGACTAGTTTAGATTGAAGTACGGACCTGTCTGTGGAGTCGGACGCAGCTTTGAAATCAATGTAAGCTCAGTATAAATCTTGATTCTTTGCTGCATATTTGGATTTTAATATATTGAGGGTCATGAGATTGGGAGAAGTCCCAAGCCCAGCGACAAAACCCATCTGGAAAGGATCTCTTAGATTGTTTTTGATGGTCCATTGATTAAAGTCCCGTGATATGATCCTTGCAAACATTTTGCCCAGGGCGTCCAATAGGGCTATTGGTCTGTAACTGCTTGGCAAAGAGCGATCACCTTTTTTGTAGATCGGGACTATGACGGAGTGAGTCCAGGAAGCGGACAAGCACTGAGTAAGATTGATAGTTGTGAATATCTTGTGTACGATGACCGCCCAAAGATCAGGATGTTTCTTAAGCATTCGATTTGAGAGGCCATCCGCACCACAAGCACCAGAATTGCTGATTTTATTTATATGTTTTCCATATCAAAAGAGAGATGGAAGGTATTATGTATTTGAGATGTCATGCTTGGTGAATGTTTGGGCAAGGCATAAAGATCTTGAAAGTGAGCAATCCACTTTAGCTCAGTTACACAGTTTGCTTGCGAGATGCATTGAGAATAGTCGTTAGCTCCATTTATTAAGGACCACAAACCTGCAGTGTTCCTAGATCGAAAAGACTGCAACATGGCTTCTCCGTCAAGTTGATACATTTTAACTTAAAGGGCTTTGAGCACATTTTTGTGTCTAGTCTTGATTGATTTCAAACTAGACACTCTAAGAGCGGCTGGAAGTTTCATGACTTGTCTTTTTAAGGCACGAGTGTGAACTTTCAGATTTTGAATTTCTGTATTGAATACATGGAGTTTTGGACCTACAACTGCATTGAGACTTGGTGCTCTAGAAGATTGAAAGTGCTGCATCAGGCGAGGGTAGCGTATAATTTGATCCCACTGTTGATTTTCCAAGACTCCATTCAACTCACATAACGTTTGGGGTTACCATCAGAGGCCATTTCCCCCATTATTCAAAATCACATTTCCATGGTAGGAATTAGCAAGAGTAGATCTGCCATGAGAGTAACCTGTCCAAGTAGTTATTAGCTGATTATGATCACTATTGTGATTGTCAATTATATGAAAATCGTCCATTCCCGAGAACAATTGCGCATTCACAAAGACATAGTCAATAGTAGACGAGCTAGAGACTCTCTTCCAGGTTGGCTTGGGTGGCATATCTGATGGAAAAGCTCCATTGGCAAGAGCCAACCATTTAGATGACTTTAATTTGGTAGCGGTGTGGGCACTCAGGCAATTGCAATTTAGGTCACCTGCAATGATAATATTCGAAATTGATTTGTCAAGAGCGATTCAATTTAAGGCATCTGTTAGTGTTTTAAGAAAACTACCATCAGATATACCGACCAAGTTCCAATACACATTTATCAGGGCATACCCAACATCAAAAATGAGCAATTTGATCATGTGCACATAGTTATTAGGACAGCTCCATTCTTGTGCCACCATTCCAACCTCCCTCTTGACCACTACCAGTAGACCAGAGATCGGTCTACTAGATGTTCCCCGTTGAGCTGGATTGAGAAATACATCATAGTTGTCCCATACTGGGGCCGAGGTCATCCAGGTTTCTTGAAGCATAAGTATGTTATGAGTTGTAAGGAGGTTGAGGTCATTGTTGATCAAATGAGAGAAACCTCTAGTATTCCAGCTAATCAGGGAAATGGATACAACATTTGATGCACATGCTAGCTAGTTGGATTGTGTAGATGTATGACAGTGGCAACTTTTGGTAATTGGGCCTGAGGAGGCTGGTAGCCTCTCGCCAAATCTCTACTGGAGGGTTTCAAATGTTCTTTCTGATTAAGAGTCGCCATGTTTAGGTGGTCTACTGCAAGATCGAAATCCAAAGAAGAAAGTTCTGTTCTGGCCATCCATATTAGATTTTGTACAACTCTAGAATTCATCCAGATCCTTATTGAGGAAACAACATGCTGTACCGGAAATTCGATGAGAGTAATGTCTGCTGAAGCAATGTCTTCAAGAGATCGAATTTCTGCGAATATGGCCAGGAGGGAACTTCTGTTCAAGTTGTATTGGGTGAATGGCTTAAGTTTACATGTTAATAATAACGAAAAATTGGCTGAGGGTTTGACATTTGTCTTCTTAACTGCACTGTTTGTCTGTGCAAGAGATTCAATGGAAGGTCTGAGGGACGGAATCATTTTTGAGTATTGGTATTAACAACTGACTGAAGCAGTTTAACCATTTCTGGAGTCATTTGAGCAAGCAAGGCATCCGGATCCTTTGGGAAAGTCAGCTGAGTATTGTCTGTGAAACTTTGCACTGTATTATTACTCGGTCTTAAAGAGGGTGGATCACTTGGTCTTGGTTGCAACACTTCCTGCAGACTTGGTTTGAGCACATTAGAAGCAGGAGCAAGCTTTTGGTAATTTGAATTGGTATTTTCTTGGGAAAAGGTGCTCATGTAGGCGTTGACCGCCTTCCTGATCTCTTGGCGGCGTAGGTCATCAATTCTAGGAGCTGAGTTGTGAGCAGTTTGAGGGGTATTGACCTCTACTGGACGGCCCACAGGACCCGGAGTCTCAATAGCCTCGAGACCAGATTGAACAATCGCCGCCTCCACCAATTGATCGAGAGGTGCATAGGGCACCGGAGGTTTACTGATGGATGGTGGCTTATCAATTACTTTACACTGTTTTAGTTGGAGATATTTCTTTGATACTGTGCGAGCAGCCTCAATTGATCATGTTTTAGCCAAATTTAGGTTCTTGATGAATAGTTTTGATTAGGCGGTATTCGTTTTGGTGTTACCAGTGACATTTTTAGATAGCTTGGATTGATGAGTGGGAACAGTACCCTTTTTGCTTTTTGAGAAGATGATGTAATTCTCTTTATCAGTTGAGCTCATATGTGAAAGGGTGTCACTTACTTGACTCTGGGAAGGAATCAACACAGGGTTGGCCCTGTTTGTACATGAGGACACCGTCATCTTCTTTCGACGTTTCATAGGCAGCTTATCAGGAGCTTCATTAGGAAACATCTGAGCTGCAGACTGATCAGAAGGCCCTCTCAGGACATCATCAGAATCAATATTTAGGCCTGTATCAGGACACACAAATTCAACCACGTCTTCCACTGGACGTATGGTTTTATCAAGCCGTGGTAAGTGCTGGCTCCTACCCTCTCGGGCAGAGGTTTGTGTGGCTGTTGCAAGAAAGACAGGGGCAATGTACTCTGTCGAAGGTAACATGTCATTTGGAGCAATAATCAGCTTGGAACGTGGGTCATGATGTAACTGGTTAATTGACTGATTTGCATGCCACATTGGAATTTTTTCCAAGAGTACTGTTTGTGAGATTAATCTCGCATCTAGAGTGTCATATAGTTTAATTAATGTGGTTAGGGACATTTGTAGGGCGTTCAGGGCAATTTGGGTTAGTGCCGAATTATTAGCATTTGGCGATGCCTGGTTAGTCGCAGGATTGACTGCCTGTTTGTCATTCGGACTCTCAGAGTTTGGAGATTGAACGTGGCTACCAACCGTAGAAGTAATTGAGATTGCGTCCTTATTTGGTTGGGAAACCACGCATTTGCGTGGAGTAGGAGCACAAAAGGAGATGTTTGAGCAAGTGCTCGAAAACATAATAGGGGATAAGTCATCTGACATCAGTTGGGGAGAAAAGCAAGAATTAGAGAGGTTAAGGTCAATTATAGCGACATCGGAGGCCGGAGCTACTGCGAGAGCATGGTTGACTACAAGCTCAGCAGTAGGCGGAACATTCTCGAGGATGCTTGCATCAGTAATAGCATTAAGTTCACCTTACCTCTTGTACGCCATGCCCTACATGTAAAGGACGCATTTGCACAAGCAGATACAAATTGTTGGTCAAGGTGGGTCAGGGGTGAGCTCACAACTTGATAGGGTATTTGGCGTGGGTGAATATTCATTTTCTGAAGAAGTTCTTCGCGAGGCAAGGCATGGGGGTCAGTAGTAAGATCTTTCAATTGTGAATATTCAGAGGAATGAGCAAAAGATTCTTTATCAAATTTGCGAATATCTGGTAATGTCTGGTAATGCAGGTTTTTTGAGGGTAATGTTAACCCCTCCTTTTCTACACAGAACGTTTGGGGTGGAAGTGGCACTTAGGGCAGACCCTTTCGAATTTCTTGCTGCCACTGCAACCCCTTGGGCATGCCGGTTTTAAGTGTTGGAAACATAAAGATCTAGAAACAAACAGCAGCAACAAAAACACGCTACAGAACCCAAGCGACCCACAGAGAGTCTGCTACCACACAACGCGACGCCGCAGCAAAGAGGCAAAGCGGGACTTGTGGGGCCCTGCTTGGGTGCGCGCACAGGCAGGTTTAAATAGCTCCGCCTTCCAAGTTTGCAAAGCTTAAACAAAGGAAGAAAATAACCTCTTTTAGGAAGTCCGTATAGCAGATGGTGCTATATTTAAAGTCAATCAGTGATCAGCAGCATTCGCATTCACCTTGTGGTCGTTGAAGTTCTTCACTAGTCAGCAGTGCAAATGAAAGATATGCTGAGAAACGCGTCCAAACACAGAGCAGGTGCAGAGTCTCGCAGCAAAGCGGGACTTGTGGGGACTTGCTTGGGTGCGCGCGCGCGGTGCGTGACCAGGCAAGTTTAAATAGCTCTGCCTTCCAAGTTTGCAAAGCCTTGTGGTCATGGAGGTTCTTCACTAGGCAGCAGTGCAAACGAAAGATATGCTGAGAAACGCGTCCAAACACAGGGCGGGTTCAGAGTCTCGCGGCAAAGCGGGACTTGTGGGGACTTGCTTGAGTGCTTTGTTTAACCTCTCTATAACTTATCCAAGAATGACAGTCCTCATCCTTGATAATGCCTATCTTGACAACTTTAGTTATATTCAGTCTTACCATTTATTATTGTTCCCCAATCCATAGCATATACCTAATAAACCTTTGTTTCTAAAACCACTGGTGTCAGCCTATTTTGATCCCTGTCACCTACGTGACATGAGGTATTAAATTCACTTTTACCTGTATTATCTACGACTGAAACAGCACTGGTACGTCTTGTGGAAGTTGTTGAGCATAGAATATAGAAGTCGTAGCTGTACCTTGTGCTCTTTTGGCCACTATCAGATTTCGACACAGCCATCCTTTGCAAATGTAAAGCTTTTTTATTTGAAGGCCTTTTTTCAAAAACATCTTATCTTTCACATTTCTAGAGCCAGAACTGTTAGCATATACGATTCTTGTTTATATGTAGAAAGCTCTGCATGGGAGAGAGACCCAAGGAGGAAGTAAGGAATATTCCTGTGTCTAACCTGCACAGAAAATAAATATAGCAAGCGGATTGCATGACCTACCTAAAAGCGTATTTTATTTTCATCATTGTTGGAGATATGCGTTCAAACCCAACTTTGTTATTTAAGCAAAAAATGTGGATATTAAAAATGAACAGCATCAATTTCATAGAAGAACTAATGGGGAGCATGGAGCAAAAACATTGACAAAAATGTGACCTGAAAGATTTAGCATTCGAACTTTAAGCAAGCTGAGTAGGAGACAATAGAAGCATGGAGAGCAAGTTGAGTGATGTGGAAGGAATCTGGGGCTCATTATGAGCTGGACCTTAATACAGTGGTAATTCCACCTTGGAGAATTACTGTTATTACTGTGGTCTCTGGTGGAATTACCACAATACTAGAACTTAGCAGGAGCGTTCACACCCCACCGGCAGTAACAGTAATAATGTCCGGCAAAGTTACAGCTGAAAACGAGTATCTGGTGGTAATATCGCCCAGATACAGCAGTATTACTTTTACCGCCAGTATAGCCAGTGGTATTATCGCCAATGGAAATAATGTCATCACCGGAACAGGAAGCATGGCTGCAGCCATCTTGAAAAATGTAATCCACTCTCAATCTATCCATTCCTGTTGACATCCAGACACGGCGGTGGGGAAAATATCACAGGAGAAGGGAAAGGCAAGGCTACCGGAAATTAGGCTGTGGCATCAGAAGTTCACAGAGTCAGAACTAAATGCATTTGTGGATGAAGTTGTGAGCCACACAGAGGAACTGTATGGAAGCAGGCAGTACAAGACCTCTGCCCAGAGAAATCCTGTCAAATAGACCTACATCAGGGACAAGGTGGTGGTAGTGGGCAATGTCCCACGTGACTCTGAGGACTGCCCAAGGCGGTGGAGCGACTTGAAGGCCACATTCAGCAGCCTCATTTATGTATTTATTTATGTATTGGTTTCTTATAATGCGCTTAATACCAATACAAGTTTGGTTTCTAAGCACGGATCCGGGATTTAAACCTCTGTTGCTTTGCATATTTTGCTTCCAAGACAAGCATGTTGGCCCTGTTCTATCCTCTGTTCACAAGGAGGGAGAGTGCAGCCACAAGAGGTGGCACTGTGCAACCCACTCACCCTCACATCGTGCCCAGCTCCATCCTCCACATGGAGGAATTAGGGGATTGGGAGGAAGAAACTGGAGCAGCAATCAACAGTGATGGCATAAGTCTATCAGACCCTACTAATATGTTAATGTGCTGGCCAAAAGCATGTGTCCAACAGCATAGATAGCCATAATGGACATAATGTGCAACCACATGGCAATCAGTTCAAAGGCAGAGTGAGCACAGACATGTACTGGGTGAGGTGGGAACATTTAGAAATACACATGCACTATAGGTGAAATGTGCATGCAATCACATCGAAAAATGAGAAACACCCATGTGTGCCATGTGAACCCCTGTGCACCGACAACGTCATGCAATGTTGGCAGTCCAACATGCAACATGCATGCACTGTGCACACCCTCCGCAGGCACTACCTCCACCTACTAGTAGCAGCACTCACTGTCCTAAAACCACACATGGCCATCATGCAAAATATGTGTATGCAGAACAAACCCAATGTTGCATGAGTGTCTTGCAAGCCCACTGACATGTTTGCAAGATGACTGACATGCAAATAACAAGGGAGGTCCTGGGAGTCTCTCTGCCAGACATTAGTCCTGGTTGCGAGTGCTTTACCCAGAGTCTTTAGCTCACTATCTTTCACAGAGGAGAAATATCCTAAACATAACAGCATAGGCCACTGAAGCAGAAGAGGCAGGTACCTCCACTGCCCTGGACACCTCAATTGTAGCCAGTTCACCCACTTCCACCCCAGCACAGGTGAGACCGTTAGGCAGTGGGAGGAAGAGCAGGAGGGAAGCAGCAAGGCCACATGACGCCACCACCATGGCAACTGTGCAAGAATGCAGGTAAGCACCATCACTCCATTGGTGCCTAGTGGCCCCTCCACCAGCCATGCAGGTGGCACGTCAGATGCTGAGGCTGCCACAGACACTCCACATCCGACCTCTGTGGAAATCGATGAGGATGGAGTCCATGCCCTGCCACCCACACATCAGGACACTGACACCCCCTCCTCAACATCTAGGGATGTGCATCACCAGTCCCAATCCAATAATGACACACGCAGTGATGGCACCCACACTGATGCAGAGAAAGAGATCACAGGCTTCTGCTTGTCTTGTTTTAGCCCCATCACTCCCCATAGTACACCACGTGTGCCAGAACACAACCATGCAAACATTTGGCAAGTTGGGATGCCAGTGAGCAGCAGCAGGCCTCAATGGAGACACTGGCAGCCCAGAAGATGGAGCACATGCAGACCATGAGTGACTGCTTGCATGTATCGTGCCACAGGATTTCCCGTTCCCTCTGCCATTCACGTCTGCCATTACCACAGTTGGGAAGAGGATGAAAGAACATACAGAGGGCATGTCAGTGTTACGCTGACCTGGTCTCTGTGGGGGCATTGGGGCATGGTTGCGGCCCACCCAGGGATGAGTTTGCCCTCATCTGGCTTCTCCCTCTGCGCTTGTGCAGTTACTGCAGTAGTGCTGCTCAAGACTGCTCCTATGTAAATGTAAAGGAGGCATAAGTATGCCAGTCTGTGACCCGAGTTCCCTTTCAGATCCCGTCCACCTAGGGTGTAGTTCCCGTAGGTTGCGCTGCCCATGGAAGGCTCACCTGCTTATCTTGAATGATGAGCTCTCTGTCCTGCTACTTCCGGCAGGGGCGTTTGCTTAACTAGGACTGAGTTCCTTGACTGGTCCCTCTGTGTGGCTGTCCAGTCCAGCTGCAACTAATCCACTTCTCTCCAGGTGAATGTTTTTTGTTTGTATAGTCCGTTTTGCTTTCAACCTGTTTTACAGTGTTTGTTTCGTCTGTTCTGGCAATGTTGTTCGTTCTTTCCTTAATGTCTCTCTTTTGCTCTTTCCCCGTGTAGGTGATGTCGTGACCCGGCAGCTGTGAAGATGAAGATGGGAGCCGGACAGAACAGGGAACGAGTTCACGATGGTCCGACAACCGGAGAGTGACTTCTGAGGATGCGCATGTGGTCCCAATGCAGCCCAACCCCCAGCTGCTGAGTTTCAATTGTCTCACCTTGTCTTTCTGCTTCTTTGCAGGGACCGACTCAGTGGACGATAGGCGCAATGTTGGATGATGAGCACGGCACCGGAATCAGGGTCGCTGGTCTCCTGACGGTGAGTATGCAAATGCAATGAGATGGTAATCACTGGCTTCCAGAAGGTGAGTATGGAGATGTGATGAGATGGTGATTGTTGGCTTCCAGAAGGTGAGTATGCAGATGCAATGAGATGGTGATCGCTGGCTTCCAGAAGGTGAGTATGCAGATGTGATGAGATGGTGATTGTTGGCTTCCACAAGGTGAGTATGCAGATGCAATGAGATGGTGATCGCTGGCTTCCAGAAGGTGAGTATGCAGATGTGGCAAGATGGTAAACGCTGGCTTCCAGAAGGTAAGTAAGCTGGTCCAAGCGGTGGTGAAAATCACATTGCATGAAGATGCAAAGTAACGCGAAGCATGGATCAGTGTGAGGGCGGGGCTTGTATAGCCCTGGACTGTTTAGCCATGCCCTCGTGCAGCCTGGCTGGTCACACCCTGCCACAACTAATACTAGATGCACGTGCGAAGTGGGCCTTGGACGTTCCCAATGATCTGGTCTCCTTCATGAGACTGGCATCCCAGAGGTGCCAGGACAAAACCCATCTGGCTCCATGTTGTGCCCCATAAGGGGCTCTGGAGTGCCCCATATGCGGGCGGATGGGCAATAACTGTGTCCCTGTCTGAGTGGCCATGGCAGTCAGCTTTAGCAGAGTCCCTCAAATCCTGTATGGAGCTGGCTCTGCAGCATATCCAGGGCCACAGGTCCGAGCCTTCAACCTTTGCCCCCCCCCACAAGGAGGGTTGACTGCCAATACTGCAAGATGCTGCTCCCATTGCCAGCTCACATCTAAGGTGTTGGAGCAGACTTTCAGGGGCAAGAAGCATCGCAAGTTAGAATCTATATGGACATTTTGTACACTGCCACACGGGAAGTGGGCGGGGTTTGTGGGTTGGGGATGGTGTTTTGGTGAGGAGGAGGTGGGAGGAGAGGGTGTTTTCACACGTGTTCATTAAATACTAGTTCACTTGAAGCAATGCAAGGACATTCCTTATTGTGTGCATGTATTCAATCCATAAGGTGACTTCATACAGATGTGAATATCAATGTGCTATTCAATCCATAAGGTGACTTCATACAGATGTGAATATCAATGTGCTCAAACAAAATTGTCCATCAGTTTTTGCAGAACCAGATGTCCATCCCTACCCTCTTCCCGCTCCCTGCATGGCAGCAAAGCACCTGCACGTAGTGAGTCCTCCTCTTCTGGGGTTGGCATGTCCTCATCAAGGTTCATGGTGACTTTCTGCCTGAGGCAGTAGTTGTGCAGCATGGCACAGGATGGCATGAAGAAATTGTCTGATCTTCTCTGGCCTGTCCATCAAGGAATCTCTGGTCCGGTGTAGGCACAGAAAGGAGCCTTAACCAAGCCAAAGGTCTGCTCGATGCACAGCCTAGTCTGGACGTGTGCCTCGTTGTAGACCACCTCCTGTGGCATCTGTGGATTCTGCATGGGTGTCATCAGCCATGGTAGCCGAGGGTATCCAGAGTCACCGCCAAGGGTAAAGGTCATAGTTGTCAGTCACAATGCATTGTGCATGTGTTTCCTTTTACAATGGCATGTTTATAGGCACTCTGTACATGCATTGTACAAGTATTGTCACACAAAATGATTTGCCATCACAGTACTTGCATGTGGAGTCATTAACTCTGGGGGACAATTTGCTTTGACGTGTAACACCATGTGAAGAACTCAATGCCAGCTTTCTTCACTTCCAGGGTCTGTGATTGGCAGAATGTCATGGTGCCTGTGTTGGGCCTGGCGCCAACACAGGAACCTTGGGTTCTGTAGCGTGTTTTTGTTGCTGCTGTTTGTTTCTAGATCTTTATGTTTGGCGCTCATGCATGTGCCTGGATGGGTGATTGGTTGTGCTTCTAGAGGTTTGTGTTTTCTGCGCCCATACATGATGGCTTTACATACCTGGTTACCTGAGTACATGGCATTATTTCTGCCTGTGTTGCATTCTTGTGGTGAAGTATTGAACTATGCTATTCTATGTATAGAGATGTATAATGTAGCAGTGTGGTTCTAGTCCTGCTGTGTGTGTTGCTAGTCTGTTGGGTCAATATGCACTGGCGACTTAACTCTGCATTGTCAATCCTGTCCAAGTCCTGTGGGTTGGAAGCTGTCTTGTGTGGGGTGAAATGGTAGGGACATGTGCGAGACATGGCACAGGAGTGCTTCAATCACCTGCACAAGCACATTGGAAAATCTGTACTGGGACATGTCGTGCAGCATGCCCACAGTGTGCGGAAGGTCCCAGTTGCAGAAATGCATGACCGACACAAGCTTCAGCACTGGAGGTAAGGCTGTACTAATGTTGAACCTACTCTCCATTTCATTCTGGATCAGAGTGAGCAACTCAGCAATGGTCTCCCATTTCAGCCGGTACAGGGTGATTAGATGGTTTTCAATCAAGGTACTGGTTGAGGTACTGACCTGGGGTATGGGCGCTTGCCTTACATGACCTCTCCTCCTACTCTTCTCTGTGTGCTGTACCCTCTGCTGCTCTTCCAGCCTCTGCAGCTCAATGTGGAGAAGGATCAGCTGCATGCCCATCTTCACAACATCACAACAGCTAGTGTTGGTAAGTGTGTTTGGAGAAGGTGTGGGCCTTATGTGCGCTTCCTGAGTGTTTTGGGTGCCCCTGTGGTTTGCTTTCCATCACCTTTATGCATTTACTGCCACCTGAAGAGTGGACGTTACTGCACTGTGGTATTGGCGGTAATTTGGTGTTATTTCAAATTCTGAGACAGTGGAAATATCGTTTTTGTATCTCATCAGTAATTCTGCCAGCGGAATTAGTGCTGGAGCAAATTATGCCATGTGTTGGTGGTAATTCAGCCAGCTCTGATATCGCTGGGGCTAAAGTGGTGGTAATTCCATTACTGCCACTTTTACAATATACCGCCATACTCAGAATGAGCACCAAAGAAGATTACCACACTCCTCCAATTGAACAATAGAAACTACAGCAATGGGGAGCTATCTTCAAAGTATGTGGAATTCTGCAATGTACTCAGCTGTGGACATCAGTTCCCTTAATACTGCCAACTACAACAGCACATGAGGAGAACTAAATCTGCCACTTTCTGGGTAGGTTACAGGCAAGCACTCATGTGAAAACACATCCAAAGCTTCACAGGATTATTCCTAATCTGTTGTTATATGTTAAGCTTTGGTACTACAATCGGGACAACCAAAGGCCAACCGATGGCAATGAGGATCCTAGACATGATGCCACTAATACTGACAGAAGAAGAAGAAAACGCCTCACCATTTCTCCTCACAATAATAGTCAATGTATTGAATATCCTAAATTCTTCAAAACCCAGCATTATGGAGTGCTACCTCAAGAGTCATGATGGCAGCAGAAGTGGTAGAGTTTATGACAGAAGGAAATAACACAGGGCCTTCTTGGTTCTCAAAGCAGGACCTGCCTGTGCTAGCCAAGCAGCAGATGAATGACATTTGCAACATAAGCCAAGTAAATATGAATTCCTCTGAGTTCAGGAAAGGGTCTTCCCCAGACTGGAAGAAGCTGTAGCACTTAAGCAACACATCTGAGGAGGTCATTGTGGAAAAGGGGAACCTTCTTTGAAAGTGTCAGAAGGAGCAGTTTTTGGAGTTCTGGTGTAGTGGACCCCACGGCAACCCTTGATGATAAGGAGTGGGACAGGGATGAAGACACAAATGCAGAATTAACTTTTCAGGAATGCAAGTGTGAGGAGAGCAAAACTGTGGGCCCCTAAACCAGCTCTGAAGCAGTTGTTGGGTCGTTTCCAGAGACTGTTGCTGTTAATGTTTGTTGCCAGCAGTGCCACCTGCACAGCACAGGTACGTGTAAAAAACATATTGGGAGGGGTTGATCCCCTCAGATGAAATGCATTGCAGTTCATGGCAGCTGTTATTGACTGCATTCTGAGCTACTGACTGAGTGATGTTGGTGTTGTGGGACTAGTCTCTCATCACCCCAACCTCTGATTATTTGGACAATATAGTTCAGACTGTGGAAATAGCCAGTATTGGTGTGACCAGAGAACCCACCAGCCAGGAGGAACTGCAAAAAAGCCACTCATATTTTCAAAAGTTATAGTGATATCCAGCCCAATGGAGTCATAAGCTATATTTAAAGAATCGATTCTCTATTGTTGCTAGTCACATACTCATCAACCAGATAAACAAACCGATTAGCCTTGCCTCCATCAACTCCCAAAACATGGAGAACAGTGGAGAGTTCCAAAGTGAAAAGTCACAATTGTGAAGTGCTGGCATCTCAATGTTAGAGCAACAACAACCAATGAAGCGGACAATTGAATTTGTTATGCAGCTCTTTCAGAGTTAAACAGCAGGAACTTCAGGGGTCCAAGTTATTCCACCACCTCGTTTTATCATGGGCTCAAATGTGGAAAATGCTTACTGTGTTTACGGGAGAATCTCAGCTGATGTCTTGCAGAATAGTTCCCATAACCATCCCTTCACTTCAAATGCCGGGAAGCAGCTGCATCCCGAAACATGACGTGGCCTCAACAGTGGAGATTAAAGATCATCTACAAAGGACTTCCTTTCACTGTATCCTACTCTTTAGCTGTTCCCTAGACATTCAAAGGTGGGTGGACACCTTTCTGGGTCTGAATAGTAGAGGCACTACTGGCAGTCCTCGTTTGCCACCCCCTTCCATGGCAGTGTGGGCATAACTGATGAATTTATGACCAACATGGCACCGACAAGTAATGTGCAAATGCCAGGCACATTAATGTGCTGCCAAACAGCATTCATTCGTCTGCGACTCTTGACTATGACAACAAACAAGAAGTTCACACTTTGCATTTTCTCACAAACAGAACCAACAATGAGAGGGTTGTGATAAGAGGGCACGAGCTAAACAGGAAAAAGAGCCTCGGGTTGCCATTACTGCCAAGCAACCTGTATCTGCCTGTCCTATGCGTGCTGAAGCTGGACGTTTATATATAAAATATAAAACAAACACCGTACGCGTTTGGTCGGCACTCAAGTGTAAGGGGTTCTAACTTTCCTTCAGCAGTAATCCTTACATAAACATACCTTTTGTTAGTTATGGGAACTGTAAAATGACAGCTGGGCCCCGGGGCACACAGGTTGTACTCATATTAAACCAGATGCTCCCATAATTCACATTTGATATGCGATTTCTCTGCAAGTCCCCGCCTTCCCACTGAACATTTTAAAAAATGTGCCTGAAGAACTTAGATGTCAAGACGTTGAAAGATGGCTGTTGTTGCACTCAGATCTTAGCATCATATGGAAAATATATCTGCTTATGAATGGCTTCTGGGTGTTCACGTGTGACCCTGGCACACCTGCACCTTAACACGAATCATCCCGGCTTTTGGCATTCACTCTTGAAAATCCCAGAGCGGTTCAAAGTTGAAGCAGATGTTGATGATTGCCATCAAATCAGATACATTTTTACTTTGCAAAGAAATACTGCGAATTGGTTATGAAATAATGAGGTTTCTGTAGGTCTTTTAGGTTGGAAGAAAAGCCAATCACATTTCAAAATCAGCCGTTCATAAAATATTCCCTTGTCTTTATTAAGACATTATTTAGGCATGATTAACACATTGGCCACATCTCTTTAGCTACTGCATTAGTGGCGGCGCTCCCCTTCTGCTGACTGCTGTTTCATACTAGGCTACATCCACGTGCGAGCATTCACCATGAATCAAAAGGCAAGAAGCAGGGATTCTGCTCAGCAGTGATGCTATGGACAGTTGACCAAAAAGGCCCCCACAGAAAGAAGCTGAACAAGAAATGAGAGTCATTTTATAAACGTGTGAACATATTTGGACTCTATTTTGCCAACACACATGTTCAGCCACTCTTTGGGAGTCATTTAACAACTGGCAGAGAGGCACAACAAGGCGTGAAACAGTCATGCATGCCTTGCTATATACCTCTCTGTTAGATTGTACACAGGTTTTGCTGGTGGAATGCGAGGCATGAGGGGAAATTCATTTCCACCGGGTACTTCCCACTAAGCCTCGAAAATAGCTTCTTTTTACGGCTGCCCTTGTAAAACCAGTGAATTCATATCAAAACTGCCTACAATTTTCTAGCACAGCAGGTTGGTTTAAGTGAGTGAAGTTGAAGACTGAAGGGGGTGGGGGGTAATGAGCTCCCAATGTCCCAAGCAGATATACAATCGATGTGGGCATGCTAAAATAAAGGTAGTTGTGGTGGTACTTTGATGAATGCAAAAGTTCTTCTATGTATTGACATAGATACATTGCAGCTTCAAACAACATATAGAAGGATCTATGATTTACCAATCATTACATCTTGTGTGGGGCAAACCAGCAGAATGCTTATTCGGATAAAATGAATATGAATCCCCTTCAAACATACAGTCATGTAATGACGTGAGATTAGGAAGATGGCCAGACCAGATATCAGCACAATCACTTCTATCTTTGTGGACATTACAAACCAAGGGGATCACAATAAGAAAAGATGGGATCATATAAAGTTACAGAGGTCTAGGCTGGATGCCTCTGCTAATGCTGATGGAGACTTCCTGTAACTTGAAGGGACCCATAATTCACAGAGCGTCTTCCAGTAGGGTTTTGCCGCCATTATAAAACGCTTCTGTGAATTAGGCCAAATGTCTTGCTCTGCTGCTGGGGGGCTCCAGCCTCCAAATCTTGTTCTGTATTCCGTTCTTCAGGGGCCACCAATCCAAACAGGGGTCCTGTAACTATTCTGGATTCCCGCAGCATTGCAGCATTACAGCATTACAAGGGTTCCACAAACTGACACTTTAGTGTCCACCGGGAATAACCAGAACAAAATACAGGTTCCCTCACCCAGTTTTGTCGCTCTGAGCATTGCAGAATCTCAGGGATAGGTAAACCCTACTTGCAAGTCTTTATTAATTTGTGAGCTTCTGAGAACCATAACACAAGGCACTATAACCAGCGTAGGGTAGTTCATAAACAGGACATCAGGGAAAGCATTTCATGAGCAGCAGAGACAGGAAAGGGGAGAGATATCTGTAGGTTATACTGACCCCTTCACAAGTCTTCCATTGCTTCCTCTCCACTCCTGTCATTACCTCCCTGACCCACTGTTGTGGCTCCTTCTACAGCATTCTTGTCTTTCGTATCGCCAAAAGGGTTTACTGGAACCTTTCTTTTCTGGTTGCGTAGGTCTGTGCCTTCTGTGTCCACGTTGCACAATTCTCATCTCCTACCACCTCTCTCCTTGATCAATGGACTTCTCTCACCAACTCATTACCATGTTTACCATCTTGCGGCTCCTCCTCCTTACTATCACCCTCTCTGATGCATCCTCTAAACCCCTTTGCACTCCATCCTGCTCTCACCAAGAACTCCTGAGGTAAGATCACACTTCCTAGAGTTATTCTTATTATTCTTATTATTATTAGTATTGAGCGTGGACCTAGCTTCGAGAAGTAACAGAGCGCTTTACAGAGGTATAAAACAATACATATGCACAACAGAGTGCTTTTCAGAGGTATACAACAGTAAAGATGATTAAGGGGGTGCTTTTCAGAGGTATACCTCAATACAGATGCATAAGGCGATACTTTTCAGAGGTAACAATAGAACAGATATACAGCGGGTGGTAGGATACAGAGGGGCACAGAGGAGGGGTAGAGCAGTAAAGGGTGGCATAGAGGAGAGGGTCTGTCAGTGTCTAGCAAGTCAGGTGGTGTAGGGGGTGACGTGATGACCTAGGTGTTGAGGAGCAGAGACTCCAAGAAGAGTAGGCTCTTCAGTTCTTTTAGGAATTTTAGGCATTTGGGGGCAAGTCTGATGCTGACAAGGAGGAGGTTATATAGTCTTGAGGCACAGGCAAATGTGGTTTGTTTTCTGGTGCTTTCCTTTTTGCAGCAGTGGATTTCAGGTCTGCACATGTCCTGGCTTCTGGTGATGCACTGTCCGCTGGAGATGCTGACTTTTTCCAACAGGTATCTGAGTGACTTGAGGGTGACTGCCTTATAGATGATGCAGCAAGGCTTGAAGCTTATTCGGCTTTGCAGTGGGACCCAGTGAAGCTTGACGATGGCTGGGGTAATGTGGTTATATCTGCGTAGACCCTTGATGAGACCTGCGGCCATATGTAGGACACTTCTCAGGGGTAAAAGGGAGGATGATGGGAGTCCTTCAAGAAGGGCTTTGCTACATCCATCCAGGATAGGACCTATGCTTGAACAGTGGATCTAAAGCTGTCCGGCGGGAAGAAAGGTTTGAGAGGGAGAGCTGATTCCATGCTTTTTGAATAACCTACTTCATCTCAATAATGTTGCCACATATCTCTGATGTAATAACACCCGCTTTTCATGACACTACCTCTTCATGATAAGCCTATCTCTTCCTTCTTACTGAAACCACCTCCTCCTGGTCCAACCGTCTGTTACTTCCCCAAATGTAAACACACCTTCTATTCCATAACCACACCACCTCATCTTCCAATAACGTCCACACTAACATGTACTGATGTAGTCAACTCCTCCTCCTTCCCAGTTGTTACCAGTCTTCTCGCAACTTGTTCTCCCCTGTCTCTATAACCGCCTCCATTTCTCTTGCTCCAACTGTCTCCAAATCTCTCTGCTCTCTGACTATCTGAGAAGTTATATAAGGCCTGGCACTAATGTGGGATTTAATATGTGAGCCTGGAGAGCTGTGCTCATTTGGAGCATGCCTGGCTTCATTCACTGTGCATTAAATTAGAGTTTGGGTGGGTAGAGTATTTTCAGCACTATGTCGATGCTCCCTATGGTGTTCATGGGCATCTGGTGAATTTGTAGGTCCACAGACCTGGATGGGTTGATGACCAGGGTGGATTATTTCACAGACCTGAAAAGGGTGCTCTGGGTGGGGCTTGCTAGATGCCTCCTAAGGGATTTTGTGCCCATAAGTGGGTTTTTGTGTGGTACCTTATTTGGGAAGGGGCTTTGATGGGCTCTTGGTAGACCAATAAATCTCCTGTGTGTTCCCCTAAGGGCCCCCAATACATACATCCTGTTGGAAATATATACCAATTGAGAATGGGATTTGATATGTAAGTGCAATGAGTTATAAGGTCATAGCTGAGTTCATAGCTATGTGAATACCACCATCTATACCTCCTAACAACTGTTAAATCCATATCTGTGTCTTTTATGTTTTCTTTTTAATAAGATATGATATGATATGATATGAAATGATATGATATGATATGGCATTTATAATGCCCCTATACACAAGTGTTTCAAGGCATGACAAGGCAAAGGAGGAGGAACAGAGGGAGGACAGACAACGATCCTACTAGGCCAGGTGTCATGCAGATCACACAAGTGCATGGAAAGTGGAAGGAGGAGAAGTGCGAGGGAGAAAGGGCAGAGGACAGTGCAGTACATGGGGTAAGAAAAAACAAAAAAAAATTAAACAGTAAGTAAAAGTACGGCCAGCAGGTGGCAAGTACAGGGATAAGTGCCAACACCAGGTGTCAAGTGCTGGCAGTGGGACTGTAGGGATACAGACACAATCCCCAAGTGTGGGGTTGCCAGGAAGGCAGTTCAGGAGTGCGACTGGCAAGGGACGGGACCTGGGCCCGAGATCAGAGGGTGACCAGGTAACCAGTGCAAATTCAGTGTCAGCAGGCAGACAGCAAGGGAGAGGGGGGAAAAAGCAGAAGCAAAGAGAAAGGTTTTGAGGTGCTTCTGGAACCGAAGATGATTCTCCTCAAGTTTCAGGGAGGCAGGGGGGCTGTTCCAGAGGGAGGCTCCAGCCGAAGAAAGAGATCTACCATCAACTCGTTGCTTTGAGAAGTGACTGCCCTGAGGGAGTTTGAAGTAGATGAGCAAAGAGCTCAAGAAGGAAGGTATTTGGGGAGAGTTGAAGGTAATGAAGCCCCAGGCCCCAGAAGTCCTTGTGGACGATGCAGAGAGTTTTGAACGTAATCCTCGCAGCCACTGGGAGACAGTGCAGAGATTTTAGTCCTGGAGAGATACTATCCCTGGGCTTGAGGCCAAGGGTAATTCTTGCGGTCCTGTTCTGGATAAGTTGCAGGGGGTGGAGAGTAGAAGCAGGCAAATTTAAAAAGAGGCTATTGCAATAGTCCAGCCTAGAGAGAACCAGAGCTCTGGAGACCATGAGCTTCTGGGGGAAGAAGAGGAAAGGAAGAATACCTCTGAGGATGTGCAGCTGGTAGTATGACTTCTTAGAGATGTCAGAGATGTGAGGAGAGAAGGAAAGTGTAGAGTCGAAGATGACCCCTAGGTTATTAGCCTTACGGTTGGGAACAGGAAGAGGGCCAAGGGAAGCCGTCCAGAGAGCTACAGTAAAGGAGGGCGCGGGTGTGCTGATGAGGAGATTCTCAGTCTTACTGGCATTAAGGCAGAGGTCATTGGTAGCACACCACTCCTGGATAGCAGAAAGACAGTCAGAGTTGAGGGAAGTAGAGGTGGAGGCTGAGGGTAGCCTGAAGATGAGCCGGGTGTCATCCACATAGCACTGAAAGTTGGGGCAGAGAGCGGCGGTGCAGTGGCCCAGGAGTGCCAGGTATTGGTTGAACAGCCAGGGAGAGAGGTTAGACCCCTCAGGGACACTGCAGGTTGAGAAAAATGATAGCAGAGAGGAAGGACCCAAGTTGCAGCTAGGAGGGCCGGTCGGAGAGGAAAGAAGTTAGCCACTTTGGAGCCTGACCAGTGATATCCAGGTTAGCATGGAGACGGTTGAGCAGGATAGCATGGTTGACAGGTGACAGGTGTTTTCTTGTTTAATGTGTTTGTGTGAGTGGAGGTATGAGGTATGTCTTTTTATTATGCAGTTTGTGCATGGTTGGGTGGTATTCTATTGTGCATGTACTTGTGTGTGGCATGTATGTGTGCATGTGTTTGGTGTGTGAGGGTATGTGTGTCTTTGTGTAGTGTATTGTTTATATGCATATGAATATAATTGTGTGTTTTTGAGTGTGTGTGTGTGTGTGTTTATGACTTGTGTGCATTTATGTCTTTTGTGCTCTCAGATTATCTTCTGTCCTCTACATTTTAACAATGATTTTGTAGGTCGCTGTGTGTGTGTTTGTGTGAATGTTGGGGGCGCCATTGATCTTGTACACTGGGCAGTAATTACTGCAGTACAAGATTTGTTCCCCTTATGTATGAATTTCAGTTTAGTTATTCGCTGTATTCATGTTGTGATAGTGTATCATGGTTCATCTATGTGTGTGTGTGTGTGTGTGTTTGTGTGTGTGTGTTTGTACATGTGTGTGTGGTGGAGTGTGTATGTATATGTATGGTGTATATTATGCATGTCTGAATGTGTGTGTTTGGGTTTGCATCTTTGCATGTGTATTTTTGCATTGGGATCTTGTGCTGTTAATGTGTGCTTGTGTATTGGGGATGTGGAATACATTGAGTAAAACATTAATGGGGCTGAGGTAGTGATATAATTAGTGATTATACAAGAAGCAGCATTGTAATTTGCCCCAAGTCACTGCCCAACATGGATCATGCAAAAGAGGATGAACTAGTCACCAGCTCTATGTCCTTACGCAGAACGAGCGAGGCAGTGCCACCTGCAGGCCTTCTTCCACAGCACATTTCCCTGCCCCAGGTGCAAATGTGTGGAAGGGTCCCCTCAAATCCTGCTACTCCTACTGCTCCATGATAGTGTGTCCAATAAAGGAATGTTGTGTACACCACTGAGTGAGAGATACATTAGAGGGCTTCACCCACAGCATCTCCGCTTGTCACAACAAAGAGGATTTCTGTGTATCTAGTACCCTGGATGTGCTGCTGCCTCTCCTGCATGTTCATGTGGTAAGTTGCTGTGAGGTTAAACACAACTGTGTGTTTGAGAGGCAAGGTATTATGTATGTGTGGATGTTTGAAAGATAATTCAAATGATTATGCACATGTGTGACTGAGATAGTTTGCATGTGTGATGTTTGCATGTGAAAGGATTAGGTGAGGTTGTCTGCAAGCATTGGTTCATGTGTATGTGTGGATGGGGGATATGGGTATTGTGCCCAATCGCAGGAATTCTCTTCTCCCAAGGGGGAGCCCCCCCCCCCTATGTGGCTAAGGGGGTTTGACTGCTCCACAACACCCTCTCTATGGGTTGAGGCTAGTGAGACCTCACTGGGAGAGACTCCCCCTTTGGGGACAAGGACTCTCGATCCTCGGAGGAACTCTCTAGGACACCTTCCAAACATAACGCTTCAAGTGAAGTATGTGAAGAAATTACCAGGATAGCCTATTGTCAGCTGAAAACTGTAAATAGCCCTAAAAAGGTAAAGGTATCTGTTACTGGGATGAGGAGGCTGACCTATGGAGGAAAAGAGATTATGACACAAACAGAGAGAAAGGACTACAGGCATCCGCCGGGCAAGTCCCATGGCTACGTAATTTATGAGTGGTTAGGAGAGTGGAAGCCTGCAATTTACAAATCGACTCGCCAGCATACTAGGATGAGAGACTATGTATGTGGCATCCTGTGGTGGCAAGGAAGCAAACATCTGAGACTGGTGTGCAGCATCTGGGAAGCAAAGATGAGAGAGAAACTAAATCTTATGCATGGTGCCCCAATCCAGAGAGAGATAGGGAGCATAGTGGTGGGGAAACCGCAACCAGCTTGTGGTGGTCCGGGCATCCCTTGAACAATGCAGAGACCGCTCTGAAACAACAAACACAAAACCTATCAGTCAGTGAAGCACTAAAAAGCAGTCCTTTCTGACAACATGAAGAGAAAGGAATATAAGGAACACCAGACACCAACCTGACAAACCCGATAGAGGAACTACTCATGTTCCCCATAAATCCAGTGACTTTATCCGTACCAACTACAGGTAATGGGGAAAACGGGAGACAGGAAAGGGAATGAAGATCATTATCAGAATGCTCATGCTCAACCTAGTCAGGATGAGATATTGACTTGTGGAGCAGTGCATGAGAATCGTTACTGGAAAACTTGTACTTGTCCTAGTCAGGATGAGATATTGGCTAGCAGAAAAGTGAATGAAAATCTTTACTGGAATGCTCATATTCGTCTGAGTGAAGATAGGATATTGCCTTACAGAGAAGTTAATTAGAATCATTACTGGAGTGCTCATACTCGTCCAAGTCAGGGAACAAGAAATAACATATTGCAACACAAAAGTATGAATGAACAACCATGTTGCATTGTGGATACTGATGTTAGATACGATATAAGAGATTTAACTAAATAGGAACAACAGAATGTAAAAGAAAAGCTTGAAGACAAGGCTAAACTAAAGGAAAAGTAGAAAGGCCAGTTTTGGAGAGTAATTAAAGACTGTGCATTTTATAACAAGAACTAGAAAGGAATAAAACGTTGTAAAAGAAAGGAGATACAGAAGTTAAACAATTCTTTAAAGTAACAGTATGAGTTGATAAAAGTGGTCACAAAGAACTACTGAAGATAGTTTATTGAACTGGACCTTGTGAGAAACAATTAATCAGGAGAAGGATGTCATTCTCCTGTCTGTTCTTATTATAATAGTTGTAGAGTCAGAGAGGGTTAGTTTGGATGATGGACTGGTTCAGTTAAGACTTTGTCACTGGCAACTGATGAGCACCTTTGTTAGTTGTGCTAAGTAGAGAAACCCCACAGATAGGGAGAGATAGGCATGTATCCTTTATTTAACAAAGCTCTCAGTGAAAATGGAAATTCAGTGTCTGCATCCTTCTTCTGACCTGTCACAGCATCTGCAAGTGTGTAATATGAAGTTACTTTCTATGTGCTGGAGAAAGTTTGGTACCAGGGACTGGGTCAAGTCCAACCAGGAGCAGCATCAACAATTATTGGCTTACCAGATGTGGGTCTGGCAGGAGCAGGCCTATGCTGATTCTGATTAAGAACTATGGTTAAATATATGAGGGCTGTACCAGCATATCTGGGGTAAGTGCTTAGCATTTTGGAAAGAGCTATCATTATGTTAAAATGGCATGATAGTATGGTGCCTTATATGTGCCCACAGCCAGCATGACGACATATTATAGAGTGTCATCCTGGCCAATATTGTGATCATGAATATTACGGATATGGTAAGCATCAGTGGGAAATATTGTGGCAGCAGTATCGTGCTTGAGTAAATGCTTAACATGCCTTTATTGCATATATTGGGTCCAAAGGCACCATGCATTTGAAAGTGCCATTTTGTTATATGCTTGGGCATGGCCAGCATGATCAAATATTTTACAGAAGATTGATTGAATGTATTGTGGGAATCGCTATTATGAACTGCATGAGTGTAAGTGAATTTTATTGGGGAAACCGGAATGCAGCTTGAAAAATTGTTTAACGCAGCCATGTTGATTTATAATGTTGGGCAGATGCATCATGTATTGATGCATCATGTATTTTGGAATATAATAGGCCAGAGCCAGCATGACCAAATGTGTAAAGGGCCAAGTTGGGCTATGTTATCGCCATAGGTGTCATGAAAATGTGCTTTATAGTGGCACAATGGCATATAATCATGCACAGCCAGCATAAGCACGTTTTTTGCAGGAACCTTTTGGCATATATTGTGGACATGTGTATTGTATAGTGGTATGTTGCTAAATGTTTGGGAACAGTAACAAGAACCAGCATTCAGCATCCAAGTTGAGCTAGTGCATAATATCCCATACTGGCATTTTTTGTGAATAGACGCATCATGTATTTTTAAGACGCATGCTGTGTATATATATTTATGGACACAAATGAATTGTGAAAGAAGCAGTCACGCTCCACTTAATGAGGTGGCGTGCAGACTCAATCTCTCCTGTAGGGATATATATACATATATAACTCAATAAATGCAAGGGTATTTGATTTTATGTACCTAGTTTGTATTCAGTACTTTACAATCAAATCATACATGTTTATTAAATATGTACGTTATTCATATTGAGTCCTTGTCAATCAAAGGTATGCACTGTTATAATGAAAACAGTTAAAGAGTTGACATTAAATTCTAAAATCATCAATTTCTATCTTTTGTATTGTAAAACCACATGTGACATATTTTGGGCTCCACTCTTTTTCAAAGGCAGAAATTGTAGAGCAATTTTATTAATCTTATCTATGGTGTGATGATTTTTAATATGAGTTTCCCCCACACAGTATTGTAAATACTCCTTGAAGGTGTGAATCTCAAAAAAGATTAATAACAGCATGTAAATCACTAATTCTTAATGAGTTCTTATGCCAATCTATTTGACGCTGATTCAAGTGAGATGAGAAGGAAAAACACACAAAAAGCGAATTTGTGGATACAAAATCTCAATTGCAATTCCAATCTGATCAAAGTGAAAAGAATATTCTGAAAAATGTTTGTTGAATAGATTTTTAACAGCACCAAATATGTACATCAGAATAAAATAAGAATGAGTGTGTCCAGATTCAGTATACAATTAAAACCAACACAAGGGTCATTGAACATGTTCTTCAAACATTTAAAGGATTTGGAAGTAATGAATCCTTCATAGCATTTGATTTCTGTTGTACAAGAGTTTAGAGCTAAGTTTTGGCTCATTAAATACACTTGATTTGCAACTTCATGCGTGAATTCATCATGAAGTGGTGTTGTTACGTCACATTCATATCATGTCATGACATTGCATACACAATATGCGAGTCCGTGACATCTACTATATAATTTAAGTATTCTGTCTAGAGATTTCTAACTGTGCCTTGGCATCATAAAGCCTAAAGGAAACAATGTGCATGCATTCATTAATTTGTGTTACTTTTGCTCCAAGTAAAGTACACTCCAAATTGTGTCATTACATCATACAGCACATGGTGAATATGCAATTGCATCAGAAGATACAATGTATCACATTTTCACAGGACCTTTGACAAGATGTTAATATATACTATAGAAAGAATTATTGCCAAATTACATACAATTTACAAAGCAAGTTAACAGAGCCATCATGAATACACATAAATCATAATTCTGCTCAAAATATGTGTGATTTCTACAATTATTAAAAACAAGTTATAGCAACTAAACAATTCAAGGTGCAAGACATGTAACTGTTTTTATTTGGGTGGTGACCAATATGATATAAAAAACATTATACAAGTCACACAGCTGCATTACCTGATTTTAGTAAATTATGTTATTATTTAATAGAGTGTGTTAATAGGTGATAAAGGCTGATCTCGTTTAGTGAAACGTAGAAATATATGTTCTCCCTCATTCTATTAGGAGGATTCATGTCATAACTGATGATATCTAGTTACACAACAATAGTTAGTAGAGGTTTGGGTAGATAGAGCATGAAAAACCCATTGAAATTCAGTTAAAAAAATAACTTGTTAATAGACAAGTTGAGCAAATTCATTTCAACAAAAAAACTCTTGTAATTTACAAAAAAAAAAAAACTGTTAATGTTCTGGTTTAATGCAACACAGCCTGAAAAATGTAGTTGTTTGTCGGTTTGCCACATTAACTATAAGCATCTGTTTCACAGCCCAGGAGGTCATTGATATGTATGCCTGGTTGAAACTCCCCAAACTCTCCTGCAAATCCCCATGGGGTCAATTACCAGATCCAGGTGAATACTCGGGAGAGATCCAAAGAATGCTGATGCCTGAATTTCAGTCATGATTTATGAGCGTACAACTTTTGGTTGTTGGTGGACTCTGTATTAGTCTTCTATCAAAGATGTGGGCATCCCCAGCAGTTTCAGCAATTTGGCAGTGAACTGTGCAACATTTACATAGAATATTTCGCTACCCCGCCCACATTTGGCCTTTGGCTTTGAGGACATCTTAATTGGAGGTGCGTATTACCTCACACAATACAGATACTGGCAACCCCTTTTTCTAAAGGAGATAGTGCTCTGTGCCCACTTACTATGATTACCACCACAACCAACTCCAACAATGTTTCCAATAACCCAAAAATGTTTGCTTACCCCAAAACAATTCAACTGCTTGTTTTGTGCATCAGTGTGCCCATTCAACCAAGCTGTCCCATTGCAAATACCGTCTCCAGGATACTGCTTAATGCATTCAAGCAGGTGATGTGTTAGGTCAGACAGCCAACCAACTTGCCACTTTTTCCTTACCACCTCAAAAATAAATGTTGGCACTGCAAAATGTACTCTTCCCCCAAATAAATCCAACTGCTTTTTTTTGTGTTTGAATCAAACAGCTGGCCCAACACAAATTCCACCTCTGGCCAAATGATCAGTCTAGACAAGCAGGTGGGGTGCTTCTGTACAGGAGGGTGGAGGGACCTCTGACGGGCCCATGGGATCAGAGCTCACCCTCAAGTACTTTAAGACAAGATAGCTGCACCTTGAGGAGGATGGGGTGCAGGATTCTCTTACTCCAACACCAATCAATAAGGACAACTCAATGGCTTGGCAAAGGGAAGTCCCTTTAATGACAAGTACAAAAAACAGGGAAACAATGGAAATCAACAGTGATGCGATCGCCCGTCTCACTTCAACTTCCACAATCTTCATTCAAACAGCAATTTTTATAGGCAATATTTGTCATCATTGATGTGTAACACTCGAATGTTTGTCATGCAAGTCTATTGATTGGAAAAGGTAACTTAAATATAGGTACTATAACTGTATATGGTAACAGAGTTTGAGGATTGGATAACTCTTATCGGGTGGGCGTCTACGGCCATCCCTCTACATCACTCTTGCTAGACGTCACTACAAGTACAACGTCCCATTGGTTCTACTAGATATAGGATCCGAGATTATTTGGTCCATTGTGATTGGGTCGGTTACACCCCTAGGCATAAATCTCCTACTTTAATTAGCAGCTTGCAGACTGGTTACCCAGATGCGGCATGCCCCAGTGTTCACCCTGCCTCCCTTTCATCAATCAGTACTTTAGGGCTATGTGTCAATTATTTGGCTGAGGACGGCCTTGAAACTGTAGCTTATCAGGGAAAGTTATGGCATCCTCTGCTTTTGTGTGACATCAGACATTGGTACCTCTTTGCGCTTGGCTGGTCACGTGTCAGTACACCGTGAAGCTGCTTCATTTTCCATCTATTTGCGTATTTGATTCTCTCTTAGGCCTCGCCACCTGCCTGGGCCTCCTTATCTCGACCTTCACGGGCAGGCTGCTATGTTCTTAAGTTTCGATTCTTCAGATTTGCCGCTCTCCTCCCTTCCTTCGGTTGACCTTGAATTCCTAGGCATGAGCTGTTTCTTGCTAAGTTTCGATTCCGCTCTTTCATCTCACTTTGTGCTGGTATATGAATCCTGGCCTGTTTGGCCCCTACCATCCTGAGCTTAATTCTGCTTTCATGTAAAGTGTAGTCGCAATTGTATAATGTGCTTCGTTGAGGTAGATATATAGTTGGCGCTTGCCGCTGTTTTCTTCTACTAAGCTTATCAAGCTGTACTGTTTTCTTAGCTTCTTGCATTACAAGCCTATGTACGGGCGTTAGCTGGTTGCATATTTTCATCCTGCTTTATGGTTGTGTTTCTTTATATTTTGACATCGTCTTAACTTCTATGACTGTGATGTCTTTATTCATGGTGTTTCGTATTAGTGGGTTATCTTTTGGTTGTTGTTTGTTCATCTGTATGTCTGCCGGGGACCTCGTAATGTCACCATTCGCCTTCGATTAAGGCCCTTTGGGTCTCTTCTGGGACAGTTTGAATGTAGTCTTCATGTCGTGTCAGGTGTTGGCATAGTTGTCTCAATGGGTACCATGCTGCCCGTGGTTGTCTGGTTATTGGCAATTCCACAGGTATTTCTCTTCTGAGCGGCACTGGGCAGAGCCCCAGTGTGGATCTCTGTTGGTTTATTTGATCCTCATATGTCACATATCTCGGCAAGTATTTTCCTGGTATTTCAAAATGGGTGGCTGGAGTGCAGGCCATATCTGGGACCTCTTCTACACTCCCCCCTCTGGTCAGTTCATCAACCACTTCTGCTTCCTCCTTTGTATTCACCTTACTTTGTTCTTCTGTATTCATGTCTTCTTCATCTTCTGGGATTATACAAGATGGTGCGAAGGAGTGTCTCTTTGGTGTTCACATTTATATCACTCCTTTCAAACTTCCTGCTATTCTTACATGTTCATCTTTGTTCCAGGTCATTAACTGGCATTGTCCATTTGGGCTACAATAAATCCATTTTCCTTCTTACTTTCTTCGTTTCATGGGATACACACAGTTTGTTCCTTCTGGCACAAATTTGCTGGCCTTCATAAAGTCTCTTATTTCTTTATCAGTCACGTCTCTGGGCTTCCAACCTGGTTTGACATTGATCATGATCTTCATCCCAATGGCTTTCTTCACAGTTTTCTGGTATTGTGAGATAATTATCTTGATAACACATAATCCTAATAGTATCATCAGCAGCAGGGCTCCCAGGAACTTGAATATGTCTGCCATTCATAGTGGGACCCATGAGAAAAGTGATCCAAACCAGCTGTCATCATCTTCGTCAGTGTCATCGATTATCTGGTCTGTAGCTTCGTTAGCATGTCTATGGCTTCTGTTAAGGTTCCATTTTCTTCGTCATGAGAGGGTATAAATGTGCAACGTGATTTTCAGACTTTTGCACAAACTCCTCCATCCATCGCTGTGATCATGCCAAGCACATATCTGTTCTGTAGAGTCATCAGTCGGATTGCTCTTAACTCTTCCTTGATTGCGTTGAATCCTTTTATTGTCGAGTTGATGGTTTGCAGTAATTCCCATCTGGTGATTTGCAGCCACTTTGTATTTGCTTCAACCTTGAATCTTGGCATGATGATCGTTGTGAACACAGATGAGGTGACGCTGAAGAGCCTGTGCTCATACGGGATTTCTTGGAATGCTTCTTCTGATTTGGCAGAAAAGTAATTCTCTCTTTTCTTTAGGGATACCAGCTCCACAGATCTCCTTTTCCTCAGGTGAGCATCTGCTTTTGGGAAATTGTCAATATTCAGGTCACTTTTCAGGATCACTAGTGCAGGAACGTGGGCGTTCACTATTGTGCATATGCCTCCCCAGTTTTTTGGTAGTCTTATGTATGCCTTGGATCCACATGCCCAGTAATGATCCATAATTACTGCGGTTCCATGAGTCATTCCTGGAGCCTCAAAAATGTGTCCACAGTTCAGATTCTCTCCCATCTTCCTCGTGCCATTGTTCCTGAAGCACAATTTGGGCTTTCCAGTTGCACTATCTACAGCGGTCCTCCTCTGTCTTCAGCCCATGTCAGTAATCTTGTCAGTTTCAGGCATACAGGTTTGCACAACCACTGTGAGTTCTCTATTGCTTCCTTATAGGCTCCAAAGACCATCCATGCTGGGCAGATCACCACTCCTTCTTCCTTCTTCCCATCCGTTTGGTGAAAGCACTGTTCTCCAAATCTGCATTTGGCCTCTGTTCTTCCAATTGTGAAGTGTTTTGACCCATGCTGAATCAATAGACTGGGTAGATGTGGGGATGAGCTGCCGCCGCCCATCATTCCGTCCCAGAGTCCAGGAGAACCACGCAGTTGTGCGCATACCTAAAGCACCAGGGGTGAAAGGTGGTGCCAAAGGAAAAATAGCAGCACCTGTCAGAGCAAAAGCGCTTTTAAATCACCTCTGCTTCTTTGAGGGCAAGCTCCAAATGTCAAGTTCAAACATTGCAAGATAGCTAATACCGGAGACCTTTGTTCAAAAATCCGTTTTACTGATGTCAAAAAGTTGCTGAAATCATGGGCACAAGACCACTCTAAAGATTCAACCTTCTTGTGGGGGGGTTCCAAATACCCACTCTAATGTAAGGATGCCTATCAAAATAATAGCAAAAATCTCCTATCAAATTCAAGACAACTCAAAAATGGATGCAGTACCGACAAATTCCACAAGGCGGCACTAGTGGTCTAAACTCTGACAGGAGAACTGGCTGACAAAGGGACCTGAGTCAACTGGACTTCAAAGCCTGTGGGTTAATTAAAAAATCTTAGCCACCTGCTGTTCCCAGAGGCCAAGAGGCTGAGAACTCTTAACACCCCAGAGACTCAAAACAGGAGGCAGGATATCACATGGCCCTTCTGAGTGAGAGGGAGGGGGTCTCCCCTTCAGCCTGGATGAGAGAGACAATATCCCTTTCAGTTGAATGGGGTATGTTAATTTTGAGTGTTTCCTGTCAACAGCCCTCTGCCAGCAAGGAGAGACATGTGATCAATGACCCACCCAGACTTCTGGAGGCGGACCCAAACACTTTGGGGAGTTGAATTGCAACAAATATATATTTTATAGAAACAGCGATAACTTATTGTAACCAAATGACAGGAATGTACAACTTTGAGAGTCTTAGTATGAAAAATGCCCTCACGATTTGAGTCCAAACTCCAATTTGTACCATGTTCTGGGGCAAAACCCTGCTAATTATGAATACTGTAGACACTGTATTTAAGCTAGAGACATGGAAAGTTACTGGGATATATGTGGAAGGGAAATGTACCTTTGTATAATTTTTGATGAAAATCCCATATTGCGAAACCCACTAAAATCGAAAATAAGTTGCCGTTTTTGAAGGCAAGCTCCTAGGAACGCCAGAGTCGGAACTGAGACTACCTTAATCAAGGTGTAATATGTACATGTAATGTCAACCACTTGTGTACCTGGGAAATATGTATTTGGATCAGAAATAGATTTGTGTGCACATTGACCAGGGGAGTGTCATTTCTGTAGGTCATAAAAATGACATCACTCTGACACACTATCTCTTCCCAAATCAGGGACCAAATAATCTATTGACCTATCAAATCAAGAGAGGGGCAGGCTCAGTTATGCCACGCACACACCCACTTCCAAAACACATAAAAAGAGACTGCTGGGACAGGTAGAGACATTCATTTTCCATTTCTGCGGAGCATTTTGACGGCCGACATCCCATCCAGACAGAGACCAGAACCAGAGACCCATAGACTACAGAACTTTGAACCTAGAAGGCCCACTGCAAGCAAAAGTATTCTCATCAGGCCTTCAGAATCCAGCAAACCTAACCAAACTATTCAACAGCTGGGCGAGCTGTTTGAATTCTTTGCCAAGACCTTTTGCCGGAACTGGAGACCAGACCCAGACCATTGTGAGCAGAACCAGAGATCTGGATCGCTGTGAGCAGAACCGGTGCCTGATTGACCCGCCGAGCAGAGAGAGCCGCCGCTGGACGTGTTGACCAGATCCGTGACGAGGCCCATTCATTTCAAAATTAGGAGTGAGTATCCACCAGAAATGTGCAGAACCCAATCTCTTAGTTAAAATAATCTAATCCAAACTATTTTAACCTGAGTAGAACTGCCTCCTAGAATCGTGTCATTCTGTCATCTTTAAAACTGAAAACTGTCACCTGTCAATTCTGCAGCTGCAAGCTGTCACCTGTCATTTTGAGTTTCCTTTAAATCCGAAAAACTGCCTTCACAAAATCATCCGTATCTCTGGAACCGTTTGTCCTAAGAACGAGATTTAGAATCTAAGCTTTCCAACAAGCCTAAAACCGACTTCCTACTCCTTATACTTTTACCGCAATCGCGATTCACGCAAACTCGCAAAATTTTACACGATTTGCGATTTGGCCTGATTTCGTCATCTGTAAAAAGATAGCCGCTTTTGCCTGAACTGCTAAAATTCGTTTGCAACCTAATAACCATCCCTGAACAATTGTTAGGGCTGACCTGAACTGATTTAAAGTGTCTACCACTCACCCTGAACCTCCTATAGGGAATTAAAAGCAATTTTAGCATTTTTCACTTCCTTGCCACCACATTACAAAGCACTCTTGTCCGTGTTTTAAAAAGCATACATTTTGTCTAAGCTTGCCGGGGGGGGAACCGAATTCCGTATTGTATTTGATTGTATTCCTGAAGACTGTGTGTGTTACTTCCATCTCCTTGCATTGCATATAGGGAGGGGGAGGGTGAATTGCCAGAGAAAAAGTGATTATCTTATCTTTTGCTAAAATCATATAAAGTATTTCTGTAGTGCATTTTATTCCTCATTGCTTTTCCCTTGAAACCATAAAAGTATTTTTGCGACCTTATCCATCCTATACTAACACCTCATTGATTGTAAAGAAGTGTGCTAGTGCCAGATTACCCATTGTTGATCAACATTATATCCATAAGTGTGATATCAATTATTAATTTATTATAAATGTGTGATACATATCTTGTTAATTTTTAAAATAAACCTTTGAATTTGCAAAACAAACCTACTTCTTGGCTCAGTGGGGTCAGGGGGATTCTAAGAGGGGGGCGTTATACAAGGGTTGTCATCCAGAGTACTGAACTGGACATAAAAATACATCAATAAGGGTTTTCCTCAGCATCCCAGACTAGGCAGTGACTTAGCTGTAGTGTTGATTGAATATCGCTTACAAAGTGGGGGCTCGTAGCCGGAGATTCTGGGTCAGATCTATCACTTGTGCAGATTAATACAGTGTGCTAACTGACAGGAGACATACATCCGGTCAGATCACCACGCTGTGTTACGCTGTAAAGCACTCCTCAAAGGAACGCTCTAAGGAAACGGTCTGTTTTGCAAAAATAAAATACACACTTCTGTAAGTCAGGAAGGAACTCAAATTCCAGAATGACAGCACTGGTAGACATCAAAATAGCCAGAGAGCATTTCTTACATAAGCTATTTGTGAGAGGTGAGTGGACTCATCAGGACCAAATGGTCTGGTTGCAGGCAATCGTGCAACAGGTCACTGAAACAGGGTCAGATATATGGAGAGATCAGGGTCCCTTACATGTGGCCCTGAGTGAACTATATATGGCCCCCAAAGCCAAAGATGAACATAATAAGATTGCCAGGATAGCGGCATATTTGTACCTATATATGGGAGCCATGCAGGACAAATGTGCTGAAGGCCAAGATCTGGCAAATAGGCAACAGATGGCGTTAGAGAATGCCCAATATGATCTGGACTCTTCTGAGCAGAGGCTTCTCAGGAGCCAGGAGTCAGAAAAGGACACCAGACAGTACATCACTAAAATAAAGGAGGATATGGATGTGCTGCAACAGGAAAAGGCTGACCAGGATACCAGATTTATGGCCTTGCAGAAGGAGTACCAAGAAGGTTTGGACTCCCTACTGCAGAGCCAGAAAAAGCTGGAGCAACAGTTAGACTTCAATAGGGCATGTGCTGAGCAGGTAGTCACTCTGCAAAGCCACCTAGATAGGGAGAAGGCAGAGAGCCATAAACTGATTTTGAAAGACCTGGATACCCGGGCAGAGTTTAACCAGGAGCGCCAGAAAGCTGGTGCCTTCCAAAGGCAAAGGGACGACCTGGTGGCACAGATGCAGGAAAGGAATACCTTAGGCCAGGAAGTCTGCCACTTAAAAAGGAAAATGGAAGAAAATCACCTGGCCCTCCAGGGACTGGGTGACCTCCAAAAAGAACACCAGAACTTGTTAGAGCACACCAGGAGGATGGACTATGCTCTGGCAAGAAAGGAGCAGGCCAATAGGGACACAGCTCAGGAGGTAGCCCTCCTGCAGCAAAGACTGGCCCAGTACTCCAGGACCAATCAGGAGGCACAGAGAGAGAATGAGGCTCTATGCCAGCACAATGATAGGCTCCAGCAACAAGTAGCAATGTAGGAGAGACTGATAGAGTCTAGTAAGGCCTTAACTGAGGAACTGAAAGCGCAGGCTCTTGCATTGCAACAGGGAGCAGGGGCGGATAGAGATGAGGTTCGCTGGGAAAGAGAAACTCCTGAGAATAACCTCAGGAGCCCTAGTACCAGAGGCCTTCATCTCTCACAGTCCCTGGACTCTGCCACCCCTATGTCCCCTCACGCACATGAGCCCAGGGCCACGGGGATGGCAGATTACTATCCAGATAGAAGTATGGGGCTCATAGGCCAGTACCTCCCAGGAATGGCGGGCGGGCATCCGGATATGGGCACCCAAGCACAGTGCAATTTAGTGGGGAACCCCAGGAGAGTAGGCCCATTAAGGGCATCCTGAAAACCTCTGCCCAGTTAGGTCAGTGGGGGGGTACCCATCAAATCCTGTCAGCAAGGAGGGATCTGAAGACTCCTCTGAGCATTACAGGACACAGGAGACCAGGTCCCCACATTCTGCCAGCCATTCCCAGGCTCGCAGAATCCGGGAAAACCTGGAAGATCAGACGGGCACCTCTGGGAGAAGTGCTTCGGAGTCAGACGATGAATGGACCAGGGTGACCCGAACCAAAAAGGCCAATAAGGCAAAAAGGGCCTTGCTTAAGGACCCATTGAAACAAATAAAGGCAATAAGGAGTGTCATCACGCCTTATCATAAGAACGCTAAATATTCTGTTTGGGAACACTTGGAGCTCTATGAGCAAATGATGGAGACTTTCCATTTGAAGGACAGCAGTAGCTGCATCCAGGACGTCAAATGGACATTCTCCCCAGAATACTCCAGTTTCTTTGTGGGGCTGGAGGACCAAAACCATTCAAGATGGTCCACAGATACGGCGGCCATCTTGAAACATTTTTCTGTACATAGAAATCCCCAAAAGGCTCGCAAGGCAGCCTACAATTTGCAATGTGCGGAGGATCAGGCCTCACAAGAATTTGTGCAAGAATTGAAGCGTGTCTTTGCGCAGACCACCAGAAGGGTGCGCACGGACAGCAGAGAATGTGTCAATACTTTTTTCCATGCCTTGCCCAAATACATCATGACCCAGCTAGTGAGAGATTTTCACGAGAAGAGGTCACTAGACTGGGTCATTGAACAGGCTACCCGGATCTATGAGGTGCAGAAGCCCATAGAAAATAAAAGTAATGCGCAGACAACCCCAAAACCAACAGCACCCCTGCTGCTGCCAAGGTGGCGGAGGTAAAGGTTGCCCCTGTTTTAGATTTGGAGATGGGGGGGCCTAAAAACCTGCCTGCACCAAATAATTCACAGCCCAGAAGGCCCTCGGGCCAGTCACAGACAGGGAGTCGAGGAGGTAGTCCCACAAATGGGGTCCCCCGCTCCCCTGATTAAGTAAGTCCCTGTTACAAGGGAAACCGACCCATCCTGGGTTATGTGTGGACTCCTCCAGCCCAAGGGGGGGATCCAGCCAAGCACCTGACCCAGGGAACTTCCCTCCTAACTTCCCCCAGGAGGGCAGAAATTCACCAAATCCTGGGCAGAACTTTTTTCCCAGGTATCCACCCAATTTCCAGCCCCAAAATCATCCATCTTTCTTTCCCCAATTCTCTGAGCCCAGACAACCTAATCCGGGAGAGGGGAGGCCAAGGGTGGAGGGGTACCCAAATCTTCCCAATCCGGGGTATTACCAGAGAAGGGATAGCTACCCTTCCCGGGATCAGCCCAGGGGAGAAAATAGAGCCCCGTATCAGCCTGAGCGGGTTTCAAAACTTGAGCGCCAGGTCCAAAATATGGCACGAGATCTGGGTCACATACTGAGGGCTCAACAGAACCCTCAGATGAGCATGACACCGCAGAACGCCCCAAACTCTGGGCGTGGTGCTCCAGAACAATGACGGGGCAGCACCCCGATAACCCACCGGTTCCCAGGGAGGAGGTACAAGGGGAAGGGGGGTGTAAAGCCTTGGAGGAAGCTTCCTTCCCAACTTGTAAACAGGCCCTGGAAAACCAGGAACCGGAAACAAAATCTCCTACCCCTGAAAGCCTGCCTCCCAAGGAGCAGAGGGGGGGTAGGAGAAACAAAGGACCCACACAGACCCACTTTGTGGAGGAGGTACAGGTCTTCCAATTTGAGGGAGAGGGATCCTCAGAAAATCCTGGGAAAAGGATCTTCTCCTTCAGAGATGGGGGAACTCCTCCCATGGAAAAATGGGTCCCAAAGGATGCCAATTCAGACTGGGGAGATGTGGAGACTGAGCTACCGCCACCCATCATCTCATCCCAGAACCGACAATACCAAAATCCCATGGGTCAAACCCATCCTGATGACTGCCTCCAAAAAGGGGGGCGCGGTCCAGAACCCGAAACCATTTCCAGTTGCCAACTTTTTCTTTCAGATTCCCCAGGCTCTCCACAGAATTCTGCCCAAATCTCTTCGCTGGCAATGTCCAAAACCAGAAAGTTATCCCCCCAGTTGTCCAAAATGTGCATTATCTGTGTCCCCTTGAGCAGAAGGAGGGAAGATATTATGCCCCGGTACAAGTACAGGGGCAGGGTACAATTTCGGCACTGGTGGACACTGGATCCCAAGCTACCCTTCTGTCCAAAAGGGCCTTTGATGAACTAAATGCAGGAAGGGGGGAGAATTACCGTATTCCTCTCACCTCTCTTCCTGGACAACTGCAGAACTTTGACGGGAAGGAAATTCCTGTCGAGGGGACTGCAGATTTGGACATCAAAATTGGGCGACACAAGGTGAAACACCCAGTCATAGTAGTGACTCCAGAAGGCACCCCTTGTTTACTAGGGAACGACCTCCTGAGAAGGTTGTCACCCCTAATAGATTGTGTAAACAAGGTCCTCTAGACCCAGACCAGCCGACCAATAAAATTAAAACAGAGTGTCAACCATGTTAGTTTAAACGGCACGTGCCACATGGTTGAACAAAAATCTGACCAAGTAGAATTTCTCTTGAAGAACAACCAAATTCCAGATGTGACAGTAATAGCAGTAGGACAACAGACTGGTGATGGGGGGTCCTCTCTATTTCTGAAAATCAACCTTCCTTCCAGTTTACGGTGGTATTCCACACTGGAAGGAAACATTCTGAAATTCTTTACCAATCCACAATCAGACACTCCCACTCCTAAAGTTCAGAAAGATGTGAAATCAGCTCAGAGCCTGGCTGATATTCAGCAAATTGGAGAGCAGTTGTTCATCCCTGTTCAGTTAAATGATGGGAAGGACTCTGTTCTCGCTCGAGTGTGTGTGAACAACGGTAAGAGCTTCATCAGCGAAGCCATGTTCTGCCAACTCCCAAAAGATCCAGCCATTCCCACATTCAAACTGATAGACAACTGGGAAATGGATCTGGAAACACCCAATTCCAAACATCTCCTGCCAAGCAGGTGTATGCTCAAAATCTCCATTGGCAACAAGAGCATAGTCTATAATTGTTGGGTCGTGCGAGACGTCACTGCCGCCTTTTACTTAGGCAGTGACATTCTCAATCGCTCCTCCATTAGTTTGGACCTAATAAACTTCAAAGCTTGGTCCCGATTAGCGGATAATTCCATGGGCTTTGATGATCAAGAAAAAGCATTTAGGTCAGCTCAATTGCTACTTTATGCAGTTGAAATTCAGATTAAAGAGGAAGTCACCATCCCAGAAAGGACCCAACAATTCTCCCTGGAAGTGAAAGTTAAAAGAGGACAAAAATTGAAAAACCCTGATGCTTACATACATCTAAATGCTTCTCTCCAACAGCAAGGGTTGGGGGTAAACCCAACTCCATTAGTCAACATAGAACATGACACCATTCCAATAGAGGTGGATAACAGCGACTTAAAGAGTATTACTCTAGCTGCAGGCACCATTATTGGAATGGCGGTTGATGACGACATTTTTCCATTGATCTAGGAAATTAACTGGTAGGACCAATCCCCAAGGACTGTTTTGATAGTGACAGTGATGACAACACAACACCAGAGAGGATTTTCACCCGGCATGGGGGCAACTTCCTGGTGTACACTTCTTGCCCTTATGGTAAGGAAGATGTGACTTGTGACTTCAGGAGGGATGAGGTGATTTTCCAGGTCCATGAGAGCTGCCTTTCCCACCTGAAGCCTCCAGTCCAAATCAGCACTCTGACCAGGGACTTCTCTACCCAGCTGGAGGAGGCAGCTGAGATAGCCAAACCAGAAGTCTTTCCAGGCTTCAGGCAGATGGTGGAAGAGAGAGTCAACCTAGCTGATGCCTGTGTGACTCTGGAACAGAAGCAAAAGTTGAAACAAATTTTCTTGGATTTCCAAGATCTCTTTGCGGTAGACTCATATGACTGTGGTCGCACCGACATCCACACCACAACAATTCCCACGGACCCTGGAATGACTCCAGTGTTTGTGAAGCAATATCGTTTGCCTCTCGCATCTATGGAGTCCCTTACTGAAATAATTAAGAACCTTGAGTCCCGGGGAATAATCCGTCCAGTACACAGCACCTTCAATAATCCGGTTCTGGGAATATTGAAGCCAAACGGCCAGTGGAGACTCTACGCCGACCTTAGGGAGCTCAACAAACGGGTCCATACTTCCCGATGGCCTCTGCCCTACACTGACCAAGGGCTGGCCCAGATCCAGGGGTCACAGGTATTCACTGCAATAGACCTGACCAATGGATACTGGACCGTCCCTGTCAGTAGGGAGGACCAATACAAACTGGCTTTTACCTTTGGGGGCCAGCAGTACACATGGACCCGGACTCCCTTCGGATACCTCAACTCCGGCAATGAATTCAACATTTTCCTACATAAGGCCATGCCCGACCTGGGTGCGAGGGGTAACCTGGCTTATGTAGATGATGTCCTCATCAAAAGTTCATCTGTGGAGGAACACATAGCGGAGATCCGTTATGTTCTGACACAGTTGAGGGCCGCCGGAGCAAAACTTTCCTTTCAGAAGGCACAGTGTTGTAGAACCTGTGTTAATTTCTTGGGGCATGAGATTACTCCTCAGGGTCTCTGTCCCCAAGAAAAGAAAGTGGAAGCACTTCGGAAACTGCAAGACCCCACAACTCTGCGGGAACTAAGGAGCCTCCTTGGATTGACTAATTACAGCAGAAAGTTCATTGAAGGCTACGCAGAGATCACTAGACCCCTGATTCATCTCTTGAAGGGGGGGGTCAAGTGAGAATGGGGTCCAGAACAATCCGGTGCAGTAAGACAACTCAAGAGAAGCCTCTCACAAGCGCCTTGCCTAGCTTACCCTGTCAGAAACAATGAGTTTTTCCTGGAGACAGGGTTCTCTAATACGTGCTTGATGGCAGTATTATACCAAAAGCATGACAAGGTAAATAAAGTAATCTCCTATGCGAGCAAAACTTTATCCTCTGTGGAGGAAAAATTCAATGATTGTGAGAAGGCACTCCTGGCAACGGTGTGGGCATTGAAGAATTACCGCCCGTTTATCCAGGGGGAACACATCATTGTGGAGACTCCACACCAGCCTCTGCAATATCTCCAGAGTGACAGAGTCCGTGCCGGAAATGTGAGTAATTCCCCAATTACTTCCTGGATTCTGTCAATGCAAGGCTTTCCTGTGGAGGTCAGATATGGCCAAAACAAGAAGAGTCCCCTCGCGCAAGGTCTGGCTGACTTGCATGATTGTGCCAGAGAAAACTGTCTCGAGGACGGAAGTCTAAAAATCAAGGACAACATGGAGGCATACCTTAATTCCCCACACAAAGTCTTTGAAGAAGACAAGTGTGAGGGAATGCCCACTGTCTATGTGGATGGATGCTCGTACCATGTTGAAAACAACGGGGAGAAAGAACTGGTGGCCGGCGTAGGGAATGCATGCGTGAATGAGTCCCCAGAACCCTCCGCTGGATACAAAATGGGTCCCCGAAGTAGCCAGGTGGCAGAATTGATGGCTGTGCATCAGGCCATCCTCACTGCTGTCCAACATCAACTCCACGAACTGGTCATAATCACAGATTGGCATTATGTACGGAACTGGTTCGTGGAGCACCTGGTTAATTGGAAAACCCGAGGCATGTTATGTGCTAATAACAAACCCTTGAAACATGGGAAGTTAATCCAAAATATTTATGATCTGGTCACATCGAATGGGATGACCATCTACTGGAAAAAGATCAAGGGTCATTCCAAAGTAGAGGGACCAGACAAAACTGGAAATGACTTAGCGGATCAGCTGGCCACAACCGGGGCCATCCAAGGGAATCTAATAGAAATAGAGTCCCTGTTGGGGGAAATCCAGGTCACTGCCATCACTAGGTCCCAGACCAATGCTCACAATGATCTTTCAACTGCACAATGGAGTAAGGAGACCCCTGATGCTGATTTGATTACAGCTCAGAAGGGGGATCCAATAATTGGTAAGTTTTACCAACACATTGAGGACCTTGAGAACTTTCCCCTGACGCATACCGATTACATAGGGAAAGAGGACCTAAGAGTGTTGATGAAATGTCCAAAAGGTTCCGAATCCAAGACGGCTTGTTGGTAAGGAAATCCCAAGCTGGCCATGATCAGTGGGTGGCTTCTACCTCATTCTGAAGCGTGATGTTAAGTCACGCCCATGATGCGGCCACCGCCGGTCATAGGGGGTTTCACACAACACTTGAGATCTTAAGAGAGATCGCATACTGGCCACACATGGGGCAGGACCTCGACCAATACTTGAAGGGGTGTCTTGTGTGTGCACAGTTTCAGCCATCATCCCTCACACACCGTGTGCCTCTCCAAAAGAGGGGGATGACACTGCCATGGTCAGATTTGCAAATCGACTTTGTAGGCCCTGTAATTCGCTCGTCTAGAGGAAACAAGTACATGTTGAACGTTACATGCTTGTTTACCAAATGGGTGCAATGTCTCCCAGCCCCAAACTGCAAGGCAGAAACAGCAGCTGCCCTGATGATTAACCACATCTTTTCCCGTTTTGGTCTACCTCAAAGGATTGAGTCAGAGAGAGGTAGCCACTTCACCAGTGAAGTAATGACAAAGATGTGGGAGATACTGGGGGTTAAAAGGAAGCTACACATTGCTTACAGGCCAGCTTCTTCTGGAGCAGTAGAGAGATACAACCGAACCATTTTGAGCATATTAAAAAAGTTTGTGGCAGATTCTGGGCCAAGTTGGGTTATCCAACTACCTCTGGTCCTAATGGCCATCAGATCTACCCCTTCATCTGCAACTAAAATGTCACCATTTGAGTGGATGACTAGATGCAAGATGGAGCTTCCCCAGCATTTGCTCTACAGAACCCAAGAACAAACGTTGATAAATGCCTCCACAACTCATGAGTATGTGGAGAATTTAAGGAAACACCTCCAACATGCTTTTGCCTATGCTCAGCGGAATCTAGAAAGATCAGCTGATAGCATGAAGACCCACTACGACCTGAAAACCACCAGGAAAGTATACGAGGTGGGGGACCGGGTCTATATATACAATTTCCAAAGGAACCAGGCCACACAGCGAAAAATTTTGCTACATGGAAGGGACCGTTTGAAATTATAGACAAAATCTCCCCTGTGGGCTACAAGATCTGCATCCCCAAAGGCAGTTTGGCAGAAGGGGAAGACAAGTGGGTACATATAAATCAGCTAAAGTGTTACCATCCCAGGCACACGCTGCAGCAACTGGAGGAGTCCTCTGCAATACCAGAGGGGACCGCTCCAGATTTATTCAGTTTCAACCCTAAAATATCCCACATATAGTCTCTAAAATATTATGACGCGTGTAAGCCACTGTCTCTGAATTATATCTTGTTTTTCAAAATTGGAATGCTATGTTTATTAAAGTATAAAATGTCTATGTCGCCCCACTATGTCATTAGTGGGGGAGAAATGTCTATGAATAGGTATTGCCGCTTTTGCTTTATCATCCTAGGATAGAGGAAAACCATGGAGACTGACCAAAGAGGACGACCGGGGACCGAGAGCAGAGACCCGAGGGGCCTGGGGTACCGCCCAATATTTCCATCAGGACCGGCGAGGAGAACCAATCGATCCAACTGGGTGGAGGAAAAGATGCTGAACTGTGCCATCTACAGAATTGGAAGAAGATAATGTGGACATACCAGCGCAAGGGCTCAAAACCTCCTTTGCACCCGACTCCCCCTCGACTTGAATCAAAGCGTAGTCGGGCGGGGGGGTTTGTGAAGGGTTTTGACCCATGCTGAATCAATAGACTGGGTAGATGTGGGGATGAGCTGCCGCCGCCCATCATTCCATCCCAGAGTCCAGGAGAACCGCGCAGTTGTGCGCATACCAAAAGTGCCAAGGGTGAAAGGTGGTGCCAAAGGAAAAATAGCAGCACCTGTCAGAGCAAAAGCACTTTTAAATCACCTCTGCTTCTTTGAGGGCAAGCCCAAATGTCAAATTCAAACATTGCAAGATAGCTAATACAGGAGACCTTTGTTCAAAAATCCGTTTTACTGATGTCAAAAAGTTGCTGAAATCATGGGCACAAGACCACTCTAAAGATTCAACCTTCTTGTGGGGGGGTTCCACATAACCACTCTAATGTAAGGATGCCTATCAAAATAATAGCTAAAATCTCCTGTCAAATTCAAGACAACTCAAAAATGGATGCTGTACTGAAAAATTCCACAAGGCGGCGCTAGCGGTCTAAACTCTGACAGGAGAACTGGCTGACAAAGGGACCTGAGTCAACTGAACTTCAAAGCCTATGGGTTAATTAAAAAATCTTAGCCACCTGCTGTTCCCAGAGGCCAAGAGGCTGAGAACTCTTAACACCCCAGAGACTCACAACAGGAGGCAGGATATCACATGGCCCTTCTGAGTGAGAGGGAGGGGTCTCCCCTTCAGCCTGGAGGAGAGAGACAATAGCCCCTTTCAGTTGAATGGGGTATGTTAATTTTGAGTGTTTCCTGTCAACAGCCCTCTTCCAGCAAGGAGAGACATGTGATCACTGACTCACCCAGACTTCTGAGGCGGACCCAAAAACTTTGGGGAGTTGAATTGCAACAAATATATATTTTATAGAAACAGTGATAACTTATTGTAACAAAATGACAGGAATGTACAACTTTGAGAGTCTTAGTATGAAAAATGCCCTCACGATTTGAGTCCAAACTCCAGTTTGTACCATGTTCTGGGGCAAAACCCCGCTAATTATGAATATTGTAGACACTGTATTTAAGATAGAGACATGGAAAGTTACTGGGATATATGTGGAAGGGAAATGTACCTTTGTATAATTTTTGATGAAAATCCCATATTGCAAAACCCACTAAAATCGAAAATAAGTTGCCATTTTTGAATGCAAGCTCCTAGGAACGCCAGAGTCGGAACTGAGACTGCCTTAAGCAAGGTGTAATATGTACATGTAATGTCAACCACTTGTGTACCTGGGAAATATGTATTTGGATCGGAAATAGATTTGTGTGCACATTGACCAGGGGAGTGTCATTTCTGTAGGTCATAAAAATGACATCACTCTGACACACTATCCCTTCCCAAATCAGGGACCAAAGAATCTATTGACCTATCAAATCAAGAGAGGGGCAGGCTCAGTTATGCCACGCACACACCCACTTCCAAAACACATAAAAAGAGACTGCTGGGACAGGTAGAGACATTCATTTTCCATTTCTGCGGAGCATTTTGACGGCCGACATCCCATCCAGACAGAGACCAGAACCAGAGACCCATAGACTACAGAACTTTGAACCTAGAAGGCCCACTGCAAGCAAAAGTATTCTCATCAGGCCTTCAGAATCCAGCAAACCTACCAAACTATTCAACAGCCGGGCGAGCTGTTTGAATTCTTTGCCAAGAACTTTTGCCGGAACCGCAGACCAGACCCAGACCACTGTGAGCAGAACCAGAGATCCGGATCGCTGTGAGCAGAACCGGTGCCTGATTGACCCGCCGAGCAGAGAGAGCCGCCACTGGACGTGTTGACCAGATCCGTGACGAGGCCCATTCATTTCAAAATTAGGAGTGAGTATCCGCCAGAACTGTGCAGAACCCAATCTCTTAGTTAAAAAAATCTAATCCAAACTATTTTAACCTGAGTAGAACTGCCTCCTAGAATCGTGTCATTCTGTCATCTTTAAAACTGAAAACTTTCACCTGTCAATTCTGCAACTGCAAGCTGTCACCTGTCATTTTGAGTTTACTTTAAATCCGAAAAACGACCTTCACAAAATCATCCGTATCTCTGGAACCGTTTGTCCTAGGAACGAGATTTAACTTTCCTCTGAAAGCTTAGAATTTAAGCTTTCCAACAAGCCCAGAACCTCCTCCTTATACTTTTACCGCAACCACGATTTACGCACTCGCAAAATTTACCGCGATTTGCGATTTGGCCGGATTTCGTCATCTGCAAAAAGATAGCCGCTTTTGCCTGAACTGCTACATTCGTTTGCAACCTAATAACCATCCATGAACCATTTTTAGGGCTGACCTGAACTGATTTAAAGTGTCTACCACTCACCCTGAACCTCCTATATGGAATTAAAAGCAATTTTAGCATTTTTCACTTCCTTGCCACCACATTATAAAGCACTCTTGCCCGTGTTTTAAAAAGCATACCTGTTGTCTAAGCTTGCTGGGGGGGGAACCGAATTCCGTATTGTATTTGATTGTATTCCTGAAGACTGTGTGTGTTACTTCCATCTCCTTGCATTGCATATAGGGGGGGGGAATTGTCAGAGAAAAAGTGATTATCTTATCTTTTGCTAAAATATTATCACGTATTTCTGTAGTGCATTTTATTCCTCATTGCTTTTCCCTTGAAACCATAAAAGTATTTTTGCTACCTTATCCATCCTATACTAACTCCTCATTGATTGTAAAGAAGTGTGCTAGTGCCAGATCACCCATTGTTGATTAACATTATATCCATAAGTGTGATATAAATTATTAATCTATTATAAAAGTGTGATACATATCTTGTTAATTTTTAAAATAAACCTTTTAATTTGCAAAACAAACCTACTTCTTGGCTCAGTGGGGTCAGGGGGATTCTAAGAGGGGGGGTGTTATACAAGGGTTGTCATCCAGAGTACTGAACTGGACATAAAAATACATCAATAAGGGTTTTTCCTCAGCATCCCAGACTAGGCAGTGACTTAGCTGTAGTGTTGATTGAATATCGCTTACACATGTTTTGCCTCTTCTGGAGTTTTTCCTTGTACATTCAGCTTTGGGTTCACTTCCCATCTGATTGCTGTTCCTTTAACTCCAGGTTTCTCGTACCTGATCACATTTGTATTTGTATTTTGTATTTTATTTATTTGTAATGCGCACCTAACCCGAGGGTAGCCAGGCGCAGAGGCAGCAAGAGGGTTGCAAAGCTTCGTTACATATGTCTGGTGAGGTCCAGCTAAGTTTACATTGCCGGCCGTATCACGCCAAATAGGAGGGTAGAACATGTACATTAAAGGCAGTACTATAAACATATTTACATTCAATGAGTAGGGGTAGAACATAACATGTACATTAGGGCAATACTATAAATATATTTACATTCAATGAGGCGCCACATGGTAGTGGCAAATCTGGGTCTCTAAGAGTCGTTATGAGTCGAGAGATTTGAGCCAGTGGACGGTCCTAGCTCTGAACTGGTGGTAGGGTAGGTCCTCCCTGCACGACGGAGGGAGGGAGTTCCAGAATTGTGCTGCTTTTACTGGAAAGCTGTTTAAACCTGGGCACCAGAAGAAGGTTGGAGTTGGCCGTTCTCCCTGGGCGGGAGAGGGTAGGTCTAGTAAATCTGGCGGTGAGGTATTGGGAGGCTGCTTGGTGGAGGCATTTATGAATCAAAGAGACTAATTTAAGAAATATCTTGTCCTTGGTGGATAGCCAATTAACAGATCTTCTGGAATCTGAAATATGGGCTTTCTTCGGGATACTAAGGGCCGCTCTGAGGGCATTGTTCTGGAGGATTTGGATTTTGTTAGAGATATATTTGTTGCAGCCTACATATAAGGCATTGCAATAGTCCAACTTGGACAGGATCAGCGCCCTGGCCAAGGTGGTGCAGTTGGTGGGGGAGAGAAAGGGTTTGGCTGCCCTGATAAGTTTGCAAGTGTAAGAAGTGACGGAGGCCATTGCGTTCACTTGTTTGTTGAAGGTAAGGGTGGAATCTAGATAGAATCTGAGGGTTTTAACCTCCTTAGCTACCATGATTTTGTTGTCGTCAATTATGAATGAGGAGTATTTGTGGCCCAGTTTGTTGAGGTAGTGTGTGGAGCCTAGAATGAGAAGTTCCGTCTTGTCATCATTCAGGCATAGTCCGTGTGAGGCCATCCATGCCTAGATGATGAGGTACACTTTATTAACGAAGGCCAAATCCTTGTCATAATCCCCCGACAACAGGATGAGGATCTGGGTATCATCGGCGTAATTAGTGTAGGTGATACCCAGATCGTCTAGATCATCAAAAAGGGGCTTTGTGAAAATGTTATAAAGTGTAGGGGAGACGCACGATCCTTGCGGTACACCGCACGTGATCGGGATAGGGTCGGCTGCTGCTGTTAATGAGAAGACTCTCATCGTACAGTTATTAAGGAAGGATTGGATCCAGTTAGTTGCATCTTGAGAGAAGTGGGCAGCTATTTGTAGGTGGCTGCACAAGATCTCATGGTCGACCAGATCGAAGGCCGCAGAGAGATCAAGGAGAAGCAATAGTGCTGTCTTCCCCTGGTCTCTCAACTCATCTATCTGTGCCTTGAGATCTATGAGTGTGGTTTCTGTTCCGTGTTGTGGCCTGAAGCCTGATTAACGGACGCCTAGGAGCTGGAAGTGCTCAAGGTAGTGTTGGATCTGTTGGTATGCTATTTTATGGATGATATTAAGGAGGAAAGGTACTTTGGTAATAGGGCGGTAGTTAGTTGGGGTGGATGGGTCCAGATTCGGTTTTTTAAGCAGAGAGAGGTCCCAGGACTGTTTTAAATTATTAGGTACGGTGCCTGATGTGAAAGACGCATTTATTAGTTTGGTAATAAATGGTGCGAGATCACGGGCAGCATCCATACATGATTCCTTGTATGGGCTCTGTTTCTTATTTTAATGTCCTGTATATAATCATCTTCATCGGGGAAACTTGTCTCGGTTGCCTATAGCAATGAGGCATCCCTTCCAATGAACTGTCCTCTAGTGTTGCACATTGCTACATGTGAAAGACAGTGTGCTGTCGGGACATAAATTTCTACAGCCACAAAGATCTTGGATGTCCCCATGTTGTACGGTAGGAGTGCACAAACGAAACATTCTCCTTCTGATTTCCTTCTGATTTCCTTCTTCCAACTTCTTTCATGTGCTGGTACCAAATGTTGTTTCCTAGATGTGCTCTGCTGTCCAGGTAGTCGTTCAGTTCGCTGTTATCTTCATGCAGGCTCCTCTTGATCCTTACTGTCTTCCTGTAGTTTGCTATAACTACATCTCTAAATGTCTCTGTGTGACTTTTCCTTGCTGGAGGACTCTCTGGCATTCTGGTCGATGGAGCAGGTTCCTTTATCTGCATCAATGTGGTAGGTGGAGATTTTGCAATTCTCTCCTTCTCTTCTTGCATTCTTTTCCTGCCCTTCTTTTCCTGCCTTTGTTAGCCACCAGCCTTTCACCGGCCCAGTGTATGGCTGAATCGTAGGCCTGGTGCTTGTTCCTTGTGTGATTGTCAGTACAGTCTCTGCGGTTTTATTTTTCAGTTCCTCATGCCATTTCTTCACTCTAGCTATAAACGGGAATAAATGATCTATTAACATTTGAGTCTTTGCAGTGAATTCTCCTACAGCCGCTCCTGTCTTTTTAAAGGCTTGTGTTAGGTCTTCTTTTGTTGGCTTTTCTCTTGATTCTTCTTGGTTTCTCTCATTATTTTCTGGGGCTAATTGTTCGGTAGGCAGTCTCATGCTCTCGATTGCCTTCGCTTAAGGTCCTGTGGACATTGACACATGCCCTGGTTTGTGTGCATTTAGTGTGTGGGTGCGTGTAGTTGTCAGTGCTAAGTTTTCATTCATTCGGTGCTGACCCTGTCTCCCGGTTTTCTTTTCATTTGTTACCTCAAGTGTGTATGTTCCACTGTTAATTACATTCATTTTCAGTTCATTTACTTTACCATCAGATTTTCTCGGGACTGGAATAACTATATAGGGTCTGGGTACTTTTGTGGGACTCGTGCATACATCAGCAGGTGGGTGCACTGAAATTGGAACGCTTTGTGCTCCAAGAAAAAATGCAGCTCTGATCGTTAATGACAGCAAAATTTTGATAAACACAATGCATAGATACATGATGGTACGGTACGTGAGTTGGCAGCATTTCCTTCCGAAGAAGCGAGGGTGCCCCTCTGCTTGTGGGAGGACCAGGTTACTGTTCTGGGCCCCCATCCCGCTCATAGCAAAATGTAAATGTTTATTATTTTCCCCCACTTCACTTGTTCTCAAACAGTTTGTATCATAAAGTGTCTGGTGCTTCACAAGTGTCCCCCCTCTTGCGGGTGAGGTTTTCTCTGGATATGGGATACAGTTCCCTTGCTAGACTATGGAAAATAGATTAGACTAACACTTTTGGTGAGTCACCCCCCGAATCTGCTTCAGTCCTGAGGACATGCTGGACACTGTTCAATGTGAAGAAATGGTAAAAATGGCAATCAAAACAAATAAAGGTGAAGTTCTTGTCTCTGCTCCCTTGACTTGTCCCTCGGCGGAAAGATGAAGTGCTTGCCTTGGCTTCCTCGATCTGTCCCTCGGTGGGAGCTTTCACTGGAATCTCCTCATGTAATCTCTCTGAAAGTTGGACAGCTCCGTGGAGGAGCGTTCCCATCTGTGCGATGTTAGCTGGATCTCTGATGAAGGTGAGGATGTCACCCACGACAGGTCTCCCCACCATTTCCGGAAAGTCAGTTACAAGGCGGAAGAGGATGTTGTGAGCCAGTCGGCTGTCCTCAGTTGACAGGGACATTTATCCTGCCTTGGTGGGTTCAGGATTATAGGCTCTTCCCTTAACGTGAAGAATGCTTGCACTTTCCTGACGTGAAGATTTCGACCAGATAACTTAGCTTGGTCCTCCTCTGGCTCAAGAGTTCAGAGTTAGCTGGATCTCGAATAAACGTGAGGATGTCTGTAGTTCTCCCAATATTAGCTGGGCACTCCTCTATTTTGCGGAAGAAAAGCGTATTGAAGAGTTCATCTACTATCGCCTCTGGTGGAAGCAGTTGTGTCCTTATCACTGTATTCAGGCAGTTCAATGAAGGCTTCCGCGATGACTGTAAGTAGTTGCCAAATTATCTTCTTGTTTGCAGGATCCTGGATAAAGTCTGTGATACTGGTAACCCTCCCTACTAGTGATGGATAGGATTCCACTACTAACTGAAAGTAGGTTAGCACATTCCTTGTGATATTTCTGCTGGGGGACACCATAAGTGCTGCAGAACAAAGTCTTAATATTTGATGATTCAGGATACTGTGTTTAGCTCTTAAGGTAAAAATCCTTGATCAATGTCTGTTAGAGTATTGTTTCTCAACAATGCTTAAGTGTGGCTTCGTTTACAGGTTCGTATCAACAAAACGTGTTGTGGCTTACGTTTGCAATTTCTTCTTCACCCTGCAATTAGGATTCACAGAGTGTCCGTTTTATGTCCTTGTCCCCCTTTTTGCTTAGAGGAAATGTCCAATTTAAGCCACAATTTGCTCAAGAGTTCTTTGTCTTGGCTTTGCTGCTCATGCGTCCTTCTTCCTTGTCATGGATCTCGTCTGCACGTGCTGAGGTTCTTCCCCATTGTCTGTAGTTTCTTCGCGGTGGGGTGCAGCTAGATGACTTTCTCCAATATAAGGCTTAATGTCATTGAGAAAAATCCATGCTCTCCTGTCTTGCAGTTTTACAGCTGAAGGAGTGCAGTCCTCTATGATGAAAGGGCCATTGAATCTTGGCTCGTCCCACCTCTTCCTCGTGTGTTTTTTTACTACCACCACATCTCCAGGAAAGATGAGTGGAACACGTAAACCTTGAACTGCATCTTTTTCAGTGGCCCCTGCTGTGTTTTGTGCTGCGCTGCACCCTTTTCGTCATCGCTGCAGTTGGGCTGAAATTATAGTAAGACTGGATGTCATGCAGTTCAGATATTCTTGTAAATCGGATCCCAGGTCCTCTCGGGTTGGCTGGGCATCACATCTAGCTCTGTCTCGGGTGGTTAGGGGAGTATTCATTCTCCTTCCTGTGTCTATCTTGTGCGGTGTAAGATGATGGTCAGAACCTGGTTGGTTCCGAAGAGAATACAATGCCAGTGGAAGGCAGTGCAACTGTCCCCTCTTTAGAGCAAGCTTCAACTTGGCTACCCTTTCTTTTAACAAGCCGTTGAGCCTCTCACAGATACCATTACCTTCCGGATGATACGGCGACGATAACTTGTGCTTTATACCAAGCAACATGCTGATCTGTTCAAAAACTGCATTTACAAAATGAGCCCCATTGCCTGATCTCATCACCTCACACACACCCCATCTAGGGAACACTTCCCTCACCAGAAATTTGGCTGCACAGGTAGATTCTGCGTGTGTACATGGACCTGCCTCTATCCATCTAGAGAATGGACACACTACTACAATTAAGTACCTGTACCCGTCACACACTTGAATCATGTCAACATAGTCAATATGTAAGTGCTGAAAGAGCCATTTGGCCGGGGGATGACTCCTTTCACTACTTTTAATGTGTGCCCAGCAGTGAATTGCTGGAAGATTATGCAGTTCACCAAAAAGAATGCAACATGATCTTCTAAATTCTGTATAAACCAGTCTTCTGAAAGCGTTGCTGCTAAATTTTCCTTTGACAAATGTATGGGGTAATGCAATTGCTCCAATGCTATTTTTACTAGGGCTACAGGCATTTCTGGTTATTAGTGCTGTCTTGCCACCACAATCCATCAGAGGGGTTTAAAGAACACCCTCAACGTTTCCACAGGTTCTTTTTGTCCTGCGGTGCCTCCCCTTGAAGCGCCATTAGTTGTGTCTGCCCCATATTACTATAGGCTTTGGGTGTGGTTTGTGCCACCATCATTCTCTCATGGGTACATGTCACTTCCACTTCCATAATCGTCTCACTTTTGGATGCCATATGCTTGGCTTCCGTGTCTGCTGTATGGTTTCTGCGTGACACGAAATCTATCCCTTTGGTGTCGGCAGCGCATTTCACGACTGCTATGCCCACTGGGAGCTGTAGTGCCTTGATCAGCCTGTCCAATAAGGCTGCATGTTGCACTGGCGTGCTGTCCGCTCGGAGATAGCCCCTCCTTTTATAGCACGCTAGTCCTGCGTGCACTCTGGACGTCATTTATATAGGTGGAGTCACTGTACACCATTACCTCCTGGTCTGCATGATTCTCTATGGCGAGTATCAATGCCAATAGTTCTGCAGCCTGTGCTGAAGAGTGAGATGGTATTCGTGCACTGACGAGTACTTGAAATTCTCAGTTTGCTATGTGTTTCATTACGGCAACGCCTGTATATATTTGTCCGTCTTCTCGGTCGATTCTTGAAGAGCAGTCAATGAAAATGATCTATCCACCCACCATGGCATTTTCTTTCACCCTGGGGATTTCATCATAGAATTCTTCATAGTTTGCACAGTCATGTATCGGCTCTCCCTCAGCGAATGGCTCTGCTATGAATGTAGCTGGGTTCACTGTTTTACATCAAACTATTTTGATCGATGGATTAGATATGATCACTTCATATGCAGAGGCTCTCTGAGACGTCAACGTGCCTTTAGGTTTCTCTAAAATAGCGAACAGTGAATGTTCGAAGTATAACGTCATGGAACATCCCATCACAAAAGTGATTGCCTTTTCTATGGTGAACGGTGTGGCAGCTAAACTTTGTTCGCATGGGAAGTGGCCTCTCATTACTGGGTCCAGGATCCCACTGGAGCATGCCAGAGGCTTGTATCCCAATTAAGTTTTTTGAGCGAGCACTGTCGTCATAACTTTGCCATCTGTGTGCGAAAACAGGTAGAATTCCTCTGTATAATTAGGAATTCCGAGAACTGAAGCTGTACAAATCGCTCTCTTGAGTTCAGCCAACCCTTTTCCCATTGCCTCGGTCCATTCAATCTTTTCCTTTGTCACCTGGGCCTTCTATAGTGCCTGGAGCAAGGGTTTGGTATACGTGCTGTAATCAAAAACCCAAGCTCTAACATAATTACATAGACCTAAAAAGATCTGCATTTGTTTTATCGTGATGGCTCCAGCCCTTTCTGGGGTCACTTTCTTGCCTTCATGCGAGATGAGTTGGCCAATGTATAGCACGTCCTGTTGACAAAATTGTAACTTTTCCTTGTCAACCTTATAATCTTTCTCAGCCAGTATGGTCAATAGCCGTGTAAGGTCCTGGCTGCACTGCTCTTTTGTGATGCTGCAGATTAGAATGTCATCAACATACTGCAAGACAACCCTATCTAGTGCAATATTGCTTAGGTCCATCTTTACGACTCTATTGAAAATGGACGCGGACTCACAGTACCCCTGTGGCAACCTTGTGCTTTTCAGACGCATTTGTCTGAAAGTGAATGACATCAGATCTTGAGAGTCATGGTGCAAAGGGATTGAGAAAAGGGCATTTTTCAAGTCAATCACTGTAAAATATTTTTCCATGATGGGTATGTTACATAGGATTGTAGATGGATTAGGGACTAGATGGAACTCAGCTTCAACAATGTTGTTTAATGCTCTTAAATCTTGGATTAAACGGCAAGACCCTCCCTTTGATGTCTTGACAGGATAAATCACTGTATTACAGGGTGACTCTGATGTCACTAGGATGCCCTGATCCATCGTGGTGAAAATTTTCTTCGGTATCCCTTCATCCGTCTCTCTGGACATGAGATATTGTCACACCCTTGGTAAAATTGCTCATGGTTTCAGTTTAATTTTCACTTCTCCCACCCCCTTCGGGAGGCCTACATCATAAGGTCCTGTAATCCATACTGAGACAGACACCTGGGCCATGTCGTCGTCAAAGTATTCCGGACGTATCCGTGCCAACATCATTCTCTGGGGCACTTCTCTTTTGATCATTTTTACCCAAAATGTGAGACTCACTTTTACTCTTGTCTCTTCTGAGTCTGGTTGTTCTTCAAACAGATCGTCATCGGTGACGTCAGTCACTCGACACCCTTCTTCAATGGCGATAATTGCACACCATTGTCTGCCTTCATCATCATAGCCTTCAACCAATGCTACTTTCCCTCGTACTGCTGTGGTGTGTATCATCAAGGGAAATACTTGTACCTCCTCTTCATGCATAGATATTCTTGGTCTGAATAAAAATTCATCGGGGGTTCTCATGGTCCTATCTGCAAGGCCAGGCAATCCTGCCATGAGCACATGCATGCCATATGCGAAAACATCTGGCTCTAGCGGTATAGCTCTCATGGCTATATGCCCTGAGTATGCCCTGATCATTTTGCACACGTTTGAATAATGCATTCTTGGAGTGGAGCATACTATGCCCTCCTCCGTGAATGAGATCGTCATGTTCAACTTTGTCATTAAGTCTCGACCCAAAATGTTTACTGGGGTCTGACGTGAATACAACAAAGGTGCATTCATTTTGCGCTCTCCTACGGAGACTGGGAGTGCGTCTATAAAGGGAACTCGACTGTGAGCTCCTGTAAAACTCTGAGTGTCTATGGCCTCGTCGGACCAGGAAAACATGCCTTCACGTATACACAAGCTTGTTGCACCCGTGTCAACTAAGAAGGAATATTCTTTACCCCCTATGACTACATTCACCCCAGGTTCCCTATTAGGGTCTGGAGTCACTGATAAGACAGAGCACATCAGGGTTCCCAGTGAGCTGTCCTAGTTCATATATGAGTTCGGTCCACTGTACACTTGTGGATTCCCTCCACTCCCTGGGCTGCCTCCCCTTCCGGAGTTTGTGCCCTGAGACGATTGCGGTGGTGCCTGTTGAAATTGCCCTTGAGGCAAATTCCCCATGTTCGGGGGTTGAACCCCTTGTTGCGCACACTGCTGCATGCCTGGTGCTTGCTGCTGCACTGTGTGGTTTTGCACATTGCCCTGTTGTGAGAACGCAGGTGAATTCGCCTTGCCTGCTCCAATTCCTTGGCTATTCTGACACATTTCTTCACTTCTGCACATGCGCGCCAAATGCCCTGTCATTCCACACAGCCAACATACGGACGGTGGCCAGATTATTTGTCCTTTTGGCACATCTGGGTTGCCCATTCTCATGTTTTAAAAACCTCCTTGATTACTCTGGAAACCTCCTTGATTACTTTGCCATCCTCTTCCTCTAAATCCTCTTCCCCTTGGGTGCTGTCCTATGTTACCCTGGTTGTTCTGCTGTGGGTTATCCACCTGTTGTAAGTTATGTTCAGCTGGGCTAGTTAGCATGGCTCCTTTGAGAGCATACTTTGATCATTTCTTTTGCACCAGCTTCGCTTCCTCACCCTTTCGTGTTGCCTCCTTTTACTGATTCTTTTCTTGCAACAATCTGCAGTAATGTGCGATAGTTAACTGTATTTCAGTCCAAGGTTTATCCTCAACCCCTACCAATTTCTTGAGCTGTCTCTGCACTGGTTCTGGCAACCCTTGGCATAATATGTGGTAAAACACCAGTATATATTTCGTCCAAGATTCATGAGTTTTGAGCACCCACGTGTCTTGGAAATTCTGGATATAAATCAACAATCTTCTGACTCCTTCATTTTTCGAGTCATTTTAGCTCCCATATCGGAAGTGTCTGGGTACAGCACTTGTAGCGCTTTCCATACTGCTGCTCTGCAATTGTTAAATGGTGCTCCATCATGAGCAATGTCAATTATGGTAACCCCAGGGTACCCTGCCCCTGTCCACACATTGTCTGCTCTCTCACCAAGTATGGGGATCAGGAGACCTTTAATGTCCCCTATTGCTAACGTGACACCCCCTGTCATTTTTTCTAACTCGTGTATCCACTTCCCGGTTCCTGATGTGAGCATTGGAAGCTTGTTTTTCAGGTTTTCTCGATCCATGTGTGGCCATGGAATATATTGCGGTCTTGCTCCCCCCTTTTCTACTAGCGGAAATTGGAATGCGCAGCCTTCCTTCTCTTCTCTCATTCTCTCCTGTCTACCGCTGGGGAAATATTCCTGCATCACCGTCTGCCTGGCAATGCCTTCAACCTGTCTATATAGGCGGGTGCTATCACCCCCCTCTGACCATGGGGTGTTCCATCATGCCAGTCCGACTGTGTGGCAGACTCTGATGTCCTCAGTGCGGACTCACTAGCCACCGACCATCGTACCACCTGTCCCTTGGGAGCCGCTTTTCGCGCTGTCTCCCTTCTTCATTTGTCTCGCGCTCCGTTTCCTCTCCGGAGTCGGACATTGATTGTTCCCAATTCACACAACTTCTTGTGTCATCATCATTTCTACTGATTTCTAGTCTGTCCAGGGACAGATTCCTGCTCCCACTACTTCGGGTGATATCCTGGGTGCCATACAGCTGAGTGCTCTCCAGGCGCTTGTCTTCCCTTTCCCCTTGGGATACTTGTTCTAACCCCATTTCATCACATATCTTATCGATCATTTCCCTGATGCTTCTGGTGTCAAAGTCATCTTCAATATTTGCCCTGGTCGTGCCCGGTACTGAGTCATACGCAGGGAAGAATTCTTCAGTGTATTCCCATTCTACAACAGGATTGGTTTTTTAACTTCCCTCTCCAGATATTCGAGATAGCGTGCCCTCTGTCTACGCTTACGTTCTATGACATCATCACATTCTTTACACTTCTCGCCTCTTCTCTGCCCTTATCTTCTTCTCTTCTCCTTTCATTTCTACGTTCATTTTCCCCTCGAACTTCCTCATCCCTTCGTCTCCTTATCTTGTCACGTATTCTTTGCTCTTCTTCTAAACCTTGCTGTTTCTGTCTGTCCAAGGCATAGGCTGCTCTCTGTTTGCAATTAAGCTTTTTCTCTTGCTCTTTGCGATATAGCTGTTCACGCCTCAGTCTATCATTCCATCTTATCCTTTCATCCCTAGACTCCTTGGCAGTCATTCTGAGTTGGGTGGTAAGGGATACCAGGCACCGGTAAGGAGACTGGTGCCGGTAATCCCTTGCCGCCCAATTCCAAGGTCCCTTAGCGGGAACCATAAAGGACGTGTGGTCTGACCACATGCCTTTTATGGGTCCCGCCAACAGACCAGGGCAATAATTACGGGCCTGCTATTCACGGGCCCGTTATTAGCGCCTTCCCCATTCCCATTGAGCCCAATGGGGGCTGAAATGGGAATGGGGAATGGTTGGTTGAATGGGGACTTTCCGGGTCCTCCCGGGTCGGAATGGCTACCTCCAATATCGGAATGAGGGCCCTTGTCTTTTTCCTTTCTCTGTGCCTCATCTAACCTCTCTATAAGTCTCACATCATCACTTCCTTTTCCATTGAGTTTCAACAATATCTGTCCTCCCATCCATTCATCTTTTGTGAATGCTATCTCATCAGTTCTGCTTTCACCTTCTTTCCATTTCTTTCCCTCTCTCTCCTTATCGAGAGATGCACTAATCTGTGCTTGAGCCTTCCTCTCATCATCACGTCTCTCCTTGTCCCTCGGGACTGCGGAGGTAAGAATCTTGTCCTGATCATTCCCTCAGTTCTCGTCACTACTTTAAGTATGTGACTCATATGCAGGGTTGCTGTACCCTGTGGCAGCTTTAAGCTCTCTTAATGGGTAGAGTCCCTCAGACTTACTTCCCTTGGTTTCTATTTCAGGCAGGGCAGGTGGTGTGGTAGGCATCTCACCCCACTCCGTGCATACGTTAATATCCAGTCTGCGTGTGGCTCTTCCTCCTTTGACTGTTGGAACATTTTCCAAAGTTCTAGAACAGCGAGGCGTTTCTTTAGTTTTTTTCCCTGTATATGTGGCATACAAGTAAGTTTTCATGTGTTGTAAGACTGCTTTAGATAAAGACCCATTTTGTGGCCACAACATAAACATCTTGTGGGCGGTGCCCTTAACCCACTCTGTGCTATATTTCTTAAGCTTGGGTGCATGTTTCGGCAGTTGCTTACATAAGTGTGCTAATGGGGTAATTTCTTCCATGCTTACATCTGTTCTACTTTCCTCTTAAACAACACTTTTCAATGCTTCTATGCAATTTTAACACTTGTCAATAATATGAGCGAGCACCAAACACTGCAAGCGCCAATCCAATTTTTTCCCACCAAAATATTTTTATCACCAATTTACAACATATATACAATATACAAGAACATCAATCCATGTGCGATTCCCTCTCAACTATAGAACCACGTAAAAGCCTATTTGATTTCAACCAATACAAGACAACATTTCGTACATGTGACATACAACAGAAAAGGTACAACAGACATTTGACGGACTAGACAGACACCAGCTGGACACAGATATCTCTGCCTTCTAATCAATACCCTGACATGGAGTCTAAACAAACTCCTTTTACGACGTCTTTAACCGTCATAGTAGCCTATTAATTCCCTATTATGTGGGACTATGAGTTCAAGTTTCTTCTGACCGCTATATTAAAGCACAGGAAACAAGGCAAATCCTCTCTCTCCTCAGGTGTCCACCCTGGAATCCTCTCTCTTCTCGGTGTCTACCCCGGTATTCTTTAATATCTCAGGTCTCCACCCTGGTATTCTTTAATATCTCATGTGTCCTGTTGGGTGTCCTGACCCACGTTTAAGCTATCATGCTACAACATTTGGTGCTGTGGGCTTAGAAAATTCAAGATGGCGGAAAACCCACATGTGCGCCGAAATCCAGGAAAGCTGCGCAGTTTGTGCGCACACCAAAATGGTTGCCTCACTTGCCACCCACCAGTGCGAGAATGAAAGGCCGGGTTGCCATGAGGGAAATGGGTTGCCAAAGGAAAAACCGTAGCGCCGGTTAGCTTCAAAGCGCTTTAAAACCACCATTGGACTACCCGCACAGTAGTCTGAAACCATTGGGAATGGCAATGCTGATTGCCAAATGCAACCTAGAATTGTGGGGAATTCATTCTTAAATCCCAAAAATGGGTGCAGTACCAGTACTCACCACTATCCAAAAGCCGGCGTTTTAAAACCACCCTGTGTTTCTCTGAAGGCAAGCCAAAATGCCTATTTCAAACATTGCAATATGTGCAAAATATTCACTGAACACCAGCAGACATTTGGCAGAATGGAGTTTTGTGTGCCTACAAAATCTGGGAAATGAAGAGCCCAGAACAATGCTTATAACAAAACTGCTATGCAGTCAGCAGTTTAAGTTGCACTGGATTTAAAGACACTAAAAATCCAAATGTTAATATAAATAAGTGACCTACTTTTGACTGTCAGATAGTTTGTAACTGTTGAAATGTCATAGTTTTGCACTTGGAATCAGCATTCTAGCTGCATGTGTAAAATGTAAGTTAATTTAAAAAGCAACAAAAAACATGACAGTTAGCTGAAAGTCTGGCTTAAGGAACTTGATTTTGCTTGACAGCTACCCCCAACCGGAGTGAAACTTGAACAAATGCATTCCCAGGCTTAGCTGCCTTCTGATGCCCACACCAAAAGGATATACCATCTATCTGATAATTGAATTACCTGTGCTCTGCAGGAGAGTGAACAATGCAACTCCCTTCACCCAGGCAGAGGGTTTATTGAGAGGATCATAAATGGCTTCCTCTTGAACAATGAGCCTTTCAGGACCCAAGCAAATCTTATATTGCAGGGGTCGTAAAAGTGGCTTGCTCTTGGCAGAAACTGGGAGGGGGAGAATCTGGAGACAGAAGCTGGCTTGGCAGAACTGGATAAACCAGTATTTCTACCTTGTGCTGAAAGGAAACCACACCCCTTTGGAGCCAGAACATAACTTTAAAAAGATGGATCATTCATAGAGCGGACATGTGAAAATTTTATAAATGATACCATAATTCTTGTGATTTTTCTGCCCACAGTTTAAGAGGTTTTTAGAACCGGTGGTATGTTCAGGGGGTGTCAGCGGAAAAGTGGATATTACTCTAAATGTATGCATGTTAAAAATCTGAAACTTCATCAGTTAATGTCCATACTCCCTGCGCACATGTATGTAAAGTTGGGTCAATGTCAGAAATTGAAAAATCAGTTAAAAAGTCAATTATGTGCCATTTCTGAATGCAAGCTCTTAGAAACAACAGATTTGGACAGAGACATGGCTAAATTCAGCCACACCATGTATATGTAATTTCAAGCAACTGTGTAACTGTGAAATATGTCTTTTGTTATCAAATATAGAATGTGTGCAATCTGACAGAGGAGTGTCCTATCTGCAAGCCATAAAATGACATCACTCGGACACAATTTAGCTTCACCAATCAAGTGAGGAATGGAAATTTGACCAATGACAAGTGAGAGGGGCAAGTTTAGTTATGACCAACATCCCCACCCACTCTCAAAACACATAAAAGCAGACAGACAGGACAGATAGGGGCTTCAATTCCATTTGCTGCAACGCGCTCTGCCGGACCATACAACATCCAGAGATCCAGACTTCAAATTCATCAACCTCCAGAAAGCCAAACTAGAGACTTCAATCTATCCAGAACTAAGAGACCAGACCAGAGAGCGAGCAGTTCCAGAGACCAGACGCTGTGCCCAGAGAGAGACCAGAGCCCAGTCTAAAACCCTGACCAGATCCGTGATGAGGCCCATTTAATTCAAGAATATAGTGTGAGTACCCAGCAGAACTGTGCAGAACCAATCTCTTAGTTAAAATAATATAATTCATCCTATTTTAATCTAAGTAGAACTGTCTCCTAACTGTCACCTGCCATTTGCAAAGCTGTCACTTGTCATTTTCTAGTTGCAAGCTGCACGTGTCTTTTTGAACTTTAAAATTTCAAATCTGAAAAACGACCGTTATTTAATCACTCATATCTCCGCAACCATTTGTGCTAGAGACTTGCAATAACTTTCATCTGAAAGCTTAGAATCGTGGCTTTCCTATGAACCTAGAACCGCATTCCTACCCCCTATAGTTTTACCGCAATCGCGGAACACGCATTCGCGAATTTTACCGCGATTTGCAAATTTCTCCACATGTGAAAACAGAAGCTTCTTGCCTTCCATTTGCCAGAAATTCGTTTAACCTGCTAATCATTCCTGAATCATTGCAAGAGTGAGCCTGAGCTAATATTAACTAGATACCACTCACCCTGAACTTCTAGAGGGAATTAAAAGCAAATTTAGCATATTTTTCACTCCATTGCCAGCACATATAAAAGCATTTTGCCTGTGTTTTAAACTTCTGTAGTCTAAGTTGCTGGGTGACTGAATTACATTTGAATTGCATTTCTGAGAATTGTGTGCTTTCCTCCCATTTCCTTGCATTGCATAAAGAGGGGGGGAGTGAATAGCCAGAGAAAAGTGATTACATTGGTTGAAATCATATTGAATATTTTCTGTACTGCATTCATTGAATATTGCATCCACCTGAGCTTACATAAAGCATTCTGTACCACCTTCTTCTTTTGTTCCTATTCACCTGTGTGCTATCTTATCCATTTCATGTCAACTCCTTAGTGATTATCAAGAAGTGTGCTAGTGCCAGATTCTCCGTTGTTAATCTTTATCATATCAAATTAAGTGTGATATTCAATTATTAATGTATTATAAAGCGTGATATAATATATATTGTTTAAATTATCAAATAAACGTTTTAATTTGCAAAACAGAACTACTTCTTGGCTCATGGGCTCAGGGGGATTCCAAGAGAGGGGTGTTATATAGGGGTAGTCATCCAGAACGCATGAACTGGACATAAAGATATATCAATAAGGGTTTTCATTCAGTATTATAGACTAGGCGTTGACTTAGCTGTAGTGTTGAATTGAATCCTCTTACAAACTGGGGGCTCGGCCGGACGTTTGGGTTAGATTACCACTTGTGCAGCTTAATACAGTGTGCTAACTGACGGGATACATACATCCGGTCGGATCACCACGCTGCATTACGCTGGGAAGCATTCCTCAAAAGGGACACTCCAAGAAAAGTTCTGTTCTGCAAAAATAAAATACTAACTTCTGTAAGTCAGGACAGAGACCAATCTCTAGAATGACGACCTTGGTAGATATGAAAATAGCCAGAGAGCACTTCATACATAAACTATTTGTGAGAGGTGAATGGGCTGAGCAGGGCCAGGATGCCTGGTTGCAGGCCATCACGCGACAGGTCACTGAAACAGGGTCAGACTCATGGAGAGATCAGGGTCCATTACATGTGGCCCTGAGTGAACTATATATGGCTCCTAAAGCCAAAGAGGAACACAATAAGATTGCCAGGATAGCAGCATACCTGTACCTATATATGGGAGACATGCAGGATAGATGTGCTGAAAGCCAAAATCTGGCAAATAGGCAACAGGTGGTGTTAGAGAAGGTCCAATCTGACCTGGTCTCTTCTGAGCAGAGGCTGCAGGGGAGCCAGGAGTCAGAAAATGACAGCAGGCAGTACATCATTAAAATAAAAGAGGATATGGGCATCCTACAACAGGAAAAGACAGACCAGGATACCAGATTTCTGGCCCTGCAGAAGGAGCACCAAGACAGTTTGGACTCCTTACTGCAGAACCAGAAAAAGTTGGAGCAACAGATCAATTTCAACAGGGCATGCGCGGAGCAGGTAGTCACCCTGCAAAGCCAGCTAGATAGAGAGAAAGAGGAGAGCAATAAACTGATTCTGAAAGACCTGGATACCCAGGCAGAGTTTGATCAGGAGCGCCAGAAAGCTGGTGCCTTCCAAAGGCAGAGGGACGACCTGGCGGCACAAATGCAGGCTCTTAGTCAGGAAGTCTGCCATTTAAAAAGGAAAATGGAAGAAAATCACCTGGCCCTCCAGGGGCTGGGTGACCTCCAAAAAGAAAACCAGAACTTGTTAGAGCACACCAGGAGGGTGGAGGATGCTCTAGCAAGAAAGGAGCAGGCCAATAGGGACACAGCTCAGGAGGTAAACCTCCTGCAGCAAAGACTGGCCCAGTTCTCCAGGACCAACCAGGAAGCACAGAGGGAAAATGAGGCCCTCTGTCAACACAATGATAGGCTCCGACAACAGGTAGCGATGCAGGAGAGACTGATAGAGTCTAGTAAGGCCTTAACTGAGGAACTGAAGGCACAAATGCAGGCTCTTGCATTGCAACAGGGAGCAGGGGCGGATAGAGATGAGGTTCGCTGGGAAATGGAAACTCCGGAGCATAACCTCAGGAGCCCTAGTACCAGAGGCCCTCATACCTCTCAGTCCCTGGACTCTGCCACCCCCATGTCCCCTGGCGCACATGAGCACCGGGCCACAGGGATGGCAGATTACTATCCAGCTAAGAGTATGGGGCTCATAGGCCAGTACCACTCAGGAATGGAGGGGTGGGCATCCGGGTATGGGCACCCAAGTACAGTACAGTTCAATGGGGAACCCCAGGAGAGTAGGCCCATTAAGGGCATCCTGAAAACCTCTGCCCAGTTAGGTCAGTGGAGGGGGTACCCATCAAATCCTGGCAGCAAGGAGGAATCTGAAGACTCCTCTGAACTGCGCAGGACACAGGAGACCAGGTCCCCACATTCTGCCAGCCATTCCCAGGCTCGCAGAATCCGGGAAAACCTGGAAGAACAGACGGGAACCTCTGGGAGCAGTGCCTCCGAGTCCGAGGACGAATGGACAAGGGTTACCCGAACCAAAAAGGCCAATAAGGCAAAAAGGGCCAGATTAAGGCGATCAGGAGCGTCATCACGCCTTACCATAAGAACGCTAAGTATTCTGTTTGGGAGCACTTAGAGTTGTTTGAACAAATGATGGAGACTTTCCATTTGAAGGACAGCCAAAGCTGTATTCAATATGTAAAGTGGACCTTCTCCCCGGAATACTCCAGTTTCTTTGCGGGGCTGGAGGACCAAAATCATTTAAGATGGTCCACCTATAAGGCGGCCATCTTGAAACATTTTTCTGTTCACAGAAATCCTCAAGAGGCTCGCAAGGCAGCCTACAATTTGCAATGTGGGGAGGATCAGGCCCCACAAGAATTTGTGCAGGAGTTAAAGCATGCTTTTGCACAGACCACAAGAAGGGTGCGCACGGATAGCAGAGAATTTATAAATACGTTTTTCCATGCCTTGCCCAAATATATCATGACCCAGCTCGTGAGGGATTTTCACGAGAAAAGATCTTTAGACTGGGTCATTGAACAGGCTACCCGGATCTATGAGGTGCAGAAACCGGTAGATAGCAAAAGTAATGCCCAGAAAAACCCCAAAGCCAACACCACCCCTGCTGCTGCCAAGGTGGCAGAGGTAAAGGTCACCCCCGTTTTAGATTTGGAGATGGGGGGGCCTAAAAACCTACCTGCACCTAATAATGCTAGGCCCAGAAGGTCCTCGGGCCAGTCACAGACAGGGAGCCAAGGAGGCAGCCCCACAAATGGGGTCCCTCGCTCTCCTGATTATGTAAGTCCCCGTTACAAGGGAAATCGACCCATCCTGGGTTATGTGTGGACTCCTCCAGCCCAAGGGGGGGGATCCAGCCAAGCACCTAACCCAGGGAACTTCCCTCCAAACTTCCCACAGGAGGGCAGAAATTTACCAAACCCTGGGCAGAACTTTTTCCCCAGATATCCACCCGACTTTCAGCCCCAAAACCATCCATCCTTCTTTCCCCAATTCCCTGAGCCCAGACCACTGAATCCGGGAGAGGGGAGGCCAAGGGTGGAGGGGTACCCAAATCTTCCCAACATGGGGTATTACCAGAGGAGGGACAGCTACCCTTCCCGGGATCAGCCCAGGGGAGAAAACAGGGCCCCGTATCAGCCTGAGCGGGTTTCCCAGTTAGAGCGCCAGGTTCAAAACATGGCGCGGGACCTGGGTCACATACTGAGGGCTCAGCAGAACCCTCAGATGGGCGTGCCGGCGCAGAACGCACCCAACTCTGGACCTGGTGCTCCAGAACAATGACGGGGGCAGCACCCCAATAACTCACCGGTTCCCAGGGAGGAGGCACAAAGGGAAGGGGGGTGTAAAGCCTTGGAGGAAGCTTCCTTCCTCGCTTGTAAACAGCCCCTGGAAACCCAGGAACCGGAAACAAAATCTCTTGCCCCTGAAAGTCTGCCTCCTAAGGAGCAGAGGGGGGGTAGGAGAAACAAAAGACCCAAACAGACTCAGTTTGAGGAGGAGGTACAGGTATTCCAATTTGAGGGAGAGGGATCCTCAGAGGATCCTGGGAAAAGGATCTTCTCCTTCAGAGAGGGGGGAACTCCTCCCAAAGAAAAATGGGTCCCTAGGGATGCAAATCCAGACTGGGGAGATGTGGAGACTGAGCTACCGCCGCCCACCATCTCATCCCAGAACCAACAGCAAGAAAATCCCCTGGTTCAAACCCATCCTGGTGACTGCCTCCAAAAAGGGGGGGGCGGCCCGGAACCGGAGCCAGGGGAACCCACAAAGGCTCTGATCTCCAGTTGCCAAATTTTTCTTTCAGATTCCCAAGGCTCTCCACAGAATTCTGCCCAAATCTCTTTGCTAGCGATGTCTAAAACCAGAAAATTAGCCCACCAGTTGTCCAAAAATGTGCATTATCTGTGCCCCCTTGAGGAGAAGGAGGGAAGATACTATGCCCCGGTACGAGTACAGGGGCAGGGTACAATCTCGGCACTGGTGGACACTGGATCTCAAGCTACCCTTCTGTCCAGAAGGGCCTTTGACGAACTGAATGCAGGAAGGGGAGAGAATTACCAAATTCCTCTCACCTCTCTTCCGGGACAACTACAGAACTTTGACGGGAAGGAAATTCCCGTTGAGGGGACTGCAGACTTGGACATTAAAATTGGGCGACATAAGTTGAAACACCCGGTCATAGTTGTGACCCCGGAGGGCACCCCTTGTTTACTAGGGAATGACCTCCTGAGAAGGTTGTCACCCCTAATAGATTGTGTAAACAAGGTCCTTTGGACCCAGACTAGCCGACCAATAAAATTAAAACAGAGTGTCAACCATGTTAGTTTAAACGGCACCTGCCACATGGTTGAACAAAAATCTGACCAAGTAGAATTTCACTTCCAGAATAGCCAAATTCCAGACGTGACAGTAATAGCAGTAGGACAACAGACTGGTGATGGGGGGTCCTCTCTATTTCTGAAAATCAACCTTCCTTCCAGTCTAAAGTGGTATTCCACGCTGGAAGGAAACACTCTGAAATTCTATACTAATCCACAATCAGAAACTCCCACTCCTATAGTCCAGAAAGATGTGAAATTAGCTCAGAGCCTGGCTGATATTCAGCAAATTGGAGAGCAGTTGTTCATCCCTGTTCAGTTAAATGATGGGAAGGACTCTGTTCTCGCTCGAGTGTGTGTGAACAACGGTAAGAGCTTCATCAGCGAAGCCATGTTTCGCCAACTCCCAAAAGATCCAGCCATTCCCACCTTCAAACTGATAGACAAATGGGAAATGGACCTGGAAGCACCTAATTCCAAACATCTCCTGCCAAGCAGGTGTATGCTCAAAATCTCCATTGGCAACAAGAGCATAGTCCACAATTGTTGGGTCGTGCGAGACGTCCCTGCCGCCTTTTACTTAGGCAGTGACATTCTCAATCGCTTTGCCATTAGTTTGGACCTAATAAACTTCAAAGCTTGGTCCCGATTAGCGGATAATCCCATGGGCTTTGATGATCCAGAAAAAGCATTTAGGTCAGCTCAATTGCTACCTTATGCAGTTGAAATTCAGGTTAAAGAGGAAGTCACCATCCCAGAAAGGACCCGACAATTCTCCCTGGAAGTGAAAGTTAAAAGGGGACAAGAGTTGAAAAACCCTGATGCTTACATACATCTAAATGCTTCTCTCCAACAGCAAGGGTTGGGGGTAAACCCAACACCATTAGTCAACATAGAACATGACACCATTCCAATAGAGGTGGATAACAGCGACTTAAAGAGTATTACTCTAGCCGCAGGCACCATTATTGGAATGGCGGTTGATGACCGACATTTCTCCATTGATCTTAGAAATGAACTGTTAGGACCAATCCCCAAGGACTGTTTTGACAGTGACAGTGAGGACAATACAACACCAGACAGGATTTTTACCCGGCATGGGGGGAACTTCCTGGTGTACACTTCCTGCCCTTATGGTAAGGAAGATGTGACTTGTGAATTCAGGAGGGATGAGGTGATTTTCCAGGTTCATGAAGGCTGCCTTGCCCACCTGAAGCCTCCGGTCCAAATCAGCACTCTGACCAGGGACTTCTCCACCCAGCTGGAGGAGGCCACGGAGATAGCCAAACCAGAAGTCTTTCCAGGCTTCAGGCAGATGGTGGAAGAGAGAGTCAACCTAGCTGATGCCTGTGTGACTCTGGAACAAAAGCAAAAGTTGAAACAAGTTTTCTTGGATTTCCAAGACCTCTTTGCGGTAGACTCATATGACTGTGGTCGCACTGACATCCACACAACAACAATCCCCACGGACCCTGGCATGTCTCCTGTGTTTGTGAAGCAATATCGCTTGCCTCTCGCATCAATGGAGTCCCTTACCGAAATAATTAAGAACCTTGAGTCCCGGGGAATAATCCGTCCAGTCCACAGCACCTTCAATAATCCGGTGCTGGGAATATTGAAGCCAAACGGCCAGTGGAGACTCTGTGCTGACCTCAGGGAGCTCAACAAACGGGTCCATACTTCCCGATGGCCTCTGCCCTACATTGACCAAGGGCTGGCCCAGATCCAGGGGTCACAGGTATTCACTACAATAGACCTGACCAATGGATACTGGACCGTGCCTGTCAGTAGGGAGGACCAATACAAACTGGCTTTTACCTTTGGGGGCCAACAGTATACATGGACCCGGACGCCCTTCGGATACCTTAACTCCGGTAATGAGTTCAATATTTTCCTACATAAGGCCATGCCCGACCTGGGTGCAAGGGGTAACCTGGCTTATGTAGATGATGTCCTCATCAAAAGTTCATCTGTGGAGGAACACATAGCGGAGATCCGTTGTGTTCTGACCCAGTTGAGAGCCGCCGGAGCAAAACTTTCCTTTCAGAAAGCACAGTGGTGTAGAACCCGTGTTAATTTCTTGGGGCATGATATTACTCCTCAGGGCCTCTGTCCCCAGGAAAAGAAAGTGGAAGCACTTCAGAAACTGAAAGACCCCACAACTCTGCGGGAACTAAGGAGCCTCCTTGGACTGACTAATTACAGCAGAAAGTTCATTGAGGGCTACGCAGAGATCACCAGACCCCTGATTCATCTCCTGAAGGGGGGGGTGAAGTGGGAATGGGGTCCAGAACAAGCCGAGGCAGTAAGACAACTCAAGAGAAGCCTCTCACAAGCGCCTTGCCTAGCTTACCCTGTCAGAAACAAGGAGTTCTTCCTGGAGACAGGGTTCTCTAATACGTGCTTGACGGCAGTATTATACCAAAAGCATGACAAGGTCAATAAAGTAATATCCTATGCGAGCAAAACTTTATCCTCTGTGGAGGAAAAATTCAACGATTGTGAGAAGGCACTCCTGGCAATGGTGTGGGCATTGAAGAATTACCGCCCGTTTATCCAGGGGGAACACATCATAGTGGAGACTCCACACCAGCCTCTGCAATATCTCCAAAGTGATAGAATCCGGGCCGGAAATGTGAGTAATTCCCGAATTACTTCCTGGATTCTGTCAATGCAAGGCTTTCCTGTGGAGGTCCGATATGGCCAAAACAAGAAGAGTCCCCTCGCGCAAGGTCTGGCTGACTTGCATGATTGTGCCAGAGAAAACTGTCTCGAGGACGAAAGTCTAAAAATAAAGGACAACAAGGAGGCATACCTTAATTCCCCACACAAAGTCTTTGAAGAGGACAAGTGTGAGGGAATGCCCACTGTCTATGTGGATGGATGCTCTTACCATGTTGACAACAACGGGGAGAAAGAACTGGTGGCTGGCGTAGGGAATGCATGGGTGAATGAGTCCCCAGAACCCTCCGCTGGATACAAAATTGGTCCCCGAAGTAGTCAGGTGGCAGAATTGATGGCTGTGCATCAGGCCATCCTCACTGCTGTCCAGCATCAACTCCGCGAACTGGTCATAATCACAGATTCGGATTATGTACGGAACGGGTTCGTGGAGCACCTGGTTAATTGGAAAACCAGAGGCATGTTATGTGCTAACAACAAACCCTTGAAACATGGGAAGTTGATCCAAAACATTGATGATCTGGTCACCTCGAATGAGATGACCATCTATTGGAAAAAGATCAAGGGTCATTCCAAAGTAGAGGGACCAGACAAAACTGGAAACGACTTAGCTGATCAGCTGGCCAAAACCGGGGCCATCCAAGGGGATCTAATTGAGATTGAGTCCCTGTTGGGGGAAATCCAGGTCACAGCTATCACTAGGTCCCAGACAAATGCTCACAACGACCTTTCAATTGTACAATAGAGTAAGGAGACCCCTGATGCTGATTTGATTACCGCTCAGAAGGGGGATCCAATAATTGGTAAATTTTACCAGCATCTTGAGGACCCTGAGAACTTTCCCCTCACGGATACCGATTACAATGGGAAAGAGGACCTAAGAGTGTTGATGAAATGTCCAAAAATGTTCCGAATCCAAGACGGGTTGTTGGTAAGGAAATCCAAAGCTGGCCACGATCAGTGGGTGGTTCCTACCTCATTCCGAAGCCTGATGTTAAGTCACGCCCATGATGTGGCCACTGCCGGTCATAGGGGGTTTCACACAACACTGGAAATCTTAAGAGAGGTTGCATACTGGCCACACATGGGCCAGGACCTCAACCAATATTTGAAGGGTTGTCTTGTGTGTGCACAATTTCAGCCGACATCCCTCACACACCGGGCGCCTTTACAAAAGAGGGGGATGACCCTGCCATGGTCAGATTTACAAATCGACTTTGTAGGCCCTGTGATTCGCTCGGCTAGGGGGAATAAGTACATGTTGACCGTGACATGCTTGTTTACCAAGTGGGTGGAATGTCTCCCAGCCCCAAATTGCAAGGCAGAAACTGCAGCTGCCTTGATGATTAACCACATATTTTCCCGTTTTGGTCTACCTCAAAGGATTGAGTCAGACAGAGGTAGCCACTTCACCAGTGAAGTAATGACAAAGATGTGGGAGATACTGGGGGTCAAGAGAAAGCTGCATATTGCTTATAGACCAGCTTCTTCTGGGGCAGTAGAGAGATATAACCGAACCATTGTGAGCATATTAAAGAAGTTTGTGGCAGATTCTGGGCCAAGTTGGGATATCCGATTACCTCTGGTCCTAATGGCTATCAGATCTACCCCTTCATCTGCAACCAAAATGTCACCATTTGAGTTGATGACTGGGCGCAAGATGGTGCTTCCACAGCATTTGCTCTACGGGACCCAAGAGCAGACACTGATAAATTCCTCCACAACTCATGAGTATGTGGAGAATTTAAGGAAACACCTTCAACATGCTTTTGCTTACGCTCAGCGGAATCTAGAAAGATCGGCTGATAGCATGAAGACCCACTATGACCTGAAGACTTCCAGGAAGGAATATCAGGTGGGGGACCGGGTCTATTTATACAACTTCCAAAGAAACCAGGCAAAGCAGCGCAAATTTTTGCCTACATGGAAGGGACCCTTTGAGATCATCGACAAGATCTCTCCTGTGGCCTACAAAATCCACATCCCCAAAGGTCCTTTGGCAGCGGGGGAAGACAAGTGGGTCCACATAAACCAGTTGAAATGTTGCCATCCCAGGCACACTCTGCAACAACTGGAGGAATCCTCTGGAATCCTAGCGGGTACTGTCTCAGACTAATTCTGTTCCAATCATAAAACATACCACATCTAGTCTCTAAAATATTGTGATTTGCATGAAACTGTCTCTTAGTTATACTGTTTTTTATCAAAATAAGAATGTAATGTTTCGTCATGATGAAATGCATATGCTGTCCCACCATCTCAACAGTGGTGGAAAAACGTCTATGAGTAGGTATTGCCGCTCTTCCTTTGTTGTCCTAGGAGAAAGAAGACCTTGAGACTGGCCAAGGAGGACGATCCGGAGACCGGGAACGAAGATCCAATGGGCCCAGTGGACCGCCCAATACTCCCATCAGGACTGGCGAGGAGAACCGATCGATCAGTACCGGATGGAGAAGAAGATGCTGAACTGTGCCATCTACAGAAGAGGAAGAAGATTATGCGGACAGACCGGTGCGTGGGTCAAAACCCTTGGGCACGCGACTCCCCATCGACTCAAATTCAAAGTGCAGTCGCGTGGGGGGGCTTGTTGGGTGTCCTGACCCACGTTTAAGCTATCATGCTACAACATTTGGTGCTGTGGGCTTAGAAAATTCAAGATGGCGGAAAACCCACATGTGCGCCGAAATCCAGGAAAGCTGCGCAGTTTGTGCGCACACCAAAATGGTTGCCTCACTTGCCACCCACCAGTGCGAGAATGAAAGGCCGGGTGGCCATGAGCGAAATGGGTTGCCAAAGGAAAAACCGTAGCGCCGGTTAGCTTCAAAGCGCTTTAAAACCACCATTGGACTACCCGCACAGTAGTCTGAAACCATTGGGAATGGCAATGCTTCATTCTTAAATCCCAAAAATGGGTGCAGTACCAGTACTCACCACTATCCAAAAGCCGGCGTTTTAAAACCACCCTGTGTTTCTCTGAAGGCAAGCCAAAATGCCTATTTCAAACATTGCAATATGTGCAAAATATTCACTGAACACCAGCAGACATTTGGCAGAATGGAGTTTTGTGTGCCTACAAAATCTGGGAAATGAAGAGCCCAGAACAATGCTTATAACAAAACTGCTATGCAGTCAGCAGTTTAAGTTGCACTGGATTTAAAGACACTAAAAATCCAAATGTTAATATAAATAAGTGACCTACTTTTGACTGTCAGATAGTTTGTAACTGTTGAAATGTCATAGTTTTGCACTTGGAATCAGCATTCTAGCTGCATGTGTAAAATTGCAAGTTAATTTAAAAAGCAACAAAAAACATGACAGTTAGCTGAAAGTCTGGCTTAAGGAACTTGATTTTGCTTGACAGCTACCCCCAACCGGAGTGAAACTTGAACAAATGCATTCCCAGGCTTAGCTGCCTTCTGATGCCCACACCAAAAGGATATACCATCTATCTGATAATTGAATTACCTGTGCTCTGCAGGAGAGTGAATAATGCAACTCCCTTCACCCAGGCAGAGGGTTTATTGAGAGGATCATAAATGGCTTCCTCTTGAACAATGAGCCTTTCAGGACCCAAGCAAATCTTATATTGCAGGGGTCGTAAAAGTGGCTTACTCTTGGCAGAAACTGGGAGGGGGAGAAACTGGAGACAGAAGCTGGCTTGGCAGAACTGGATAAACCAGTATTTCTACCTTGTGCTGAGAGGAAACCACACCCCTTTGGAGCCAGAACATAACTTTAAAAAGATGGATCATTCATAGAGCGGACATGTGAAAATTTTATAAATGATACCATAATTCTTGTGATTTTTCTGCCCACAGTTTAAGAGGTTTTTAGAACCGGTGGTATGTTCAGGGAGGTGTCAGCGGAAAAGTGGATATTACTCTAAATGTATGCATGTTAAAAATCTGAAACTTCATCAGTTAATGTCCATACTCCCTGCGCACATGTATGTAAAGTTGGGTCAATGTCAGAAATTGAAAAATCAGTTAAAAAGTCAATTATGTGCCATTTCTGAATGCAAGCTCTTAGAAACAACAGATTTGGACAGGGACATGGCTAAATTCAGCCACACCATGTATATGTAATTTCAAGCAATGGGTAACTGTGAAATATGTCTTTTGTTATCAAATATAGAATGTGTGCAATCTGACAGAGGAGTGTCCTATCTGCAAGCCATAAAATGACATCACTCGGACACAATTTAGCTTCGCCAATCAAGTGAGGAATGGAAATTTGACCAATGACAAGTGAGAGGGGCAAGTTTAGTTATGACCAACATCCCCACCCACTCTCAAAACACATAAAAGCAGACAGACAGGACAGATAGGGGCTTCAATTCCATTTGCTGCAACGCGCTCTGCCGGACCATACAACATCCAGAGATCCAGACTTCAAATTCATCAACCTCCAGGAAGCCAAACTAGAGACTTCAATCTATCCAGAACTAAGAGACCAGACCAGAGAGCGAGCAGTTCCAGAGACCAGACGCTGTGCCCAGAGAGAGACCAGAGCCCAGTCTAAAACCCTGACCAGATCCGTGATGAGGCCCATTGAATTCAAGAATATAGTGTGAGTACCCAGCAGAACTGTGCAGAACCAATCTCTTAGTTAAAATATTATAATTCATCCTATTTTAATCTAAGTAGAACTGTCTCCTAACTGTCACCTGCCATTTGCAAAGCTGTCACTTGTCATTTTCTAGTTGCAAGCTGCACGTGTCTTTTTGAACTTTAAAATTGCAATAACTTTCATCTGAAAGCTTAGAATCGTGGCTTTCCTACGAACCTAGAACCGCATTCCTACCCCCTATAGTTTTACCACAATCGCGGAACACGCATTCGCGAATTTTACCACGATTTGCAAATTTCTCCACATGTGAAAACAGAAGCTTCTTGCCTTCCATTTGCCAGAAATTCGTTTAACCTGCTAATCATTCCTGAATCATTGCAAGAGTGAGCCTGAGCTAATATTAACTAGATACCACTCACCCTGAACTTCTAGAGGGAATTAAAAGCAAATTTAGCATATTTTTCACTCCATTGCCAGCACATATAAAAGCATTTTGCCTGTGTTTTAAACTTCTGTAGTCTAAGTTGCTGGGTGACTGAATTACATTTGAATTGCATTTCTGAGAATTGTGTGCTTTCCTCCCATGTCCTTGCATTGCATAAAGAGGGGGGGAGTGAATAGCCAGAGAAAAGTGATTACATTGTTTGGTTGAAATCATATTGAGTATTTTCTGTACTGCATTCATTGAATATTGCATCCACCTGAGCTTACATAAAGCATTCTGTACCACCTTCTTCTTTTGTTCCTATTCATCTGTGTGCTATCTTATCCATTTCATGTCAACTCCTTAGTGATTATCAAGAAGTGTGCTAGTGCCAGATTCTCCGTTGTTAATCTTTATCATATCAGATTAAGTGTGATATTCAATTATTAATTTATTATAAAGCGTGATATAATATATATTGTTTAAATTATCAAATAAACGTTTTAATTTGCAAAACAGAACTACTTCTTGGCTCAGTGGGGTCAGGGGGATTCCAAGAGAGGGGTGTTATATAGGGGTAGTCATCCAGAACGCATGAACTGGACATAAAGATATATCAATAAGGGTTTTCATTCAGTATTATAGACTAGGCGTTGACTTAGCTGTAGTGTTGAATTGAATCCTCTTACAGTCCACCCTGTTATTCTTTACTATCTCAGGTGTCCACCCTGGTATTCTTTAATATCTAAATTATTCTCGAGTCATTATCCCCTTATATATATATACAGTCTTTTCTACTTCTGACTATTTTGTTTTTTCCACCTCCTTCCTTTACCTTTTCCCTTACTTGTTCTAATGCCTATAACATTTGCCAAAGCATTAAATTTTTTGTTTCACTCACCGCTCGCATCGTTCCTCTCTGGATCCTCAGGATCACTGCCTCCGTTACCGCCTTCTTTGGTCTTTCGTCTGTTTTGCTGCCCGTAGGAATGGAAGGATTTATGTTTATAAAACGGGTTCCTTCAGACCCACTGCAGATTTTAGGTAGATTTATACTATCATTGTCCACAGGAAGCTTCACAGTCTACTCGGCCAAATGGCGAAGGACTTGTGCTGTTGCCGAAGACCTAGGGTTACTTCGTGTCGACGGTAAATAGGTGTCTTATTTTAATCAATAATGAAAATCGATGGTCACAACCATCCTCTGCTACCAAGTGTACAGGAGGGCGGATTGACCTCTGACGGGCCCATGGGATCAGAGCTCACCCTCAAGTACTTTAAGACGAGATAGCTGCACCTTGAGGAGGATGGGGTGCAGGATTCTCTTACTCCAAGATCAATTAATAAGGACAACTGAATGGTTTGGCAAAGCGAAGTCTGTTTAATGACAAATGTAAAAAACAGGGAAACAATGGAAATCAACAGTGATGCGATCGCCCGTCTCGCTTCAACTTCCACAATCTTTCTTCAAACAGCAATTTTTATAGGCATTCATCATCATTGACGTGTAACACTCGAAGGTTTGTCATACAATTATATTGGTTGGAAAAGGTAACTTAAGTATAGGTACTATAACTGTATATGGTAACAGAGTGTGAGGATTGGATAACTTTTATCAGGTGGGCGTCTACGCCCCTCCCTCTACATCACTCGTGCTAGACATCACTACAAGTACGAAGTCTCATTGGTTCTACTAGCTATAGGACCCTAGATTATTTGGTCCATTGTGATTGGGTCGGTTACACTCCTAGGCATAAATCGCCCACTTTAATTAGCAGCTTGCAGAATGGTTACCCAGATGTGGCATGCCCCAAGATTCACCCTGCCTCCCTTCCATCAATCAGTACTTTAGGGCTATGCGTCAATTAGTTGGCTGAGGAGGGCCTCACAACTGTAGCTTCTTATCAGGGAAAGTTATGGCATCCTTTGCTTTTGGGTGACATCAGACGTTGGTACCTCTTTGCGCTTGGCTGGTCACGTGTCAGTACACCGTGAGCTGCTTAATTTTCCATCTACTTGCATATTTGATTTTCTCTTCGTTCTCACCACCTGCCTGCCCCTCCTTATCTCGACCATCATGTGCAGGCTGCTATGCTCTTAAGTTTCGATTCTTCAGAGTTTCCACTCTCCTCCCTTCTTTGGGTTGACTTCGAATTCCTAGGCATGAGCTGCTTCTTGGTAAATTTTGATTACGCTCTTTCGTCTCACTTTGTGCTGGTATATGTATCCTAGCCTGTTTGGCCCCTACCATCCTGGGCTTAATTCTGCGTTCATGTAAAGTGGAGTCGCAATTGTATAATGTGCTTCGTTGAGGTAGATATATAGTTGGCGCTTGCCGCTCTATTCTTCTACTAAGCTTTGCAAGCCATACTGTTTCCTTAGCTTCTTGCGTTACAAGCCTATGTACAGGCGTTAGCTGGTTGCATATTTTCATCCAGCTTTACGGTTGTGTCTCTTTATATTTTGACATCTTCTTAACTTCTTTGTCTGTGATGTCTTAATTCATGGTGTTTCGTCTTAGTGTGTTATCTTTTGGTTGTTTGTTCACCTGTACTTCTGCCCGGGCCCTCGTAACGTCCCCATTCGCCTTCGATTAAGGCCCTTTGGGTCTCTTCTGGGACAGTCTGAAAGTAATCTTCATGTCATGTCAGCAGTTGGTATGGTTGTCTCAATGGGCGGCGTGCTGCACATGGTTGTCTTGTTATTGGCACTTTAACAGGTATTTCTCTTCTGATGGGCACAGGGCAGAGCCCCAGTCTGGCTCTCTGTTGGTTTATTTGCTCCTCATATGTCACATATCTCGGCAAGTATGTTCCTGGTATTTCAAAATGGGTGGCTGAAGTGCAGGCCATATCTGGGACCTCCTCTACACTTCATCACACAGCAAATTGACCTGTCGCTAATTGGCCACTATCTCGCCAAAAAAATGAATGCGCGGCCAAACTTTTCTCTTCTTGAAAACAAATCAACTGCTGGTTTTGTGCATGAGTGCACCCGTTCAAACAGTGGACATTCCTCCTCTGGCCTACTGTTCGTTGTGCTCAAGCAGGTGGTGCATTGTGTCACACATCCAGTCGACCTCCCACTAATTGCCCACCACACACAACAATGTTTTTGGCTGTTCCAAAATGTGTACTTCGCCATAAACATTTCAACTGTTTGTTGTGTGGGTGAGTGCTCACATTCAAACAAGCTGGCCAAGCCAAATTCAGACTCTGGCCTACTGCTCATTGTGCTGAAACAGGTGATGTGTTGTGTCATACAGCCACTGAGTATGCCACTAATTGCCCAGCACCTGTAACATGTTTCAGGCACCTCAAAATATTATTTTCCTGTAATGCAATTCAAGTACTTGCTTTGTTTGTGAGTGCACCTGTTCAAACAAGCTAACCCAGTGAATTGGTCTATTTCACTCTGTGCTCAAGCAGGTGATGTGTTTCATCACAAAACAATTCTACTAATTGCTGACTACCTCCAACACATTTTCTGGTAGCCCCAAAACATTAAGGGGCCGATTCATGGAACAAATCTGTGCCAAAAATTGTGGCGCAAGCGTTAAAAAGCAAGCACACACGCACGCGTGCAATTCATGGAAGGGTCTGCGCATGTTTACTCCGGGATGTGCGCCAAATCTAAGCGTGGCGTGAATGGGCGCACACGTCACAGCAACACCCCGAACACCGTGCGCGAGGCGCACAGCAAAAGCGCACAACGTCAGCGCACACCTCAAAAAGGGGGCGGAACACGGGGCTGAACACGCAGATTGGGGAACAACGCATGAAAAAGAAGGCGTAACTGGGGAAGTACTGCAGGGAAATACACAGAACGCCCACACGCACTCAAACAACTAATATTCATGGAATCGAATACTGGAAACTTGTGCACGCCAAAAGACGCGCACAGGCATCAACACGTCCGCCACAAGAAGGAGGGCGGAAGTGTCCCCCGCGCGCAGTATAAAAGTGCGTGCAAACAACACACACGTAGATACAGCTATGATGAATGCCCCATTTGTCGCAAGTGATTGTGGGACACCGCAGGAGGAGGAGAATAGTCAGGCCCTGCATTTTCTTGCCCCAGACCAGCCTTTTTGGGATGTATGACGACTAGGTCTATGGCAGTTATAGGTTTCCACCTCATATCAACCTAGACCTGGTCAGGGAGTGGGGAGATGAGCTTACATCACCCACCCTGTGCTCCAAAGCATTGAGCCCCTTGGAGAAGGTGCTCAATGTCCTGCAATTTTTGGTCACTCGGTCATTTCAGCGGACAACTGCCATAGTCGGGGGTGTCTCACAGGCCACGCAGTCACACTACCTACACCAGGTGCTGGCAATCATGACTGCGCGCCCCTCAGTCCGCAGGCACGTATACATGCCCAGAACACCCGCCGAAAGGCAGGCCATGGTCCAGGACTTTTACAGTGTGGCACACTACCCCAAGGTGCTCAGTGCCATAGATTGCACCCATGTGGCCCTACGTCCACCTGGGGCAACTGATCAAATCTATCGAAACTGCAAGCACTGGCATTCCATCAACATGCAGGTTGTATGCGATGCCAAGGGAATGATCACCTCTGTCTATGCAAATTAACCTGGGTCTACCCATGACAGATTCATAGTCAGCTGAGCTGGGCCCTGGAAGCTGGGAAGCATGGCGACACATGGCTCCTAGGTGAGTACAAATGCCTGTGCACATGCATGCATGTCACACTCAGACAAATACACAAACCCAACTAATCACAACCATTATCACCCCCCCAGGGGACAGTGCCTACCCTCTGAGCAACCACTTGATGACACCAATCCAGAGCCCCACCACACCACCCCAGGTAAGATACAACGCTGCCCATATTGCAACCAGGGGCATAGTGAAGCACACATTAGGAGTGCTCAAATCACGCTTCTGCTCCCTTGACCGCTCTGGTGGCCAGCTACTATATGCACCCCCAGTAGTGTGCAGGATCATTGTGGCAGCATGTGTCTTGCACAATGTTGCAACACGGCGGAACGTACCGGTGGACATGGTGGTGCCCCCACATCCCGAACCACATGCACAGGTGCTGCCCATGGGAAGGGAAAGGGCATGTGGCGAGGCAGCCCGGACCCAGCTTGTAGCCACATTATTCACCTGAACTCCCACCACTGCGGCGTGCACACGGGCCTGGCACATACCAGGTGACAATCGATGATGACAAAGAGACTGTCAACTGTCACAACCTTACCACCTAGAGAATGTTGCCACAGAAGTGCTACATTGTGTGCAACCCTAGCTACTTAAACATAACCAATCCTGTGTGACCAAAAGGAACACATGCAAGGTCTGTATCACACCACCCCCTGCAAAACAGGCCATGGCAATCAGTCGTATGTCACCCAAACCCCCCCCCAACCCACATCTCCCTTGTCTGCCACACCATGACATGGAATGCAACAGCATAAACCCAACACATGACCAATTACATATGAAGTGACATGTGATAAATGGCCTGAGACAATCACACCTGACATGGAACAGATGAAATGACTGATCAACAACCTCCCACACATACAAAGTCATACACAAATGCTTTCCACCAGTGGTAGCATCATCAAAAGACTGAATGCCTGTTCTCATGCACATTGGCCAAGACAAATCCGCTAATCCCTTACCTGTGTGCTGTGTGTGTCTCCTGCAACACACTGCTCAGCACACAGCACAGGGGTAACATCACCCTTGAACATCACATAAAAAGGACAAGCAACAAAAATAACCTATTGACGCATGTACAGGATCCCCAAATGGTAATTGATCATGCGCTGCAGGGACACAGCGTGCCAGAGAAGGCAATCTGTGTGCACTTGTGGGCATGGAAGTGTGGTTGTACGTGTGGTGGAGCATTGTGTAAGTGTGTGTGTCAGTAGGGACATGCACTCAATATATGCATGTGAAATCAAGTGACCCTCAGTGTCCTGTACACATCACATGCGAATATTGCCCATGTCTAAACCCCAGTATGTCAAACCACAACAATCCCCTGACACCTGAAAAGTAAACGCAACACAGGAACAGCCATTGACCAGCAGAACACATCATGTACATAGTACTCCACAATGACAATGTCAGAGAGTGGCCAAACACTGTAGCCCAAGCTTACTGTCCAACAGCAAAAGGCACACATCACCATGACCTTCTGAACAACTGTGTCTGGGGTCTGTAGCCTTCTTCCTTCTAGTCTACCTGGCTTCAGTATCCCCTTATCCCTTTGTCTCCATGTTACACCTTGCGTGTAAATAGGGTCCAGCCCCCTCAGAGGCTACCTTGACTGGTAAAAATACCAAATCGCAGAGAACTCCAAGGAGCCAAACCCCCAAACCAGGGAAAAAGCCTGTAGCCACCAGAAAACCCTGGAAGAGTCTGCAGTAGATGACTTGAAGTCGCAGAAAATGTCCAAGCACATGTCCAAGCAGAATGATAAAACAACCAAGGTAGCACAGTTCAACAATGGTTCAACAGGATGGGTATCATTTTCAGTATACAATATACAATGAGGATGCAACAACTGATGGATAGTGTCACAGCTCCAGTCTACAGGCGCAGGAGTGGCACGAACCAACCACACCCTCTGTGGTCTGGGTACCTGCAAGGTAAAACTTACACAGGCCTCCGAGACCCCGGTGGGGAAAAAGGGTCAGGGATCTGTTGCTTGGATAGGCATTGGTATTCAGGATAACCGGAAAGAGGGGCAGGAGAGGGGAGTCGTATGGGCAAGGGAAAGTAGGCAAAATACAAAATACAACTATTGACAATAACACATACTCAATCAGAGAAACCATGTTCTTCATGCACATTGTACAAAATGGGTCAAATGCAATCCAAAGAAAGACTTATCTCTGGGGTGAGTACTGGCCTCCTGCCTGCACTGTCTCAGGTCTGGTAACAGGAGCAGTTAAATGCTGCAAAGAGAGCGTGAGTTACTATTCTGTATGTTTTTTCACCACACACACACCATTCATGCCTCAAACTAAGTGACTTCTCCACAAACAAACACTCTTGTCTGCTGCTTTGTTTGTATACTTTAGCTTGCCCCTGTGATGGTCCATACACTGTCAATGCAGTAAGGCAGGCGCACGTGGCCCGCGGTAAATGGAAGACCAATGTGTTAAGAATCACACATGACAGAATGGTCCTTGGGTGAGCTGTAAGTCACGTATGGTGAGGTGCGACTTCAGTACAAGTCGTGTTCTGCCAGCCACTGATTTCAATAGGTAGTGCACGTGGCAATTTGCACATGCAAATGATATGCACTGCACTCGAGTCTGTGCGTTGCTGGGTGCCCCCGTGTGCTGTATTGGTTTCTGGCTAAGAACTCTACTGCGCGAATAACTCAGCTTCTATGGAGCAGGGGGGACTCGAGGATATGGGCGACGGCTCCTGCGTGTGCCCCTGACAACTTGTAAAGCTACTTGGCATTTGTTCCTCAATGCGTCTTAGCTGTACTGTGCGCTTCTTCCCCAATGCCTGGCCAAGCTCCCCAGCACTGGCACTACTGAGCATGCATGTGCAAAGGGCCTGGTGGAAGGTCGGCTGGGGTGTGGCCCCTTGTGCTGCTCACCTTGCTTGGAGCTCCTGGAAACACGTCTGTTTCTGTCGGATGTCTGAGCACAAGCCCTGTGCTTGCATGCGCACGCATTCACCACCCAATGTGGCCAGGTTTCTGTAGTTCTTGGCCCCGTGTCTGCTGTGAAAGGTAGTCTGGAGGCTCATTTTCCTGCAGAAAGGGCATAAAAGGTATTAATAAGGCTGGAAAGTTCTGTGTGTGTGTGTCTTCGTGCTGGTTGTCACTGGGCCATGTTGGAGACCTGCATCCGAACTCCTCCCACCATCAGTGTGACTTTGACAGCCAAAGGGTGCATGCTACTGTCTACAGCATGCAGTGCATCAAGCACATATACAGGCCAGAAAAGAACATACATCACAATCAACATCAACAAATGGACTTATCAACGATGTACTCACCAAAATTGATTGCAGACATGCTGTGGAGAAAACCTACTTAATCTCCACTAGGGGTGTTAACACAAGTAGTACAGCAGCAAACATGCCACAGATATGACGAAAGTCCAATGACCTGGTGTAAATGGTTGTAACGCCGAACCATCCTTGTGAGCCCATGGATAGGGGAAGCAGGAGTGGCATATGTGAGTCAGGACCCCAAGCTGCAAACACATACACAAGACAAGCTTGAAGGGCCCAGCTGGACCAGCCAGTTGATGCCTTCAAAAGCCACAAAGCACCACACCGTCACATGAATGCACAATAGACAAGCAATTCTAAATGATATTAACTAATTAAACTAACTATAAAAATCAAAAATGGCCACATACGACCTGGGGGGGAGGGACCTAGGAGGGAGGAAGTACAGGGTGCACCTCAACACCTACATGCGATGATGTTGAGATCAACAAAAAAAAAACTCCATGGGCTCAACGCCTGCAAATCCCGACCTGTGTGGGAGATAAGTCGTTGTCCTCCTCACCCTCTGGCTCAAAAGGTTGACGTGGCACACTACCCTGACTACGCCTATGTGCAGCTTGCCCCTCATCGGCAGCAAGTCTGCAGGACGGGTGAGCCTGTTTCTGTGCGGTGATGACACGTAGGTCAGCATGCAGAACCTTGCGTGATACGCATGCTTCCTCTTGCAAGGTAACACGTGTAACACAGAGTGTTTCCTGCCTGGCCTGGCTGGACATCTGGTACACCTCCCGGCAAGCACGTAGCTCAGCCGAGATGGTATTCTCCAGCTGCTCCATCCTCTCCTATGTCCGCTTCTTCTGGGACATCAAGAGCACATCCAGAGTACCTTGGAGGGAAGGATGGTCTTCCCTGAGGGCCTCCCCGTGTGCCTCTGTGTGAGCAATTGCTTGACACAGAGACACCATTTCAGCCTGGCGTGCCCTGTCTGAGGTCGCCATGCCCAGCCTGAGTGAGCGGGCCATGGACTGTGCCGCCCGCTGCTGGAGATCCACCTGCCTAGCAGGAGGGAGCACGGATTGGGCCACAAGCTCCATGCTCTGAGCGATATTATCAATTGCTGCCCCCTGTTGTTCAGAATTGGCAACCATGGCTTGCTCCCACTCAGTATACCCTGGTGGCACGTGGCCACTGCATTGCTGGGCTTGACACCTGCTGGGCCCAAGGACCCGCCATCCTTGTTGGGTTTGTACCACCTGCGGCTGCAGGACTACATTCCTCCATTGACGTGATGCCCCAGGCGCATCAGCAACTGGTGTGGAGTGTGACCTTGCGTCCCGATCCACCACAGGCAGAGGTCCCACCACCATCTGGCCCCTCAGTGCTGGTGTCGCGGACAGAGGAGCATCCACATCAGAATCACTCTCCGTTGACAAATGGACCCGACGCACATCCAACTCAACATTGTCATCAGAGTGATCATCTGGGCTAGACTCATTGCCAGTCCTAGACTCGATGGTCTGGAACACAAGTGGGTTCTCGTGGTCTACCACCCCACGAAACCCACTTGTGCTAGGTTGCTGGTGTGATAGCAACCCTGTGCCTGGCACGACAACACCATCCTCTGGCTCCATTGTGTCATCATCTGAAAAGGGGAAAAAAACAAACATGAGTACACATGTCAGAAGCACATAATCCACACACACATAGACATCACATTGACAGCCAACACATGAAGCAGACATGTCACACACAAATGAGAACCTGGCATGCATCCAGTGGCCTTGATATGCAAAGACATCCCAAAAGCAGAAATGGATGTGTATGAATAGCAAAGCCTACACAAGTACAAAAAGTAGTATATGAAATCCATCAGACACCACCTCGGTCAGGCACATGTCACAGGCAGAAAAGACAGATGTTAACAAAGAGATGGCACATACCATAAGCATATCTGAACTGCAAATTGACCACTGCTGCAAGTAAATCCAAACACACAATGACACACGTAATATGCATGGACACATGCATCACTAAACCATCATCACCAATATAGCCCCATCCATCTGCAGCTCGGCCCGTACCGGGTGGCATGGGCCATAGAGATATAGTGAATGTCCCAAGCAAAGCAAGGGCCTGCAACCAGCAATGAGGGACCATAACACCCAGTACGGTCCGAGCTCCAGGACATGAAGCCTCCACAACACCCCTCAGGGCCTGATTGAGCACATTGTGCTATGAATGTGCCCTTTTCCATCATTCGTTGTGTAAAATCTCCATGGTCAGGCCCAATCATATTAGCTAAGTGTGCCTGGGCGTACACATACTGCACAACAGTGCACTTTCAGGATTATGCTAGTTGAACATAACGTGCACAATGCAGAAATCTCACCAGCATGAATGTCAATCAACTACATATTAGTCAGTCAACAAAAAAGCTGCGGAAGACACATGTGTAAATGAACACTTTCACACACACATAAGTGAGTAGTTGCTATGTTGCACTACACAACGTTGAAGCTGTTTGCATATGTACATGTGAAAGCGTTTAAAAACACCCCTTTCCAGATACACCTGTATTGTGAACATGAACAGCATCCAATACAGCAAAGCAAGCAGCTACAACGCTGCTTGCTTTGATGTATGTGGAAGTGTACACATACACACGTGAAGGCAGCTCCACAGTCATTACAACCCGATTGGCAGGCTACATTCAATCTGTGCCCTATGCCAGTTGGTATAGGCCGCAGATTGACCAATCAACTTTGCTAAACAACCGCTAGCAAGTTCCATTACTGCAATATCCTTTTTAGTTTGGGTTATTTGGTGGAGTTTGATCCACCTGTAAACCAAAACTATTGCATTAGAATACATATAGGGAGAAATGGCATATGAGGAGGCACACACAGCGTGCAAGTAATGTCTGGTTATTTGCCCACCCATTGCATGTCCATGGCCATGCTAATCCTTATGGCAACTGCCACCCAGTTCCAACCCCTCCCTACAAAAAACACCCCCTCATCGGAACTCTGAGCTCACTTTAATCAAGCCTTGCATAACACCTTGCACTCAAAGTGCCTTCCAGTCTTTTTACAATGCAATAGTCTGAGAGCTACTTACTTAATATGAGCTGTAAATTTGCTACTGGTGTAATTAAAAAGTTTTAACCAGGTTTTGTCTTCAGCTACTTGATTTAAAAGCACTATGAGTGCCCTTCACTGACCTCCTGTTGAAAACAAGCATTGGCAAATGTAACACTTTTGTATTAGACATTGTGAATTAGACATTTGCCAGGCACTGCTATTGGATTCCGAGGTACTTGCACCATTTTGCACCTGCTACCATCAAGGGCCAGTTAATATCCCTATGGCGGTGCCTGGCAAGTGCCTTTCCCATGCCTACACAAAAGTACACACTGTTGGCATTGCCATTGCTTGCTATGCATGGTAGGGCGTATTGTATTCCTTAAAATATATGGCCACACAATGCCATTCCCTTTAATTCCTGGTCTCTTGCATGACATAATGAAAGAGATATTAAATGTGCTGATCCATATAATCAATATAGAATCTATTTAGATTTTAAAACGCACCTCCTAATGTGTTGCAGAAACATAGTTCAAGCAGTTTAATAAAAATGTATCGAAAACAAGCTTTGTGCTTGGAAATAATTAATAACATGCAGATCTTTGCTCACAAGTGTTAAACTCCAGTCGTGCTCAAATTAAAACTTCTACCATAAACATGCCCTTGTCAATTAATGTCTGTAAAGTGACACAGAAAACTATTCTGCAAGCAAGGAATGCTTTTCACAGCTTTACCTAAGTGTAGCCGCTGGAATTCTCTCTGCAGGCTCAAACAGCAGGCATTGTGATGTTATAACAGTGGTGTAATAACTGATTAGAGAGAGGCTGTGGTGTCATTTTTTATTATAGATCAGTTATGATGTCACAAGAAAATATTTCCAAGCTTTTATACAGATATTACAGACTGCCATTTATTAAATAAAGATAGATGAGTCCTGGGAGAATATACAATATATGGGTATTACACAGTATCCGGAGGTTAGAAAGTGCTTGTTATCAGAAGAACTGATTAACATTCAAACTACAAAGGACTATTAAAGCTGCTACTGCTTCAAGAGTTGGGGATGCTGTGTTGAGCATGACGAGCTCCACCCTCCATTGGAATCATAAAACCCTGTGGAATCCGCGAAGCGGCTGCAAAGTGGTTGAAAAGTGGCAGCAGTCTGCAGTCCACAGACAGGAGCAGCATTAGTACCATACAGAACCTCAGTGACTGAGCCGGCGGCGAGAGAAGTCCGCACATGAGTACAGTAAACTAAACCCACACGTGAGATTGTTGGTTTGGGTGTAGAACACGTGGAGCACTAATGTCTGTTGCAGTTACCACACTTTCACAGGTTTCAAATAATCAGCGGTTCAGCTCACGTGTTTGGAGACGTGGCGACTGTAGGGTTTAACCCTTTGATCCAAGGAATCGCTATGCCTGACAGTTTTTCTGACTGATGATGACTGAATTGTCAAGATTGGAGCCCTGGAGACGGTGGGGTATATAACCTTTGATCCAGGCAGCTGTAACACTCGGCCCCCTACTGACTGGTAGTATCCAATAAAGCCAGGTTGATTCTCAGAAACAACTATGAGCATGAGCTGACGGTGCGAGGATTGGGGATCATAACGCACTTGGAGAATTACCCTAAATGAGGCGAAGAGGCCATCAGAGATATTAGCCTGTGGCTCAAAACAACAGTAAACATGCAAATGGGGATCAGCAGCATAGATAATGACCTTGAAGTACCCCGAGGTATGAGGGAGGATGTAAGGCTGCAGGAGCCATGTCCCATTGATGTTAGAGTCGAAAATGAATCTACAACAGCTTTGCCCTGGAATATTTTTGAAAATGGTGCAGATTCGAACCATTTAGATCATGGAGCCACACAACCCGGCAAGAGTGTCGAAATGCCAGGTCTGCAGACCAAATTGAGGGAAGATTCATTTTGTAATGAGTCAGAAGAGACCCAGTAAACAAGAACAATGGCTACAACTTTAGCAGTTCCCCAGTCAACTGAGGATCCCAGCTCTAAAACAAACCTTGATGTAATGGCTATATATAGGTTTGGCAAAATTAATAACAATGGACAATTAAAAAAAACCAAATACAGCCCTTGCTGAAGACGATCTAAAAATTCTGGGTCCTCACCCCCGCTAATCTGTTGTACAAATAATGCTTTTTCTACCACAAAACAGACACAACTTTGATATCAGGTGGCAGTGTGACAGAAGGATATGGGGAAACGCAGAATTTGGACCCAGTCTCCTGCCCACATCAAGGAATGATTGATGAGGTGCAACTCAATATTACCTTGGGAAAGGAAGTACCACCAACTAGGCGTATGGATCACGTGTAACCAACAGGCAAAAGTGTGGCAAATGCTCAAGCAGCATGGGTGATAGGGCCTGAAGACCTCGATAATCAGTGCGAGGAGAGAGATAACATTAACACAGGCCAACCCGCTTTTTTCTAGCACCTTTAGGACTTGGGTTCTCGACATTGTGTCATCCCAGAAAAGAAGAAACACAGAAGATCAAGACCCAGGTGGGTCAGCATCAATGCCCAGAAAAAAGGTCAAATTGACTTCAGATAAAGAGAAGCAATTGAGCCCGCCATGGGGTCATACCAGCAAGCGTCTAAGAACATCATCAACTATAGAGGAAGAACAACAGAATCCTGACAATCTTCTATCAGACGAATATCTTCTACTGGACATGGAGGCTGCCCAAGTGGAAGATCAGTCATCCATAAAACCTATGATTGATGCAGGTCTGATTGTGGCCGTAACAATCACAATGGCACCATTCATGAAGCTTTACGAAAATCTGGGTGATTAAATTAAAGACCAGACAACTGTGATGGCCTTGTTTCATTCTAATATCCTCTTCGTGGAAGCTTTATAACGGCCATCCAAGTAAATCTGGACAAAAACTCAGAGCAGATGACATCAATTTTACATAGCATTATTGATCCAATAATCAATGAAAAAAATAAAATACGGAGTGACCTGGAGAGACAGAAATGCAAATCTAAACTTGAAGCAGACAAAACTCCAATCAGCGTCAGTTTAACAAAACCAATGTCTAGCTCCTGTGAACTGGATCCCTTAGATAATTCTGAGGGTTTGAAAGATGTGCCGGAACAGGAAGAGATTCTTAGGGAAAACGACTCCCGCAACCCCAAGGAGGGAATCAACAGCAATACCAGCTGTTATGAGAACACAGAAAGGGAGGGAACTCCTCTTTCAAATGAACATATCGCTTCAAGCAAGGTTAACCAAGTACAAGGAGTATCTCCAACGAATATAGAGCCACCTACAGCCAACTGTACGAAGAAGTTTGACATTTTTTCAAAATTATCAGATGGGAGGAAAACTGGCTTAGACCAGGATAAGTCACCTCAAAGCAAGAGAGAGACACTAAAGTCGAAACACTCTAAACAACCGAAACAAGCGAGTAAAGAGATGCGTCACGTCAAAAGCCTGAAGCTGTCTCAGCACTTGCCCCCGCAGAAGAAAGCCTCGGTTTTGAGAATTGTAATCATCCCTGAGGCCATCAGGACACCCATGCAGAAAGTGAGAGAGAAAAGTAAACCGCCCTCAAATCCAGGTAATAACATCAAACAGAGGTGGGCGGGGGGTGGGGGGGGGTCAGTCGAGCAGAGAAATCCAAACTGGCAAATAGAGGATGTGTTTGAGGAAGAGAAGACAGTGGGTTTAATAAATCTATATCCACACACTCATCATCTGTGGAAGAGGAAAATATTGATCAAGGAGAGTGGGAGGATGGACAAGCTCCCCAAGGTCAAGTATACCAGATGATATTACTAACGAGGAAAGAAGTATTGAGGAGGAGTTTGAAGAAGAAAAAGAAGGTCCAAGAGTAGAGGAGCAGATTATCAAGAGGAAAAGTAGCAGAATCTCGAGAATCAAAACATTAACCTCTTAAAAGAGGAGAGAGAAGTCTTTTACCCAATTGAGAAACATAGAAATTGGCGGAGGACACTGAAACTATTTAAGAATGGACTTGTACCACAGAGAAAGTGAAATCTTGAATTTAATTAAGAATGCAAGCAATTGCAGGGCCACAGAACCGGATGGCATCACAAATCTAATTTTGAAAAAGGATCTGGAGAAATGGAATAGCTCTTTGTGAACAAATCAAAAAGACTGAAAGAATTCCATAGTCTTGGACTAGCTCAATTATTGTTCCTATCTTTAAGAAGGGCAATATATCAAATCCTAATCATTATAGGCCTATTGATCTTAAAGGCACTTTCTAACCGGAACATACAATCTAAACATTATGAACAATGGCAGGCAGGATTCGTGAAGGTGATCGGGACTGCATTAAATCTTTTCCTGCTTAACACTCTAAAATTCAAAGCCAACTCGAGCAACAACACTGAAATATACCTTGGCTCAATTGATTTTGCTCAGGCTTTGGATGCAGTTAACAGGCACACTCTACAGACAAAGTTAAAAAACTGGGATTGTCCAAAGCGACATAATTTGAGCGATTCACACAATTGGAGAATTGTGGGGGCATTCTGAGGGAACACCGGGATTGGGTTCCAGATGGTAGGTTCATGACAAGAGAAGGATTGCTTGTGGGTCCTCTCTTTGCGGACGAGTTGTGATTCAAGCCGTTTGGTCGATTTGCTGCCCGAGGAACATGCATTGTCAAATGGCTGGTATGCACATCATATAACAGGTAATATTAAGGGCCCGATTCACAGAAGGTTTTCTTATGGGACTGCGCCATTATAAAACACTTCTGTGAATCAGGCCTTAAATGTCAGTTACTCATATGAAGTGCCATTTCTTTCCATGAAATGCCAGACATTCACATTAACTGCCAGATACTCACATCCTATAGAATTAATCAAATGGCAGGTAATCACATAATATGCATAGTAAAGTTATCCAAATAGTGGTTGATGTACGATCCCTCATTATCTTGACTTTTTATGTACATAGGTGCTTAGATGTTTTCTGCAAAAAAAAAATATCTATACCACAAAGCTATTCACGTTGGATATGTGCACTCCACTCTCATGTCATACTTCTACATAGGACCTGCAATAGAAATGTTGAAACCAATGATATTGCTAATGAATACCATCATTTAGAAATTCTACACAGATACTAATGTGCCAGAACAAACTAAAAATCATTTTTCCCCAAAGGAACTCAACAGAAACAGAATATTTTTTAAAGTTTATTTATATATTTAATTAGCACAGTTTAAAAAATCAAACCTTTTTCTGTACAAATGTTACACACAAAAAATGCACAATTCTCTTTACCAAGGACAAAACCCCCTATCTTTAAACTATTGCATGCGTTTAGAAATATTTTTCAACATATCCTCCAACCAGTTTGACCTTAAGCTCTTTACTGTTGGCCACTAGGCAGAACAATCATCTCAATAACTTCAAAAGCTTCCTTCAAAATAGCTAGCAATGCCAATGTTAATGAGATCCAATTTCCCTGTATCAGAAGGGTCCACCAGTCTTTTGCCGAAAGTGGTTAAATCACCAACGCAGGTAACCATTGTTACAATGCAGTTACCAATCCAGCCTTGATAAAGAACTGTTTAGGGTCGAAACACGTGTCGGCACTATCAAGAAAAAAACTCTAATAAATCACTAATGCAATACAGAAATAATTGAATTGTGTGGACCATACTCATAATGCTCAAAACAGTGAATTAGGTAAACATACATCAAATTCACTGGAGCCAATTGAGTAGAAACACCAACAAAATCACATATTGTTTATTTGTGTTGCACAGCTACAGATAGGGCAGAGCCTGATGCAGTATGCAACCATGTTTCTGTGATGGCTAGCAGGTCAAGATTATTGGATTTAACGAGGTCAGATTCCTGATTCTGCCCTTGAGCTATGTGTGTAAAGCTCAATTTAACACTTTTTCAAGCTTGGTTAGGGTGGTTTGTGCAAAACTCGAACCTGCAGAATGCACTTGGTATCGACAAGGTTGAACATTCTGGAGTTTCCCTGAGGATGGCGCTATGTGTTGCTGATTGGTTTGACCTTGCACTTTATGAAGACAGGCGATTTCAAACTAGGAAAAGCTGATGTTTAGCTTTTTTAGTGGAAGAAACAGCTTAGATGTATGAATTAGGTATAGGAGAAGGACACATAAGTGAGATACCCAGATGGATTTCCAGGCAAACAGAGTGCTAAAGCACTGAGAAACCCCCTTCAATTAACAGGCGTAGGAAAAGGCCAAAAGCACTGAGAACCCCATGTGCATTTAGTTGGCAGATGCGAAAGACAAAACACTGAGAACTACACATGCATTCAGTAGGAGTAATAGAAGGCTAAATAACTGAAAACCCCATGTGCATGTACTATGCATAGATGAAGACCAAACACTGATAGCCCTATTTGCATTTATTTGGTATTTTGGTATGGAGAAAGATGAAGCATGGAGAATCCCATGTGCAGTTAGTAGTGAGAGGAGAAGGCTAAAGCACTGAGAAGCCCATGTGCACTTAGTAGCTGCAGGGGAAGGCCAAAGCACTGAGTGCCCCATTTGCATGTTGTAGGCTGTAAACGCCAAAGCACTATCAATGACATGTGCATTTAATAGACAGACAAGAACGCCAAAGCCCTAAGAACTTCATGGGCATTTAGTAGATGAGCAGAAGTGCACAATCTGGAAAACCAAATGTGCATTTACTAGTTGTAAAAGAAGACTGCGTCATTTAGGTCCCTGCTGGTTTTAGTAGGTGTAGGGAAAGGTCAAAGCACTAAGAATGTCATATGCATTTACTAGGTGGAGGATAAGGCCAAAGCACTGAGAACAAAATGTGCATTTACCAGATGGAGGAGATAACCAAAGCGGTGAGAAGCCCACATACACTTAGTAGGAGTAGGTGGAGGACATGGCTGAAGCACTGAGAACTGCATGTTTTCAGTTCTTTATTTATGAGCATTCACTAGCATTCTGCAGGCCTAGCAAAATTTCCAAGCACTGAGTAGCCAACATTCCTTTAGTATTCAGGAGTGGAATCCAAAAAACTGAGACTGCTGCATGCACTAGATTAATAATGAGAGAAGGTCAAAACACTAAGAAATTCACATGAATCTATTAGGCATACGAGAAGAACAAATCCCTGAGAAGGACATGTGCATTTATTAGACAGTGAATATAGCAAATGCCCCAAGAAACCCAGGTACATTTAGTAGGAGGAGGAGAATGCCAAAGCACTGAGAACACCTCATGCATTGCCTAGGTGTATGAGAAAGCCAAAGCTCTATGAATTTCATGTACATTAACTAAGTGGAGGAAAAGGCTAATGCACTGAGACCACCATGCAAAATTGTTAGGCAAAGAATAAGGCCAAGGAACAGAAAATGTCACTTAAATGTACTACATATAGCAGAATGCCAAAGCACAGAGTTCCTATGTTCATTTACTTTGCATAGAATACAAAAGTGATGATAAACCCAGGTGCATTTAGTAGCAGAAAGACAAGGTCAATCACTGAGAGACCATATGAAATTTGTAGGAAGCAGGACAAAGTACTGAGATCTCCACATGAATATATTATGCACAAGAGAATGCCAAAGCATTGATAATGACATGCACATTTGCGTGGAAAAGGACAACACACTGAATATTGCATGTGCATTTAGTAAACAGAGGAGAAGACCACTGCACTTAGAAACCAACATAGAAGGCCAACACACCAGGAAAGCCTGGGTCACTCATGTAATCAATGTAGGAGTAGGACAAAGCACTGAGAACTCCACATTAACTTTTTAAGCAAAGGTGAAGGCCAACGCACTGACAATGACCTCTGTTTTTACATGGGGAGGAGAAGACACAAGCCCTGAGATCCCCAGATGCATTTACTACGTGTTTGAGATGGCCAAACCCCTGAGTAGCCATGTGCATTTACTATGGATATGAGGAGGCCAATGCACTGAGACCCTCATGTGCATTTTATGGGCACAGAAAAAGGCTAAATAACTTTACTTGCATTTAATACATAAAGAAGGACACCGAAGCACTGAGTACCCTATGTGCATTTACTAAGCATAGGGAAAACCAAAGTGATCAGAATCCAAATAACATTTAGTAGGTGGAAGACAACGCCAAATTACTGAGTACCCATATGTACTTTGTAGGCAGAGAAGAAGGTCAAAGCACAGAGAACCCCACACACATTTACAAGGTGGAGCAGAAATTCAAAGCACTGGGAAACATATATGCATTAAGTAGGCAAAGGGGAAGGGCAAAACACTGAGAACCCATTATGCAGTTACTAGGAAGAGGAGAAGGCCAATAAATTGAGAACACAAAATATATTTGATAGGCAGTGGAGAAGGCAAAAACAGTGAGAAACCCATTCACCTTTTATAGGTGGAGGAGAAGGTCAAAGCACTAAAGACTAGGCATGCATTCTGTAGGCATAGGAGAAGGCAACATCACAGAGGAGCCCATGTGCAGTTACTAGGAGGAAGGAAAGGCCAATGCACTGAGACTTGTTAACCTTTTGTTCATTTCCTACTTTTAGGACAATGGCAAAGCGCAGAGAACATTACATACATTTGCAAGGCAGAGAAGGACACAGCCCAGAGAAACACACATGCATTTACTAGCAGAGGGGAATGCCAAAGTACAGTTAAACCCATTGCCATTTAGTAAGTGGAGGAAAAAGGCAAAGAACTGAGAACCCCAAGTCCATTTACTAGGTGGTGGAGCAGACTAAAGCACTGCGAACCCAACATATATTTATGAGGCAAATGGGAATGCCAACTCACTGATAAACCGCCTTGAATTTAGTAGGAATATGAGAAGGCTAAAGAACTGAGAATCCTGTCTGAAAGAAATGTGCGTATGAGAAAGCTAACACACTGAAAACCCAATGTTCACTTAGAAGGCATAAGATAAGTCCACAATACTGAGAGCCCAGTTGAATTTACTAGGTGTAGCAAAAACCCAAAGCACTGAAAATCCAATGTGCATGTACCAGGTGAAGGAGAAAGGCAATGCACTGAGACACCATATGCAATTTGAAGGCTGACATTAAGGCAAAAATACTAAGATCCTCACATGAATCAACTATGTATGTGAGAATGCAAAGCACTGCGTCCTCCACATGCTTTTATGTGGCCTAGTAGAATACCAAAGTGATGAGAAGCCCAGGTGCATTAAGTAGTGGAATCAGAATGCCAAAGCTCAGAAAATCCCATGTTTACTTAGTAGGTGGACGATAAGGTGAACATTCTGAGAATCCCATAGATATTTAATAGGTAGAAGAGAAGGCGAAAGCACTTAGAAAACCAAGTGCATTTAGTGGTGGAAGGGATTGATTAAGCAACAAAAAGGCCATGGGCATTTACTAAATAGAGGAGAATAACACACTGAGAACCCCATGGACATTACCTACGTGAATGGAAAGGCCAAAGCACCTAGTAACCTATGTGCATTTAGTAGGTAGAGGAGAGGGGAACAGCACATATAAACTCACATGCATTTGTTAGTTGTAGGTGGCATTGAAATCATATTTGTATTAACTAGGCTTAGGAGAAGATCAAAGCACTAAGGAATCCAAATTCATTTACCAAGATAAGAAGAAGGCCAACACACTTAGAACCCTATATGCATTTAGTAGGGGGAGGAGAATTACAATGCACTAAGAACCATATGTACATTTACTAGGTGGATTAGAAGACTAAACCACTTTGAAGTGCACAAGCATTTGAGAGGCAGATGAGAATGCAAAGCACAGAGAACCCCACATGCACTAATAGACGTAGGAGTGGACACAGCCCTGATACCCCAAGTGCATTTACTAGGCCTAGGGAAAGGCCAATGTACTAAGGCACCACTTACATTTAGTAGGCATTGAATACACCTAAAGCACCAAGAAAGGCACATGACTTTAGAATGTAAAAGAGAGTGTCAAACCACTGAGAACTCCATATACAACTAGTAGTCCTAAGAAAGGCCAACGTACTGTCAAGATCGTCAAGGCACTGAGAACTCCACACTTTGAGTTTAGGAAACACACCTAACAATGTGCTTGTGACCACTGATTAATCACAGGTGAACGCCAAATGACTGAGGACCCCCCCACATTTTTTGTAGGTGTAGTAGAAGGTAAAGCAATACGAACCCCAGATGCATTTAGCAGGCTGTCAAGATCATCAAGGCACTGAGAACTCCACACTTTGAGGTTAGGAAACACACCTAACAAAGTGCTTGTTGACCCCCTCTCAAGGCATAGACTTCAACTTCCTCTGCAATATTAGTTGCCATCAGGCCATCTGTGATTGTAAAGGTCTTATAGCAGTTCCCACAGGGAAGTTCATTTCAGGGAGTAAGGGAGCTTGTGACACATTGGCTTACTCCTAACAAGTTACAGATGGGACTTGTGGCAGCTGATAACATATCTAATGTTGTCGCTGCTCAGAGGACAGGCACAACCATGCATGTGGCTTGCTTTGCCCATGTCTTACATCTTGGGTTGATCCATTTACAAGGCCAGTCTCTAGATGAGATAGTAAGTGTGATCCAGAGGATCTGCACCAGCTTAAGATGTTCACACAGCACACAGGATATGGCAGCTCCCTTCCAGCCAGTGAAAACTGCAATGTGGACTCAATGGGATACGGTTAATAATCTGCTCTCAACCTCAACAGGATCCACACATTATTGGGATCAAGGGGAATAAGGAGTATCTCCTGGCACCTTTTCTTCACCCATGGTTTAAGGTTAAGGTGGCAAGTTTCAAACCACATACACTTGAGGACGAGGAAAACAAAAGGGGTTGTTGTTCAAAAGAGGACATGCTAGAATTATGAAATAATGCTGTTAAAAGGGATGTAAATGCCCAGCTGGAATAACATTCAAAAGACACATTTTTTAGAACATCGAACAAATGCAGTTCTCCACAATTGTAAAGTGATGTATTGGACAGTCCACATTAATTCTCAACTCATGACACTAGTTCAAGCAGCACCAAGTTGAGCTTTCAGAGAGTGTTTGAATGCAAGAGCCTGTGGGTCATAGTTCTCCCTCAGTCTGGCTTGCTGTATACATCAGGATTCCTACGAGAATTCAGCAGGCCCACTGCAGAATGGTTACTGATTCCTATGTTCTCAACACATGCCATCTGCATATTGATACATTTCTCCTGCATTGCTTGCTTGGAAAGAGGTCAGTGTGGCCATCTGAACTTGTTCAATTAGATGTGGAAAGCCAAAATCTGTTCCTCGGGTAGGGTGCAGTGTGAACAGGTTTTTAGCTTTGCTGGGACTATTGTGTGAGACTATAAAAGAATGGTATTGAAAGTTTGTATACCCCGTCTCATGCACACCTTAATGCTGTACAACACAGCCAAAGTAAATCTTAACAGAGTATAGTGGACTCTAACACATTTTATCAAGCATGTTTGAATTTGAAAACTAAATTTGGTTCTCCAGGTTATCCAGCAGATGTAATTTGTGAAGCACAACTGAAAATAGCTTTGGTTGAGAGAGAGTCCCTTCTCAGATGTTCATCTTCTTTAATTTCTGAGTATTCAAGACAAAGTGCCCATATTTCAAGAATGATTAGACAAAATTGGAAATACTTACACTTTCATCTGCAACTACTGCTATTATTCCCTAAACCACCCATGATGCCATGTAGGTGGGGGAAGAACCTGAGGGATAGACTAGTGTGAGCTAAGAGATCAGGTTTAGAGTCACAAAGAATATTATAGACTTGAAAGAAAGGTACATTTCCATGTCTATAGTGCAGTAACTACAATAACCTAATTAAAGGTAGTTCTATACTACATCCCCATACTGGTCAAAATATCACACTGCAGGATTTTGCTACATATTCCTCATCAGGATTCATTTACACCATTAAATTGTCAGTGCAGACTTTTATACATAGAACAAACATCAAGGTGTGCTTGTGACAGATGGTTAGACGATAAATCTAACATCTGGACACGTGACTCTAAATCACCAGTAGTGAGATAGTTTCAAGAAAAGTGACATAATATCTCCCAGATAAGATTTGTGATACTTGAAATTGTACATATATCCATAAGGGGAGGTGACAAGGCCAAACCATTACTGAATGTATTGGATTAATTGTCTAGACACTGTCTATCCAAAAGGAATGAATGAGGAGTTCAGTTTACACTGCTTTGTGTAAGATTATTCTCTAAGTTGGACTGTACATATTGTTTTATCACATCGGGTCTTGTGATTTACATATATAGGGTAGTGGGTCTACCTTAAACTACTTTTTATTCCAATATCATAAGGTATGTTCACACTGTGTTCTGAGTTATACTGTATGTTATACCTTCATGTTATGTCCCTTTAGTTTTGGACACCTCATATTAAGCATTGGGTATTTTGATTAACTCATTTGGATTTTTATTACTCTGATATTTTATCAATTATTTTACACATTACTATATTTTTGTCTAGTCAAGATGAAGTTGAACCAGGTGTGTAACAACATTCTCAGATATATGTGTAAATATATTGAGCTAGTAATTTAGATTCTTGTTCATGTAAACTTAATTTAAAATATTGCAAAATCTCATTTACAATTTAGAAATGTATGCCAGTTGCAGAACTATCATTGGTTGTTCATGAATATTCATCTCTCTTTTGATTAATGTAAAACATAGTAACATTTCTATTTGCTACGGCCAACTTTTGACCCCTTTAGGTTTCTACATTGTATAATCTTCAGGTTTTTTTAATATTCATTTAAATTTTTAAATAGTTCACTGTGTCTTTTTTGTTATTTTTCCATTGCTTGCTTTACCCCTACATGAAACGTTTTAACATGATTGAGTGATGTTGTGATGATGTCACCACATTACTGTGATGTTGTCTTCATGTTATCTTGTGGCCATCTTAGATATTTATTTAATGGAGACAGACATGTGTTTCTATATTCAATCTGCTTTTTCCTAACAGATGGTTGCTTTTACAGGTGACAACCCCTTCTCTTGATTCAATTTGGTTGCTATTAGCATTACTCCTGGTTATTGCTTTTGAATTGGGCTTTACCTTTTTTTAGGTTATTGGTGGTCTCTCACCACTTCAGATGTGGTCTTGGCATGACCCTATTTAACACTTTTTGGTGATGGTTTGGGACAACCTTGAGTTTGTTTGTAGTGGTAGCTTGACCTGACTTTCTGATCAGTGTATTCCCGTCTTATCTTTTTAGTGACTACTGTTTTTTTTTCTATATTGGTCATTTGAGCAGTGTTTTTATTCCTGTTCACAATTTAATATTATTCATATTCTTTATATGTGTATGCACTATTCACTCACACCTTGTGGTAGGTCATTTTTATCTTCACTTTGAACATGTCTGGATACATTTATTCTCAATCATTACTTGAGGTTTACATATATCATTTCATATTTGTGATATCTCTATTTTTGACATCAACTGATAATGTTTTGTTGCACTGTTACAAAGTGTACACACTATTGGCCCGAGCATCAACATTTTATATATGGTTTGGGTTTGATGGTAATATACTTTTTGAAAAGGACATTGCAAAGTTTAATTCGTTTTTAACTTTGTTATATTGAATTGACAGTGTGCTCCTGGTGAAGGGGTCTTCCCCAAAATGTGTTAAACTGTTGTTTCATAATTTAAAAAAAGTGTTACCTACAATTGAATCACATCTGGAAATCTATTTTTTTAACCTTAATATTTACTTTGGTTATTTTCTAAAGCATTCAAGTGTGCAGGGGACAGGGGTCTCCAAACTTTGATTAGAATTCTTTAATTGTCTATTTTACAACCTCTTGTCAACGTTGTGTTACCTCCCCTGCACCTAAGTTTATCTAACCTTTAATCAACACATTTACTTACCTATCTACTTGAAGTGTGCACATGTTTCTGCTATTGATATTGTCTAAGACTGCCAGGAGACTCCTTAGTTACACACACATGATGGAGCTTACTTTCACGTAAATTAACTAGCAGTAATATTGGAAACTACAATGGTAGGAAGCACACGTCTAATTGATTGGAATAGTACAAAGCAGATTCCACAGAGGATGAAGAGGTGTGTGCCAGTCAGGTTGCTGGAGCAAAAGGGAAAGTGGTGGAGATGATCAATCTAAAAAAATAATTAATAGTTGGACTGCACACCAAATTCACAATATTTAAATTGTCAAAGTATACACTAAAGGTAAAATACCCCTGACATTGTCCCACCAAAGCCCTAATATTCTTTTAAAGGGGCCACCAATACATGAATTAAATAAATGAAAAAATGTAAAAAGATTATCTCAGTAAAAATAAAAAATCTTTTATTTTTAATGTTATTTGGCAAAAAATAAACTAAATAAACCTTTAACAATTTAAAACAATCACAATAATACATAAAAATAAGAAGAATACAATAAAAACACTTGAAACGCCTAGCAATAAAACAATCACAGACCAAAGTTAGACGGTTCATTAGCAACAACCAAATTAAATTCACAGAATCATCCAAGTTGAACAGTAACCACAAACACTATTGAAGTTGTACAACCAGCCATGCAACAGTTCCACACCACACCCCTTCATCATCACCCAATGAGAACAATGGTAAGAATGTTTTCAAGAAATGTCATTGAATATCCTTAACCGCCAGACAGTACACTAGCAAGTGTTTTAGGGTTTCAACTTCATCTTTGATTCCACAAAGTCTACAGTGTACTAAATCCAGAGAATGCAGAGAGTATCGGGCCAATATCTCCTTAGTTTGAACCAGATTGCACTGGAAAGAAAGAAACAATATGCACGTACAATTATTACGGTAGATTGCTAGGTATAGTGTCAGCGTACCCAATTTTTTATGATCACCCGAAAGATGATTTAGTGAGACATATTTGTGCATACCCTCTGTCGTCTTGATCCAGTCCAAGCTATATAGTAGTTGTCTAACCTGCCAGTGTTCTCAATCAAGTCACATAGTGAACCACCCTTTTTACCGAGTGGTTCATTACAGAACCCCCCAACTACCTGTACCCATCTATTTCCCTTCTCGAGCAAAGAGACTTTAAGATCTACATAGGGAAAGTCAGTATCAGGGCCCATAATATACTTAAACATAGACAGGTATCTCCAGTGAGTTCTCGCTTCAAATAAATGAAAGCATCATCCCTCTCCAATAGATCACTTCAAACCCACTATGAAAGGTCGAGGTCTTCCTAAGGCGAGTACACTCCATGACCTTATTCTTAGCTGAATTAATGCTAAGAGCGTGAGCTTGCAGAAACTTACAGAAGCCTTCTATTAGGCTTTGCAGACCGATGGGCGTTAGATCAAAAATCTAAAGGTTGTCAGTGCATGCATTACAGAGTGGCCAGATGTTGTGCAGTTTTGGGGTAGCTAGGTCAGCAGGCTCCAAGCATTTGCTGATGTGTGCCATGCAGAGATTAAACAGGCAGGGTGCCAATACACAACCCTGCCTGATGCCACAAACAAAGTTAGAATTTGGCGACACAAGGACCCTGTGTGGTGCAGGCAAACTAAGATATCCAAATTCTCATGCAGCAGTTGGAGAGCTTATTTGGACTAGGAGCATGAGAGGAGATAATATTGCTAATGGCTTCATCCACATTTCCGTAAGTAATGTATAGAGCTATGTCCACAACACCAAGGGCCAATCTGATGGTAAAACTATACCTTTCTCCTCATGGGGGGAGAATAGAGCTATACTTTTCAGAAACAGCATTAGTCTGCTGTGTTGGGTAGACCGTATCAAGATGATTAATACTCTTCTAAAATGAGTGTGAATTTTTATTTTGTGATGTCTGCAGAACCGCTTCTGTGTCATTTTGCAGCCTTTTAACTTGATGGCAGCGACGTCAATTCCTAGTTTGTTTGGCTCTTCGGATCAACCCCACTTTTTCAGTTAGAGTTAGATCCACCCTAATCTTGGCTTCTAGAATAGAGGCTCTCATATCCCTCTTCCTATTTGCCAACTCCTCATTATAGGAATGGAGATGTTTGCGATATCTCCTCTCGCCCTCCTGTTACCGAGGGTAGAGAATAACATTTCTGAAACCAAAGGCTCAAAATAATCTACTGTAAAAGTATTATATGTCCATTTACTAGAGGGAGGTGTAATAATGTTATTGAAACCCAAACAATTGGTTACGGTATCGTCCACCTTGGTAACTGAACCCGGAGTCATTACAAGCCTCTTGCCTGCACTATTTGTTCTTACTCCAGTTAGACCTCTACTCTCTTGAACACATTCAGTACTTGCAATGGCAACGGAGGCTTCAAGCATCAAGTGATCACTACATAATTATCAAAGAGGTACAACTTTAAAACAGCCACTTCACCACATGTATATAGTCCAAGTTTGCTTGGGCCACGCCATTCGTCTAAATATAATGGGCCAGGATATCTTCAGGTACCATCCCATTTAGATGTGTCAAACCCAAACCACTAAGACCTTTGTACCACTTATTACCATTACATAATTGCAGCCTATGAATGTCACCCTTAGCCACACCAATAATAAGTTGAACCCATTTACACAGTCAGAATTTAAATCTCCAGATAGGATAATAGATCGACCCAAGTGTTTAATACGGCAGACGTTAATGAATAGTGAGATCTCAGCAATGGCATCTTCTAGATCACACCTTCCAGAAAGGAAAGCCAATAGATGTTCAGAATAAGAACATGAGTAATTTGCCTATTGTTGATTTTCACATATGAAGCCAAAATTCCAAAGTGTATATCCACGCTATTCACTACCTCAATACACTTAGAGGAACAAACAAGAGTTAGCAATCCCCCATAGGGATGTCCCAATCATCACAACTTGTGTTGCTTGAAAGCAAGTCCCATAACCATCCACGGATGAGGCCCCCCTCAACCATGTCTCCTGCAAAAATTATGATTAAATTATGTTTACATTTTTTGACTACATCTTCATCATGGAACACTCGAGAATGACGTTGGGTGTTCCAGGATATAAGTGACAAGGAATGGTCCAGACACACTGATGATGAGGCTTGTTGAAGATCAGCCTCGACTTGTCGCATTTATTGGATTCAAGAGCCAAGACCAATCACTAGATTGTTTAAAGGCCAACATCTTTTTCTTGAGTGATTGAATTTCTTCAGACAAAAGCCCTCCTGTCTGAGAAACACTTACATTTTGAAGTATAAGATCATTCACCAATGAACCGAAGTGTTACCCAACCAACATCATATTATCTGTATAGTTCCTAAGGTCAAAGCCAAAGGTTCTAAGGTGCTCTAGCTCCTTTAGAATAGTTTCAAAAACAATTGTGGACTTAACATAAATCAAGGAGTGATCAGTTCTGAATCAGTCAAGAAAATCAATCCTTTGGACTTCTCCTGAGCCAATTCCAGAACGGATAGAGACATCTCCCAAAATATTCTAAGTGTTAGAGCGATTAAGGCACACAAATCTAGTGAGGTAGAATGCTCTCAATCAATATCACCATGAGATACTCCTCCTTCTCGGGTTCTACTCTGTGATCCACATAAGAAGTATATGAATTCTGCAAGGCTCTGCGACATTGTGGAATAGGCGCCCGATCTTTAGGTGGTAGGCCATTAGGGAGACGCATTAATGACAATAAACCCTGCAGAGAAGCCATTAAGAAGGATTAATGAGATTGCCCAACAACTTGGTTAATCTTGTGTACAATCCCAGAGGACGAAACCACTTTACATAGTGCTACTGCTGTTGTTTGGTCCAGGGAAAGGCCCAAGACCCCAATTCGATTGCTATTCTGGGTCACTATAGCATTGACAGTGTTATAGATTCGATTTTCAGACTGCAGGAGATTCCCCTCCACATAGTTACTTCCTATTTGACATTTTGAGAAAACTTGTTCAGGGACCCCACTGACATCTTTGGTACATCTCCCCCCTGGGAAAAGTGCATTACCTAAGAAGAAGTCTCCTGGCGGAATAAGGGAGCTTTAACAGAAGACTGAGAAAGAAGGGAACGAAAGAAGTTTCAAGATGCATGAGTATTCCAATGTTGATACAGGCGGTTCTTTAATTTGTTCTTCTGGGGGCTATGATTTTTCATAAAAATAGGCACTTTCAGGGACCATGTAGGCACTTTAGTTGAAATTAAAGTATCCATTTCTCTACCCAAAGAAAGATTTAAGTCCCCCCACACATGTGACATCACGAGAACTACTCAAGTCCTTCATTAGCATTATTTCCCCCAGAGAAGCTGATTGAGACACTGTGCTTTGTAGTGATGATACGCAGGTAGCTGGTCCCTCCATTAGTTCCAGTGTATTTTGATCGACATTTACAGGGACGCCTTTGGATGGGTTCCCCACCACTTTCGCAGTGGAGTGGCATTCCATGCGGCCCCACCCTTCACCGGATTTCACCTCATCAAAAACACCCAAGTTACTCCCCTGATTAAATAAGAATTCCTTTACTGTTGTATGGAGCTTAATGTTTTCAAACTTAAATAGCAATGACTAAAGCATTGCAGAGTGATTCGTAGTTTCTGCCTTGACATTTTCATAAAGTGATACCAAGACACATACAACTGGATTTATTTCCACCAGAACTTAATTTTGGGAATCATCATTTTTTTATTTAAACAATGCATTACAGAGGAGAGCCTCCTCAGAGGAAGGGAGAGTGGAGTGGACTTTAATAATGAAGTCAACGAGTAAACCAAGGATCTGTGTATCAAGTCTGGGTTGATGTCCATAGGATTGGAATTGTTTACGGACTCCAGTGCCCATAGTAGGCAGGGCAATGCATTTGTGTCAAAGTCATATTGTAGTTGGGGGAATTGTGATGAATCTGAGTGACTACCAGATTGTCTCCCTTGTCCCTGAGTGGCGAAGTTACAGATACCTTCGGCAAAAAGTTGACCACAGGCAATGAAGTAGGCAGGAGATAGGCAACTCCAGAAACACAGACCATCCCCAGTACCACCTTTTCCCGGGCAAAGAATGTTGTAATGTTTGTTTCCTGCATAGCCCTAGTTCCTCTTTCCAATCCCTTACATAGAAGAAGAGAGCAGGTGCAGTCCCGGGAAATTTTCATTAGAGTAGTAAGAACAGGGTTATATTGCGAATGTAGTGTGTGAGCTTAGCTGTTAGAGTGTGGGCGGGGTAGAACAATAGCTGCCAGTATATCTGCATCGGATATCTGACCCTCGGCATGGCTGCAGCTCTATTCACACTCTCTAGATCGTACACATGACCCCAAAGGCGCAAACAAGTGAGTATCCTCAATAAGTCCAACCCTTTCTATTGCTGCAAAGTGCGTGCTTATTAGAGACTTTTAACCAGCGTGAGTTACACAATGAGCTCATGCAATCACCTCGCTTGCTCTTACCACACCCCAGACAAGAGAAAGTGCTCTTCGTTGTTCGTTCAACGTGTTCTCGGTCAAGTGAGGCTATTCAAGTCAGGAAACCGATGCACAAAGCGATGTTCCCATGGTGAGGCTCTGATGGCACCACTCCCGCCAAACTGAGACAGACGAAAGGAAAGCTCCGAAAGCACAGAAACACAAAACACTCTGTCACAACGTGGAGTGTTTATAGGAGGCTGAAGTCACAGACTCCCCTCAGCAAAACGATTCCGCTCACAAAAACTCTCCATCACACTCTGCTAAACTTAAAAGATACCTGAATATAGATATCTCTTTAAATAATGCAACTGCAGATATTAAGTAACTCTATATGAGGCTTTATTCAATTCTGACATTTTAATTTTAAAATTGATGAGGGAATCCATGTTCAAAATCTATACATTTGAAATACATCTGCACAAACCACAGTGACTACGTTTATTGAATAATTGTGTGTCCATGTAATTTTTGAATACTCTATTAAACATCTTTACTGTTAAAATGTTTGCCGAGAGGGGAATCGGTGGTCTCTCTTAAGGATAGGATGGCTTTGATGGAGCTGATCACTCTGACAGTAGTGGTTCACTTCAAGTACATTTTTAGTTCTTCTGTTGCCAGTTTTGCTCCACTAACCATTGAAGTACTGGTGTCACTCTCCCAATATGGAGGTTGTGCCTCGTGTATTTGTCTCTACCAAAAGTGGAGCCCCTCGCTGAGTCCTAGTGTGTTGCTCAGAAATTATAGCTTCTGCATCAGTTTATTTGTCCCTACCAAAAGTGGAGCCCCTCTTTGAGTCCTAGTATGTTGCTAAAAGAAATTTGAGGGTTTTCCTTAATGTTTGTGGCCCTAACTCCTTCCAATGCCCCATGTCCTCCCTTATACTACCTCCTTACCTAGTCATTTAGAAGTGGACAGAATATTTCAGGGGCATGTCCTTCTCCATGGCAACCTCAGCTCACTTGTCATTCCGCTCACACCAATTGAAAGAGGTCAGCCAATGGACACAGTAATCGCCTACATTTCTCAACACTTTGTCTCATCTGTCTAGCCAAAATCACACTACACCCTAAATATTACCACCAACATTTGGAGGCTGCATTGTTTGCAATGGTAAGGCTGTCCTGCTCGTCGATAAAGCGGCTGGCTCAGGCTTTGCTGAATCAGACTTAGGGAGGGTTGCTAGACGGTTGGAGTGGCTCAGTGTAAGGGGATGTGAGGGTCACTTTCTAGAGCTTGACTGGTCTGACCTGGACTGTTATCTGACCCTACCTTGTGGCCACCATAACCACTGCAGTAGGGTTCTGCAATAATTGTGTCTGTGGTACCAGATGCGTGCACCTTGACTATATCATGGTGCCATAACCCACAGTGCTTGCACATTGAGAAGGTGCCCAAAGCACTCCTATTTGAGTCACTCTAATGAACTTTCATCTGGTAGAGGTGGCATATTACACTGCCTTCCTTCTCCCTGGAAGTTACTATGTGGAAAGCTGAAGTATATCTTGTATCCATGATAAGATGTTTGGTGATATCATAGGTGGGAATCCCCTCTGTTCTGACATCACCCATTTGGGCAAGGGCTGAGACAGACCTACTCCCTCCACATGGGCAGGCAATGCTGCAGTGGCTATAGGCTTCTCCTCCTGATCCATCTGCTGGGGGACTATCTCTGGCTCCTCTACCTTTGTGTCTCCTGCAGTACCACCACTTCCCCCACGCCTCCCATCATGCCTTAACCTACTAGCACCTCTGTGGCTACATCGCTTTACTGCTCCTCATCTAGGCTGTGGGTACTTTATTCATCCCCCGAGTCCATCAGCAAAGCCAGCAGGAACACCCTCTGTGCTCCCAACACCACTTCCACCTCTGTGCTGCTGGAGCAGTGCTGCTGGAGTTTTTTGACTAAAGGTATGCCTGTTGAGCTTTGTCACTACCTGGGGAGGGCAAACATTGAATTTTGAAAAATAAATCGCTTTCGGGCATGCAACATGTTTTATTTGCGTCTGAAAAAGCACAATTAATTTGACAACGGTCGTGTTCGCAGCCTCAGTAATGGGTTGCATCATTCTTTTATTGTTTCTTTGTGGAATCCACCAGTATCTCTCAATGGTATTGCAACATTCTAAGATAGCCGCCCCAACACAATGCAAAAGTCTTTGTTTGCAAGCAAGCTGCCTCCAACGTGATTGGTTACACTCCCACCTTAAGCCAATCAGAGGCGCAGTTAGGCAGAAGCCGGCCCATCCACCAAGGGCCCTCCTCCAAAGCCATGTCTGGGACTGTCTTTGCGTTTCAGGCCCTCATAACAAACCACAGGCAAAGACTGTTCCAAGATGCTGGGTACTTCGTCCACTTGCCCTTGGACTATGGCAATCCCCTTCTGCTATTATGTGAGTGCTGAATGGTTGCTCCATTTGTCTGCCACATCCCTCCTAATTCGGTGCCTGTGCCACTCCTGACATTCTCACTGATCTATCTCAGATGGCACTTCTCCACTTGTACTTCATGGCCAAAGGTTTCATTGTCTTTGCTTCCTGATCTCTCAGTCCCACTGCTTCCACTTCTGTACTGATGTGTTCCAATATCTGTGACTTAAAACCGAATTTAGGTGTGCTCATAACCTGCATTGTTTTGTGTCAGTTAATTTAAAAACCAACTTTCGGTGTGCTCACACCCTGAATTGTTTTTTGTCTGTTAGTTTAAATATCAAATGTAGGTGTGCTCCCATCCTGCATTGTTTTGTGTCTGTTAGTTTAAAAATCGAATTTAAGTGTGCTCACATCCTGCATTACTTTGTGACTGTTACTCGTATGAGACACTTGGCCGCCTTTGAGTTAAGGTCAAAATTGTGCACTGCAGCACCCCCTTCCCTCTTTATCTCCCTGCCTCTCACTTCCTTCCTCTTGCTCTGGTTTGGCACTCTCCAATCTACTCCAACTGCTACACTATCACATATCCCCCCTCTCCCACAAAATCTGGATGAAAAAGCATAAAAAGGACATCCTTGCTGCAAACCATGGCCTCCCAATGGCAGTCACCTATGTCAGTGAATTCTCCAGAGAAATCTTTACTGACATACTTTTCTCTGTCCCATCTCCAGACCTATGGACTTCTCATCTCATCTCTACTCTCTCCCCTTACTCTTCCACTGCCATTAATTGCTGCACCAAGTGGGAAGTCTTCTTGGCGGGCTTCTTCTCATCTCACTGCTGCATTAATGTCTACTTCATGGGCACAATCCTGGTACAAGACCCTCAGGCCAACTGCCTTCTCTTGACTGGATCCTGCCATTATCATCAATGTCCTTCCTTTTCCTGTGTCGCTCCTACTTCCCCCCTGCTCTGCCACCTTTGGCTGAAGTACCACACCTCTGTACCCCACCTTAAAAAACTTTCAAATGCAGTGATCGCTTCAACTTGGAAACCCTCAAAGCATGCTCAGCAAACAAACACTGCTAACTTTTGCCTCCTCCTTCAAGACACTGACCTTGACATGCTCGCACTCACTGAGACTTAGTTGCGTGCCAGCTCAGTCACTTCTTTTGACTCGCTCTTACCTGACGGCTTTAAGATCACCTCCAACTCTCAACCTCACAGACTGGTGGTGGGGTTACCTTAATCTTTCCTGAGTGGATTCCTTCTTCCATCTTATCCACTCAGTTCTATTAATCCTTTGAGAGCCTAGTATGCAAACTGGTCATCTCTCCCTCCTCCACCCTGACTGTTGCTATTATTTACCAGCCTCCAGGCGTTTCCTCTATGTTTCTCTCTGAGTGGGCTGATTTCTGTTCCTCCTTAGTCTCTACCTCCTCCAACCTGCTACTCCTGAGTGACTTCAACATCCATTTAGACTCCACGTGCACAACATCCACCCTCTTCATTGACCTCTGCACCTCCCTATCCCTCTCCATTCTTCCATCTGGTCCAACCCACTCTGCCGGACACACGTTGGATGCCATCATCCATTCCAATGTCCCTCTCTCATCTCCTCTGGTCACCCATCTCTCTTGGTCTGACCACTCTCTCTCTCCTCCCACTTGGGTCCCTATGGCCTTTTGACAACTCCTCTAAATGCCCTGCCAACTTCGCTCATGAACATCTACCGATGAAACGAGCATTAGTTGCTGCTTTCATTTCCACCTTCATTTCCCCTTGCCCACCCAACTCAGACTCTACCTCTGATTCTGCACTTAGCAAACTCTATCTTTCCATTACCAACACCCTTGACATCCTTGCCCCAGTCTTGAGGATCCGCCTGAAACCTACATTCAAGTGTAACACCTGGTACGACTCTGAACTTGCAGACCATAAACATAAGTGCAGGGCTGCAGAAAAGCAGTGGCAAACTTCAGGTTCACCCTCTGACGAATTGGCCTGCCGCCTGCTTCAACGGCACTACAGACTCTCTATCCATGCAAAAAAGGGTCCATATTCAGGCATGAGTATCTGGCATGTACAGCAACACGGCTGAACTCTTCAAAATCTGCAGGGAACTTGCCAACCCGTCTGCATTATCCTCTGCCCTTACTCCTTCCCAGTCCCTTTGCAATGCACTCGCCACTCACTTCACCTCCAAAACTCAGGACATATTGACAGCATTGTCAAGCACTCCTCCAACCCATCACCCCTGCCTACCCTGACCTCTCACCTTCCTCCTTCCTCATTTTCCTCCTTCACCTCTGTCTCTTCAGAAGAAGTCACCAGAGTTGTCAACTCCATGAAGGTCTATTCCAGACAGGTTGCTGCTTACTCATCCAAAACCGTCAAGAACAAAATATCCTCTCTCGACCCGGCCCTCGCTGTTCTTTGCAACCACTCCTTTGCTACTGGTTCTTTTCAATTCTCCCTCAAGCATTCCCTATTGCGCCCCTTCCTTGAAAAAATAAATCAGCAGACCCTTCCTGCCTGGCCAACGCTTGGCCTATCTCCATCACCCCTTTCCTGGGGAAACTGCTTGAGAAGTTGGCCCTACCCCAACTCATCTCCCACACTGAACTTGTTGACGGTATTCACAACCATCAGTCTGGATTCTGAGAAGCCACAGGCATGTTAACTGCTCTTTTGAACACCTGTAAAGAACTGCTTGCATACCCTTATTCCAACTCCCCTGCTGTCCTCATCCCCCTTGATCGCTCTTCTGCATATGACAAAGTGAACACTCCATCCTCATAAAAAGGCTTCACAACATCCTTGGTATCTTGGAGTGGTCACTGAACAGGCTTACCTTCTTCCTCACTGACCACTCTTCCAAGGTCTTACTGGGCACCTTCTCCTCCCCTACTTCCTTCTCCACCTGTGTCATCCCCTAGGGCTCCATTCTTTCGCCTTGGCTCTTTACCATCTACCTTACTCTTCTGGCACTCCACATTTCCTCCTTCTCCCCCAACTTCCAGTGCTATGCTGATGACACACAACTCGTCTTCACACTTCCTACAGAGTCCCTTGCTTCCCCCTTCTTCCCTGACTGCCTCTCAGCCATCCAGGCCCAGTGTACTTCTAATTGTCTTTGCCTCAACACCAGTAAAACAGGGATCCTCCCTATTGGAACCCGGGCACCCAACTTCTTCCATTCACTCTGGCCTTTTTCGTGGGCTCTCCCCCTGCTCCCTCTTTGACTCCTCACTCTCCTTCCTCCCTCATACTCAGGACATTGAGGTTTTCCTTCTGAATAGAATTCTACCTATCCTCACCTTCCCCTAGAGATTCAATGTTACCCGGCTCTGGTTCCCTATAGGCTTGACTATTGCAAAAGCCTCCTTCTTAATCTACCTTCATCCACTCTGCGACCCCTCCAGCTTATCCAGAATAGGGCAGCAAGACATTTCCTTGGCCTCAAGCCCAGGGACCACTTCTCTCATGCGCTACAAAGTCTCCACTGGCTTCCGATCGCAGCACCGATTAAATTCAAATCCCTCTGCATCATCCAAAGGGTTTCTGCAGACGGAGATCACTCTATCTGCAGCTCTTCCTGATCAAATACTCCCTCGCTAGACACCTGAATTCCTCTGGCACCAACTCCTTGCGTGTGAAGTGGTTTGCTAAAAAGAGAGCAGGTGGTCAGTCGCTTTAATCAGCGGGCTTCCTTCTTTGGAACATCACCCCCCTCCATCTTGAGTAGGACCTCCTTAAGTTCCCAAAAAGCCTCAAGACCTTCCTCCTTACCTCTTCCTTCCCTTCTCCTCTCCCCTGCTAATCAACAGCAGCTTGACTGGTGTGCAGGGCCCTTATGCATTCTCTGGGCCCTGACCTCCCACATCTATCATCCCAGCTGCTGTCTATCCTCTGCACTTGTCTCTGCTCACCCTCTGCCACTGGAGGCTGCTCTTACCCTTCCTCATAGCACTTCACCTGCTGCTCTTCATGAGCCCCAGAGCACCTATCCCATACCCCCTCCCCTCTACACTTACACGTTCTAAACACTCACAAGGCATAGCAGATTCCTCTTCCTCTCTCTATTGCCTCTTCTTTTTTTGCGTTTAATTATTTAACATTGTTGTAATTACATTGACTATCATCCCCTGCCCCCTCCATGTTGTCCTATGGATGCTTTGAAACAGTATTTGCTTCCTGTATAAGCACCTAACAAGTTAACAATGAATCAATACATAAATAATGGTCCTGGCTCACCTCTGCAGTTACTCCTCGAGTGACTCTGCCTCTACTAGACCCCCCTTCAGATTGGAACACACATCCTCCACCTCATTCTCTGCCAGACTCTCTTTATCCACCATCTCTCCCTCCTCAAAAGGCCGTGAGTTAATCCCTTACAAGTAGAACATTCAGGGGTAAGTTATGTGTGCGGTAAGACTAGGAAATTAAGGGCCTGATTCATGGATTTTCATGTGCGGTTCAAAGTGACTTTGTACTGCTGAAAAGTGACTTTACACTGCCGACACGAACCCTGATTAATAGAACGGTGCAAAGTCATTTTTGCAGTGCAAAGTCACTACAAAGTCATTTTTGCAGCACAGCATGACTTTGCACTGACTTTGCACTGCAAAAATACACTTTGCATAGTTCCACGAATCAGGGTTCGTGTTGGCAGTGCAAAGTCACTTTTCAGCAGTGCAAAGTCACTTTGAAACGTGCAAAAAATGCCATGAATCGGGCCCTTAATGTTGGTGAATGCTCGCACAAGTTACACTTTGGGAGTGTTCCCCAACATTGCCATTGGCTTCATCTAGACACTCCCTGGCACGCTGGTTTGAACAATGTGGAAAGATATGTATGTTTGACAAACGTATAACAAAATGTATTCGTGCTCAATGTAAATACGCGCCGTTTAACATGACTTTTTGAATCACGCGTAGCATGTTAAAATTACAACTTGTTTCCAGTCACACTTAGCGCTTTAAAATGACTTGCCAAACACGCTCTGTTCAGTTCCCTGACCGAGTCTTGTTAATGGGCTGCAGTTGTGCTTCAGGCTTGCTTTCATTCAAATACTCTACGTTATCAATGATATGATCAATGATATGATATGGTATTTGTAACGCGCCTATACACAAGTGTTTCAAGGCGCGACGAGGCAGGGAGGGAGGGAAACAAGGGGAAGACAGACAAACGATCCTACTAGGCCAGGTGTCATTCAGATCGCGCAAGTGCAGTGGTAAGGGGAAAAGGAGAAAGTGCAGGGGGAGGAGGTGGGGGGGAAGTGCAATACAAGGTAAGTAGCGTAATAAAATAAAATAAAATAATAAATAATAAATAAAAAGGGCCAGCTGGTGGCAAGTGCGAGGTAAGTGCAGAGCAAGTGCTGGGAAGGGGGGCTGTAGGGATACAGTGACAGTCCCACAGTGCAGGGGGAGCCAGGGAGGCAGTGCAAGAGGAGAGTGGCTGGGCCCTGGACCGAGGTCGCTGAGAGTGGCCCAGATGCAGGTTTAGTGCAGAATTCAGTGGGGAGTTAAGCAGGTTTAGCATGGGAGAGGGAGAGAGAAGGCAGAAGCGAAGAGGAAGGTTTTGAGGTACTTCCGGAACCGGAGATGGTTCTCCTCAAGTTTCAGGGAGGCAGGAAGGCTGTTCCAGAGGGAGGCCCCTGCTGCGGAGAGAGATCTACCCCCAGCTCGTTGCTTCGAGAAGCGGCTGACCATGAGGGAGTTGGAGACGGATGAGCGAAGGGCTCGTGAAGGAAGATATTTAGGAAGAGAGAGTTGAAGGTATTTAGGCCCCAGGCCCCAGAAGGCCTTGTGGACAATGCAGAGGGTTTTGAACTTAATCCTCGCAGCCACTGGGAGCCAGTGAAGAGATTTCACTCCTGGAGAGATACGGTCCCTGGGCTTGAGGCCAAGGACAAGTCTCGCAGTTCTGTTCTGGATAAGTTGCAGAGGGCGGAGAGTGGAGGCCGGCAGATTAAGATAGAGGCTGTTACAGTAGTCCAGCCTTGAGAGAACCAGGGCTCGGGAGACAGTGAGCTTCTGGGGAAGGAGAGGAAGGGAAGAATACCTCTGAGGAGGTGCAGCTGGTAGTGTGACTTCTTAGAGACGTCAGATATATGAGGAGAGAAGGAGAGTGTGGAGTCGAAGATGACCCCGAGGTTTTTAGCCTTGCAGGTAGGGGCGGGAAGGGGGCCAAGGGAGGCCGGCCAGAGAGCTGCAGGGAAGGAGGGAGTGGGTGTGCCGATGAGTAGAATCTCGGTCTTACTGGCGTTAAGGCAGAGGTCATTGGCGACACACCATTCCTGGATAGCAGACAGACAGTCGGAGATGAGGGAAGGAGAGGAGGAGGCCGAGGGTAGCCTGAAAATGAGCTGGGTATCGTCCGCATAGCACTGGAAGTGAGGGCAGAGAGTGGCGATGCGGTGGGCGAGGAGTGCCAGATACTGGTTGAAAAGCCAGGGAGAGAGGTTGGATCCCTGGGGGACACCACAGGTGGAGAAAAAGATGTCAGAGAGGAAGGAGCCCATTTGGACCTGGGAGGGTCGACCGGAAAGGAAAGAGGTCAGCCATGCCAGAGCCTGACCAGTGATACCCAGGTTATCACGGAGACGGTTGAGCAGGATGGCATGGTTGACAGTGTCAAAGACAGAGGAGAGATCGAGCAGAATGAGAACACAGGGAGTGTTGGAATCGAGGTTCAGGAGCAGGTCCTCACGGATGTTCAGGAGAGCAGTTTCCGTGCTTCTGGCCGCTCTGAAGCCGGATTGATGGTCATGAAGATTACCAACAGATTCAGCATGGAGGTTAAGCTGGGAGATGGCCAGTTTCTCCAGGAGTTTGCCCAGGAAGGGAGTAATGGAGATTGGGCGATAGTTGGCCGGGCAGGAGGGGTCGGAAGAGGGTTTCTTGAGGAGGGGGTGCACAAGGGAGTGCTTGAGGGGGGATGGGAAGACTCCAGAGGCGAATGAGTGGTTGCAAAAGTCAGCCAGGGCAGGAGCCAGGGAGTCGATGTGGTCCTTGATGGTTTTGGAGGAACAGGGGTGAACCTGTTTAGACGAGGCTTTCATAGATCGGACTTGTCTGGAAACCTCATCAGCAGAAAAAGGTGGAAAAGCAGAGAAGGAGGGCGGAGGGGCGGCTGCAAGAGAGCAAGAGGAAGAGCCGGGAAGAGAGGGAGGGAGGAGAGCGGAGGAGAGCGAGGACAGGATGTCCTGAGTTTTTGAGATGAAGTGCGAGGCCAGTGCAGTGCAGAGGGCCTGGGAGGGGACAGGAGAGGTAGAGACTGCAGCAGGGTTGGCCAGCTCCTTGCAGATTTTAAAGAGTTCGGCCGAGTTGTTAGATGCCTCAGAGATGCGGGCTTGGATAAGGGCTCTCTTCTTGGTGAGAACGGAGAGCCGGTATTGCCTTTGGAGCAGGCGGCAGGCCAGTTTGTCAGAGGATGAACATGAAGCACGCCATTTCCTCTCTGCCACCCTGCACTTGCGTTTTAGGGTGACGAGATCCGAGTCATACCAAGAGTTACATTTGGCTTTGGGCTTCAGGCGGATTCTCATGACGGGGGCAAGGATATCGAGAGTATCAGATATAGAGGAATAGAGCATGGAGAGGGCTGTGTCAGGGTGGGAGTCAGCCGGGGGGGGAGGAGGGGGCGAGAAGGTAGCAGCGAAAGCCTCAGCTGACACGCGCTTCATGGGCCGGATGACCGAGAAGGTGGGTGGCAGTGAAGAGGGTGGCTTTGCCTGTGGGGTAGGGAGGGAGAGGTGGGAGGATAGGAGAAAGTGATCGCTCCAGGAGAGAGGAGTGGAGAGAGGGAGGGAGAGGGGAAGGTCAGAAGAGATCAGAGCATCAAGAGTGTGCCCTGCAGAGTGAGTAGGCCCAGACGGGAGAATAGAGAGTGAGAGAGAGTTACAGAGTTCGCGAAAGAGACCAGTGGGGGGACAGGAGGCATCGAGGTGGATGTTGAAGTCACCGAGAAAGAGGAGTTGGGTAGTTGAGGACAGGAGTGAGGAGGAGAGGTCAGCCCACTCAGAGAGGAAGGAGGAAATTTGACCAGGTGGCCGATAGATAGTAGCCACGGTAAGGGAATGGCTAGGAGAGAGAGAGAGTCGGCAGACAAGACATTCAAAAGAGGAGTAGGTCTGCGTAGGAGTGACAGTGGCAGGAATCCACTCAGGGAAGATAAGGGCAACACCACCCCCTGAACGGTTGGGCCGGGGCACGGAGAGGATCTTGTAGCCGTCAGGTAGGAGTGTGTCGAAGCTGGTGGCAGAGCTGGCAGTGAACCAAGTCTCAGTGAGACCGAGGACGTCGAGGTCCAGTTCCTCAAGAAGGCGACAATACATCTGTGCGTATATATATAGGTAGGGATTGTTATTTGTATGAGCTCATTTCACAAGCACGTATGCCTCTCACATGGTTACTCTCATAATTGATGGTTGGATCTTCAGGGTCCGTATTATTTGGTGATAGAACTAAAGATGGTGTGGCAGCCTCAACACAGCGAAGTTGCAACGCTTATTAGTGGCAAGGACTGAAACATTGTACTTAGTGCATGCATGCATACATGTTGAATGTGATGCCACTTATTCAGACCGTGCTTTTGTTCATTGACAAGCATTAACAAAGTGCATGTTCATGCATGTTATCTGACACAGTAATCTGCATCTTCATTTCTGGTTGTATCAATAATCGACATCACTGTGAACAATGTATGTGTGGGTGTGGGGGTGGGTGTGTGTGTGCGCGTGTGTGATTGTGGGCATGTATGCATGTGTATCTCTGGGTGTACTGAGTACAGCTCTGTGGTCAGAACCACCGGAAAGCAGGCCCTTACTTTGCGTTGTGGAGGGCATGGGTGGACTGGAACCCAAAAAGAAGCCCTGGAAATACTTTTCAAAGTGGCCCCATGTTGCACATTTTCAGCAAGGTCAACCCTTTTCCTATGAGAACATTTGGAAATAAAACACAAAAGAGGCCCAGGCTGGCGAGACCTACCGGGAAATTTCCAGAGTTCCCTATTGGCCAGTTCACCCGGGCGAAAAATCTCTCGCAGTAACATGCCATTTGGTTATTGAAGTATTCTTCAATATTTCTCTCTGTACACATGTATCTTTCTGCTTACTGTTCAAAGAAGAACACGCAGAAACAGCAGGGGGTATCTGCAAGTCAAATGCATAATGAAAAAGCATTGAAGTGACAGAATCCTCATTATAAATAAATGTGTAAGCCGTTTAGAGAGCAAAAGATTAGCGATGTTTAATCATAGCTTTCTAAGTCTGTTTAACAGTCGTTTTCTTCCAATCAATTGTGGGCACGTATCTGTACTAAAAAAACGCCCTCGCTTTCCTTTTCTGCACATCTCTTGGCATTCAGAGAGCCAAACTATATAATCTGTTTGGCACATCTCCAGTGAGCGAACTGAATGAACAGTTCAAACGGGGACAGGCTTTCACTGCAGTAGCCCACTCCTGTTCGACTGTTAAAATGATACTGCGGATAAAACTTGGCGACCCATCACTGCACCCATAAATTACAGCAGTCGCAAAACAAAGTAACACTTTCTTTTTCATTTTCTACTTTTATCTCGTGGTGACAATCGAAGTCTCACCCTGCGCCTTCAAAAGGGACAGCTAAATATAATACGTTGTTTCACTGATAAAGGCCAGCACACACACTCATACTTGATGATATGGTCAATTAGAGAAACAACATGGCCGTGGGGGGGAGGGGGGGCCGTGATGTGAAATTATTCAGCTGTATTTGTAGATCTTCTTCAATCTTAAAATCAGTATGGCCATATACAAAGCACCATTTAGTTCAATTTAGCCGTAGAGGTGTTACTAGGTCTGGAAAAGGTCCGGGTCTATGCTAATGCCAGGACTGTCAGGACTCGAGGCTAGCTAGCCTTTTGGTTGTAGCCCCTGAGATTCTATCTGGGGCTACAACCAAAAGACCAAGGGCTATGTCCCCCTCATCTGCCCGGACCCCCCAGGCACGCAATTAGCTGTATGCATCGTGTAAAATTTAAGAACGCAGGGAACTTTTAGAATCACATATTTTATCATTAAATATGCATGTCAAATTCAAGCACGAAAGGAAAAGACAAGTTATCAAACATCGCAGCATAAAGTCGAGAAAAAACAGCATTCTGGGATAAATCCTTCAGTTTAAATTGGTGCCCTAACATGAGCCCTTCTGCTTCATGGAGATGTGAGTGACAGCAAAAAAAAGGGAGTGTGGCAGAATGCCCTCTGGCGTGGGAGTGAAGGCCCTAGCTTTTTTGATTTGTATTAATATAAGATGACGTTGGTCATTCTGTTTCTGAAAGGGGACAGGCTAAACAGACCCCCATCCCCTTAATTAAAAAATGTCCATGCCAAAAGAGTAGTGCATCCATGTAACTAGTCTCCTGACATCTGCTAATAATGCTCTCCAGTGGTACAGAGCAGGGTCAAAGGTATTATATTAATTCCTGGAAAGTGCTATGAAACGAAATCCCTGAAGAAAGATGTTGCATTTTAACTTGTGTGCCTCTGATCTATCTAAATATCATACTTGTTTCCCTAAATCGGTCTAGTGGCAGGGTAATCACTAATTATAAGCCATACTTGGTCGCAGTATAGTGACCGATGAAAGCACACAATGATCAGATCCACAGCAATACAATATCATGCAAATGTCAACATGTGAGCCCATGCCCAGATATTTTATGGCAATGTGGATTCATGGCTAGCCTGTCTTCTCCATTCAATCCATGGAGACCATAGCCAGGTGGTGCCTCTATTGATTCCCAGGGAGGATAGATAAAGCCTCCCCTCCAGGTCCAGAACCACTCACTTCAAAGACAGCTCAGACACAACTAAGCCAGCTTTACACCAAGGTGCTACACATAAGAATGCCTAAGAATTCTGCAGGCACATGAAAGAGGCAGAGGCAAAGCAGCCAAAGAGGGAAGGTAGGCCTGAGAAGGGGTCCCGCCATCTTGGATTCCTGTCATGTCACTCATCCTTCCTATCCCCTAATTTCATGCAGACAAGACACTCTGTGCTGGATGTCAGGAGGCATATGTCACTTGTAACATTAAGGGGGATTGGACTCCTTAAAGCAGGCTTGGTTTGGACCATACCCCTGTGGCATGTTTCATTTTTAAGGAAGCAGTCTCCCACTCTTCCTTGATTCTACTTTGTACATCAAGAAGATTATGAATAATCCTTTGGACCACTGTTGAAAGTATGGTTCATTCCAGAGTTTGCTGCCATAGACGAGATGACATCAGGCATCCAAGGCATATGAAAGCTCTGCTCCTTAACCATTGCCAGGGTACACTGGGGCTGAACTGCTATGGACCAAGGCCTGCCACTCTGACAGTTGCTTTGGAACATGGCTTCTCACTGGAGGTTAAGGAACCCGTGCATGTGCCAGCAAAACTCCCTGCACTGGGAGACCAGAGCAGAAAGGGCTGTCCTGGATCCCCATCCACCTGAAAGTCCAACATCATCTGGAATACTGTTTCTTTGCTTCAAACGGCCTTTAAACTGCTTTGACTGTGTTCAATGCCCTTCAAGCTGCCACAGGACTTATGGTGCTAATGTTGGCACTCTAAGACAACTTTGAACCGCTTGCTGAATTTTGAACCATAATTATGCCAGCTCGACCTACTGCCACTGGTCATTTTGATGTATTTATTTATTTGTTATTTAGTATTTATAAAGCGTGCATCAGCCCAGGGGCATCGTGGTGCTGTTACGAACAATGTGCTTAGTTGCATGATCACAGGCTTCTTTGGGGCTGTTAGCTTTTTGAGCACTAACTTGACTTAATGAAAGACATCAAACTCGCCATTGTGAATGCTGAATCGACACAGCAGAATCCATCATCTAACTTCCAATTTGGCTGCTAATGGAACAATTGGAAGACATTTTTTTGCCATCTCGAATGTCAAATTGATTCTTCAAAATCATGCACCTCCAAAAGCACTCAAAGTCAACCACCAGTGCGATCGCATTGACTCAAACCGTCTTGAAAAACACCACGATGCCCAGCCTGATACTGTCGAGACTCCTAAAGACAAGAATAGGATACTGTTAAGAGGCCCTATACCATGATCCACTGTCAGGGAAACTCGTGAATTATAGGCCCCTGTTCTTCAAATACTTTTGAATAGTCATATTGGTTCAATCTATTTCCAGAATGCACCAAGCATTTTTCTTTTTACATAATTTAGTTTTTGTTTGTGATTTTATTTGGGAATCTGCATTTTTATTGTTTATTTAAAGTATATACATACATTTATATAGAACCTTGATTGGGCATTCTTTTACTACTGCTTTCACTACCACTACTACTACTGCTTCTCTATCGACTATCCTGCTCTCCTCACTAAATCTGGTAGGAATACATTTAAAAAGGACATCCTGGTCTCCAATCCAGGCCTCCCTATCGCTGATACCTATACCAGTGCCGCCTCCAGGCAAACCCTCACCAACATCCTTTGTCGTTCCCTCGCCATATCTATGGACCCTCCATATGGTCTCTGTGCTTTCTCCTTTATCTTCTTCTCCCATTAATAGTGGCATCCGGTGGGATGCCTTCTTGGCCTACTTCCATTCCTCTAAGGTCATCATTAATATTTACCTGAATGGTACCATCCTGGTTTAAGGCCCTGATGCCAACATTCTCCTCTTTCATAGACGCTTCCTGCGCCTCATCAATTTCCTTTCTTCACCTGCTGTCCCCTCTCTTCCCTAATGGCATCCGTGCCTCCCCCTGCTGTCTCCTCCTTGGCTACCTTCCCCTCTCCTCCTTACTCTTCTGCCCCCCTCTGGCTTCCTTTACACCTCTGCGGGGCATACCCCTGATTTATATCCCTCCCCGGAATTCTTTCAAGGATGGCAACCTTCTCCATATTGCCACTCTCAACTCTCGCTCAGCTGTCAAACACTCCTCTGACATATGCTGCATCCACGAAGAACTTCACCTTGATGTCCTCAGTCTCACCGAGGCATGTTACATGTCCTGCTCTGTCACAAGCTTTGACACTCTCCAACCCATGAAGCATGTGTCAGTTGAGGCTTTTGCCACTACTTTCTCATCCCCAGCCTTCGGCTGACTCACACCATGACACAGCCCTTTCTATGTTCCACTCTGCCATATCTGATACTCTTGATGTTTTTGCCCCTGTCACGAGGATCCACTTGAAGCCCAAAGCCAAGTGCAACTCCTGGTATGACTCAGACCTTGTCACCCTTAAACGCAAGTGCAGGGTGGCTGAGAGGAAATGGCGTGCTTCCTGTACATCCTCTGACAGACTGGCCTGCCGCCTGCTGCAAAGGCAATACTGGCTCTCTGTCCGCACCAAGAAGAGAGCCCTCATCCAAGCCTGCATCTCTGTGGCATCCAACAACTTGGCCAAACTCTTTAAAATCTGCAAGGAGCTAGCTAATCCTGCTGTAGTCTCAACCTCTCCTGTCCCCTCCCAGGCCCTCTGCATGGACTGGATTCCCATTTCATCTTTAAATCTTAGGACATACTGTCCTCTCTCTCTTCCTCTACTCCTGCTCCCTCTACTCTCCTCCCTTCCTCTGGCACTTCTGTGGCCACCCCTCCCCCCTCCTTCTCTGCCTTTCCCTTGTTCTCCCTAGATGAGGTTTCTAGACAAGTCCGGTCTATGAAAGTCCCATCAAAACAGGTTCTCCCCTGTTCCTCTAATACCATTAAGGACCACATTGACACTGTGGTTCCTGCTTTGGCTGACTTCTGCAACCACTCCTTCACCACTGGAGTCTTCCCTTTCCTCCTGAAGCACTCCCTATGTACCCTTTTCTTAAGAAACCCTCTGCCGACCCTTTCGGCCCTGCTAACTACTGCCCAATCTCCATCACTCCCTTGCTGGGCAAACTACTGGAAAAGCTGGCCATCTCCCAGCTTAATCTTCACACTGAATTGATTGGTTGTCTCCATGACCATCAGTCTGGCTTCAGAGCTGCCAGAATCATGGAAACTGCTCTCCTGAACATCCATGAAGACATGCCCTACAACCTTGACTCCAATACCCCCTTTGTCCTCCTCTTACTTGATCTCTCTTCTGCCTTTGACACAGTCAACCATGCCATCCTGCTCAACCATCTCCGTTATATCCTGGACATCACTGATCAGGCCTTGGCTTGGCTGACATCGTTCCTCTCCAATTGACCTTCCTAGGTCCAACTTGGGACCTTTGTCTCCTCTTTCTCTGTCTCTACTTATGGTGTTCCCCAGGGGTCAAGCCTCTCTACCTGGCTGTTCAACCAATACCTGATACTTCTTGCCCACTGCATTACCCCTCTCTGCCCCAACTTTCAATGCTATGCGGACAACACTCAGCTCCCTTCCACCACCTCCTCTCCTTCTCTCATCTCTGACTGTCTGTCCGCTATCCAGGAATGGTGTGCCGCCAACGATCTCTGCCATAGTGCCAGTAAGACAGAGATTCTCCTCATCGTCAAACCTGCTCACTCCTTTCCTGATGTTCTCTGGCTGGCCTCTCTTGGCCCTCTTTCTTCTCCCACTGCGAGGCTAGACATCTCGGGGTCATCTTCGACTCCACTCTCTCCTTCTCTCCTCACATCTCTGACGTCTCTAAGCAGGCACACTACCAGCTGCACCGCCTCACAGGTCTCCTTCCCCCAGAAGTTCACTGTCTCCAGAGCTCTGGTTCTCTCTAGGCTGGACTACTGCAACAGCCTCCTTCTAAATATGCCTGCCTCTACTCTCTGCCCTCTTCAACTCATCCAGAACAGGACTGCAAGACTTGTCCTTGGCCTCAAGCCCAGGGACCGTATCTCTCCAGGACTGACATCTCTGCACTGACTCCCAGTGGCTGCGAGGATTAAGTTCAAAACCCTCTGCATTGTCCACAAGGCCTTCTGTGGCCAGGGGCCTCAACACCTCCAACTCTCTCTTCATAAATATCTTCCTTCTCAAGCTCTTCGCTCATCCGCCTCCAACTCCCTCAGGGTCAGTCACTTCTCCAAGCAACGAGTTGGTAGTAGATTTCTTTCTTTGGCTGGGGCTATACCAAAGATACACCTATGTTTAACACAGTCGCTATACCCATGGCACCAAGGTTCAAATAGGGCTGAGTTTTGAGTGAGGCTAGATTCTAAAAAGCAGCCAGATATGACACAGTAGAAATGCTCAATGTGCAACTAAGTATAACACAACAGACATATCAAAAGATGTGGTAAAATGAAGTACACTGCATTTCCTCAGACAGAAATGCAGCTAGATATAACACAGATGCAAATAAATACAATACAAAAAATGCAATATAGTGGCTATATTCAAAAGTACAGCCAAATAAAATACAGTGGCTATACTAAAAAGCAGCAGGGTGTGACACGGTTGCTCAGCTAAAAACTTCAGCCAAATATAATACTGTGGCTATCCCCAAAATGCATCTAAATTCAATACAGCGTCTGTACCCACAATACACATAAAATTCTACACAGTGGCTATACTCAAAATCCACCAAAATTCAATGCAGTGGCTATACTAAAAATACACCTAAATTCAATACAGTGGCTTTATTCACAATGCATCTAAAATGCAATACAGTGGCGGCTATACTAAAAGATGCACCGACATTCAATGCAGTGGCTATACTAAAAATGCACCTATACTGCTAGATATGACAACGTGTGTATAATTAATAGTTCACATAAATTCAATACAATGGCTATACTCACAATTCAGCTAAATTCAACACAGTGGTAATGCACCAAAATGCACCTATATTCAATACAGTGGCTATACTAAAAAAAATACTCCTAAGCTTAATACACTGTCTATATTCACAATTCATCTAAAAAAACAATACAGTGGCTATACTAAAAAATGCACCTACATGCAAAACAATGGCCATACTCACAATGCAGCGAGATTCAACACAGTGGTAATGCACCAAAATATACCCACATTCAATACAGTGGTTATACTCACAAGGCAGCTAAATCCAAAACAGTGCCTTTACCAAAAATTCATCTAAACTGCTAGATGTGACACAGTGGATATGCTAAAAAAATGCACCTACATTCAATTCAGTGGCTATACTCACAATGCAGGTAAATTCAACACAGTGGATATGCATGAAAATGCACCTACATTAAAAACATTGGTTATGCTCACAATGCAGCTAAATTCAATACAGTAGCTATACTCACACTGCAGCTAATTTGAATACAGTGCCTATACTCACACGTACCTCAATTCAATACAGCGGCTATACCCACAATGCAGCTAAATTCAATCAAGTGGCTATACTCACAATTCAGATAAATCCAATACAATGGATATACAAAAAATTCAGGTAAATTCGGTACAGTAGCTATACTCACAATGCAGTTAAATTCAGTACAGTGGCTATACTCACAATGCAGCTAAGTTCAATATAGTACATATACTCACGAAACTGTTAACTTTAAACACAGTAGTTATGCACAAACATACAGCTAAATTTAATTCAAGAGTGAGTAGTACAGACTAGCTGTGTAACCAAAGAGTTGTTGTCTCTTACCTGGAAGTTGCTGCAGACAGCTTTTGAAACCTTGGTTGGGTGCTCAGCATGAACAGGGAAACAGGGGAGGGAGGTGCCCTTTGCTGTAGCCCTTAGCCGGATGCCCGGACAAGGCTGCCCTGGGACTCACTACTAAGAGTACTTCCTGGAGTCGCCATCCAATCATGGATGGGGTGGACAGGAGTGGGGCGGGAGATGGTGATGTAGCTGAGCAATGAAGGGAGAAAGTGCCCAATTGTGTACCAAAGCACTGGGAACAAGAAGGGATACCAAAATGGAGGCGCTGCTTACCTGGTGTTATCCGATGGACAAGGTGTTCTCTCGAGTGTTTTAGAGCAAATAGAACGCTTCCTGAACAGTGTTGGGGAGTGGAAGCTGCTTCCTAGAGTCTTCATCCAATCTGGGATGGGTGGGCTGGAGTGGGGTGGGTGATGATCAGTTGCAGAGCAATGGAGGGAGAGGGAGTCCAGTGGAGCGCCAAAGTGCTGGGTATAAGAAGGGATACCAAAATGGAAGGGCATCTTACATGGTGTTATCCAACTCAGGGAGCGTGTTCACTGAGTGAGGTGTTCTCTTGAATACCTTTGAGGAAAGATAAGATGCGAAAAGTATGGACATCAAACTTCACATGCCACAATTAAAAGAAATACTGCATACAATGGAACCCCTATTGTCTTACCTCTGTAGAGGTAATGTCATCTTAAAAACAATGGTGATGAGGTACACATTTAATGTCTACATCTGGAGAGAAGGTAACAATTGGTAGACTTTCATTTTAACACCATTTAATAACTCTGGTGGTATTTCCATACTCATCCCTCAATAAGGTGGACAGTAAAAAGCTAAGTATTGGGGATATACTGCTGTTTTTCATATCAAATACCATATTGTTTGCACTATGTAGTTTTTAGCAGGATTGTTGTCAATCTATCCCTTCAAGTTAATATATTATAAATGTATTCAGTACACCTATATATGTTGCTTGGCCTCCAATTGTATTCCTATAACTGCTAGCATATTGCACTCTATATGTTAACTCATACCTGTTAGGTGTGAGTTTTATTTGAACACCCAGCTCTGTTATTCCATGAAGAAACACCTTCACTCTCTCATTTTCTTGCCAAAACATTTGCTTTTTCAATTTTAATGGTTCTTCTGCATGTTGTCTTGCTGTGTAATCATCTACCAATGGCACATTTATTTTCTTGGTCTTGATAAAAACCCAAGACAGAGGTCTTCTTGATATGTTTTAAAGTAGATCACAGTGGCTGAAAACTGTAATATGCTGAGCAAGGATACTGAATGGATGCAATATATTCTAAAAGTGACTGATACACCTGAATGGAGGAATAAAGATCTAAACTGATGACTCAGTGTCTCTAGAGCTCTGGTACTGTCTAGGCTAGACTACTGCAACAGCCTCTTCCTTTATCTACCCTCATCCTCTTTTTGTCCCCTTGAGCGTATCCAGAATAGGGCAGCAGGACTTACCCTTGACCACCAGCCCAGGGACCGTATCTCTCAAGCCCTAAACTCCCTTCACTGGTTCCAAGTTGCTGCAAGGATGAAATTCAAATCCCTCTGCATCATCCATAAGGCTGACTGGGGGAGGGGACCATGCTATCTACAACTTGCTCTCACCAAATACTTTCACTTCAGATCATTATGCTCCTCTGGCTCCAACTCTTTGTGTGTCAAGCACTTCTCTATGCCGCAAGCTGGTTGCCGATCCCTTTCCTTGGCTGGCTCCATCCTCTGAAACAGCCTCCCACTTCATCTCTGTCTTGAGCTGGATCTCCTCAAATTCCAGAATCTCCTCACGACTTTCCTATTCACCTCCTCCGCCCCCCTCTCCCTGCTGTGCTAAACCCCACAGTTGCTGAGATTGGCAGCTACGGCCTTCATGTGTCATTCTGGGTCCTGTCATTTCCCTCAGTCATCTTCGGCCTTCTGCCCTCTCCCAGCACTTGTCTTTGGGCATCCACTGACCGTGTTGTCTCACAGGTATGCACCTTTTTATTGGCAGGTGATCACTCTTTGCCAAGTGATCTCTGCCACGCATTTGACTGTTGCTTGCAACTAACTCCCTGGCACTTCCCTCTGTGGAACTCCTAGCACTTATCCCCTTCCCTTTCCCTTCTCTCTCGCTGCACCTGCATGCTCTGAATGCTCACAAGGCCTAGTATGACCGCCTCTTTCCTCTTCATCAGTTTTATTCTGTTTGCCTTCCTGTGCCCATGTTCCCTCCCCGTTTGCCCTGCGGGCAATTTGATACACAATTTCTTCATGTTTAAGCTACAAATGAACAATAAATAAACAAATAAAATAAACAAACAAGTTCATAGAAGATGAGTCTTAAATTTGACTAATCTCCTGGAAATAATTTCCTTTAACTCTATTTTTTTGTGAAATAAATGGATAGGTTATTGCCTCCATGAAGACGTGAAATTGATTAAGACATGAATTTATCTTGCTAATGTAAACTACTACACCAAGATATCTTGTTTACTTTTAGAGTATACAGTACTTTCAAGCACCTTGGAAACCCTACCCTTGTCCAAGATTAAGTATGGTTGTTTCTTCAATTTACTTTATCAGATAGACACCACAATACCAAATTCCAGAAGTAGAATCCAACCAGGTTGAACTTGTACTGATTCAACTACCAACTTGCATTGTAAACTGGAAAATAGGGATATGAAATTGAAAAGTGTCATGCCAACACAAACATATTAGAAGGATGACTCAAAGAACAGGTTTGAACAGAACAACATTAAAATGTGTGGCGCGCACCCAGCACGGGTACCTGCTGAGTACTGACTGCACGTCTGCACAGAAAGTCGCACTCTACCAACTTCCTGTGGATTAACACTGCAACTTTAACTCAACTTTACTTGTGGACTTGCTGGTTCCTGTAGCCAAGCCCCTAAAGACTATTTAGTCAACTGCCACGCACACCAGTGCGCATACACCCAACACGAGTACCTGCTGAGTACTGACTGCACGTTTTCACAGTACGCTGTTCTCATCGCGCTCTACCATCTTCCTGTGGATTAACACTGCAAATTCAACTCAACTTTACTTGTGGACTTGCTGCGTATACTGCCCTATATTTTGGACTCATAGACTATTTAAATTGTTTTTTGTGCCTTCAAGAAACTTAAATAATCTGTCTATTTTATATAGCTCTTGCAACCATGCCCCCAACGACTGTTTAGTCAGCTGCCACGTGCACCAGCACGCGCACCTGATGAGTACTGACTGCTGACCGCTGAGCCGCAGTGCAGCGTGTCAGCATTTCAGCTTTGCTCCCCAGTTGGGTCTACCTGTTCATAGTTGCCTCCATTGACTCTGGAGAGACTTTACTTTGAGCAGACAGTATAATTACTATTCACAAGGCTGCCGTTTCTCTTTATTTTTTTTCCTTTTTTTTCTCTCAACGTAAGATTCACTGGGTTTTTGCTATTTTGCCCTTTCGATTAGCTTGGTTCCACTGAAATGAATCGCCTTACCTCGGGCATGCTGCGCCTCCCAAATCACCTGATCCAGCGTAAACTTCGGGTAAAGTCGCTAAAACACTCAGGTCCGGGTAAATCGGCTTTCCCCGCTCCCAAAATTATCGGGTTTTCACCTGACATTCGTAGCTTTCTTATGAATGCGGAAACCGTTGGTCCCATGTCTCCCAAAACACAGGTAACAAACATCATCGCCTTCCCACTGGCAACTCACAGAATCCCGTTGCAACGCCGACCAACCTTGCTTGACTAGCTTCCCTTGCTTTCTGATCTGACTATGCAAGGGTGTATTTCATCTACAACTTGTCCATCTGAGGCAGAAACTTTCCACATACCAAGTTATTTACCAGAATTTTCAATGGCACCTCAGTTTCCCTGCTCCATTCATCCAACTCAAACTCTGTTGCCAGGACTTCTATACTCACAAGCAAGCAGTGAAACCTGCATTAGCGATGGACGATGTTGAGAGTAATCCTTGCCACTCTGCTGCCAATTATCATAATTTAATTCTCACTCTTCCAATGCCTTCCTCGCATTCCACCCAATCTAATGAATCCACTGCTGTGCCACATCAATCTCCTACATCAATTCCCCAGCAAAATACATCCGACCATACAGCTCTTTCAAACTCTCCAGAGTTATATCTCACTGATGCGCCAGATGACATAATTTCACCTAGCGACTCGGAGTCGTCTTTGGTTGCCTCCTTCTCCAAAAGGGTTCCACGACCATCATTGGGGTTTCCTTCAATCTCAATCTCAATCCAACTCTAGAAGCAGCTCTGACGGCCATAAACACAAGCATTTTTACTTTGACTAAATTATTTGAAATACTTGATCATAGATCAGCTACTCAAACTGAGTCAATGGTTCTACTGCATAGCAAATTTGACTGGCTCGCAACCAATAGATGAATCTGTACTAATGATGTGTTGGATTCTCCTAATGTCTCCTAATGTCTTTCATCCGACAATTGAACCTTGTGTTGTAATACCTTTGGAGGTGCCACAGACCGAGAATGACGGCTCCATAACTCCGGTGCAAGTTCTTTCCCCTAAGCTGCCTCATAATGATGACAATGGAGGCAACGCTTCAGATATACAAATAGAAAAACCTCTATACGATGTATTCTCTAGAGTCTCCCAAAATAAAAGGAGAAAGAGAAAAAGAAACGTAAAGCATACATCCCAAATGTTTAATGATTCTAACCCAAACCAGAAAATTGATCAAAGAAAAATGTAAAACTGTAAATCCAACACTAAATCGTTTATGGCAAATATTTCCTCACCGCAACATTTGCCTCACGATGCTGATGACTAACTGAATCTGCCAAATCTGCCTTCTGCATCACCGGAGTTAGCCAATCCACCTACTCCAGTCATCGGCATCTCCAAAAGTAAGTGCTGTGATATTCTAAACACTGTTTGTAAAGCACCTTTGACTATTTATGAGGATTTCAACCAACGTAATCTGAACACAACGTATGAGCAACTCACAAATTTATCAGTATACTCTCATAATAACAATTCTATTGTTGAGGATGTTCATCGTGGATTACATGATTTCTCTCGTGGCAGACATTGCTTACCACCAACTTTTCATGTTAATTTTGACATAGATCTAATGCCTTTAAAACGATGGTTCAAAGGCATAAGGAAACCACCTTGTGCTCAGTTATGCCGCAAGAGAAAACATCCTTGCCTAACCTATTATCCTTGACTTTGTCTGGCTCTCTCTTAAACACTGTTCAAATCCATCCTGAACATCTGGCGCCTATTACCGGTGCTACAACTTCAAATTCTTCCCCAAAAATTGATCCACCATTTAGGACCCCTCCTCAAACGTCCATGAATACAATTTATGAAGAATCCAGACCAGTCATTTACTATCCAAACCCTATGGTTCGTAAAGATGAGAGTATTCTTATTACTATGCTTGACAGATTATATTCAGATCCCTTTCCAAATCACACAACAATTCTCACTGTTTTTAATTCCATTACCTAATTGAAACATATACATTTCAATGATATCGAATCAGTGAGATATCCCATAACTGCCCAGCAAGATATCACGGTGATCACTATTCTCTCACAAATAATTAAGAATTTAGTGTGGAGTGAAAGACAAAAACTGTTTTCTAAATGGATGCGTCTTGAAGCCTTTATTCCTCCCTCTCAAATCAAGCCGACTTCTCTTTTTGGCCTGATGCATACAAATGCAAATTTAAATGTTCCAGGTGTTTATGGAGACAATGAAAGCACCTGTTGTAGATGTAAGAATGATGCCGGACCACGTATCAATCCTCCTCCATCAAAATGGGATCGGGTGAGAGTTGTCAAAAATGATGGCTTACATCCATTAGCCCATTGGGATAACCTCCTAGACTCCAATCATGTCTGTTCTATGACCTCCTGCAACATCAGGGGTTTTTCTCATTTACTTTTCACTCAATCCTCTGAACTAAATGGATTTGACATAGTAGCTTTGCAAGAAACTTAGATGCTAACATCTCCAATATGGGAAAACCATCAAGTTAAAGTCTTGCATGCATCCAAAGCTGCTAGAGTATGTCCGGCTGCTGGGTTACTAGTTGCAGTCCGTAATGACTCTCAGCTCTGTCTTGAGGCTTGGAAGTCACCCGATCCAGGCATTCAAGTTGTGAAACTGTCCACCTTTAATATAAATCACCCCCTGTTTCCCAGCTCTGTTCTAATAAAAATGTATTGGAACCCTCTTTCCCCTACTGAGCCACAGTTTATTTGTAAAATTGAAACTATACTGAACAAAATGTTACTTGAGCATGACATCGGAAACCACAATAATAGCTGCTGACTTTAATCTTAATTGTTTTATTGCTTCTAATACTCATACTAACTCAAGAGCCTCAAAATGGCTGAATCTAATGTATGCAAGAAAGTTTACTATCCTTCATGGTATCACCCCTGAAGACTCCCCTCCAAAACCCACATGGACCAGGGACCTGAGTTCTTCTATTCCAGGTTACATCTATATTTCTTCTGACTCAAATAAATTAATAGCCTCATTTCAAATCAAATCCACCACAACTAGTGATCATAATATTCTCAAGGTCTGCTGGACTCCTCATGCTCAATCCAATTTATCTTATTTTTCTCATCCACCAGCAATAAATAATGCCAGAAATCATCTCAAATGGTTTCCTGGTCAAATTCTGAAGTTGCACCAGAGACTCACACAAACTGACTCTAAATGGCATTTATCTACACAATTCTTTTACAATGATTGTATTATGATGTTGAAACATGAGAGTCATGGATCATCTTGGTCAGTATTTCTTCATAAATACCCACGAATAGCAGCTATTTCAAATCTTAAACAAGAGCTGAAGTGTGCATTAAAAACATCTCCCGCAAAATCATCTCTAACTGTAAGAACTCAATTGAAGACGAGATACAAAAACAGATCTAGACAACTGCTATTAATATACAAGCAAGATAAAAACCGAATTGATGCCAAGAGCTCTCATCTCCAAATCATCTGGGGAGATATGGAAAGTAATCAATAACATACCTTCTAATGCACATACATCTGTTCTTCTGAATACAATCTCGGAGTCAGCGTGGATCACCCAATTCCAGTCACATTTGTTAAAACCCTGCGTGCAATAAAGTGTACTCTTTCCAACTCATCCTGACTTAAACCAACTAAAATTTGATACTCTAGACATTCTCTTCATAATAAAAAAAAATCGCTCCTCTAGAGCACCGGGGCTGATAGCTTAACAAATGCAATTTTAAAATCTAACCCAGAGACATGGGCTTCTCTCCTTGAAATTGTTTTTACAAGAGTGATAAAAACGACACAAAGTTCGCCATCCTGGCAGCAGGCTATTATCATTCCTATTTTTAAAAAAAGGAGACAGATCTAAGCCTGATATAGATCCATAGCTCTACTTGATGCTCCTGGTAAAATCTTTGCATGACTAGTTGTACGTGATTTTACAAAATCTCTCATAGAGGACCAACTCATGGACAAAAACCAGTCTTGCTTCATACCAGTCATCGGTACAGTGTTAAACCTTTTAATTCTGTCTACTATAAAACATCAAGCCACTCAAGCTAAATGACCTGTTTTTGTAGCATTCATAGATTTTAAGCAAGCTTTTGACAGATTTTATGGTCTAAACTTTTAAATGTTAACTGTCCTTTGTACATCAGGTTTTTAATCTATCAATATTACTCCAATATTTCTATTAGAGTTAAATTGACAACCAATGGTCTTTTATCTCAGGCAATAGAGACAGATGCTGGCTTAAAACAAGGTTGCCCATTTGCTTCTATTCTTTTTAACTTCTATATTAATGACTTGCACCTTGCTTTTAATTCTGTTCGCTCATTTCCGCCAAAATTGGGAGATTGTGAAATATCATATTTATTGTATGCAGACGATCTGATGTTGCTGAATAGGACCCCAAATGGGCTGCAGAGGAAGCTTACAGCCCTGTTTGACTATGCCCAAAAGAATGACCTGGAAATTAACACATCAAAATCTAATGTCCTTATTTTTCATAACCAGCGTCTCAAGTCAAGTTACACATTCAATTGGAAGTTAGGCAACATAATATGGCATGGGAAAGTATACGAAAGAAGAAACAAAACACACATTTAATGCTTATGACAGTAAGCTCTTCTCTCTAGAGCATGCCGACTGACAATGCTTTCAGGACTACCTAGATTGCATTGTCCTAATAGAAACATCAAATGATACAACACAATCCCTTGAATCTCTCAATTGTCCCTAATGAAGTAGAAATGTCAATCCACAGTTTTCCAAATATGAGGGTCCCAGATTCTATAGGTTGATGTCATATTTCTCCAACACAGTTAAGAGGTATTTGGACTCCCAATTGTCAAATGTTGTAATACTTTCCTAACCACATGGGGCATCTTCTAATTCTATGATTGGAACTACCATAAACCTCCACATCAAACTGATTAAGGACGCATCAGAATGTTTTTGCATGGTTAAATTATGGGGCAAGCATCTGCTCTAAATGCTTACCCTCACATGGATCATGTCATGCCCTGATGAATTTATCATGGCCAGGCTACATTTCTCAGAAATAGGCAGGTATTTTATACTATCTGCAGGGACATCAATGTTAATGTCCTTGCTCACAGGAAACTAGAAGAACACAACATGGTATTTTTGGTGCTAGATACCAAGAACATCTTTTATTGTTTCAACTCATATGATCCCAGTGTTATCTCCTCAGAGGTTTGAAAGGGATGAGAATTAATGTGTCCTGCAGGGAACCCTTCTTACAAAGTATGCATTAGAACAAAATATCAAGGTGTAGTTATGTGCACAGTTACATAATAAGCTGGCTTTGGTGGCAAATTATATCTCCTTTAGGAATACACATGCTCAATAATGCCTACCTGTCAGGAAATGGAATTGGGGCAAGCCTCGGCGACCGTACCATAGGAATTAGCTGTGAAAGCTGAGGAAACTACATTTCCCAGTAGGCTGAGGGGGCTGGAGTAGTTCTTCCTTCCTCGGCCATTCGCCAGCTGGGGATAATTGAAACAGCAGCTGGGGGTAGTTGAGACAGCTATTAAACCATTGGCCACTCGTGCACTGGTGCTGATAATTGTTGATTATGGAGCATGGGCGGCCACGAAGTGTCGGAGCAGCAGGAGAAAATACGGCATGCTGATCTTCACGCGTACTAATTGAATAAGGAGAAAGCCGCAATGCCGTTCAAACTCTTGGTTATGAGTAACGGGAACATTGCATTCTGTTTCTTGCCATGGTGGTGAGAGCTTCCAGTTCACGGCGGCTGACTGCAGCATTTCAAGAGGTCCGGGTGCGCTTGTGAGCCGCCCGAACACCCAGATAAGTGTTTTTCTTCTCATGCTTAAATGACAAGGGAGTATCTGTGATTTATTTAGCGGCTGGCTGCCTTGAAGCTGGTCTGTTATGTCCACGAGCAACGCTATTGATTTCCCTGGACATTTTGTTAATATGTATTCCGCTATGTGTTCCACAGTCCTTTATTAGGAACTGAAACTCCTTGAAGTACAAGAGCACACTTTTCATTTACGTTCATGCAGTGTGGGCAGAGTTTTGTCACACTCTCTGTAATGTTCATGTTGCCTGCATACAGAGGGCAGAGTCTTGTCACAGTCCCCGTGAAGTTCATGTGCCTGCTTAACTAGGGGCAGGGTTAGTTTCATGTTTGTCTGCTGCTTTGCTAGCCCAATGGGCCATCTGTTCACGTTTATTGATCAAGGAAGGAGCCTTATTGTTTGTGTCATTCCGCTTGCTATTAATGTGGGGCCATGTCAATGTTATTTGTGGCAATCCTTCATGTTTGGTGTAATATGCAAAATCAGGTTTCAGGAGGAGGTTTAGGTATACTATGCATAATTCTGAAATAGGTGTAGGATCAAGAGTAGATATTCAGAATTCATGGTAGTAGGTTGTTATGTGGAACAATTGTGAATTGTATGTTATGTCCCCTTCTTTCCTTTGTCTATCCACCCCCTTTCCCTAATTCCTTCTTCCCCCCATTGGCTGCCACGTGGTTTGCTGTGATATTATATTCAGACGCCCGTGCCAACCACGGTGGGAAGGTCGATTTATTCGGCTTCTGTGGTTCGGGAGAGGGGGTCGATCCCCTATTATCCCTTACGGTTTTTGACACTACCTTTTAAGTACTAGGTAACTTCATCAGGGTAGTGGATTACAAAAACTTGAAGGGCATCCGGCAACCACAGCTAGAAGGAGTGTCTGAATAAACATTACCCTTTTCAATGGGAACATACATATCTGCTATATTTAGAGGTTAGCATCAATCCAAGGTTTGGTACTATCTCTAATCATAATGTACCCAAATTAGTAGAGGGTTGTTTTTAAAGACCTCTTAATTTAATTGTTGTGCTGTGTTAGGGAGAATTCTCATTCGGTGGCTAATTTCCCTTACCTAGTGAGTCCCCCAGCAGCTTTTCTGGATCTCTGGAGTTTATTTTTCCACTTGGTAAGAGTGTACCCCTTTCTTTCCACTCTTACCTGTGTTTTGTCATGTGTATTTCATCTGTTTTTGTGATTATGGACTCTGGAGTACACCACTTCAGTAGCCCCCCTCTTTTGTGTGTTACACAGCACCTTCAATGCAGTCACACAGGGTTGTCTTTTAGACTTCCCACTAACTCCATTTCTGAGGCTGACTACTGTCCCCCAGAAAAGGGTAAAGTTGCCATTAACTTTACTTAGTCATTTAACCACAGATCCAGTACAACCCATCTTACATGGAGTACTGGAAAGGGTTAATGTTTAGCCCTTGTTATCTGTTCCTCCTAGAGCATTGTTTCGCTCTTTTAACATTTAGACTTGGCTGGTGGCAGTGGTATCTACCCTAACTTTTCTACCACGATTATACTATAAAACGTGGTATTGTTTAGGGCTATTATATTAGCCTTGAACTTAAACCCGCTTGACCAAATGCTTTTTCTTTTGGCTCCGGTTGGGTTTATTAGGCATTTCTTTATGTTAAAGTCCTTCTTGTGTTTTACTTTGCACAGCAAACCAGGTTTGCCTCCTTTGTTCAATGTCTTTTGGCGGGCTTCTGCCCAGAAGCCCTCCTCTAGGTGTCTGGGTGTCTAGGTGGGTTGAATGTGAGGGAAGGATGTAGTCACCCCCTGCACAGGGTATCCTAGGAAACCTAAGTCGCACTTTACCATGATTCGCTGAGGTGGTTGTCCAGGCTGGACAACACCGCTGCTGCGTGATTGACAGCCAGGCTGTGTGAATGGGGGATTTTCGCATGAAAGGCAGGTCTCTTGGTCTGGAAGTTAGAATTGCCACTGGAACTACAAGGAACCGAAGAGAAGCAGAGAAGAAGTCGACTGCTGCAACTGTCCCGTCCCGGTGAAGCCCTGCTGCAGTCCTGAGCTATCTATCCTTTGAAGACCAGAGAAGATCCAGTCCGGAGTCTTCTTCCCTTGAGCTTGGTGGGGATAACAAGCTCATCTTCTACAGCCAGAGGATCCTCTTCATGGTCGAAATCGCTGCACACTGTTGTAGTGGTCCGGATAGCCATCTGAAGAACCTTTCCTGTTTTTAAGGATCACACCTTTTGTTCACCGTCTCTGCTGCCGGCTTCAGCCCTATGTGATGCAGACCCCTCCAGACGTCCTCCTTCGGATTGAAGCTCCAGGAACCGAGGGTCACAGGAAACTATCAGGAACAACTGCTGTGGCACCAGATTCTTCCTTGAATAAGGTACTGTGCTCTGCTCGAGGAATTTGGGTGAATCCCTTTTCTTCATCTCCAAGGCTTTCCCTTGTCTTCCCTCCTTCTTATAACTTTTGCTTCCTCTGTTGACAATATCTAAGTACTCTTGGCTCCGCCGAATTGTGAACTATCTGACTGTGTGATCCTCGACAACAGGAAATTGTTCCACTTGACACTGGCTCCGGCCTTTTGACTTTTGAATTTCTGTCTAAGAGTGTTCTCTGATTCTGTCTGCCTTGACAAATGTATTGCCTATGATTTTTGCCCCCAACTCTCTCTGGGTATCTCAGGTGCTAAGTGTGTTTTTGCCCCGGTAACATTTCTTGCTGCGGATTTGCGTTTCTTTAGTAATACCGAACTGTCATTACTGTCAAAAAGTGATCGCAAGTGTATTCCCGGTAACGCCTTTTGTTTCATAACACCGGTCTGCTAAAACACAGGGTACTTACCTTGAAGTATACCGTACAAAGTGAATTGGTTAGTTGTAGTATATTTTACGTGTGGTTTTCGAATTAGTAGAAGTGTTGTGTTTATAACAACTGGTTTAAAAATAAATGTACTTATATCTTTTACCTGAAACCTTGAGTCAGTGTTTGCTTGAGTCACAGTAATTGTAGTCCCTTTGTGTAATCTCTTCTACTGCTCATATACTCTTGAGATAGACCTAGCTGCTCCACTACTGCTACCACTTTAACATAGTAGTACAGGCTTGTACCAAAGGTAAAACTTGTATTTCCACCTGTAGTCTTAATTGTGTGTAGTGGTCCCCGCACAGGATTCTGCCTAACTTGCTGCATAGTGTCTTTTAAAATGAATATCTTGCTCCAATGTATCTTCTCGAAACTCCCAAGCACTGCTGATACTCAACCGTTCCTGTTTTGACAATGCTGCATGAAGACAAAAAATGGACTATGGAATGGCAAACCCCATTGACTATTCAGGGACATTCGCTGGCAGCAAAGGAGCACTGGATCTGCAGGCCTGAGACTTCTGATTTTGTTCCTTTGTGGCCCATCTAAGAAGTGTATTGGAATGGCAGGCTGCATCCACTGATGGTTGGCCTTGGGGTATGGTTTTATGGGTGCTACACACTCAGTCTTGTATAGGAAGGTGCCATATGCAAACAAAACATAGTGGGTGCTCTCTACTTGACAGAATTCTCCATTGGATCTTAACTGATCATGTCTTGTTTATGCACTCTGCATCTACGGTTCCTGAGTAGACCTGCTGCTTCAGCATTTCCCCCCTTCAATAAAGAAAAGGTTGGTATATTTATATTAATTTTACAAAGGTAGCGGGCGCCCCTCTCTCGCAAGAACAGACATGATAACCTGTTCAGTGGTTATTAACCACTTGAGAGTTCGCAGCCACTGCTTTTACTCACTGTGCCTTTCACAGATGGGAAATATCCATTTGCATATCAGTCTTTGTCCTGCCCAGGGGCAGTCCAGCACCGAAATACAATGGCAACTCCAATCTGAACGAGAGTACCACCAGCAACCCCATACACGTGTTTCACCCTTGTTGGGGATCATCAGTGAGGTGAAGCTGATGCCTCTCTAAGCACAGTGAGAGGGAGACCACGTCTGGTTGCCCCCAGGAGACCTAGGGTTACCAATCCCAGGTTCCTTAAAAAATAGTTTTACTCTCGTTCAGACTGGAATTGCCATTGTATTTCGGTGCTGGACTGCCCCCAGGAGACCTAGGGTTACCAATCCCAGGTTCCTTAAAAAATAGTTTTAACTCTCGTTCAGATTGGAATTGCCATTGTATTTCGGTGCTGGACTGCCCCTGGGCAGGACAAAGACTGATATGCAAATGGATATTACCCATCTGTGAAAGGCACAGTGAGTAAAAGCAGTGGCTGCGAACTCTCAAGTGGTTAATAACCACTGAACAGGTTATCATGTCTGTTCTTGCGAGAGAGGGGCGCCCGCTACCTTTGTAAAAATGTTTAAGGAACCTGGGATTGGTAACCCTAGGTCTCCTGGGGGCAACCAGACGTGGTCTCCCTCTCACTGTGCTTAGAGAGGCATCAGCTTCACCTCACTGATGATCCCCAACAAGGGTGAAACACGTGTATGGGGTTGCTGGTGGTACTCTCGTTCAGATTGGAATTGCCATTGTATTTCGGTGCTGGACTGCCCCTGGGCAGGACAAAGACTGATATGCAAATGGATATTACCCATCTGTGAAAGGCACAGTGAGTAAAAGCAGTGGCTGCGAACTCTCAAGTGGTTAATAACCACTGAACAGGTTATCATGTCTGTTCTTGCGAGAGAGGGGCGCCCGCTACCTTTGTAAATATATTTATATTAAGGCAATACTTTCATGAGGGTGCTCTGATGGACTTAAAATCTTGCAAATCATCTTTTAGGCTAACTGAAATGGATGCATGTAGCTAAAACCAAATCAGACATCGAATATCACAGGGATAGTTTGGAAGGGTTAGGATCACATCTATTACCTCCGTTAGAATCATTCTCAATGAAAATTACTTGTCCCATCTATTTCACCTGATCTATGTGAAAAGTTGGGAAGTTGATATTAGCACAATAATGTAGATACTAACCTAGTCTCACATAAGTGGATACTTGACCTCATCCTCCCACCATGTACAATAAAAACAATGCTTACAAGGTTTACTTTAGGTATTTTACTTCTGATGTATTACATTCAATCTACCTTCAATGTTTTCACTGGTTTGGAGGGGCTGCAAGACTAACAGTTCCAATCTTCTAATATGTTAAAGCTTCCCAGATATTTAAGATTTTCAGAAACACATTATATTGACGTTACATAGAATCACTTCTGGCACCTTACCTTGGGAACCGTCCTGTATTGTTCTGGGAGTGGTGGGCATGGATGGGATATTCCCCATGAGACACCCGAACAGCAGAACGAACATTTAGATTCACTAAGCAGCTAAAATGTCCATAGTTCAGTGGTAAGAACTATCACCAGTCCCTCCACCTTTAGTGGACTCGCATAGGCTATGGGACCAATTGCTGATGGACATGCTGAAATCAATCCTAATGAAAACATCACGTATCTACGCTATGAGCTTATTGACTTAATCCACACTTGCAAGTCGCAGTCCATACAAGAAATCTTACGTGATTTTTAATTTCATTGATGCCGTTCTCACAGATATAATAGCGGGTGCGAGCCAGAAGGGGATTTCAGTGTTTATTTTGCCAATATCCTCTGCACCAAAGCACGCTCTTTCTTTGCTTCCTTTGCCTAGTGGAAGTCAGATTATTGCTTTATTCTTCGTGTTGTAATGCTCTGGACCAACTTTCTTTAGTTTCTGGAAATGTCTTGCTTTTTCTCATTTCTTTGTTTGTCTTTTGTGCAAATGCATTCCTTTTGCTTTATTTCTTATGGATTGTTGCTTCTCAAACCTATAATTGAAATGCATTGTTGAAATCCGCATGAAAAAGATGTGCAGAACAATGCACAGAGCCTAGTGGAAGACTGTGACTTTGCGGCAGGTTATAATTTTTTAAAAAATATCGGAAAAGAACACAAAGGAATGATAGTGCACATCCACATCTTATGCTAAAGCGTGGTAGATGCATTGGAGATAAGTTAAACTAAGATGTGAATATGCATTTGAGGAAACTACGTGTTCTGGAAAAATCTGCAAATCTCACATATTGCTCAGATTTTTGCATGAGAGAAAATCCAGAGATGCAAAAATAACAACAGAAAGCCTATCCCTGGACATTGTCCAAAAGCCTGTAGTCTGGCCATAAAATGAATAATATTTTCAAAGGGATGAGCGTGATAGTGATCAGTCATAATAAGAGTAATATCACGGAGACCTAGTTTGGGATGGCGAGGTAAGCTGGCCAACGAATAGTGACATTTCTATGTACAAATAGAAGCACATTTCAAAAACAGTTCAACACAGATCGAAAAAGGTTATTGTACGTACCTCACACAGTAACAGCCGCAATGCCACATGTTTTCAGGCTGGACATGGAAACTTTAAGAGGCAAAAGGAGAAACACATCAAGCAAGGACAGCCCTGGCGTACACGCAGAATGGGAACAGCCTGTAAGAGTATAGCACCAGAAGCTTGAAAAAGTTCACTTTTGTGAAACTGCAAATGCCTCATTCTAATCTGACAGCGACTTCCTTGATAAAACAAAACATAGGACAATATTCCAGACATACAAATTATGGTGGCAGTCAACATTAGAACAGATAGCCACAAGGTGGATTCAATACAATAGACACATTTGGGGTATAATGAAGAGAGCTATATTCTCAAGAGAGATACTGCAGAAAATAACGGCATCCCTCCTAAATATAATAGATGCAGCAAATTAATGGGCACAATGAATGGATGTATGACAACATAGTGGGCCAGATTGTGAGGAAATGCAAAGTAACACTGGGAGTAAGGCACACATTGTCCCACAACGGGAATTGCATTGATACAGACAGACATTGAAAACATGAACATCTGCCATAAAATCCCATCATAACAAACAAGGCATATCTAAAATGGTACGGTTATGTGTTGTCAACTTTAAACATTCATGACTCATACCAACATATGGAACTTGTTGTGCTTTGTTAAGGAGTAGGCAACATGCTTGACTGACTTAAAAATATATTGTTTTCCGAAATTAATTTAGAGCAGCAATGCTAATATAAGATCATCATACAGGAATCCATAGGAAGACAAACTAACAGCCTTTGCTGTGCAGCACCTAAGAGAGAAAACACCACAAAAATGTAGCCACTTAAAATATTTTTTCCGAAATCAAAGCCAAATAGAGATTTTAAACCTGCCATATTTCAGAAGGGTTGTCTTAATGGAGTGAGTGTGACTGACCAGTCTAGCCAGTGCGCTGGGCAGGCAGCAGAAAAAATGTCCTAGAGGAGGCCCTACACAAATGATAATTGTTATAATACCCAGTCAGGATCCCCAAAACTGAAAGAGAAAATAAAAATTGGTTATATTGTATTAATCTTACACTCCTTCTATCCCATCCAAAAACCCTGCCATAACTGTCAATGTTATACTAAAGTATTCACCTAATAGGAAAAAAGATCAGTGGAGTGCAGTGAGGAAATAGGGGCCTCAAGCTCCTTGGATACAAGGCCAAATGGCACAAGAATGCAAAAATAAATAGTCGGATATGCAACCTTCTCAGGTAGCACAAAGTGGTACAACTCAAGGAAAAGAAGGCAAGTGCCCGTCCAGAGGGGTCCAGAAGGTAAGAAGAGTAAGTGGTTTGAGGACCCATCTAGTATCTGTACAGTGCAAGGTCAAAAGTTTCCAAAGACATCAGTAGGCATGTTTAGTGCAGAGAGTCTAGGGTCACCAGCAATGTACAATGGCTAATCCGGCACAGTGTAGGGTACAGTCCAGAAATCTAGGGCGGTGCACAATGGTGAAGAGGTACCAAGGGCAGAAGTAGGGTTTTACCAGATGGTCCTAGTCATCAAGAGAAAATCAAAACAAATCAGCATACCAAAACGATTTGACTGTAGCAAGGTTGGGTTTAAGGAAGCTCTTTTTGGTACATATATTATTCAAGATGGTGGTTTGCAGAAACAAAACAAATAAAAAATGCTGGGAGCTGACTGTTTTTATAGAGCAACCTGCCATCCCACCCATGCACTTTTGCTCAGCCATGTCACTCCACCAGCCCTACCACAAGGTTTTGTCAGATGCTCTGCCAGGCAGCATGCAGATCTCCTGGAAGTAGTACAATTCACAAAGGAAGCTTGAACATCGGGAAATGCATTTAACAGAGGCCTGAAAATAAAACACAGAACATGCCTCGGAGGACCTTTTGGAATTCACAGATAAATACAGTTCTTAAAATCTATCATACAATTGTGAAACTTGAAAAAACAAATACGTGCTTTGAGACTGGTATAATGAACATTAATGAGCATAGGCAAAATATGCCTCCAGCCCTTTCCTTTTAGAACCCTGTGGTTAGCTTTACATTTCTTAGAAATAGCATTTATAAGAGTACATTAAATAGAAACAATTGTACAGAATCATTTGGAACACATAACAAGCAGAGAATCAAAATAAAATCTAAATAGAGAAAACAGGTAAAGCAGGTAGTAGAACATTTTATAGAACATCCAGGTAATAATTATAACATCCAGGTTAGTCTTAAACATTCAGAAACTGAAAGTAAGAAGGAGTGAACAATTCGATGAGCTTGGATTCTATACTACTAGAGTTTCTAAAAGAGTTTCAAAACTACAACACGATAGAATGCAATATGACTTCCGTGTTACATGGCAGTGGTGCACAAAATGGCACATTTGCCAATGTAGAAAAAGTAAACACAAAAGAATGCACTTCAGCGATTTCTCAGTGCTGAAATGTAGGATCATTGAATAATGAAAATGGAATTAATGACAGGGAGACATCAAAAGGAAGTGATACCATTGGATGGAATTGCAGTCAAATCAACAATATTCTCCAGTACTACAGGTTCTGTGTGGAAACTAAAAAACATCTACCAATATGCCTCCAGCATTGGAACTAAGCCAAACAACTAAAAGGACATTCTGACCTGCATTAAACACTGTAGAAAGGTTGAGCAATGATACAAATCACAAGAAGTCCATGTTTTTCAATGAGATGCGTTATTTTTTAGCCATGAAAGAGTTTGGACCAGAACTAGGCGAAGATCGATTATTTATTTGCATATGGTTTAAAATAAACCTTCACAGAATTTAAAACAGTTTTTTTGAAACACCAAGTATCCAAATACAGAAAATATATCATTGGACTTAAAGCAAAATATTATCTTATAAATCACTTCACAATTCACAAAAAATACCGTTTTGCTTTCAGACACGTTGTGCAACGAGCAAAATATACAATATATTACTTATTATACAGATTACAAAGTTGTAAGAACCTTACCACTGCCAATTTCAAAGATATCGATTTCCCATTTAACATGTTATGCCACGAATTTGCAGTCTTCCACAGTTAAATTTTGTATACATATCTCAAAGTAAATAATACACCATGGCAATAGTGCTGGACCTACTTGTCAGCGTTTCCAGACGTGTTATGGGAAGATGGAAACGCTTTCCCTCGCTGTTGTTATGGCAACAATGGTAGCAAGCACAGCCCAAATCAAGAGAGCCGTGTTACGTCTCCACCACAAAGATGACCATAGGCTGTGTCTCACTAGTAATGTGTTCCGGAAGTACCTGAGACAGACAAAGCTACTTAACGGAGACTCGCATTCGTATCGGCGCGTCGCAACTGTACTATTTTTCCTCATTGCAACAACGCTCTATTTCCGTGTCTTCCCTGTGTCTCCTCAACCCCTCGTGGGCCCTTGTCTGCTAGTTCATTCTTCCTTGCTATTCTCTGCTTCCTGGCAGCATTTACATTTCTCATTGCCTCTGTTCTAAACCCCTCTTTGCTCCGATTCGATGTCCTGCTGTTCTGACATTGGGAAGCACATAATTGTATTATGTTCACTGCCAAGATCCTTTCATTGGTCTTCCTTCCCGAAAGCTGTGCATACTTAAAGTCCTGTGAAGCATTCGCCTTCTTGAACATGGCTACATCTATACCAACTTGCAATCTTCTCTGAGGTTTCGTATCCATTTAAAACGGATGATTCCTTCCTATTGGACCTATCTTCCCGGAAACCCTGCTTGCTTCTGTTTCCATTACAGAACACAGAGTGCCTTCAAAAGAAGACAAGCCTTACCTCTACTCATCACCCACAAAAAAGACTCCCCAGGTAAGGCCGGTGGCTGACAGTACTATTAAAAGGTCACAGTATCTAAAAAGAACTTTCACACATGGGCTGTAGTAGTTGATTGGAATTAGTATTAGTTTAAATTTAATATATCATGGTAGTCCTTATTTGAGACACATGTTTCGGCACGTGCTTTGCCTTTTTCTGTCAGGGCAGTAGTTCTGGTTGGCTAAGATCATGTAGATTTACAGTCATAGATGTCCAGGGTTAAATCCCTCCTGAAAAGTATCTTGTGCATCTCTGTGCGTCGGCTCCCACTACTATTAAAAGGTGATACAAGTTTTCTTTTTCATATATATCTTTCCAGTACCTACAATAAGCCATCTCCCTGGGGTACTGATTCCTAACACATACTATTTTGTCAGTTATGAGAACATTTAGTCTAAAACACATAGAAATATTTCTAAACAATCTACTAGGAAATAGCCTCAAATATCGTTCCACAGCCACTACCTTTTTATGGCAAGTAATTAAATGAGAGTACAGCATAGAATTCACCAACACATCGCTTTGGACAATCAGTCAATTTCTTGTATAGTTTTTTCACCTTTTATAGGGTTAGTAACCAACATTTTTATTGGGATTCTCAGTTTTGATAGTAGCAGAATACAGTGATCAGCACATTCTGTCAAAGAGCTTCCATTATTCATCCTCAACTTTCCAAACTCAGCATATAATAATTGCTCTGGTGAGGTTACGAATTTACAGTAAAGAGGTGTCTGTTTCCACAAGACTGTGCTTCTCAAGGATTGCAGGCCCAACTCAAATTGAACTGATACAATCGATACACTTTGAGGGATAAAATACATTACCCTTTATCACATTATTGCTTAAAAACGGCCAAGATTTAAATCAAGGTAACATTTCCAACCCATAAATACATTTTGGAATTACTTTAACTATGTAAAATTTTAAAACAGGGAGAATAGAAAATGTACCATATTTTACATCTACCTTAGTCATCTGGATTGCCAACATAACTGTTTTACGCTTTAAAACATTTCTATAAATATAGCTTATGATCTCTAAAAGTAAATCTGCTATTATTTATAATCCACGTAAAATATTTTTCCTTAATGTTTTGCGAAATTTGAAAGCCACTGTTTTTTGGGGGTTGATCTTCATTTTATTTTCTTGTATAAAATGAGTAAAAGCATTCATTAATCTTTGTAGTCCAATCGGTGTACGGTCGAATAAAATAAAATCATCAGCGTACACCAGCCATGGAATGTGCACCTCCCCTATTTGTGGTGCTACAAAGAATGCCTTTAACAGGACCTGAATCAGCAATAAGCCACAGGGCCAAAATGCATCCCTGCCGTTGCCCTTTTCTTGTTGTTATCAACATTATACCTTCATTATTTAACCATAGCTTAACCGAGATTTGCAATAGACCCCTCGGGAGGCCCATTTTGTCCATCTATCCCAGTCAACTAAATACAAAGGCATAGGCAAATCCATGGATAGTTGTTCCTTCCAGGTTACATTTTGCACACAGGACATTAAGAAGCCCCGACAATCTGTTCCTATCTGCCTAAATCCTATTTGTAGCATATCCAGAATACTATGCAAACCCATCCATTCCTCTTTTTTCTCTAATGTCGGTGCAGCACAGATTTTAGAATCAGCATTCATTGAGGGAATTGGCCGATAATGAGTTGGTGACATTTTATCACCTTTTATAAATATGGATAACAAAAGCAGTTTTCCACGATGCCGGTGTGTACATAATATTCAGAATCTCTTCAAACAAAAGGAATACTTTTTTTGCCCAGACATCAGGAGATTGTTTAAAAATGTTGTTTGCTAGGTGATTTGGCCCACCCGCATGAGATAAACTTGCTTTAACAATCATGCTTGCAATGTCCTCAACTGTGAACTCTAGACTCCAGTTGATGGGGGTCATTTCTGTTAAAACCTTCAAAGCATCGCTGCTTCCTACAATACAGTTGATACAAATTGGAGACCCATGTATCTTCCGATATAGAGATGGTTTGCACACATGCCTGGTTTAGCTCCAGTGCATTAACCAACGACCATAAATAAATGAGCCTAATTTTTCCCTTTCAAGGCTGCCAACATTACTTCCCCATCATGTTGATATAACTGATCTCAATGTGCTATATTAAACACATTCAACTTTTGTTTTTCTTTTTTAATCTGATTTTTTTTTATTTTCCTCCTCCAGACTTGATTTTATTTATTGCCGATTAGCTTTCCTACTTTTACGTTTGAAGTCTTGTATGGAGGAGTCAGATCTGTGATATTTTCCATGCACATTTCTGCTTCAACCTTTATATAAACAGTACACTGCCAATGTTTTTGACTTATATATGGACCATAAAGAAAATACTTCCGTTTTTAGTTCATAAGGCAATTGTACACATTTTTGCTCCATGACCATATTGAAAAGTTTAATATTTGTATCATGCGACTTTAAACGGTTACAACCAGGGTTTATTAACAGTGTGCCCGGCACGCTTCCAGGCTGGGCTACCATATCACAAAAAAAAGAAATTCAGCTACCAGCATACTATGATCACTGGTATTATTATGAACAATACCAACATTTAGTACATACATCTATCTATATAAGATGATTTGACCTTGGAGTTTTCTCACATGTTTGTATAATAATACTACATTTATAACCAGTCTAAATTGATTCAAGAGTTTTGTGAACTATTAAATGACCATTTTTTTTAAAACACTGGTGCTTATAACTCTTGGTTTGGTACAGCAGCTCATAACACAGTACCATTTCATTTAGTTTGCTGAGAACTTTTGAAATTCCTGTTGTTTTCTGGAAAAGTCAGTTGAAAGCTATATACTGGAGGTTTCCATTTACTTTGTCCCAAAAATGAATCCATAAATAATCAAATATGGAGCTCAGAATTTCCTGCAGTTTTTTTCAGTACACTAAGTACTGAAATGTTCCCTGTGTATCATCCACAATGCCGTCTTGGGCCGGGGACCACACTATCTGCAACTCTCCCTTACTAAATATTCCCCCTCTAGACCTCTGCGTTTCTCTGGCACTAACCCCTTGGGTTTAAAGTGTTTCGCTAAAAAGAGGGCAGGAGGTTGATCTCTTTCCTCAGCTGGCTCCCATCTTTGGAACAGCCTCCTCTACCCTCTTTGTTTTGAGCAGGACTTTCTTAAATTCCAGAAGATCCTCAAAACCCTCCTTTTTACCTCCTCCTTCCCTTCCTCTCTCCTCTGCTAATCTCACAGTTGCTTGTTTTGTGTACAGGGTCCATATGCATCCTCTGGGCCCTGACCTCCCACACCGCCCTAGCTTCTCTCTACCCTCAGCACTTGCCTCAACTCACCATCCACTATTGGAGGCTCGCATTTACCTTACATTACACTTCACCTGTTGCTTACCCATGAGCACCCCAGCACCTATCCCATTCCCCGTCCCTTCTGCACTTGCACATTCTGAACACTCACAAGGTATATTAGGTTCACCCCCTGTATTTAATATGTTTTTTGTTATGTATTTTAATTCTTTCTTATCCCATCCCTGTGGCCCTGTGGGCACTTTGAAACAATATTTATTTTCTGTATAAGTGCCTAAAAGTGAACAATAAATAAGTGGATGTTCTTTACTATTAGCACCAGCAGTGTGTATCTTATCAAATTAAGTAATTCTTATCTAGAGTTTTTATTGGTGATGAGGCCACAGACCCTATCACAATACCGTTAGGGGTCCCTCAAGGCTCCTGCCTATATCCTACCTTGTACAACGCATATACCAGGTTTTTATTTGCAGCCCTTGATGCCATGGGAGTTATTTACACTAACTGCACTGACACAGGAAACCACAAACAAGATTCCATCTCCATCAATAAGATCTATGCCATCATACAAAATTGGATGGCCACCAATAGCCTGTGTCTCAACAATGAAAAATAGAGATACTCATTGTAGGTTTGCCCGCCCGACTTAAAACTCTTCATGCTGACTACTCAGCCATCACCATCGATGGGACCCCTATTCCTGTACTCAAACAGGTGAAAATGTTGGGCGTCTATCTAGATACTAACCTCACTATGACTAAACACATCAGCGCCCTATCCTCTTCCACTGCCTACACTCCCAAACTAATGTCTCTTAGCCGCCAATTTCTCACACAACAGAACTGCCTCACAGTAGGTCATGCATTTATACTCTCAAAACAAGACTATTGCAACATCCCCTAACTAGGAACTGCCAGTACTAACCTGGCTAAATTCCAAAGAAAAAAAATGACCACATCTCCCACTTTACGGGAGATGTACACTGGCTCCTTGGCTCCCTATCCAAGCTAAATCCTATTTAAGACACTGATCACTACCTGAACAACTGTGTCACCTGAAAAAGATCTACTAGATCCCATTTATCCAGATCTAGCGCACACCTATTTGTCCCCAGGTTCAAGAGCTCTGGTGTGGGGGGTTCCAGATTCCCAGTAGCAGCACCCAAGATTTGGAATACCCTGCCATGCACATGAGAAACTTTAAGAGCCTCATCAAAACATGGCAATTTAACAAATTTAATTAGCAGGATCTCAACCATGAACCCACTGCTATGGCCAGACTGACCCTCCTCACTCTGTGCATGTATTTCATTATTTATTTATTTATTTATTTATTTATTTATTTATTTATTGCATTTGTTATACGCCCAAACCCGTGGGTATCACAGTGTAATTACAGTAAAGCAGGACTCTCTGGTTACAGTGAGGAATAAGGTTATTTTTTCAAACACATTTAGAGTGTGATACATTTGAGATCACAGAAAGGATACAGTGTGCTTGAATCTCTGTTTTCAGTGAGAACAAATAGATACATTTCATGCTGATTAGTTAGTCATATCATAATACAGTTACAGGTGGGGTAGGTAGAAATCGTGCACATGGGTGAGATTTGCCAGTGATGGTATTGATGGCGCGACCAACGGACCAAAACATGAGTTAGTGTTTGTATTAGAATTTGATGAATAGCCATGTTTTAGCATCTTCTTGAAATGCTGGTGGAATGGTTCAATTCTGGAGTGAACAGGGAGCGAGTTCCCGAGTTTTGGAGCTACTCGTGGGAAGCTGCTTCCCCATGCCCTTGTAATTTTGTAACGTGGGATGATGGGTTGAGATCTGTTGTTGGATCCAAGTAATCTTGGGGCCTTATTAAGGGAGATAGCCTTGTTGAGGTAGGTGGGAGCTTTCTTGGAAATACATTTCTGGGTGACACATAGGGTTGTAAAGATGATTCTGGCTTTGATGGGGAGCCAGTGAGCTTCTACCCTCGTAACCTGTATACTGTAACCTGTATGATTTCTGTCTTGTAACATAACTTGTAACCAGATAAGTGTTCTAAGTAATCTATGCTGTGATACCTCCAGGTTTGGGCATGTAACAAATGCAATGAATAAATACAAATAAATAAATAGAGATAATACAAATATTGTTCACAGAAAAATCACAGAAGAGACCTGGTTGAGGCCCTTTAGACATAAAGTCAAGGTATTCACTCATTTCCACACATAATGTGAAACCAACAGCATCAAAGAGAAGTAGTGAGGTACTGCAACTTATGTTAGAGGAGGATAATAATCCTATTGCTAGCCAGGGGAGTGGAAAAGCCCTGTGCTAGATATAATCGCTAATTATCTTTAAATCTGAGATTGCTTTATGAACATATGGACACTGCCACTCTTCCGAATATTCAATGCTGTGGCAGAGTTGTTGGCCGGACCAATCTCATGGACGAGGGCAGACATCCTACCATCATATATAAAAGGTGGGCGAGAAGACCCAGCTAATTACCAGCCAATTTCTTAATTAGACTCAGTCAGTAGAATTGAATCAAAAGCGGCCATGTGCTATTTGTTAAATTGGGTAGCAGATTAGGGATTCTAGCAGGTGCTGAGTATGATCGACCAGACTTTTTGCCTGCTCCTTTTGACTCGGAAATGCATAGCACTGAGGAAAGCTAATCTTTATGTGATGTTCTGAAGACCTGAAGATTGCATTCAATGGGGCACCAACTGTTAAAGGATGTTGCAATTAGAAATTGTCTATTAAAGCAGTCCAATGTCTTTACTGCAACAACAAAATATGAGTTATGATTTATCTGAGGCCTCTTCTGCTCTAATTAAGATAGAAAAGGTGTAAGACATTGTTTTGGACCAAACTTTATTTTTTGTTTTCATGAGTAGATTGATTGATATACTCACTCACATACAGGCATATGTCTTAAATTGGGCCAGACATAATCCCTTACTGCACTTTGCAGATGATGATAATACTAATAATAATAATAATAATAATAATAATAATAATAATAATAATAATAATAATAATAATACATATTATTATTATTATTATTATTGATAAGAACTTATTATAAAACGCAACATGCCCAGAGGCATCAGTGAGCACATTCAATGGAAACAGTACGGACATCACATAGAAAGAAAGTCACAATCAATAGAATACAGGCTCATGGCAGTCTAGATGGCCAAGATGATCCCTAGGGAAGAGTCTAATCTTTAGAATTAAAAAGAAAGGCCTTGATGGCCTTTTTAAAGTAAAAGAGATGTGGATTGTTTCTCCATTCAAGCAGAATAGAATTCCAGAGACAAGGTGTGGTGCGACGTTGTCAAAGGTAATGCCCCTGAAATTATTTAGCTTATGTCTTGGCTAATGTAATTTATTAAGGATATTGGAACAAAGGGAGCGTGTAACCGGAGCCGTCTGTAACCTCTTCATCAAATAAGCAGGATCTTTGCCTGCCAGGAATTTATGCGTTAGGAACAGCATTTTATAGGAAATGCAGTGGTGAACTGATAACCAATGTAGGCATCTCTGAGCCTGATTGATATGGTCATTTCTTGCCAGTCCACACACTGCTCTGACAGCACTATTCTGGGCTACCTGTCGCATCTTCCAATTTTATTTGGAGGTACTTGCGAGACGACCATTGCAGTAGTCAATTTCCTAAATTCACAAGTGTGTCGCCAGCAAATAAACATTGGCTTCTGACAGGTAAGGTTTGATCTGACAACTTAATGTGGTTGTGTGGGCACAGGAATCTTTAATTTGCATAATATGCTTTTTCATATTTAGGTTTGCATCCAAGTCGACTCTGAGTGTCTTCATCCAGGGATTTACATGAATAACACAATCTACAATTTTAAATTGGCTGTGCCTAGTTTGTAAGGATTCAATATTAATCTCAGTAGCACCACCAGGTCTTAAAAATAAGAACTGTTTTCACTTTAGAATGTCAACACTATGAAACTTGATGCACATTTGGAACGTGGCACATCTGGACCACTGTCTGAGGCTGCAGTGATAGGAGGAACACCCTAGAGCATGTTCCACTTTTATGCACCAAGTATGCGTGTTTTAGGAAAATCTATACCATCCTTATTTTTTAGAGTATAAAATATATTATGCATCTCTGAGACACTGGACTTGGTTACTCTACCAAAAATAACTGGGTAGCTTTGCAGTATGCAAATATATTCATAGATCATGGTTGAGGAGTTATAACACAATGCAATTGGATGAATTATGTTTTTAATGGAATGTTAATTATTTTATGCCAATGCACACCAAAAATTCAAAGTCTTTATTTGGTGTGAATTTTTAAAAAACTTGTCTATATATATATCCAGGGAAAGAACTTTAGTTGCATGGACGGTAAGGTGAGCAATACATTGTAACAAAACCTTTATAATTCAAGGAAAAAACATTAGTTGCAGGGACGTTAAGGTGAGAACTTATTGCAACCAAAGCCCTGAAATTCAGTAAAAGCCACCTTAACTTCACGCCCCCTGTTGCACAGACTATGACCCCAATGATGATATCCCAGAACACACACCCTTTTGCTATGCCCACTGTCCATTTTAAAATGCTACCAAACACTAGCCATGTCCGTCTAACATGGCTGGTGGGCACGGCTTAACACTACCAAACCACTAGCCATGGCCGTCAGCCACTCTATATTTTAAAATACTTGCAAACCATCACTCAAAGACATTCACCAATCACAAACTGAGTATTATCATAGTGGTATTGTTATTCATAAAAGATTTCAGGCTTTGAGAACTCACAATGTTTTTAGGCAATGTGCAATGACATTAAAAGATTTGCAATAGACCACACACTTTGGTTAAGCAGCGGGTTTTATAGCCGGTCTCTTTGTGACTGTTGTGATATATCGCACAACCCCAACTAACCACATTTAAGCAGCACAGAAACAGTGAAAAAATGATTGGCTGCAATAATAACATATGCCCAGGTACTTTCTGCACCCATACTGAAAATCAAAAGCTGGCACCCATGAATATACACACAGTAAGTGAATATATATCTTAAAGTGAAATATACAAATGTAGTTCATTTGACCTTCCCCTTGGAAGATAGTGCACAACACAAAATAGCATTACACTTTTTTTAAAACCCTGAGAGCGGAAATGTTCCAATAGATATGCTGGCAAAGTGTAAAAGGTGCTCACCTTTTAAACCCAGCAATCTGTAGTGAAATATTCCATGGAAAACAAAAACCCAATCGGAAACAAGATCTTGGTCTTGTGGGTAAGCATCTGCACTGGGAACATGACAGCCTGAGTAGAATCCTGGTAGCCAAATAGTAGAACAAGCTTGAAAACCTTAAAAATCACGGGGAAATATTTGCACCAGTGCCCAGGATTACAAACTCTCTTGCAACATCATGGGCAAATACTCATGACTTACTTGCCCTCTCATCATTTTCCCTCCTTGCCCCCATTTCTGGCTTCCAACAATACTCTGTCTTATAGAACTATGTTAGTCAAAACGTGAACAAATGTGGCATTACCTCCCCCCCAGCTGGACTGTGAAAATACAAAGACCAGAATGCAATTCAACATAATGCAAAATATGGTCTATGAGTGCAATACTTTAAAGGACTGACATTAGCATGGTTTAAAAAAATCAATGTGGATGGCCTGTGTTATGAGATATTTAAAACTAAGAAAAATACACAGCATTCAGGACTCTCATCCATGCAGTAACCGGGATCAACCCTGCTTAGTTTCAAAGCAAGGAAGGAACCATCCCCCTTAAACCATGTTTCTCTAAGTGGTCTTGTAAGGTGGGCTCAAGTGTTAGGTAACATGTCCTGAGGGGCTGACCCCTTCCTCGCTTTGAAGCTAAGCAGGGTCCGTCCTAGTCAATACCAGGATTGGAAACTCACTGTTGCTGTAAACAATTTTTTTATTGTTTATTATTGACTGGTGGACTACAAATACCAGAATATTCAATTCAGCAAAAGGTTAAAAAAAAATTGTCTCAGCGTGCAAAACTTTCAAGGGCTGACATTAGCATGATTTTAAAAGAAAATGTGGATGCCCATTCGGTTGTTCATCAATGCAGTAACCAGGACTGACCCTGCTTAGATTCAAAGCAAGGAAAGGGTGGCATGTTTCTCTAGCTGGCTCTTTCATCACTGTGATGCTAAGCAGGGTCTGTCCTGGTTACTGCATGAATGGATTTCCTGGATGTATGAGCCAGTGGATCCTGTCATACATTGGTGTGTGATCCCGAACGCATGTTCGGGGCAGCAAAAATCTAACTGAGAAGCAGTGGCTCTCAGAACTAGGTACATGCAGATTTTTGTGCACCAAACGTGCAGTTGGGATTACACCCCGATGTATGACAGGATTCACTGGCACATACATAAGGAGCCAGAGACCTCAAGCACAGTGAATACGCCATCTCGGTACTCGGGCTTACAAGAATTACCACAGAACTCTGTCGTTCGAATCTCGTGTACTTGGAAAAGGGGACCAGCTCACAAGCTCTTACCGTAGCAAAACCTAGCATATGAGACCAACAGGACACCTCTTCCCTTAACCTGTTCCTCCGTCCTGATGAGGGCCAACCACACGCCAGTTTTATTAAACAGCTGTTCTTTTTTGACCCAAACAGAGTAGTGTCGATGACCCATTTCTTGTACCAGTGTCCATCACCAACACTGTTAATTGTGCACTGTGATGTATGTTGTACTCACATGTTATCTGTAAATTGATTCCATAGACATTACAAAGGAAGAAAAATAAAATGCCTAATATTCATTAACTCCATTCAAATTGACTGGACTGTACTGTTGTGTATTCTGTACAAAGCTGTACAAGTAAAAAGTGTCCTTGTTGTTTTTTTGTAAACTGATGTGCATTAAAAGCTTGAGGTCTAAAAAACGTTGTCTATTCACCCACGCAGCTTATGAGAATAATGTAATGTAGGGACATAACCATGAATGTATGTGGTCTCACTCACCCTGATTATTGTGCTTGTTATATAATTGTGTACCTACATGGGTAAATCAGGGCCAAGCAGGGAGCCCTTTTTGTTGAGAATTGTTATAAAACGCACAATGCTCATGACCAAAGGATGCCTATAAGTACACTCAGCAGTGATTTTACAGTGCTGAAGAGGTTAGCTAGCAAAGTGCATAATTATAGGTCCTGCAGGCGAACAAAATAATACTATTTTACCGCCAGTGATAATGTATCCACTTACTCATAACACTGGCTGTTGGTAAAAGGATGTTACAGTCATACTAAACCAAACAATGTGCAAAAAAGCAAAATATCACAGTTTATTTGTTCAATTATTTATTTATTTTAAATATTTGTATAGCGTGCCTAATCCGTAGGCATCGGGTGCTTGTCCTACAAAGGTGTGAAGTACATTCTTAACCAGTTGCAAATATACATATAATCATAGTCCATGAGGTTCTTTACGTATAGATCAGTAAAGTTATAAGCAGTTACAGGGGAGTAAGTTCAGACACTACAGTTATAAGCATACATATAAATCAGTGAATATACAGTTACAAGCGGATGAATTCAATAAATACAATTAGTTGCAAGGATATATTTACAAATCAGCTGACCTAGAAGTGGGTTTAGTAAAAAATAGTTAAACTGTAATGTAGGTGGATGGACGAAGTTAGATGCAGATTCCCTGTGAAAAGAGGTGTGTTTTTAGTTGTTTACAAAAGGTCCAGAAAGACATTTCTGCTCTCAATTTAGTAGGGAAGGCATTCCATTGTTTTGCAGCTTTTGTGGGGAAGCTGCTGCCATCAGCTTTTTGCTATTTGAATCTAGGCCTGGCTAACCAATTCATGTTCCCTGAGCGCATGGGCCTATTAGCTTTAGAACTCACCACTTTGTCTGCAATATATGTGGGCAATACTTTGGACAGACATTTGTGTGTCAGTTTGAGAGTTTTGAATTTGATGCATTCTTGGACCGGTAGCCAATGGGCATTCTGTCTAGTTGTAGATATGTGGGTAGTTTTGGGAATTTTGAGTGCCACTCAGAGGGCATTGTTTTGCAGAACCTGGAGTTTTCTTATGTTTTGGATCTTAGTACCTGCATAGAGGGCATTACAGTAATCTAATCTAGACAAAATGAGGGCTCTGGCCAGATTAGTACAACTACGGGCAGGGTAACAGAAAGGGTCTACAGGCATTGATGAGCTTGCAAGTATATGCTGGTGCAGATGTAGTGGCGTTCACTTGTTTCACTAGTGTGAGTGAAGAATCCAAATAAAAACTGAGGGTTTTCATTTCTTTGAATACATTTATGAGGTTAACGTTGATGTAGAAAATTTTAAAGGTGTTGTTTCATTTAGTGAGGCAGAGTTGTGAGCCTATGAGCAGCAGCTCCGTCTTTTCATCTTTAAGGCATAGACCATTGTGAGCCCTCCAGGCTTGGATGGTTAAATAGATGGCAGTTATTATCTAAAATCCTATATTGACATGCATGTGGCACATCTAAAGATTAACGGACAGATATGGCTTATCGACAGCGAAATGCATAGTGCATTACAGTGCAAATTCTAAATATCTGCCAATGTCCATATATGAATACACAAAATGGTTTTAGCCAGATAAAGTGCATGGTTTGATAAAGTACAAAATCAGAATAGCTGCCATTGTCGATGTATGAATGCACACAAAATTCTATTGCTTAAGGATAACTTCATGGAACATCCATTAATATTCTCAACATAGTGCATAGTGCACTGCAGTATGAAACTCACAAGGCCTCCAAAAACTAGCCTTCAATACTGTCTCAATAAAGTGCATAGTGCATACAGTACATGATCTTAATGACAATCACAATTCAAGTGCAAATACACCGATAACATTTAGAAGGCAAAAAATAAAGAGATGTTAGATCTGGCCCAGGGAATTATCATTCAATGTAAATCAGCCCTATAGGCATATTCAATACATTGATGCTATCTAATTCTGGTCATACAAATCTTCATCGGAAGCATTAATAACTACATATTATCAAAGTCAGTCAATTGTAAGGCACAATGTGCTTCACAGAAGTTGAAATGCAAAATGCATTCTCATATGTGATTTATAACTGCAACTTTAAATTACAATTGCAAAGGACAATAGAATGATTTCAACACAAATCCATTACCAGTCAAAAGCCTACCAAACAAAAGACTGACATAGTGACGTAAGAAACAAAATAAGTTGTCTAACTCTAGATTACCCCAGCCAACAAAATTAACGGTTATAATTAATTTGTTCAATAGTGCTATGCTAAATCAGAAGCCAAGCACAAAGATAAGTAAACATAAAAATATCAATCAAGAATACATGCTCATGTCAGCAAGAATATGAGTACATTTCTAATAAATCTTCACAATATTAGACAAGAAAAAAAAAAAGAAACACAAAATACATGATTTGAGTTGTGAAGACATAGAGGAGAAAAAGCAATGGAGAGAGACTCTACATCAAGTCTAGCAAGGAGAAAAGACAGAAAAAACATATTTTTCCACTCAGATTTGGACAGTAAACCATGGGGAAATGAAACATCCCTCAGACAAGAGTTTAGAAACTAAGTGTCAAAACTATCTTCACGTTCCCAGAAATGTATTTAATTCCTCATCCAGGATATGTCTTTGAGGTTTCTTGGTTTCAAAATCCAGGATGCACTTGGTCTCTAATTTTCACAGTTGTTACTCATGATTGCCCACTCTGGATGATTTTTTGATACCGTGAATACCAAAGAAGGCAAAACCTTCAATTGTTCCCTCATGTTTGTCCTTGAAATGTAAAGCCATGCGGTAAGAAGGATCTTGATTGCTTTGATGTGTAGTAAAATACATAATTTCAATATCGCTATGGTGCTACCAAGCGCCATTGTTTGCAAGGACAAGTTAAAACGTACACAAAATATTCAGTGTTGCAAGTTGTAGCTTGACTGATTATGGTCATACTGACAGGCCTTGCACTTCATGCATTTGTAAAACCTTGATTGGCATGTACCCATCCAAGTGATATCTTGACTTTGCCTTTCTGGATTCATACAACTGGTAAGTAGACAATCTCTCAGAGATGTGGATTTGTGAAAGGTGATGTTGACTCTCCAGTTTCAGATACCAGATTCCCATCAAGTTCAAGTACATGCCATATGTGAGGATAAGTCAAATTACATAATTTTCCTCAATAAATGCTGTATCGATGGTGGATGCTAAAATAGAGTCTCTATTAATAATCCCTACTTTAATGTATGCTTGTTCCAATACTTTTTTAGGAAATATTTGGGAGCATAAACTCTGTGCTGTAATTCTACATTCTTTATCGGAGGATTTGATTCTGGAGCAATTGCAGTGAAATCTGATGAATTCCCCATAGCGTTTACTTTACTTCAAAGTAGGTGGATGATAACTGCTTGCAAAGAGGGGTGTATTGGAACTCATAGGTTTTCTGGATAATTCTGTGATGAGTTCTCCCGTGTATTGTTTAACCAGCACATCCAAAAAGACTATGGAGTCTCGACTTTGGGTGTCCGTGAATTTTAAATTCAAATCATTTACATTAAGTACCTTCACAAACTCCTTCCAATCCTTTTTATTGCCTTCACATATAATGAAATGGTTGTTGAAATAATGTAGCCAGAGAATAATCGTGTCTGTGAATTTGGTGTTTTCTGTTTTCTCCTGTCCAAACAATGAACTTTTTCCACCAGCCCATAGTTAGATTTGCATGTGTAGGGGTAAAGATCTTGCCCATGGCAATACTTTGGAGTTGAATAAAATACTCATTATCGAAGAGGAAAACATTGTTTGTCAAACATAAATCGATCATTTTGATGATAATTTTCTCATGTTGCAGATAGTTGGGTGATATTGTATTCAAGAAATGTTGGCATGCTCTTTTTCCATCTTCATGATTGATTGATGTGCACAAAGAGACAACATCTAGAGTTGCCAAATATGAAGTCAGGTTCCCAAGAAATACTACTGATTTTGCTGAAAAAAATCCTTTGTATCTCTTAGATAGGAGGGAAGAGTTGAAACAAATGGAAGTAGAATCTCACCTACGCATTTTGAAGTATTTACTAGTAGAGTCCCATTTAATGTTACAATGGGACTGCCGGGAGGTTTTTACATACTTTTGTGGCACTTAGGAAGGAAATATATAGTAGGCATAAGAGGAAACTTGGAATACAAATAACCGCAATCATCCTCATCAAGAATACCAGCACTTCCCATTTCTTAAGGAAATCAATGAGTTAAGCACTTATGCCTGTAGATGGACAAGAGTCCTAATTTTCGCATCAGGCTCTATCCATCAACTGTCATTTGGCGTCTAGAACATAGCCACTTTTATCTAAAATGACAATATTAGTGCCTTTATCTGAGGCTTTTATGATGCAGTTTGGTCGAATTTGAAGGTCTGTCAGATGTTCTTTTTCCCTTTTTGTGGAATTATTTTTGATACAACATTTCTTCAACCATTCCTTTTTGAAGGTCATGTATCACAAGATACTGAAAGACTTTGATGTGGCCTATATATATATATATTTTGTTTTTTAAACCTAAGACATACTTTTATGAAATGTGTATGTCTTATTATAACTGTTCTGTTGTTTGCTGTAAGACTTACCACTGAATAAAACTGCATGTGGATGATTATGATGATGGAAATAATGGATGGACTCCCTAAGAAGACATTGTCCAGAAGAAATCTGAAGCAGAACTTTGCTTAAATAAGATCATATTCCCTGAGAAGGATAACAGCCAGGAATAAGAGCTCAATGGGTGAGGCTCACTGGAGCTGTCAGATGTCATACCAGTCCTGTGCTTTAAAATGTTACCCAGAATTAAGAATGAAAACCCATGATAGGGATTGAAAGTCCATTAAAGAAATCATTTTACCAGCTAAGCCACTGAATGGGGTGGACTGTAATTGGGGAAGTGATTTACATGTTGGTGCAGCCATTTTAGTCTTGTCTTGTCTTACAGTGGCATTAGATTGCTTACTGAGAATCTATGATACATCAATCAAGATTGTTATTATTATATAGCTAAACTGGCCTGTGGTGCATGCCATTTCTTTCTTTGGCATGACATTTTTATTACATGGCTCAGTTGCCATTTTGCTGCTGCCAGTCTAGCCATTTTATAATGTGGCATGATATTTTCTTACTAGGTATCTATGAAAACGCAAGCATGGTATGTGTTGTTATGTGGCTAGACTGCCATTTTGATGCACCAGCATACCAATTTCTTACAGTGGCATGACATTTCTACTGGGACTCTATGATAATGCAAGCATAATAAGTGTTATTATGTGACTACACTTGCATTTTGGTGCAGCCAGACTAGCTGTACTATCTTATTGTTGCCTGGCACTTTTACTGGGCATCTATGATAACGCAAACATGTTAAATATTTGTTATATGTCTACACTGGACTAGCCATTTTGGACATGTTATTTGATTTTGGCATGGAATTTATAGTAGCAAAGGCAAGAGAAGAATGCTCTTATGAGGGGATACTGGAATAATTGGCAGGGCCAGCTTGGACATGTTTTCCTATAGTATTATTACTAGCATTATGTACAAAACAAACATACATACGCTCTTATATGGCAATACTGGCATGTACAGGTTAAGCCAGAATAGATATTTATTGGCACAGCCAGTGTGAACATGTTTTTTATACAAGCTTATATTTTGGGGAAAGGCATCATGAAATTGCATTGGGTAATGCTACTGTGCACACTTGGTGACTTGCATATGTTGGATTTTCTTCTTACAAAATTAGTTGCAAACTCTCTGGCTTTGTTCCCAATTCTAAAACAACCAAGGAGATGATTTGAAAGTTTGGGATTAATCGTGTTCCTAATTGTTCCCAGAAATTGTGCTGCATAATGCTTTATTTTAACCCATTATTCAAAAACCTTTCTCAGGGGAGAATCGCCTCGAAAGCCCTTTGGTTGGTTTGGACTCCCTCATGCGTGGTCGCTCTCGCATATTTGTGGGAAATATTTACGCCTCTCCAATGAAAATATTCACCACCCACCACTGCCCAGATGGGGGTGGGTGGTGAATATTTTTAGATAGAGGCAAAAAAGCTGAACCTATCACTAATCAGTCTGGAGTGAATGCGTAAGGTACAGTCGGGAGTACAGCTTTACATGAACACTGCTTTTAAAGAAGCTATTACATTTGGCCATCGAGTGGTAGAGAGTATGTTCACCAAGAAATATGGACGCTCAGGGGTAAGGTTAATATGTGCCCGTGCTTCTCTGAAACTCTGACCACAGTTCGGTTTTAGAGTGACACTGGGAACGTGAATGATAGTAAAACTATAAATATCCAGCTCTTGACCAAAATAAATACATAAGCTGTGGTTGCTCAGCGAGATGGTGCTGGCACCAGAAACCTGACAGGCCATATACGCCACTTCTTAGCAGACTCTTTGAACCAGGTAATGCAGTAAATTAGGCCACAATCAATTCAACTCGACTACCAAGTCCCTGCCACAGCAGTTGAGGATTTTAATTTTACGTTCACATTAACTGGAATGGGGCATTGTGTTCATATCTGTATGAAAATACATTAAGAACAACAAAAACGTGTTCATAATATAACAAGGTAACAGTGTTGATGCTTGCAAGGGGATTGAATTGAAGTCAACTGGCCCCAGTGTATTTAGTTTTCTTGAAGTACGTCCTATCCATGAGCCTACCAGAACAATAGAAATGGCATGTGCCTTAATAAACGTGTGCATGAAATGACGTTTAGTTTTTATTTTTATTTTAGTTTTTTGTTTTTTGCTTTTAGGAGGCACTTAGCGTCCTTTCATACACAGCATAAAACAATGCAAATGACATACATTAAAATCATTTACATAACAGAGTTAACATTGCATTTTGAAATCCCATCATACAACTTTCACTTAAAAAATGCATACACAGAATTAATGTTAAGCCATACATGAAAGGCTGAGGCCGCAGTAACGTACGATTCTGCACAAAATACCACACTCCAGAACTGTTTGGAACCATAGCTGGCAAATCCAGCATATCCCCTTTCGTAGAAATCATGAAGGGTCCCACAGTTAGCCAGGATATGCTGAACTGTTTCGGCTTGTAGCGTACATACATGCCAAATACGCTCCTCACGAATCAATTCCCCTCCCAGCACCAGTATTTGCTAGCACCGGGAGGAGATCAAAGTGCAATGAATAAAGTGTATGAGTGCAGCTAGGAGGAGTGTGACCAACTGTTTCCTAGTGGAATCCCCAAACAGACCCTGGTGTGTATAGACCTCATATTTACGCAACTCTGTCAGCCTGCTCAAGGGAGAAGTTCAATCTAGTGTGCATGTTTTCCCATTTATACTGTTCAGGAACAAGGGAATATCTAACAATCCAGTACAGATAAAATTGATGTCCTGGCTGTGGATTGCCTCCATGGACTCCAGATCTCGGAAACAGACACTTTTAGAGAAGTGGTCACTATTGTTTTGTGTGCTATATAATAGTGAAGCAGTTGAACTCCAGTAATATTTTATGTCAGCCCAAAGCTTACAGGCAGCCATTTTCCATCTGGATAGGAGGGACTGTAGGTCAAGTTCTAATCTTAAAGACTCCACCGGCACACCACTCAGATGATTTAAAAGTGAGCGTAAGATTTTCGCCTCTAGCTTTGGCAGCCATTGTACTGCCTTGAGGTGGAACACTTCCAATGCATATAGGATAGTTGGAATTTATGGACAACTTATATGCCATTACAAGGGCTTCAATGGATCTACCACCATGTTTTGTATAGCCCTCTTGATGGACAACCACTTGCCCCATTCTCAGGGCACTATCCATTCCTCTAGAAGGGTGAGGCCTGTAAATAAACACGAACATATTCCAGGTGTACACTATCTAATGACCAATGAGAAGGTGCCCCTCCTCTGTCTTCCTACCACAAGTCATGATTTTCGTCTTGTGAATTTTGACTTTTATACCATTCGTTTTTTAATTAGATATCAGTGCATTCATCACTGCAGCCCTATTGCGTTCCTGTCCATAATGACTGTGTCATCGGCATACATTAAGCATGCTGTTTTGGATTTGCCAAATTGGGGGGCATGAGTAGTTAGGAACAGATTTTAAAGCCAAATCCAAGTCTGACACACAGATGTCATAGAGCATGGTTGCCAACGCACAACCCTGCTTAAACCCCACATTGGTGTGACATCGCCCTGATAATACTCCCTTCTGTGAGAGTCTTATTCTGAAATTAATGCCAATGCATAGTCATCTGTTATTCTCATGTACAAATCTGACGAACTTGAGAAGTAGGCACTTGGCACACATATGTAAAGAGTCGGACATATGTGGAGAAGAGGATTGGTGGAACAGACTAATAGAGGGGGACAACACTTCATATGTGATTGCAGTCTCGCAATTCTTTGTGAACTTGAAACTTCAAGATAAAGATTGAGACGCTATGGAGAGCTTTTCTTCTTTTTCTTTTTCTTTTCTTTTCCTCTGCCTTCTTCCTTGTCCAGTCCAGAAGAGAGCCCTATCCTTCGTTCCATCGTCCTTGTCTACAAACTGTTTATTGGCAAGGAGTTTTGCTGGCTTCTTTTAACTTCTTTTAAGTTGGAACAGATACATCAAAATGGGAAATGATGGGAAATTTTCATTTTCTTGAAAAAAAAATTAGGTAAATTGAATCAAGTAAAATAAAAAAATAAAAAAATAAATAAAAAAAATTAGTGATTTTATTAAGTATAACACAGAGCTATCAATATCCCACATTGTCAGTTTTTCCCAAAGTCGAGAGTGAATCACACTATCAAAGGCTGCGCTGTTGGCCACAAAACATAAGTACAGTAGGGCCTCCCAATAGCGATACGTGTTCGATATCAGATTTTGGTGAATCCAGATAGAATGGAAGGAATTAAATCCCTTTCGAAATACTGATTGGTGTGAGCATAGTAGGTGTGCATTCTCAACCCAATCCGATGGCAGCTGCAACAGAAGGCCTGCAAAAAGCTTGGAACTACAATCCAACATATTAGTAGTCTGTAGCAAACTGGATCTGTTCTTAAGCCCTGCTTGAAGACAGGCACCAATATTGAATCTTGCCATGAAGAGGGAATGGCACAGACTTCAGATATGTGCATAAAGTATCTCTTCAGCAATACAGCCCAGAAGGGAGGATCCATTTTACTACTGCAATGCAGAGTGTAGCAGGACCCATAGCCTGTGATGTTTTAGTTGTTCTTATTATCCTTTCGAAATGAGATGATGCTACGTGGGACTGGACTAGGGAATTGGCCATTGATGTGACTTGCCCTATATCTCTGTCCTCGGTTGAAGACCAGTAATGTTTCCTAATAAATCTGGCCCAAACAGCTTCTGCCACACAGCTAACTTGCAAAGCCGCAGGGCTTGTACAGAATAAGCAAAGCATGTAACAACATTTCTTTGTATCATGATTTCTAATCTAAATCTGAAATAATTGCCATCTTGCAGATATGTGGCTGACTTTATGGTCTTCAGGCACGCCATATAGTGATTGTTTGACTGTGTTAGATTGGTCCCTATAAGAATGGGAGTGCTTTGTTGTATTATGCTTTATATATCACAGGGCAGCCCTAACTTCTCGTTTTTGGCTCTGATGGCCACATCATACGGGGCACCTGGTTTGGAGGTGCTGATCCATTTAGATAAACTGTTCAACTCCTGAGGCCAATACTGCTACACCCACTTGAGCTCTTAATGGGGGGATCACCTCAGCTAGGCAATCTACATCGAAGTCTCCAGCCAGAATGATCCCCCCCATGCTTCTATTTTAGCAACCAGGCCTGCAGAGTATTGTGTACAATACCCATGAGATTGTTTGTTTCTTCGTTTCTTTTCCCCCTGGGGGGGGGTCATATAAAGTTGACACTAATGGACCTCCATTCTTCATCAGAAGGTCAGGAAGGATAACTGCCAATAAATGGTCATCCTCCCTCACACCTCTTAGGGGAATGGGAAAGTATTCACACCTGGCCCCGATAGAGAGCCCACCCCTGGGAAGACCTGCCAGGAGTGGAAAGACAAAAAAACTTGAATACCCATCCAGTAGGAATGCAGAGGTAAGCCAAGTTTCCTGGTGGCAAAACATAGGAGAGGGAAGTAATTCCCTCACACCTGTGGGGTTGGCCAGGAATGAACGATGGCCACGTGTATTGCAGGAAAGCAGAAAGAACTGCATTGCTTCCAGGATTCAGTCCAAACATGTTATAGCCCGTGACCAAGTACCAGGCATTCTCTTTTTGGATCCAGAGGCCCAATGATCCTTACCCAATGTGAGTACTGGGGCCCGCTAGTTCCCTCCTCTATGCCAGCTACATTTCCAATGGAAGAAAATGGTTGAAAGACAAATAGCTAACAGCCCAGATCACACAATGATTTAGCATTCTTGCAGATTTGCTCCACAACCATAGAGGAAACCAATGAAATTAGCAACCAATTGATGTGGCTACCGTATGCTGGCAGCTCTAAACTCAAGATGTCATCGGAAGTGATGCCACCCACATCCGGAAAATCTGGAGTAAATGTAGTAACCAAGTACGATTCAGGAAGGGGCTAGTGTCAGAGGCCTCACGTTCAACTATCTTGACACACTTGGGGAAAGCAGGGCTTGCACTATTCCCATACGGCCTCCTCTCCTTCGATGTAGACCTGCTTAATGTCTCTACACGTGATTGCCGGGCTTGTTGGTTCGGATTTGACCCACTAAGACTGTGCCCCCCTTTCCGATATGGGGATAGAGGTCAGATTGTTCACCCATCTGAGTGCCCCTCTGTTATTCTCAACTGACAGGCTGGCCGCAGGGGGCCTTTCCCCACTGCTCTGTGAGTTGTTTTCCTCTGAGCTTGAGGGGCAGAGCTTTCCTGTCATGTGGGCTTTGGGGGACAGCCATGTGTCCAGAGGTCTGTGCATTATCACTTGCTGCATACCTCTGTCAGGGAGAGTATTTGTGACTATATATTTGCCCACACTCAATAGATCGCCATGGGGGTCCAAGAGTTTATGTGCAGCTGGTGCCTCAATCAAATTTGCAAATGTCATACCCTTTCTTGGTGGGGGCACACCTACTGCTTTTGTGTGACATTACTTTTTCTTCCTGGGTGAGACCCCGGGGCTTTTTAGGATGGATTGTTCAATATCTACCCTCCATTTCTTGACTTCTGGATTACCCTTAAGAAAGGGCCTTGCAGGACAACTGATTGTGAAGACTTTGCGTTATTTACATTTTGGGCAGTCAGAGCCTGTGTACAGATTGATGGAGCCTCCCACCTGCCCTGAGGATTGGTGCACCCCAGATGCCTAAAATGTGGAGTAATGCCTGTTAAATCATTGACTGTTTTCTCCATCTGCGATTGACCCCTTGTGACTTCAATGATCTGGCCCATAGAGTGTTTAATAACAAAGTGATCCTCGGCCAATTTGGAGCAAAGTGCATACAGGCAGTCCAGTTTTGAAACTATCATGTCCAAGGTAGTTTCCCGAGTATCAGGGCACTAAGAATTCACTTCATGTGCAAATTCAGAATCCTCCCCATGGTGTCAGAGTAAAGGGAATATTCTGGTGAAGCCAATTGCTTAAGATTTGACCTGAAAGATAAGTTTGTATTTCCTGTATTTATGAAGCTAAGGTTGTTAGGGGCCAGGGAATTGTGCTGCAAGTTCAGGCAGTGATTTTGGAGTGACTCATTATTGTCGATCATGAACGAGCTTTGCAAAAGTGTTACCTGATGCACATCGCAGAAATCCGTGTCTAGTTTCCCACTTGGTCCACTCCCCAAATTGTCCGAAGGGGTATTTTTAACAAAGTATACAGTCATTTTCTTTTGTGTGGTCAGCAAAGGTTCAGATGTTGCTTGCTTCACTTTCTTAGATTGCTGATTGAGTGGTTTCGTTTTTAAAGAGAGCGAGGGACTCCAGCCCAATTTGTTAGCATGAGGTGCTGCCCTACGTGGGGTTGGCTTATACAGGTTGATTTTCCGCATGGCTGAGACCCAAAACACAAGCACTATGCAGAGGTGGAAATGCTGATGACCACATAAACAATTAGCACTATGGGTCCGGAATGCGTGGTACCAGAATTCTGGGCGATGTGAGGAGCAATATGTGGTCAAAAACCAAACAAAGTACATAGGGTCTCAAGGCAAAGCTCACCTTACTTGTTCCAGAAGGAGCCATGGCGCTGTCGAACTCCACAGTCTCTCGGAGCTAGGAGCACCACAGCACCTGCCAGTAACTGCCAAGAACTGCAGTCCCTCTGCAGTGACTCTGCGGCGCTCCACGCTGTAGCTGGGTCTTTATAGACCTACTCTGCCTCCAGCCAGTAAAGAGAGGAAAAAGACTAATAACTCACAGATATGTCCTCCTCACCCAAGAACTGCAATCACTCAGCGGTGACTCTGCGGCGCTCCGTGCTGTAGCAGAGTCTCTGTAGGGCTACTCTGCTTCAGCCAGTAAAGAGAGAAAATTGACTAGTAACTCACAGATTCGTCCTCCTCAGCCAAAAACTGCATTCACACCTCAGTGACTCTGCAGCGCTCTGCCCTGTAGCAGGGTCTTTGTAAGGGTACTCCGCCTCCAGCCAGTAAAAAGAGAAAAAAGTCTGGTAACTCTCAGATACACCCTCCTCAGCCAAGACCTGCAGTGACTCTGCAGTGACTCTGCAATGACGTTTATATCACAGTCACCCAACCACACATTTGGTGTGTAAACATGTACATACCATGTAGTTTAGTACATGAAGCAGGTGCTTCATGAGCACAGGCAATGCATTTACTGGTATAGAGCACCATGTTGTTATCCAGTTAGGTTTTAGGAGTTGAGTGCTCCATAAAATAGGTTTCTGCTCAGTTAAAAAGGAAAACATAATAAAATACTGTTTGACATGACTTTATGCGGACAAGACCAGTTTCTTCACCCAACCAAAAAAAGTCCAGAAATAAAAAGTAAAATAAGGTTACTAGCATCTACTAGGAAGAATAACACTGAATGTTAGTATCAAACATTGGTTCCCAAATAATTGAGGGTTCATCGAGTAGGTTCAGAGGTTTACCAGGCCAGAGATCTAGATTCAGATCCACTATCAATACAGGGTATGGGAAGTGTGTGAGCACCGATGTGATTGAAAATGGTGTTTCCATGGGTTTTAACGCCAGGGAGTGCTGATGCAGGTGAAGTGGCGTCTGTTGTATGTTGAATAACAAGGAGGGACCTAGTTGTTCAATGACAGACAACTTCACACAGGTTTTGATTATTATTTTTTTTTAGACATAAATTGGAACCAGAATTGTGCTGAAATTGGGTGTGAGCTCGCTGATTCGGCCTTTAAACAAGAAGAATATGTTCACGTACACCTCTCAAAAGCAATATTAATAAATATTGTTTGGGGTTGATCACCAATGATGTGAAGTTTCAATTCTCGGAGTGAACACTGAGGATGCTCCCATGTTGTAATTTAGTGCAAATAATGAGCACAGTGTTACTATACAAGATATTAATAGACCGTAGGTATAATTACAGACTTGAAGTACATATTTGAGTAGGGCACGATTGACCAAGGGGAACCTGTTGATGCTTGAGAATGCATCACTGGTCCATATTCATGTAGGTCTCTAGTTCTAGTTATCCTACATGACCAATGATGTTATGTGACTTGCACTGTAGACGGGATAGTCATTTTTAGTCACTATTAGAATATGTCCTCAACATGGCAACTTTCTGTTTTAACTTATGTTTATTTCTGGAAACAATCAGTTGAAAACAATATTTCACACTGGTCACTGCATATTCTCTAAACTCTGGAACTTTACTCAGATATCAACATTTTCCACAAATGTGTGACTAGCTGCCGGGCAGTACAGTGCCCTAAACTGTGTTAGTTGCATTTCATATCAATGGATGGAGTGGGAGCAAGTGTTCCTCGGCAGTCTCAAAAACCTAAGTAAAATCCATGAAGATCTCTTTGCATTCTGGTGGTGCTGGTGTGAATGCAGCCAGGAACGTAACATGGGGAGAATGGTCCTGACTGTTTGAGTCCAGGTCATCATCAATAAATATGTACTAACCAGTAAGTGAAGGAAACCTGTTGTGCTTATTTGAGCAGGGCATGGTTGGCTATGGGGAACTGAATGAGTCACACCAAATGCAAATTATCCAGCATTCAAATATTTCATGACCAGTGCAGATATTGGAGTGGTTCTGTAGAATGGCATTACCATTCATAAACATTTAAGATTGCCTTCATGTCTGCCACATTTGCTCAACAAATGCCATTATAGTTTGTGAAACAATCAGCAATCAGCCGTAATGGTGGCCCTTCCTGCACTGGAACCACCAAATGCAGCATGGCCAACACACAAGTAATGATTACATTGTATTATTTTTTAACCTATTAAATGCCTGGCTTATGGTGGAGTAGAGTAGCATTTCTAACATTCTTTTTTTCTGCAGTGACAGCATTTTGGAATTGTTTTCGGGTTTTGCTGGCCAATCTATCATGGGCCCAAGTGTGGCTAGCCACCGGTAAATTCACTAAACAAGCACTCCAGCAGTGAAGTTTTCATGCCTCCGCAAAATGCATTATAAGACTTGTAATCCTTAATAAAACACATTGGGGGTAATTCATGGATTATTTGCGCCGAAAAAAAACAGAATTTGTGTGCCATTCTGCCTGCAAATCCCCATTTGTTAAACAGGGATTTGCGGGCAGAATGGCGCACAAATCACGTACTTTTCGGCGCAAATAATCCATGAATTGCGACTATGATCTATTAACGTGCTTCAGAAAATACACAATTCAATCAAACAGTTTGTTTTAATTATAGGATGTTGTAGAGCGATAATAATGTAATTAAAACAAATGGTCAAGTGTGCCTTTGTTATAAATGCTTTGCTCTACTGATCATTTTATTTGTATTTCTTTTAAACTGTAGACAATATTAAGCCGTAACAATGCATTCACACCTTGGGCACTACAGTTAGTGCCTACTCTAGAAAGAACACTAATAATGCACTTTATTGGGTATGGCTTGAACATTATCCATGGACAGTGCCATGTATGTCTAGTACAACACTGCAGAGAGGGTGGAGTAGGCAGTTATTTTTATGGGGTAAAGGGATATACATGTGTTGAAGGATTCTTGCTGGGACAAAGTGTCCTATATTGTGGCAGAAGGTGCATCCTGCATCAGTCGATATCAATATTACAAATGTTGATGACAGGCAATGTATATAGCCAAATTCTGAACAATGCTGAGACTACTTCAGAAAATGATATCAATACTGTGTAAGTGGTGTATGTTTGTTGGCATATAATGAGAATACCAGTGAATTGAGTACGTGCACATATGACACCAATTACTGACAAATTCACATGGGCATATGATGGCATTAGCTTTTAAATGCTCAAGCTACTCGACATGCAATACCCACATCTGGCAAAAAAGTGCATTACATCACAAATGATTTGATTAACTGGGAAAATATGTCAATAGTTGGAAATTATGGTAACAACGGGTAAACGGTTAACGTGGATGCAATTGCCTAGAATGATGTATTGTATGGCTAATACACGTGCACATCGCCACATACAGGAAATCAATGTACAAGACAGAAAGCCTTTAGACACTAAACTCCTGTGCTTGAGCAACAGAAACAAATTGACTCTGATATTACTTTGGCTGCTTGTAAGTTGCTCCTGCTATAAGCTTGTAGGCTCAGGTAAAGTATCTTGACTATGTCTGCATTCCCCCATGCCATCTGCACCCACTTACTTCACCTTTTTCGAGGACAGCCATCCTCCTTCATGTTACATGCTGAGAAGGCCTGGGTTGGACTCCCTGCTCTTTCCATTTTGTGGGCGCACAATCTTGTGTTGTCTCAGAGGACCATTGTGTCATTCTTAAACTCAGGGTGGGCCCTCTAAGGGGGATCTAGGGTCTAATACACCTTGCCTTTCTCTGCTCTGGCCCCTAACTTCACATGCAGTCCGTGTCTGTAGTTTGTGACGTCTGGAGGGTAGGCCTGTTGTGTGCAGGCCTAACATGGAATGTCCTTCCAATTCTTGTTTCATGTTATTAAGCATGATCCTGGCCTCCACAGACCTAGTATTTGCTGGGACATCCTGATTCCTGTCTCTTCTTCTACATGCTACCAGCACATTTCCAGACCGATTAGTTGGGGTCAGCTGAGGAACGTGTGTTGATCATGTGGTTCTAAGAGACATTAGGCAGATGGTCTAGATTTGGTGATGTGGTCAGGAAGGCCCTCTCAGCCAATGGGGATGGTGAGTGCTAAAGTACAGCAAGATTTGAGGGACGTATTGGGTGAGAAGTGTGTAGGAGAGAATGCTTACATTAACTAACTTAAGCAGAGAAGGAGGAGTTGGAAACATGGAAACTAAGAAGAGATTGGCTGGGAGAGACAACAATTTGTGTTCTGTCCAAGGGGTGGAAGTTGAGGTTAGTGGAAGTATTTTACAGAAGAGAGATTGTTGACTCCCCAGGAGCAGAATGGAAGGTGATATAGGTGTTTTGCTGTTACCTATTGCCACAAAGCCATGACTTTCTTTGTTTCCCCCCTGGGCCCTACTTTGGACACTGTGGAGTCCAGTGGTTGCAGAAGTGCTCCCAGACCTAGGTGGGATGAGAATGCATAGGGTCGAGGGTGCATTTTCAAGGGGGAGGAATGGGTGCAATATGGGGAGCAGGGTTTCAGGGTTTTTGGTGTGGCTGTCAGCAGTCTCATGTGGTTCCACAGCACAGATTAAATATTTTCCACTGCAGCAGGGTGATTACATGGGGGCAATTAATTAGAGGATTTAGCTTCGGCATGAGGGTGTGCATGACTAAAACCCTTACAGGTTTCTTCAGCTGACCAGTACCTGAGATGAAACTGACTTCAAGTCTGCATGGGTCTGAAGCCTACAAGAAAACACATGCACCTTCAGAATACCTTTTACTTACTTCCCACTTTAAACTCCATTTTCTGGGACTGACTATTGTCTCCCAGAACATGTAAAGTTACCATTGACTTTATTAGTCTTTTGAAAACCACAGACCCAGTACAAACTATCTTACATAGAGTTCTGGAAAGGGTTAATAGTTATAACTTTTTGTCTGTTTCTCATTGAACATTATTTTGTTCCCTTTTCATTAAGATTTGGCTGGCGGCAGTGCTATCTACCCTATTTTTCCTACCGCTGTAATTTTAGTTAGCCTTGGTATTGTTTTAGGCTATTTTAGCAGCTGGACCATATTTACTTTTATTTGGTTCCGGCTGGGTTTATTCGTCATTTCTTTTTGTAAAAGTCTTTCTTGTGTTTTACTCTGCGACCAAATCAGCTTAGGTTCTTTTGTTCATCGTCCTCTAGTGGGGTTCTGCACAGAATCCCTCCTTCGGCTCCTGAATGTCTAAGGGGGACAGGATGAGAGGGAGGGGTTTGAGACTCCTTTCACAGTGTCTCCTTGGAAACCCATGTCGCACTCTTTCTGATTGCCTGTGGTGACGGTCCTGCCGGGACAGCCACCCTGCTGTGTGATTGACAGCCAGGCCTTGGAATGGGGGATAACTGCATAAAAAGCAGGTCTCTGGCAGAGTCACCACTGGATCAAGAGAAGCTGACAGAAGAGGACCCCTACCACAACTGAAACTCCCGGTTAAGCCCTGCTGCGGGTCTGAATCTTCAAACTTCGATGACAGGGAAGATCTGCAAGGAATCTTTTCCCCTTGAGCTGGTGGGAACAACCAGTTCGCCAAACTGCAAGCCAGGCCTCCCTCCTCTGGTCAAATTTGCTGTGCACAGCTATAGTGAACCGGATAGGATCGGACCCTGCTTGGGTTTACGGTGCACACCTTTAATTTTTCGTTTTACTATGCTGCTGGTTTCTTCCCTGGGCAGTGCAGGACCCTCCAGTCTTCCTACTTAATGTCAGTCCAACCTTCGCTTCAGGAACTCTGAGCCTGCAGGACCTGCCAGGAACGTTTGCCACAGCTACAGCCTTCTACCGCGGTAAAAGTGTTTGAAATGTTTTGCCAACCCGAGGGCTTATCCTTCTCTCTTCTTTAAAGTAACTTTTTGTCCAACCAACTTTGTTCTGAACTCTTGGCAAAGACTTAACCGCAAACTACTCTTAACTGTGTGTTCCTCTGCAAAGACTTTGGTCCATTGACTTTGGCCCTGGCCTCTTGATTTGATTTCCTCAATGCAGTTACTTTTTTCTAGATTGCCCTGCTTACTTACTTGTTGGTGCTGCTCAACTTTTTTCTAACTTTCCCTTTCCCTCCCTTTTAAATTACTGGAGTGCCATTTTGCTCACACTTCATTTTGAGCTTAACTTGTCCAGAATCTATTGGGTTTGGTGTAGTCTATTAAGATAGTGATTTTTCAACTACTTGATAATAGTGAAATGTTTTATAACTGATGTGTAAATAAATGTGAAATTCCCACTTGTGAGGTTTCTCGTAGCAAAAGCACTCTTGAATCCCCCAACACCATGAATTTCAATTAATTTGCATAGAGAGTAGCTGATGGAGGGGAAGGGCAGCAATCTTAATTAATTTGCTCTTTTGGAGCGCGTCTCTATCTTGAGTGTGGTAACGATTATTTGGAAGGGTCTCAAGTTCCTCGTCCCAGGTGTAGAATATTCACTGAAACTACACTTTTGCGTCCACATCATGTTGCATTCTAGTGCCAGTAGTCCTGTGCTTGTGAATGGTATGTTGCCATGTGCTTACATGACTAGCACTTGATGAGGATGATTTGCAAGTGCTGTTTTAGCATGTACACGCAGAATATTAATGTGAAGGATGTAGGTGGGTGAGGAAGATGGTCAGTGGTCATTCTTTGTTGAAAGTTTAAGAATTTCACAATCAGCAATTGTTTTGCCCGCAAGCAGAATAGAACATTTACAGAGGTGTGGAAACAAAGAAATTGACATGAGGCCGGGAAGCCCAAAAGGAAACACACCAACACAGGTTACAAAGGACATACAAAGCGCTTTATTTCAAAGTTACAAAGTTACCAAAGTCAATTGACATGCGAATAGCTATTCGGCCCTCTGACTAACACACGAACCTTCAACGTTAGGTTCGCACTGAAAGTGGGAGAGACCGATCATCTGGATGCTCGGGCTTTTATACATTTTGTGCTGCAATGGCCAGCCCTCTTGCAAGTTAACCATTCTTGGAACAACGGCTAGGGTTCGTAGCCAGGTCGAACACACAATTTCCATACATTAGATCAGTTCCGCTGATACGGTTACATATTTACACATAGGTTAAACAGAGGACAGGGTCTTAGTTCATGACCCTAACAAGTAGCCTGCGGACATATTATTCATTCACGTGTGCAGAGGTCACCATAGCCGAAGTCTTACTCGAAATGTCATTCGGCCTCCATTTTGTGATTCAGGGTGACTTCCACACTGCAAGAGTACCTAAAATGGCGGCTAGATCCAAGATGGCGGCTTACACGATACATTAAGGTCAAGACCTTGCCGCGGAACCTATGTACATAGTATCCTTTAGACAGCTTGGCGTAGGCCAACATACATTTAAACGATGCGATTGGGGTCATAATATTATATCGATTTCCACAGAGGTATGCACATTTTTTAGGTTTATTTATTCATTTATTTTGCATTTTTAAAGCGCTCACACAGCCCACGGGCATCGAGGCGCTGTTACAGGAATTGTTTGTTTTTTCAGTTGCGTAATTGTTTTTTTTTTGTCTTAGTTGCGTATTTATAACGCGCTTAAACACCCAGAGGTTTCTAAGCCCGGACCCGGGGATCGAACCTGTGTTGCTTAGTGTCGTCTTGCTTCCAAGGCGCGCATGTTGCCGTTAAGCTATCCTCCCAGGTTCAAAGGAGACTAATTGAGTGAAGGCAAGATCCAAGTTAGGGGAAAAACATTTGCTGGGTTCCTCATGTATGGCCAGTTTCTGAGGTTTTTGGACCTCATGATGATTTTTGCACCCCTAAACAAAGCCGGGTAGTTCTATGCCTCTGCAGCTCATAGTTTAGAGTCTTGAGCATGGAGGTCTGCAGATTAACGCTTCCTGATGATTTATGAATGCGTATAGATCGGATGGTGCCATTTCAGTGGTTTGAAAACGACAACAACTTTGCTGACATGAAGCGGCAGAGATGCTGAAGATGCATCTGAGTAGCTCGGCCAACATACAATTAAAGGGTCGAAATTGACACATTTTGAATTATCTTGTACTTTATTTGGGACATAGCTCTATTGCATATTTGCATACTTTCATGAATGTGCCTACTTCTATGGTCCTATTGTATTTTATAATCCACAGTCTTATATTGTTGAGTGCCCATTAGCTTCAGAGGAGGCTCACATGTTTAATTAATACTTATCAAGTCTTCTGATACGAGCAACACATTTGATGCCATCTCCTGTGTTTACATAATTGCTGACAGTTGCATTGCTTATGTTGCATGACCTCTTGTTACTTTGGGCTCCAATGCATGTTTGTGTTCTTTAACATATAGGTGTGGAAACAAATATATGGGTAATGGCTTCTTACATAAACCTGAGTAATGCATCCAGCAACCCTGACAATTTTGCATACAGTAGTTTGACACTACAAAATGGTTACTCTATTGTTATGGGAATATAATGTAATGGCACCTCTCTCAAAGTAGCTATGAAAACTGATGTGATCCTTCTAGTTGATGGCATTGAGTATTATGTTCCTACAATGCATAATAGACCATGGATAAGGGTTTCCTGGTCTTTTCTTCTGCAATAGATGGGCATATATGTCTAGGTTTAGATGGACTATTCCAAAAGACTGTACATTCATCTGATTAGTATTGGTCTGGTGTACTGAACGGCTTTACCTTTAATTATTAATTTCATTATTCATATCACTGGAGGAAAGGGGAATGCCTCCTCACGCAATAATTCTGGAAAAGGATACTCACCCACCATTGAAGCACTGAATCAGGGAGAACAGTCACAATCCTCTGTCATGTACTCTGTTGAATCAACCAGGTCAGATGGATACCCACTACAAGACGCACACATTGGTGCCATACAACATATCATAAAATGCGGGTGTCAAGGCTTGCACCAGAGTTTGTCATTCACCCTTGCCTTTTCCCATATTCCATACACATTCACCGGCCATGCTACTCTGGACTTGGACACTCTTCGCCATTTCAATATTAATATGCTGGTGTCTGTTTAGCCAGAGACATTAATTGCATTCTCAGACAGCATACGTCTTTAAAGGGTCTCTTGAGCACTTTAGGAATCCTTCACACGGGGATACACAGCATTTATAGTTCCTATGTGAAACATGCCCTCCAGTTAATATTCCTTTCTCTACAGATATTTTCTGCACAATTGTTTGACATTAGAGGCTTACTGGAGGATCATGCACCCAAGATTTTACAAACAAGCTTTCACAAACATGACCCCACTCCATTTTGCTCGCTAGTCTATGCTTCTACACAGGTCCTATATTTTGTACAAACAACATACAAGGAGGTGCCTGCAAGTATGAGGGTTTTGTCCCTGCGGTATGGTTATAACACAAAAAATTGGTACATACACCCAACTCAATAGATTGCAGTAACTGATAGGCCCTGAAGACCCTCCCGCATGGAAACAAGGCACAATCACCATACACAAACTGATACGCCAGAAACAAGGTTCAATTCCCAAAATCTAGGTTTTTTTGCAAAGCAAATAGTCTCAGTAGGCCAACTGGATCTCACGTCTCGCAACGTGTGTTACCCAGACCTCGTGAGACGCAAGAGAGTGAGCATTCTACAACAGTGACATATATACAAAAAGACCATCATAGTGTCAGCTTGTGACACATCAAAACCGGCCATAATGTATCTTTCTGAGCAGGGGTTCGGTGATTGACAATTATGACGAGTATGACACCTTCTAAGACATTGATTTAGCAACAGTTGCAATTTGCGAATGCGCAGACAGGATTCTTTGTTACAGAGAACATAATGCTCTTGTTCTGTTAGCAAACTGTGTTCGTAGTAGAGACACATTCCAAAGCATGCTATCTTCTAGTTTCTATTCGTGATTTCGGGGTCAGCTTGATCTGAGAGGGCCCATAAAGGGGGGCCGTGAGGAGAATATAATTCATGCCGTTAACAGCCTTTTTTCTACAGTTTCTGCAGCTTCAGCGGAACCAGCTGGCACCTGGCATGGTGATTAAATGCCTCTATGCTCGCCTTCAAGGACTTGTGAGGGAGGAAAACAATGTATTTCTGTCTGGGCTGGTCTCTCAATATGTAACTTGTGGCCTCGCTCTGTGCAGGAGCAGAACGAAATTAAATTCATTTTTGAAAAGCGTTTGAACAGAAAAGCAAGAGAAAGCAGAATGGCAAAATGGCGGATTCTGTTGCAATCATAAAATGGGCGCTCTATGGTTATGCAGACGAGTCTGTTCTGGCGATGTTGGGCATATGATGCGGTTGGTTTTCGGACAACATAATATATCGTCTATGCTATGGTAGGGTATTTTCTAGACTAACATAACAAGTTCGCATTAGATCGTGGATTTCCTCAGAGAGGGCCACCACATACAGATAGTAGGAGAGTCCTACAAAGACAAGTGCACATGCAGGAGACAGGAGGATAGCAGAACTTCTCTGTCCGTTCGGATGGTGGACGAGAGCTGCGACCGGACGATTAGACCCTAGGCATTTTCGCCCCTGTCATCTCAGAGCTTGCCACCCCTGACACATCGAACCTACTTGGAGGATTAGACATCACGCGAGGTCCCCCACAAGATCAGGGGCGCTTATTAGCATTTTGGCTGATTATAAACTTCTTTCACCATGCGCAATATCGGCAGTGCTTTCAGGCAAGAGATTAGGTGACTCGAGGATACCAGGATAACTTGGCCACGACTTACAGCAGGATTCACAGCGGGTATACGATCACGCTATCATGCTTATCCCATGCACAATTGTGCATGACCAGCAGGGCCATTATTTCACATCACGGGCTGTACATCAGTACTAATGCAGAGGGCTTAAGTAATCTCATAATCCTCATATCATCTTCCGGAATGTTCCGGCAGAAAGAGAAGACTGTCCTGAAGAAAGTGGGTAAATTTGATTAAAACACCACTGAAACTGGTACACCCAAAACAGAAAGAAATTACCTGTTTTTGACTCTAAACACAAAGCTATTACCTGTGCTTGCTTCCAGACTTCCTTGTCTGTGGAAGCACATTTCCTACCTTCTTATCATTTAGAGATATGATTTGTGCATATTCTAGGACTGCATATGTTTGACCACAATAGACTGTAAGCACAAAAGTGATGGGTGGAATGTTTTGAATGAATCAAAACCACTGGCATTGCTCTGGGCAACCTTCCACACCACCGTTTTTTAGCCCGTCTGCGCCATTGCAAAAGGGGTCCAGCCATATGCAAATCAGTCCGGTACTGCCACCAATGGTAGCAGTCCAGCCCGAAATGCTAGGCCACGTCCCCTCTGCACGGAAACACAAGCAAACCCAGACATGTTTGACCTTGTTGGGCCTCCTCAGTGAGGTGCAGCTTAGTTCCCTATGGCGCAGTGAGCAAGGGACCCACGTCTGGGCATACCCTCTCTCACATAGTGAGACAAACTGTAAGCACAAAAGTGATGGGTGGAAGGTTTTGAATGAATCGTAACCACTGGCATTGCTCTGGGCAACCTTCCACATCACCGTTTTTTAGCCCGTCTGCGCCATTGCGAAAGGGGTCCAGCCATATGTAAATCAGTCAGGTACTGCCACCAATGGTAGCAGCCCAGCCCGAACGTCTAGGCCAGGTCCCCTCTGCACTGAAACACAAGCATCCCCAGACATGTTTCGGCCTTGTTGGGCCTCCTCATTGAGGTGAAACTTGGTTCCCTATGGCACAGTGAGCAAGGGACCCATGGCTGGGCATACCCTCTCTCACATAGTGAGACAAACTGTAAGCACAAAAGTGATGGGTGGAAGGTTTTGAATGAATCGTAATGACTGGCATTGCTCTGGGCAACCTTCCACACCACCGTTTTTTAGCCCGTCTGTGCCTTTGCAAAAGGGGTCCAGCCATATGCAAATCAGTCAGGTACTGCCACCAATGGTAACAGCCCAGCCCGAACTGCTAGGCCAGGTCCCCTCTGCACGGAAACACAAGCAACCCCAGACATGTTTCAGCCTTGTTGGGCTTCCTCAGTGAGGTGCAGCTTGGTTCCCTATGGTGCAGCGAGCAAGGGACCCACGTCTGAGCATACCCTCTCTCACATAGTGAGACAAACTGTAAGCACAAAAGTGATGGGTGGAAGGTTTTGAATGAATCAGAACCACCGGCATTGCTCTGGGCAACCTTCCACACCACCGTTTTTTTAGCCCTTCTGTGCCATTGCAAAGGGGTCCAGCCATATGCAAATCAGTCAGGTACTGCCACCAATGGTAGCAGCCCAGCCCGAACTGCTAGGGCAGGTCCCCTCTGCACGGAAACACAATCAACCCTACTGACGAGGTCGAACCAGGCCGAAACACGTGTCTGGGGTTTCTGTTGGTACTCTTGTTCAGAGGAGATCTGCCTAGCATTTCAGTGCTGGACTGCCCCAGGGCAGGACAAAGACTGATATGTTTGGGATATTTCTTCTCTGTGAAAGATAGTGAACTAAAGACTCTGGGTAAGTCTATCATAACCAGGACTAATGTCTGGCAGAGGGACTCCCAGGACCCCCCTTGTTAATTTGCATATTTAAGTAACATTGGGTCACACCCTAAATTACTAGGGGAATCCAGATGTGAACCCCTTGTGAATCCTGGTAGCCAAATAGTAGAACAAGCTTGAAAACCTTAAAAATCACGGGGAAATATTTGCACCAGTGCCCAGGATTACAAACTCTCTTGCAACATCATGGGCAAATACTCATGACTTACTTGCCCTCTCATCATTTTCCCTCCTTGCCCCCATTTCTGGCTTCCAACAATACTCTGTCTTATAGAACTATGTTAGTCAAAACGTGAACAAATGTGGCATTACCTCCCCCCCAGCTGGACTGTGAAAATACAAAGACCAGAATGCAATTCAACATAATGCAAAATATGGTCTATGAGTGCAATACTTTAAAGGACTGACATTAGCATGGTTTAAAAAAATCAATGTGGATGGCCTGTGTTATGAGATATTTAAAACTAAGAAAAATACACAGCATTCAGGACTCTCATCCATGCAGTAACCGGGATCAACCCTGCTTAGTTTCAAAGCAAGGAAGGAACCATCCCCCTTAAACCATGTTTCTCTAAGTGGTCTTGTAAGGTGGGCTCAAGTGTTAGGTAACATGTCCTGAGGGGCTGACCCCTTCCTCGCTTTGAAGCTAAGCAGGGTCCGTCCTAGTCAATACCAGGATTGGAAACTCACTGTTGCTGTAAACAATTTTTTTATTGTTTATTATTGACTGGTGGACTACAAATACCAGAATATTCAATTCAGCAAAAGGTTAAAAAAAAATTGTCTCAGCGTGCAAAACTTTCAAGGGCTGACATTAGCATGATTTTAAAAGAAAATGTGGATGCCCATTCGGTTGTTCATCAATGCAGTAACCAGGACTGACCCTGCTTAGATTCAAAGCAAGGAAAGGGTGGCATGTTTCTCTAGCTGGCTCTTTCATCACTGTGATGCTAAGCAGGGTCTGTCCTGGTTACTGCATGAATGGATTTCCTGGATGTATGAGCCAGTGGATCCTGTCATACATTGGTGTGTGATCCCGAACGCATGTTCGGGGCAGCAAAAATCTAACTGAGAAGCAGTGGCTCTCAGAACTAGGTACATGCAGATTTTTGTGCACCAAACGTGCAGTTGGGATTACACCCCGATGTATGACAGGATTCACTGGCACATACATAAGGAGCCAGAGACCTCAAGCACAGTGAATACGCCATCTCGGTACTCGGGCTTACAAGAATTACCACAGAACTCTGTCGTTCGAATCTCGTGTACTTGGAAAAGGGGACCAGCTCACAAGCTCTTACCGTAGCAAAACCTAGCATATGAGACCAACAGGACACCTCTTCCCTTAACCTGTTCCTCCGTCCTGATGAGGGCCAACCACACGCCAGTTTTATTAAACAGCTGTTCTTTTTTGACCCAAACAGAGTAGTGTCGATGACCCATTTCTTGTACCAGTGTCCATCACCAACACTGTTAATTGTGCACTGTGATGTATGTTGTACTCACATGTTATCTGTAAATTGATTCCATAGACATTACAAAGGAAGAAAAATAAAATGCCTAATATTCATTAACTCCATTCAAATTGACTGGACTGTACTGTTGTGTATTCTGTACAAAGCTGTACAAGTAAAAAGTGTCCTTGTTGTTTTTTTGTAAACTGATGTGCATTAAAAGCTTGAGGTCTAAAAAACGTTGTCTATTCACCCACGCAGCTTATGAGAATAATGTAATGTAGGGACATAACCATGAATGTATGTGGTCTCACTCACCCTGATTATTGTGCTTGTTATATAATTGTGTACCTACATGGGTAAATCAGGGCCAAGCAGGGAGCCCTTTTTGTTGAGAATTGTTATAAAACGCACAATGCTCATGACCAAAGGATGCCTATAAGTACACTCAGCAGTGATTTTACAGTGCTGAAGAGGTTAGCTAGCAAAGTGCATAATTATAGGTCCTGCAGGCGAACAAAATAATACTATTTTACCGCCAGTGATAATGTATCCACTTACTCATAACACTGGCTGTTGGTAAAAGGATGTTACAGTCATACTAAACCAAACAATGTGCAAAAAAGCAAAATATCACAGTTTATTTGTTCAATTATTTATTTATTTTAAATATTTGTATAGCGTGCCTAATCCGTAGGCATCGGGTGCTTGTCCTACAAAGGTGTGAAGTACATTCTTAACCAGTTGCAAATATACATATAATCATAGTCCATGAGGTTCTTTACGTATAGATCAGTAAAGTTATAAGCAGTTACAGGGGAGTAAGTTCAGACACTACAGTTATAAGCATACATATAAATCAGTGAATATACAGTTACAAGCGGATGAATTCAATAAATACAATTAGTTGCAAGGATATATTTACAAATCAGCTGACCTAGAAGTGGGTTTAGTAAAAAATAGTTAAACTGTAATGTAGGTGGATGGACGAAGTTAGATGCAGATTCCCTGTGAAAAGAGGTGTGTTTTTAGTTGTTTACAAAAGGTCCAGAAAGACATTTCTGCTCTCAATTTAGTAGGGAAGGCATTCCATTGTTTTGCAGCTTTTGTGGGGAAGCTGCTGCCATCAGCTTTTTGCTATTTGAATCTAGGCCTGGCTAACCAATTCATGTTCCCTGAGCGCATGGGCCTATTAGCTTTAGAACTCACCACTTTGTCTGCAATATATGTGGGCAATACTTTGGACAGACATTTGTGTGTCAGTTTGAGAGTTTTGAATTTGATGCATTCTTGGACCGGTAGCCAATGGGCATTCTGTCTAGTTGTAGATATGTGGGTAGTTTTGGGAATTTTGAGTGCCACTCAGAGGGCATTGTTTTGCAGAACCTGGAGTTTTCTTATGTTTTGGATCTTAGTACCTGCATAGAGGGCATTACAGTAATCTAATCTAGACAAAATGAGGGCTCTGGCCAGATTAGTACAACTACGGGCAGGGTAACAGAAAGGGTCTACAGGCATTGATGAGCTTGCAAGTATATGCTGGTGCAGATGTAGTGGCGTTCACTTGTTTCACTAGTGTGAGTGAAGAATCCAAATAAAAACTGAGGGTTTTCATTTCTTTGAATACATTTATGAGGTTAACGTTGATGTAGAAAATTTTAAAGGTGTTGTTTCATTTAGTGAGGCAGAGTTGTGAGCCTATGAGCAGCAGCTCCGTCTTTTCATCTTTAAGGCATAGACCATTGTGAGCCCTCCAGGCTTGGATGGTTAAATAGATGGCAGTTATTATCTAAAATCCTATATTGACATGCATGTGGCACATCTAAAGATTAACGGACAGATATGGCTTATCGACAGCGAAATGCATAGTGCATTACAGTGCAAATTCTAAATATCTGCCAATGTCCATATATGAATACACAAAATGGTTTTAGCCAGATAAAGTGCATGGTTTGATAAAGTACAAAATCAGAATAGCTGCCATTGTCGATGTATGAATGCACACAAAATTCTATTGCTTAAGGATAACTTCATGGAACATCCATTAATATTCTCAACATAGTGCATAGTGCACTGCAGTATGAAACTCACAAGGCCTCCAAAAACTAGCCTTCAATACTGTCTCAATAAAGTGCATAGTGCATACAGTACATGATCTTAATGACAATCACAATTCAAGTGCAAATACACCGATAACATTTAGAAGGCAAAAAATAAAGAGATGTTAGATCTGGCCCAGGGAATTATCATTCAATGTAAATCAGCCCTATAGGCATATTCAATACATTGATGCTATCTAATTCTGGTCATACAAATCTTCATCGGAAGCATTAATAACTACATATTATCAAAGTCAGTCAATTGTAAGGCACAATGTGCTTCACAGAAGTTGAAATGCAAAATGCATTCTCATATGTGATTTATAACTGCAACTTTAAATTACAATTGCAAAGGACAATAGAATGATTTCAACACAAATCCATTACCAGTCAAAAGCCTACCAAACAAAAGACTGACATAGTGACGTAAGAAACAAAATAAGTTGTCTAACTCTAGATTACCCCAGCCAACAAAATTAACGGTTATAATTAATTTGTTCAATAGTGCTATGCTAAATCAGAAGCCAAGCACAAAGATAAGTAAACATAAAAATATCAATCAAGAATACATGCTCATGTCAGCAAGAATATGAGTACATTTCTAATAAATCTTCACAATATTAGACAAGAAAAAAAAAAAGAAACACAAAATACATGATTTGAGTTGTGAAGACATAGAGGAGAAAAAGCAATGGAGAGAGACTCTACATCAAGTCTAGCAAGGAGAAAAGACAGAAAAAACATATTTTTCCACTCAGATTTGGACAGTAAACCATGGGGAAATGAAACATCCCTCAGACAAGAGTTTAGAAACTAAGTGTCAAAACTATCTTCACGTTCCCAGAAATGTATTTAATTCCTCATCCAGGATATGTCTTTGAGGTTTCTTGGTTTCAAAATCCAGGATGCACTTGGTCTCTAATTTTCACAGTTGTTACTCATGATTGCCCACTCTGGATGATTTTTTGATACCGTGAATACCAAAGAAGGCAAAACCTTCAATTGTTCCCTCATGTTTGTCCTTGAAATGTAAAGCCATGCGGTAAGAAGGATCTTGATTGCTTTGATGTGTAGTAAAATACATAATTTCAATATCGCTATGGTGCTACCAAGCGCCATTGTTTGCAAGGACAAGTTAAAACGTACACAAAATATTCAGTGTTGCAAGTTGTAGCTTGACTGATTATGGTCATACTGACAGGCCTTGCACTTCATGCATTTGTAAAACCTTGATTGGCATGTACCCATCCAAGTGATATCTTGACTTTGCCTTTCTGGATTCATACAACTGGTAAGTAGACAATCTCTCAGAGATGTGGATTTGTGAAAGGTGATGTTGACTCTCCAGTTTCAGATACCAGATTCCCATCAAGTTCAAGTACATGCCATATGTGAGGATAAGTCAAATTACATAATTTTCCTCAATAAATGCTGTATCGATGGTGGATGCTAAAATAGAGTCTCTATTAATAATCCCTACTTTAATGTATGCTTGTTCCAATACTTTTTTAGGAAATATTTGGGAGCATAAACTCTGTGCTGTAATTCTACATTCTTTATCGGAGGATTTGATTCTGGAGCAATTGCAGTGAAATCTGATGAATTCCCCATAGCGTTTACTTTACTTCAAAGTAGGTGGATGATAACTGCTTGCAAAGAGGGGTGTATTGGAACTCATAGGTTTTCTGGATAATTCTGTGATGAGTTCTCCCGTGTATTGTTTAACCAGCACATCCAAAAAGACTATGGAGTCTCGACTTTGGGTGTCCGTGAATTTTAAATTCAAATCATTTACATTAAGTACCTTCACAAACTCCTTCCAATCCTTTTTATTGCCTTCACATATAATGAAATGGTTGTTGAAATAATGTAGCCAGAGAATAATCGTGTCTGTGAATTTGGTGTTTTCTGTTTTCTCCTGTCCAAACAATGAACTTTTTCCACCAGCCCATAGTTAGATTTGCATGTGTAGGGGTAAAGATCTTGCCCATGGCAATACTTTGGAGTTGAATAAAATACTCATTATCGAAGAGGAAAACATTGTTTGTCAAACATAAATCGATCATTTTGATGATAATTTTCTCATGTTGCAGATAGTTGGGTGATATTGTATTCAAGAAATGTTGGCATGCTCTTTTTCCATCTTCATGATTGATTGATGTGCACAAAGAGACAACATCTAGAGTTGCCAAATATGAAGTCAGGTTCCCAAGAAATACTACTGATTTTGCTGAAAAAAATCCTTTGTATCTCTTAGATAGGAGGGAAGAGTTGAAACAAATGGAAGTAGAATCTCACCTACGCATTTTGAAGTATTTACTAGTAGAGTCCCATTTAATGTTACAATGGGACTGCCGGGAGGTTTTTACATACTTTTGTGGCACTTAGGAAGGAAATATATAGTAGGCATAAGAGGAAACTTGGAATACAAATAACCGCAATCATCCTCATCAAGAATACCAGCACTTCCCATTTCTTAAGGAAATCAATGAGTTAAGCACTTATGCCTGTAGATGGACAAGAGTCCTAATTTTCGCATCAGGCTCTATCCATCAACTGTCATTTGGCGTCTAGAACATAGCCACTTTTATCTAAAATGACAATATTAGTGCCTTTATCTGAGGCTTTTATGATGCAGTTTGGTCGAATTTGAAGGTCTGTCAGATGTTCTTTTTCCCTTTTTGTGGAATTATTTTTGATACAACATTTCTTCAACCATTCCTTTTTGAAGGTCATGTATCACAAGATACTGAAAGACTTTGATGTGGCCTATATATATATATATATATATATATATATATATATATATATATATATATATATATATATATATATATATATATATATATATATATATATATATATATTTTGTTTTGTTTTTTAAACCTAAGACATACTTTTATGAAATGTGTATGTCTTATTATAACTGTTCTGTTGTTTGCTGTAAGACTTACCACTGAATAAAACTGCATGTGGATGATTATGATGATGGAAATAATGGATGGACTCCCTAAGAAGACATTGTCCAGAAGAAATCTGAAGCAGAACTTTGCTTAAATAAGATCATATTCCCTGAGAAGGATAACAGCCAGGAATAAGAGCTCAATGGGTGAGGCTCACTGGAGCTGTCAGATGTCATACCAGTCCTGTGCTTTAAAATGTTACCCAGAATTAAGAATGAAAACCCATGATAGGGATTGAAAGTCCATTAAAGAAATCATTTTACCAGCTAAGCCACTGAATGGGGTGGACTGTAATTGGGGAAGTGATTTACATGTTGGTGCAGCCATTTTAGTCTTGTCTTGTCTTACAGTGGCATTAGATTGCTTACTGAGAATCTATGATACATCAATCAAGATTGTTATTATTATATAGCTAAACTGGCCTGTGGTGCATGCCATTTCTTTCTTTGGCATGACATTTTTATTACATGGCTCAGTTGCCATTTTGCTGCTGCCAGTCTAGCCATTTTATAATGTGGCATGATATTTTCTTACTAGGTATCTATGAAAACGCAAGCATGGTATGTGTTGTTATGTGGCTAGACTGCCATTTTGATGCACCAGCATACCAATTTCTTACAGTGGCATGACATTTCTACTGGGACTCTATGATAATGCAAGCATAATAAGTGTTATTATGTGACTACACTTGCATTTTGGTGCAGCCAGACTAGCTGTACTATCTTATTGTTGCCTGGCACTTTTACTGGGCATCTATGATAACGCAAACATGTTAAATATTTGTTATATGTCTACACTGGACTAGCCATTTTGGACATGTTATTTGATTTTGGCATGGAATTTATAGTAGCAAAGGCAAGAGAAGAATGCTCTTATGAGGGGATACTGGAATAATTGGCAGGGCCAGCTTGGACATGTTTTCCTATAGTATTATTACTAGCATTATGTACAAAACAAACATACATACGCTCTTATATGGCAATACTGGCATGTACAGGTTAAGCCAGAATAGATATTTATTGGCACAGCCAGTGTGAACATGTTTTTTATACAAGCTTATATTTTGGGGAAAGGCATCATGAAATTGCATTGGGTAATGCTACTGTGCACACTTGGTGACTTGCATATGTTGGATTTTCTTCTTACAAAATTAGTTGCAAACTCTCTGGCTTTGTTCCCAATTCTAAAACAACCAAGGAGATGATTTGAAAGTTTGGGATTAATCGTGTTCCTAATTGTTCCCAGAAATTGTGCTGCATAATGCTTTATTTTAACCCATTATTCAAAAACCTTTCTCAGGGGAGAATCGCCTCGAAAGCCCTTTGGTTGGTTTGGACTCCCTCATGCGTGGTCGCTCTCGCATATTTGTGGGAAATATTTACGCCTCTCCAATGAAAATATTCACCACCCACCACTGCCCAGATGGGGGTGGGTGGTGAATATTTTTAGATAGAGGCAAAAAAGCTGAACCTATCACTAATCAGTCTGGAGTGAATGCGTAAGGTACAGTCGGGAGTACAGCTTTACATGAACACTGCTTTTAAAGAAGCTATTACATTTGGCCATCGAGTGGTAGAGAGTATGTTCACCAAGAAATATGGACGCTCAGGGGTAAGGTTAATATGTGCCCGTGCTTCTCTGAAACTCTGACCACAGTTCGGTTTTAGAGTGACACTGGGAACGTGAATGATAGTAAAACTATAAATATCCAGCTCTTGACCAAAATAAATACATAAGCTGTGGTTGCTCAGCGAGATGGTGCTGGCACCAGAAACCTGACAGGCCATATACGCCACTTCTTAGCAGACTCTTTGAACCAGGTAATGCAGTAAATTAGGCCACAATCAATTCAACTCGACTACCAAGTCCCTGCCACAGCAGTTGAGGATTTTAATTTTACGTTCACATTAACTGGAATGGGGCATTGTGTTCATATCTGTATGAAAATACATTAAGAACAACAAAAACGTGTTCATAATATAACAAGGTAACAGTGTTGATGCTTGCAAGGGGATTGAATTGAAGTCAACTGGCCCCAGTGTATTTAGTTTTCTTGAAGTACGTCCTATCCATGAGCCTACCAGAACAATAGAAATGGCATGTGCCTTAATAAACGTGTGCATGAAATGACGTTTAGTTTTTATTTTTATTTTAGTTTTTTGTTTTTTGCTTTTAGGAGGCACTTAGCGTCCTTTCATACACAGCATAAAACAATGCAAATGACATACATTAAAATCATTTACATAACAGAGTTAACATTGCATTTTGAAATCCCATCATACAACTTTCACTTAAAAAATGCATACACAGAATTAATGTTAAGCCATACATGAAAGGCTGAGGCCGCAGTAACGTACGATTCTGCACAAAATACCACACTCCAGAACTGTTTGGAACCATAGCTGGCAAATCCAGCATATCCCCTTTCGTAGAAATCATGAAGGGTCCCACAGTTAGCCAGGATATGCTGAACTGTTTCGGCTTGTAGCGTACATACATGCCAAATACGCTCCTCACGAATCAATTCCCCTCCCAGCACCAGTATTTGCTAGCACCGGGAGGAGATCAAAGTGCAATGAATAAAGTGTATGAGTGCAGCTAGGAGGAGTGTGACCAACTGTTTCCTAGTGGAATCCCCAAACAGACCCTGGTGTGTATAGACCTCATATTTACGCAACTCTGTCAGCCTGCTCAAGGGAGAAGTTCAATCTAGTGTGCATGTTTTCCCATTTATACTGTTCAGGAACAAGGGAATATCTAACAATCCAGTACAGATAAAATTGATGTCCTGGCTGTGGATTGCCTCCATGGACTCCAGATCTCGGAAACAGACACTTTTAGAGAAGTGGTCACTATTGTTTTGTGTGCTATATAATAGTGAAGCAGTTGAACTCCAGTAATATTTTATGTCAGCCCAAAGCTTACAGGCAGCCATTTTCCATCTGGATAGGAGGGACTGTAGGTCAAGTTCTAATCTTAAAGACTCCACCGGCACACCACTCAGATGATTTAAAAGTGAGCGTAAGATTTTCGCCTCTAGCTTTGGCAGCCATTGTACTGCCTTGAGGTGGAACACTTCCAATGCATATAGGATAGTTGGAATTTATGGACAACTTATATGCCATTACAAGGGCTTCAATGGATCTACCACCATGTTTTGTATAGCCCTCTTGATGGACAACCACTTGCCCCATTCTCAGGGCACTATCCATTCCTCTAGAAGGGTGAGGCCTGTAAATAAACACGAACATATTCCAGGTGTACACTATCTAATGACCAATGAGAAGGTGCCCCTCCTCTGTCTTCCTACCACAAGTCATGATTTTCGTCTTGTGAATTTTGACTTTTATACCATTCGTTTTTTAATTAGATATCAGTGCATTCATCACTGCAGCCCTATTGCGTTCCTGTCCATAATGACTGTGTCATCGGCATACATTAAGCATGCTGTTTTGGATTTGCCAAATTGGGGGGCATGAGTAGTTAGGAACAGATTTTAAAGCCAAATCCAAGTCTGACACACAGATGTCATAGAGCATGGTTGCCAACGCACAACCCTGCTTAAACCCCACATTGGTGTGACATCGCCCTGATAATACTCCCTTCTGTGAGAGTCTTATTCTGAAATTAATGCCAATGCATAGTCATCTGTTATTCTCATGTACAAATCTGACGAACTTGAGAAGTAGGCACTTGGCACACATATGTAAAGAGTCGGACATATGTGGAGAAGAGGATTGGTGGAACAGACTAATAGAGGGGGACAACACTTCATATGTGATTGCGGTCTCGCAATTCTTTGTGAACTTGAAACTTCAAGATAAAGATTGAGACGCTATGGAGAGCTTTTCTTCTTTTTCTTTTTCTTTTCTTTTCCTCTGCCTTCTTCCTTGTCCAGTCCAGAAGAGAGCCCTATCCTTCGTTCCATCGTCCTTGTCTACAAACTGTTTATTGGCAAGGAGTTTTGCTGGCTTCTTTTAACTTCTTTTAAGTTGGAACAGATACATCAAAATGGGAAATGATGGGAAATTTTCATTTTCTTGAAAAAAAAATTAGGTAAATTGAATCAAGTAAAATAAAAAAATAAAAAAATAAATAAAAAAAATTAGTGATTTTATTAAGTATAACACAGAGCTATCAATATCCCACATTGTCAGTTTTTCCCAAAGTCGAGAGTGAATCACACTATCAAAGGCTGCGCTGTTGGCCACAAAACATAAGTACAGTAGGGCCTCCCAATAGCGATACGTGTTCGATATCAGATTTTGGTGAATCCAGATAGAATGGAAGGAATTAAATCCCTTTCGAAATACTGATTGGTGTGAGCATAGTAGGTGTGCATTCTCAACCCAATCCGATGGCAGCTGCAACAGAAGGCCTGCAAAAAGCTTGGAACTACAATCCAACATATTAGTAGTCTGTAGCAAACTGGATCTGTTCTTAAGCCCTGCTTGAAGACAGGCACCAATATTGAATCTTGCCATGAAGAGGGAATGGCACAGACTTCAGATATGTGCATAAAGTATCTCTTCAGCAATACAGCCCAGAAGGGAGGATCCATTTTACTACTGCAATGCAGAGTGTAGCAGGACCCATAGCCTGTGATGTTTTAGTTGTTCTTATTATCCTTTCGAAATGAGATGATGCTACGTGGGACTGGACTAGGGAATTGGCCATTGATGTGACTTGCCCTATATCTCTGTCCTCGGTTGAAGACCAGTAATGTTTCCTAATAAATCTGGCCCAAACAGCTTCTGCCACACAGCTAACTTGCAAAGCCGCAGGGCTTGTACAGAATAAGCAAAGCATGTAACAACATTTCTTTGTATCATGATTTCTAATCTAAATCTGAAATAATTGCCATCTTGCAGATATGTGGCTGACTTTATGGTCTTCAGGCACGCCATATAGTGATTGTTTGACTGTGTTAGATTGGTCCCTATAAGAATGGGAGTGCTTTGTTGTATTATGCTTTATATATCACAGGGCAGCCCTAACTTCTCGTTTTTGGCTCTGATGGCCACATCATACGGGGCACCTGGTTTGGAGGTGCTGATCCATTTAGATAAACTGTTCAACTCCTGAGGCCAATACTGCTACACCCACTTGAGCTCTTAATGGGGGGATCACCTCAGCTAGGCAATCTACATCGAAGTCTCCAGCCAGAATGATCCCCCCCATGCTTCTATTTTAGCAACCAGGCCTGCAGAGTATTGTGTACAATACCCATGAGATTGTTTGTTTCTTCGTTTCTTTTCCCCCTGGGGGGGGGTCATATAAAGTTGACACTAATGGACCTCCATTCTTCATCAGAAGGTCAGGAAGGATAACTGCCAATAAATGGTCATCCTCCCTCACACCTCTTAGGGGAATGGGAAAGTATTCACACCTGGCCCCGATAGAGAGCCCACCCCTGGGAAGACCTGCCAGGAGTGGAAAGACAAAAAAACTTGAATACCCATCCAGTAGGAATGCAGAGGTAAGCCAAGTTTCCTGGTGGCAAAACATAGGAGAGGGAAGTAATTCCCTCACACCTGTGGGGTTGGCCAGGAATGAACGATGGCCACGTGTATTGCAGGAAAGCAGAAAGAACTGCATTGCTTCCAGGATTCAGTCCAAACATGTTATAGCCCGTGACCAAGTACCAGGCATTCTCTTTTTGGATCCAGAGGCCCAATGATCCTTACCCAATGTGAGTACTGGGGCCCGCTAGTTCCCTCCTCTATGCCAGCTACATTTCCAATGGAAGAAAATGGTTGAAAGACAAATAGCTAACAGCCCAGATCACACAATGATTTAGCATTCTTGCAGATTTGCTCCACAACCATAGAGGAAACCAATGAAATTAGCAACCAATTGATGTGGCTACCGTATGCTGGCAGCTCTAAACTCAAGATGTCATCGGAAGTGATGCCACCCACATCCGGAAAATCTGGAGTAAATGTAGTAACCAAGTACGATTCAGGAAGGGGCTAGTGTCAGAGGCCTCACGTTCAACTATCTTGACACACTTGGGGAAAGCAGGGCTTGCACTATTCCCATACGGCCTCCTCTCCTTCGATGTAGACCTGCTTAATGTCTCTACACGTGATTGCCGGGCTTGTTGGTTCGGATTTGACCCACTAAGACTGTGCCCCCCTTTCCGATATGGGGATAGAGGTCAGATTGTTCACCCATCTGAGTGCCCCTCTGTTATTCTCAACTGACAGGCTGGCCGCAGGGGGCCTTTCCCCACTGCTCTGTGAGTTGTTTTCCTCTGAGCTTGAGGGGCAGAGCTTTCCTGTCATGTGGGCTTTGGGGGACAGCCATGTGTCCAGAGGTCTGTGCATTATCACTTGCTGCATACCTCTGTCAGGGAGAGTATTTGTGACTATATATTTGCCCACACTCAATAGATCGCCATGGGGGTCCAAGAGTTTATGTGCAGCTGGTGCCTCAATCAAATTTGCAAATGTCATACCCTTTCTTGGTGGGGGCACACCTACTGCTTTTGTGTGACATTACTTTTTCTTCCTGGGTGAGACCCCGGGGCTTTTTAGGATGGATTGTTCAATATCTACCCTCCATTTCTTGACTTCTGGATTACCCTTAAGAAAGGGCCTTGCAGGACAACTGATTGTGAAGACTTTGCGTTATTTACATTTTGGGCAGTCAGAGCCTGTGTACAGATTGATGGAGCCTCCCACCTGCCCTGAGGATTGGTGCACCCCAGATGCCTAAAATGTGGAGTAATGCCTGTTAAATCATTGACTGTTTTTTCCATCTGCGATTGACCCCTTGTGACTTCAATGATCTGGCCCATAGAGTGTTTAATAACAAAGTGATCCTCGGCCAATTTGGAGCAAAGTGCATACAGGCAGTCCAGTTTTGAAACTATCATGTCCAAGGTAGTTTCCCGAGTATCAGGGCACTAAGAATTCACTTCATGTGCAAATTCAGAATCCTCCCCATGGTGTCAGAGTAAAGGGAATATTCTGGTGAAGCCAATTGCTTAAGATTTGACCTGAAAGATAAGTTTGTATTTCCTGTATTTATGAAGCTAAGGTTGTTAGGGGCCAGGGAATTGTGCTGCAAGTTCAGGCAGTGATTTTGGAGTGACTCATTATTGTCGATCATGAACGAGCTTTGCAAAAGTGTTACCTGATGCACATCGCAGAAATCCGTGTCTAGTTTCCCACTTGGTCCACTCCCCAAATTGTCCGAAGGGGTATTTTTAACAAAGTATACAGTCATTTTCTTTTGTGTGGTCAGCAAAGGTTCAGATGTTGCTTGCTTCACTTTCTTAGATTGCTGATTGAGTGGTTTCGTTTTTAAAGAGAGCGAGGGACTCCAGCCCAATTTGTTAGCATGAGGTGCTGCCCTACGTGGGGTTGGCTTATACAGGTTGATTTTCCGCATGGCTGAGACCCAAAACACAAGCACTATGCAGAGGTGGAAATGCTGATGACCACATAAACAATTAGCACTATGGGTCCGGAATGCGTGGTACCAGAATTCTGGGCGATGTGAGGAGCAATATGTGGTCAAAAACCAAACAAAGTACATAGGGTCTCAAGGCAAAGCTCACCTTACTTGTTCCAGAAGGAGCCATGGCGCTGTCGAACTCCACAGTCTCTCGGAGCTAGGAGCACCACAGCACCTGCCAGTAACTGCCAAGAACTGCAGTCCCTCTGCAGTGACTCTGCGGCGCTCCACGCTGTAGCTGGGTCTTTATAGACCTACTCTGCCTCCAGCCAGTAAAGAGAGGAAAAAGACTAATAACTCACAGATATGTCCTCCTCACCCAAGAACTGCAATCACTCAGCGGTGACTCTGCGGCGCTCCGTGCTGTAGCAGAGTCTCTGTAGGGCTACTCTGCTTCAGCCAGTAAAGAGAGAAAATTGACTAGTAACTCACAGATTCGTCCTCCTCAGCCAAAAACTGCATTCACACCTCAGTGACTCTGCAGCGCTCTGCCCTGTAGCAGGGTCTTTGTAAGGGTACTCCGCCTCCAGCCAGTAAAAAGAGAAAAAAGTCTGGTAACTCTCAGATACACCCTCCTCAGCCAAGACCTGCAGTGACTCTGCAGTGACTCTGCAATGACGTTTATATCACAGTCACCCAACCACACATTTGGTGTGTAAACATGTACATACCATGTAGTTTAGTACATGAAGCAGGTGCTTCATGAGCACAGGCAATGCATTTACTGGTATAGAGCACCATGTTGTTATCCAGTTAGGTTTTAGGAGTTGAGTGCTCCATAAAATAGGTTTCTGCTCAGTTAAAAAGGAAAACATAATAAAATACTGTTTGACATGACTTTATGCGGACAAGACCAGTTTCTTCACCCAACCAAAAAAAGTCCAGAAATAAAAAGTAAAATAAGGTTACTAGCATCTACTAGGAAGAATAACACTGAATGTTAGTATCAAACATTGGTTCCCAAATAATTGAGGGTTCATCGAGTAGGTTCAGAGGTTTACCAGGCCAGAGATCTAGATTCAGATCCACTATCAATACAGGGTATGGGAAGTGTGTGAGCACCGATGTGATTGAAAATGGTGTTTCCATGGGTTTTAACGCCAGGGAGTGCTGATGCAGGTGAAGTGGCGTCTGTTGTATGTTGAATAACAAGGAGGGACCTAGTTGTTCAATGACAGACAACTTCACACAGGTTTTGATTATTATTTTTTTTTAGACATAAATTGGAACCAGAATTGTGCTGAAATTGGGTGTGAGCTCGCTGATTCGGCCTTTAAACAAGAAGAATATGTTCACGTACACCTCTCAAAAGCAATATTAATAAATATTGTTTGGGGTTGATCACCAATGATGTGAAGTTTCAATTCTCGGAGTGAACACTGAGGATGCTCCCATGTTGTAATTTAGTGCAAATAATGAGCACAGTGTTACTATACAAGATATTAATAGACCGTAGGTATAATTACAGACTTGAAGTACATATTTGAGTAGGGCACGATTGACCAAGGGGAACCTGTTGATGCTTGAGAATGCATCACTGGTCCATATTCATGTAGGTCTCTAGTTCTAGTTATCCTACATGACCAATGATGTTATGTGACTTGCACTGTAGACGGGATAGTCATTTTTAGTCACTATTAGAATATGTCCTCAACATGGCAACTTTCTGTTTTAACTTATGTTTATTTCTGGAAACAATCAGTTGAAAACAATATTTCACACTGGTCACTGCATATTCTCTAAACTCTGGAACTTTACTCAGATATCAACATTTTCCACAAATGTGTGACTAGCTGCCGGGCAGTACAGTGCCCTAAACTGTGTTAGTTGCATTTCATATCAATGGATGGAGTGGGAGCAAGTGTTCCTCGGCAGTCTCAAAAACCTAAGTAAAATCCATGAAGATCTCTTTGCATTCTGGTGGTGCTGGTGTGAATGCAGCCAGGAACGTAACATGGGGAGAATGGTCCTGACTGTTTGAGTCCAGGTCATCATCAATAAATATGTACTAACCAGTAAGTGAAGGAAACCTGTTGTGCTTATTTGAGCAGGGCATGGTTGGCTATGGGGAACTGAATGAGTCACACCAAATGCAAATTATCCAGCATTCAAATATTTCATGACCAGTGCAGATATTGGAGTGGTTCTGTAGAATGGCATTACCATTCATAAACATTTAAGATTGCCTTCATGTCTGCCACATTTGCTCAACAAATGCCATTATAGTTTGTGAAACAATCAGCAATCAGCCGTAATGGTGGCCCTTCCTGCACTGGAACCACCAAATGCAGCATGGCCAACACACAAGTAATGATTACATTGTATTATTTTTTAACCTATTAAATGCCTGGCTTATGGTGGAGTAGAGTAGCATTTCTAACATTCTTTTTTTCTGCAGTGACAGCATTTTGGAATTGTTTTCGGGTTTTGCTGGCCAATCTATCATGGGCCCAAGTGTGGCTAGCCACCGGTAAATTCACTAAACAAGCACTCCAGCAGTGAAGTTTTCATGCCTCCGCAAAATGCATTATAAGACTTGTAATCCTTAATAAAACACATTGGGGGTAATTCATGGATTATTTGCGCCGAAAAAAAACAGAATTTGTGTGCCATTCTGCCTGCAAATCCCCATTTGTTAAACAGGGATTTGCGGGCAGAATGGCGCACAAATCACGTACTTTTCGGCGCAAATAATCCATGAATTGCGACTATGATCTATTAACGTGCTTCAGAAAATACACAATTCAATCAAACAGTTTGTTTTAATTATAGGATGTTGTAGAGCGATAATAATGTAATTAAAACAAATGGTCAAGTGTGCCTTTGTTATAAATGCTTTGCTCTACTGATCATTTTATTTGTATTTCTTTTAAACTGTAGACAATATTAAGCCGTAACAATGCATTCACACCTTGGGCACTACAGTTAGTGCCTACTCTAGAAAGAACACTAATAATGCACTTTATTGGGTATGGCTTGAACATTATCCATGGACAGTGCCATGTATGTCTAGTACAACACTGCAGAGAGGGTGGAGTAGGCAGTTATTTTTATGGGGTAAAGGGATATACATGTGTTGAAGGATTCTTGCTGGGACAAAGTGTCCTATATTGTGGCAGAAGGTGCATCCTGCATCAGTCGATATCAATATTACAAATGTTGATGACAGGCAATGTATATAGCCAAATTCTGAACAATGCTGAGACTACTTCAGAAAATGATATCAATACTGTGTAAGTGGTGTATGTTTGTTGGCATATAATGAGAATACCAGTGAATTGAGTACGTGCACATATGACACCAATTACTGACAAATTCACATGGGCATATGATGGCATTAGCTTTTAAATGCTCAAGCTACTCGACATGCAATACCCACATCTGGCAAAAAAGTGCATTACATCACAAATGATTTGATTAACTGGGAAAATATGTCAATAGTTGGAAATTATGGTAACAACGGGTAAACGGTTAACGTGGATGCAATTGCCTAGAATGATGTATTGTATGGCTAATACACGTGCACATCGCCACATACAGGAAATCAATGTACAAGACAGAAAGCCTTTAGACACTAAACTCCTGTGCTTGAGCAACAGAAACAAATTGACTCTGATATTACTTTGGCTGCTTGTAAGTTGCTCCTGCTATAAGCTTGTAGGCTCAGGTAAAGTATCTTGACTATGTCTGCATTCCCCCATGCCATCTGCACCCACTTACTTCACCTTTTTCGAGGACAGCCATCCTCCTTCATGTTACATGCTGAGAAGGCCTGGGTTGGACTCCCTGCTCTTTCCATTTTGTGGGCGCACAATCTTGTGTTGTCTCAGAGGACCATTGTGTCATTCTTAAACTCAGGGTGGGCCCTCTAAGGGGGATCTAGGGTCTAATACACCTTGCCTTTCTCTGCTCTGGCCCCTAACTTCACATGCAGTCCGTGTCTGTAGTTTGTGACGTCTGGAGGGTAGGCCTGTTGTGTGCAGGCCTAACATGGAATGTCCTTCCAATTCTTGTTTCATGTTATTAAGCATGATCCTGGCCTCCACAGACCTAGTATTTGCTGGGACATCCTGATTCCTGTCTCTTCTTCTACATGCTACCAGCACATTTCCAGACCGATTAGTTGGGGTCAGCTGAGGAACGTGTGTTGATCATGTGGTTCTAAGAGACATTAGGCAGATGGTCTAGATTTGGTGATGTGGTCAGGAAGGCCCTCTCAGCCAATGGGGATGGTGAGTGCTAAAGTACAGCAAGATTTGAGGGACGTATTGGGTGAGAAGTGTGTAGGAGAGAATGCTTACATTAACTAACTTAAGCAGAGAAGGAGGAGTTGGAAACATGGAAACTAAGAAGAGATTGGCTGGGAGAGACAACAATTTGTGTTCTGTCCAAGGGGTGGAAGTTGAGGTTAGTGGAAGTATTTTACAGAAGAGAGATTGTTGACTCCCCAGGAGCAGAATGGAAGGTGATATAGGTGTTTTGCTGTTACCTATTGCCACAAAGCCATGACTTTCTTTGTTTCCCCCCTGGGCCCTACTTTGGACACTGTGGAGTCCAGTGGTTGCAGAAGTGCTCCCAGACCTAGGTGGGATGAGAATGCATAGGGTCGAGGGTGCATTTTCAAGGGGGAGGAATGGGTGCAATATGGGGAGCAGGGTTTCAGGGTTTTTGGTGTGGCTGTCAGCAGTCTCATGTGGTTCCACAGCACAGATTAAATATTTTCCACTGCAGCAGGGTGATTACATGGGGGCAATTAATTAGAGGATTTAGCTTCGGCATGAGGGTGTGCATGACTAAAACCCTTACAGGTTTCTTCAGCTGACCAGTACCTGAGATGAAACTGACTTCAAGTCTGCATGGGTCTGAAGCCTACAAGAAAACACATGCACCTTCAGAATACCTTTTACTTACTTCCCACTTTAAACTCCATTTTCTGGGACTGACTATTGTCTCCCAGAACATGTAAAGTTACCATTGACTTTATTAGTCTTTTGAAAACCACAGACCCAGTACAAACTATCTTACATAGAGTTCTGGAAAGGGTTAATAGTTATAACTTTTTGTCTGTTTCTCATTGAACATTATTTTGTTCCCTTTTCATTAAGATTTGGCTGGCGGCAGTGCTATCTACCCTATTTTTCCTACCGCTGTAATTTTAGTTAGCCTTGGTATTGTTTTAGGCTATTTTAGCAGCTGGACCATATTTACTTTTATTTGGTTCCGGCTGGGTTTATTCGTCATTTCTTTTTGTAAAAGTCTTTCTTGTGTTTTACTCTGCGACCAAATCAGCTTAGGTTCTTTTGTTCATCGTCCTCTAGTGGGGTTCTGCACAGAATCCCTCCTTCGGCTCCTGAATGTCTAAGGGGGACAGGATGAGAGGGAGGGGTTTGAGACTCCTTTCACAGTGTCTCCTTGGAAACCCATGTCGCACTCTTTCTGATTGCCTGTGGTGACGGTCCTGCCGGGACAGCCACCCTGCTGTGTGATTGACAGCCAGGCCTTGGAATGGGGGATAACTGCATAAAAAGCAGGTCTCTGGCAGAGTCACCACTGGATCAAGAGAAGCTGACAGAAGAGGACCCCTACCACAACTGAAACTCCCGGTTAAGCCCTGCTGCGGGTCTGAATCTTCAAACTTCGATGACAGGGAAGATCTGCAAGGAATCTTTTCCCCTTGAGCTGGTGGGAACAACCAGTTCGCCAAACTGCAAGCCAGGCCTCCCTCCTCTGGTCAAATTTGCTGTGCACAGCTATAGTGAACCGGATAGGATCGGACCCTGCTTGGGTTTACGGTGCACACCTTTAATTTTTCGTTTTACTATGCTGCTGGTTTCTTCCCTGGGCAGTGCAGGACCCTCCAGTCTTCCTACTTAATGTCAGTCCAACCTTCGCTTCAGGAACTCTGAGCCTGCAGGACCTGCCAGGAACGTTTGCCACAGCTACAGCCTTCTACCGCGGTAAAAGTGTTTGAAATGTTTTGCCAACCCGAGGGCTTATCCTTCTCTCTTCTTTAAAGTAACTTTTTGTCCAACCAACTTTGTTCTGAACTCTTGGCAAAGACTTAACCGCAAACTACTCTTAACTGTGTGTTCCTCTGCAAAGACTTTGGTCCATTGACTTTGGCCCTGGCCTCTTGATTTGATTTCCTCAATGCAGTTACTTTTTTCTAGATTGCCCTGCTTACTTACTTGTTGGTGCTGCTCAACTTTTTTCTAACTTTCCCTTTCCCTCCCTTTTAAATTACTGGAGTGCCATTTTGCTCACACTTCATTTTGAGCTTAACTTGTCCAGAATCTATTGGGTTTGGTGTAGTCTATTAAGATAGTGATTTTTCAACTACTTGATAATAGTGAAATGTTTTATAACTGATGTGTAAATAAATGTGAAATTCCCACTTGTGAGGTTTCTCGTAGCAAAAGCACTCTTGAATCCCCCAACACCATGAATTTCAATTAATTTGCATAGAGAGTAGCTGATGGAGGGGAAGGGCAGCAATCTTAATTAATTTGCTCTTTTGGAGCGCGTCTCTATCTTGAGTGTGGTAACGATTATTTGGAAGGGTCTCAAGTTCCTCGTCCCAGGTGTAGAATATTCACTGAAACTACACTTTTGCGTCCACATCATGTTGCATTCTAGTGCCAGTAGTCCTGTGCTTGTGAATGGTATGTTGCCATGTGCTTACATGACTAGCACTTGATGAGGATGATTTGCAAGTGCTGTTTTAGCATGTACACGCAGAATATTAATGTGAAGGATGTAGGTGGGTGAGGAAGATGGTCAGTGGTCATTCTTTGTTGAAAGTTTAAGAATTTCACAATCAGCAATTGTTTTGCCCGCAAGCAGAATAGAACATTTACAGAGGTGTGGAAACAAAGAAATTGACATGAGGCCGGGAAGCCCAAAAGGAAACACACCAACACAGGTTACAAAGGACATACAAAGCGCTTTATTTCAAAGTTACAAAGTTACCAAAGTCAATTGACATGCGAATAGCTATTCGGCCCTCTGACTAACACACGAACCTTCAACGTTAGGTTCGCACTGAAAGTGGGAGAGACCGATCATCTGGATGCTCGGGCTTTTATACATTTTGTGCTGCAATGGCCAGCCCTCTTGCAAGTTAACCATTCTTGGAACAACGGCTAGGGTTCGTAGCCAGGTCGAACACACAATTTCCATACATTAGATCAGTTCCGCTGATACGGTTACATATTTACACATAGGTTAAACAGAGGACAGGGTCTTAGTTCATGACCCTAACAAGTAGCCTGCGGACATATTATTCATTCACGTGTGCAGAGGTCACCATAGCCGAAGTCTTACTCGAAATGTCATTCGGCCTCCATTTTGTGATTCAGGGTGACTTCCACACTGCAAGAGTACCTAAAATGGCGGCTAGATCCAAGATGGCGGCTTACACGATACATTAAGGTCAAGACCTTGCCGCGGAACCTATGTACATAGTATCCTTTAGACAGCTTGGCGTAGGCCAACATACATTTAAACGATGCGATTGGGGTCATAATATTATATCGATTTCCACAGAGGTATGCACATTTTTTAGGTTTATTTATTCATTTATTTTGCATTTTTAAAGCGCTCACACAGCCCACGGGCATCGAGGCGCTGTTACAGGAATTGTTTGTTTTTTCAGTTGCGTAATTGTTTTTTTTTTGTCTTAGTTGCGTATTTATAACGCGCTTAAACACCCAGAGGTTTCTAAGCCCGGACCCGGGGATCGAACCTGTGTTGCTTAGTGTCGTCTTGCTTCCAAGGCGCGCATGTTGCCGTTAAGCTATCCTCCCAGGTTCAAAGGAGACTAATTGAGTGAAGGCAAGATCCAAGTTAGGGGAAAAACATTTGCTGGGTTCCTCATGTATGGCCAGTTTCTGAGGTTTTTGGACCTCATGATGATTTTTGCACCCCTAAACAAAGCCGGGTAGTTCTATGCCTCTGCAGCTCATAGTTTAGAGTCTTGAGCATGGAGGTCTGCAGATTAACGCTTCCTGATGATTTATGAATGCGTATAGATCGGATGGTGCCATTTCAGTGGTTTGAAAACGACAACAACTTTGCTGACATGAAGCGGCAGAGATGCTGAAGATGCATCTGAGTAGCTCGGCCAACATACAATTAAAGGGTCGAAATTGACACATTTTGAATTATCTTGTACTTTATTTGGGACATAGCTCTATTGCATATTTGCATACTTTCATGAATGTGCCTACTTCTATGGTCCTATTGTATTTTATAATCCACAGTCTTATATTGTTGAGTGCCCATTAGCTTCAGAGGAGGCTCACATGTTTAATTAATACTTATCAAGTCTTCTGATACGAGCAACACATTTGATGCCATCTCCTGTGTTTACATAATTGCTGACAGTTGCATTGCTTATGTTGCATGACCTCTTGTTACTTTGGGCTCCAATGCATGTTTGTGTTCTTTAACATATAGGTGTGGAAACAAATATATGGGTAATGGCTTCTTACATAAACCTGAGTAATGCATCCAGCAACCCTGACAATTTTGCATACAGTAGTTTGACACTACAAAATGGTTACTCTATTGTTATGGGAATATAATGTAATGGCACCTCTCTCAAAGTAGCTATGAAAACTGATGTGATCCTTCTAGTTGATGGCATTGAGTATTATGTTCCTACAATGCATAATAGACCATGGATAAGGGTTTCCTGGTCTTTTCTTCTGCAATAGATGGGCATATATGTCTAGGTTTAGATGGACTATTCCAAAAGACTGTACATTCATCTGATTAGTATTGGTCTGGTGTACTGAACGGCTTTACCTTTAATTATTAATTTCATTATTCATATCACTGGAGGAAAGGGGAATGCCTCCTCACGCAATAATTCTGGAAAAGGATACTCACCCACCATTGAAGCACTGAATCAGGGAGAACAGTCACAATCCTCTGTCATGTACTCTGTTGAATCAACCAGGTCAGATGGATACCCACTACAAGACGCACACATTGGTGCCATACAACATATCATAAAATGCGGGTGTCAAGGCTTGCACCAGAGTTTGTCATTCACCCTTGCCTTTTCCCATATTCCATACACATTCACCGGCCATGCTACTCTGGACTTGGACACTCTTCGCCATTTCAATATTAATATGCTGGTGTCTGTTTAGCCAGAGACATTAATTGCATTCTCAGACAGCATACGTCTTTAAAGGGTCTCTTGAGCACTTTAGGAATCCTTCACACGGGGATACACAGCATTTATAGTTCCTATGTGAAACATGCCCTCCAGTTAATATTCCTTTCTCTACAGATATTTTCTGCACAATTGTTTGACATTAGAGGCTTACTGGAGGATCATGCACCCAAGATTTTACAAACAAGCTTTCACAAACATGACCCCACTCCATTTTGCTCGCTAGTCTATGCTTCTACACAGGTCCTATATTTTGTACAAACAACATACAAGGAGGTGCCTGCAAGTATGAGGGTTTTGTCCCTGCGGTATGGTTATAACACAAAAAATTGGTACATACACCCAACTCAATAGATTGCAGTAACTGATAGGCCCTGAAGACCCTCCCGCATGGAAACAAGGCACAATCACCATACACAAACTGATACGCCAGAAACAAGGTTCAATTCCCAAAATCTAGGTTTTTTTGCAAAGCAAATAGTCTCAGTAGGCCAACTGGATCTCACGTCTCGCAACGTGTGTTACCCAGACCTCGTGAGACGCAAGAGAGTGAGCATTCTACAACAGTGACATATATACAAAAAGACCATCATAGTGTCAGCTTGTGACACATCAAAACCGGCCATAATGTATCTTTCTGAGCAGGGGTTCGGTGATTGACAATTATGACGAGTATGACACCTTCTAAGACATTGATTTAGCAACAGTTGCAATTTGCGAATGCGCAGACAGGATTCTTTGTTACAGAGAACATAATGCTCTTGTTCTGTTAGCAAACTGTGTTCGTAGTAGAGACACATTCCAAAGCATGCTATCTTCTAGTTTCTATTCGTGATTTCGGGGTCAGCTTGATCTGAGAGGGCCCATAAAGGGGGGCCGTGAGGAGAATATAATTCATGCCGTTAACAGCCTTTTTTCTACAGTTTCTGCAGCTTCAGCGGAACCAGCTGGCACCTGGCATGGTGATTAAATGCCTCTATGCTCGCCTTCAAGGACTTGTGAGGGAGGAAAACAATGTATTTCTGTCTGGGCTGGTCTCTCAATATGTAACTTGTGGCCTCGCTCTGTGCAGGAGCAGAACGAAATTAAATTCATTTTTGAAAAGCGTTTGAACAGAAAAGCAAGAGAAAGCAGAATGGCAAAATGGCGGATTCTGTTGCAATCATAAAATGGGCGCTCTATGGTTATGCAGACGAGTCTGTTCTGGCGATGTTGGGCATATGATGCGGTTGGTTTTCGGACAACATAATATATCGTCTATGCTATGGTAGGGTATTTTCTAGACTAACATAACAAGTTCGCATTAGATCGTGGATTTCCTCAGAGAGGGCCACCACATACAGATAGTAGGAGAGTCCTACAAAGACAAGTGCACATGCAGGAGACAGGAGGATAGCAGAACTTCTCTGTCCGTTCGGATGGTGGACGAGAGCTGCGACCGGACGATTAGACCCTAGGCATTTTCGCCCCTGTCATCTCAGAGCTTGCCACCCCTGACACATCGAACCTACTTGGAGGATTAGACATCACGCGAGGTCCCCCACAAGATCAGGGGCGCTTATTAGCATTTTGGCTGATTATAAACTTCTTTCACCATGCGCAATATCGGCAGTGCTTTCAGGCAAGAGATTAGGTGACTCGAGGATACCAGGATAACTTGGCCACGACTTACAGCAGGATTCACAGCGGGTATACGATCACGCTATCATGCTTATCCCATGCACAATTGTGCATGACCAGCAGGGCCATTATTTCACATCACGGGCTGTACATCAGTACTAATGCAGAGGGCTTAAGTAATCTCATAATCCTCATATCATCTTCCGGAATGTTCCGGCAGAAAGAGAAGACTGTCCTGAAGAAAGTGGGTAAATTTGATTAAAACACCACTGAAACTGGTACACCCAAAACAGAAAGAAATTACCTGTTTTTGACTCTAAACACAAAGCTATTACCTGTGCTTGCTTCCAGACTTCCTTGTCTGTGGAAGCACATTTCCTACCTTCTTATCATTTAGAGATATGATTTGTGCATATTCTAGGACTGCATATGTTTGACCACAATAGACTGTAAGCACAAAAGTGATGGGTGGAATGTTTTGAATGAATCAAAACCACTGGCATTGCTCTGGGCAACCTTCCACACCACCGTTTTTTAGCCCGTCTGCGCCATTGCAAAAGGGGTCCAGCCATATGCAAATCAGTCCGGTACTGCCACCAATGGTAGCAGTCCAGCCCGAAATGCTAGGCCACGTCCCCTCTGCACGGAAACACAAGCAAACCCAGACATGTTTGACCTTGTTGGGCCTCCTCAGTGAGGTGCAGCTTAGTTCCCTATGGCGCAGTGAGCAAGGGACCCACGTCTGGGCATACCCTCTCTCACATAGTGAGACAAACTGTAAGCACAAAAGTGATGGGTGGAAGGTTTTGAATGAATCGTAACCACTGGCATTGCTCTGGGCAACCTTCCACATCACCGTTTTTTAGCCCGTCTGCGCCATTGCGAAAGGGGTCCAGCCATATGTAAATCAGTCAGGTACTGCCACCAATGGTAGCAGCCCAGCCCGAACGTCTAGGCCAGGTCCCCTCTGCACTGAAACACAAGCATCCCCAGACATGTTTCGGCCTTGTTGGGCCTCCTCATTGAGGTGAAACTTGGTTCCCTATGGCACAGTGAGCAAGGGACCCATGGCTGGGCATACCCTCTCTCACATAGTGAGACAAACTGTAAGCACAAAAGTGATGGGTGGAAGGTTTTGAATGAATCGTAATGACTGGCATTGCTCTGGGCAACCTTCCACACCACCGTTTTTTAGCCCGTCTGTGCCTTTGCAAAAGGGGTCCAGCCATATGCAAATCAGTCAGGTACTGCCACCAATGGTAACAGCCCAGCCCGAACTGCTAGGCCAGGTCCCCTCTGCACGGAAACACAAGCAACCCCAGACATGTTTCAGCCTTGTTGGGCTTCCTCAGTGAGGTGCAGCTTGGTTCCCTATGGTGCAGCGAGCAAGGGACCCACGTCTGAGCATACCCTCTCTCACATAGTGAGACAAACTGTAAGCACAAAAGTGATGGGTGGAAGGTTTTGAATGAATCAGAACCACCGGCATTGCTCTGGGCAACCTTCCACACCACCGTTTTTTTAGCCCTTCTGTGCCATTGCAAAGGGGTCCAGCCATATGCAAATCAGTCAGGTACTGCCACCAATGGTAGCAGCCCAGCCCGAACTGCTAGGGCAGGTCCCCTCTGCACGGAAACACAATCAACCCTACTGACGAGGTCGAACCAGGCCGAAACACGTGTCTGGGGTTTCTGTTGGTACTCTTGTTCAGAGGAGATCTGCCTAGCATTTCAGTGCTGGACTGCCCCAGGGCAGGACAAAGACTGATATGTTTGGGATATTTCTTCTCTGTGAAAGATAGTGAACTAAAGACTCTGGGTAAGTCTATCATAACCAGGACTAATGTCTGGCAGAGGGACTCCCAGGACCCCCCTTGTTAATTTGCATATTTAAGTAACATTGGGTCACACCCTAAATTACTAGGGGAATCCAGATGTGAACCCCTTGCTCACTATTCTTAGAGAGGCACAGATCCACCCTACTGATGAGGTCCAACCAGACCGGAACACGTGTCTGGGGTTTCTTTTGGTACTCTTGTTCAGAGGAGATTTGCCTAGCATTTCAGTGCTGGACTGCCCCAGGGCAGGACAAAGACTGATATGTTTGGGATATTTCTTCTCTGTGAAAGATAGTGAACTAAAGACTCTGTGTAAGTCTCTCGTAACCAGGACTAATGTCTGGCAGAGGGACTCCCAGGACCCCCTTGTTAATTTGCATATTTAAGTAACTTTGGGTCACACCCTAAATTACTAGGGGAATCCGGACGTGGACCCCTTGCTCACTATTCTTAGAGAGGCACAGATCCACCCTACTGATGAGGTCCAACCAGACTGAAACACGTGTCTGGGGTTTCTTTTGGTACTCTTGTTCAGGGGAGATTTGCCTAGCATTTCAGTGCTGGACTGCCCCAGGGCAGGACAAAGACTGATATTTTTGGGATATTTCTTCTCTGTGAAAGATAGTGAACTAAAGACTCTGGGTAAGTCTATGTAACCAGGACTAATATCTGGCAGAGGGACTCCCAGGACCCCCCTTGTTAATTTGCATGACCACAATACACAACACTATCAGGTCTTTTATCACACAGATAAACTCATCTTTATCTTTTTAGTAACATCTCCACACACTGACACTAGCCTACAGGTCATTAAAATTGTTCTTTTACCTTAAGTACACTGTTTCGTTATGTGTTAAAGCCGATGGGCTTCTTTTGCTGCTTTGCCATTCCACACCATATATGCTCTCATGGTGTGAGTGGCAATTGTTGTTGGGCTATGAAAATTCTTCCTACGTTTCTATTTTAACAAGGGCACACATACAAATGGGTAGGTATTTTCCATTCCGTATTCTATCCCTTTTAGATAAGCAGTCCACCCCCGCCCCCTAGGAATTAGGGCTGTGTTAGGCAGGTTTTAGATAGAACTCACCTCTATCCTCCAGTCTCCTGCGTGTGCACTTGTCTTTGTAGGACTCTCCCACTACCTGTATGTGGTGACCCTCTCTGAGGACATCCACGATCTAATGTGAACTTGTTACTGCAATCTATTGAGTTGGGTGTGTGTTCCTATATTTTGTACCCCCTTGTGCCTTCCTCTAATCCCTCCCCTTCTCACTTCCATCAAAGGCTACAGTCATTAAATGCCCCGGGCGGAAAGAGTGCAACACTTGTTAAAAAAGCCTTGGCACTCTCAGATTACTTAGGGGGTAATTTTGTGCATTATTACAACTTAAAAATGTTACTTAATAAAGCAAGTGTACCTTTCGACCAGCATACAACGCTACCAAACCATACCCGTAGCATGGTTGTGCTATACCAAGCACACAGGCCTAATGAAGAGCTTGGCAATTCTAGTGAAACATCTGGTATTTCAGAATGCAAGATGCTTTTACCACTCCCCTAAATTCCGAGTTTTAGAAATGAAATTCATAACAACCACCGAGATGTAGGTGGAGGAAATGTCTTCCACGCGAAAGCAGTACCAGATGTGATATCAACACAGGTTATATTCCCCCATGGGGTAATATGGCATTGCCCCATGGAGCAAAATGGAACTCCAATATATAGAATAACTGAAAGGTCTGTGTGATACTTTCTGTTATGAGTGAATGAGTTGTGCAGTATACCACCAAGTATGCAATGATGCCCAGAGATTGCCATTCATGCCCATTTTTGCTAAATAACTTGAGCATATGATGTTATGACTTAGCCCTTTAATGAGAATACATGGCAAAGGAATGGGAATACATGGTAAATGGTGTGAATATTTCGGTACATGATATTGATACATGGCAACACAGAAAACGTGTTAACAATACGAAAGGATAAACGTCTGGGTTAATCTGCATATTTTATACATCTTTATGACAGAATCCCAGCCAAGTCTTGACTGCCTAGAGCCGCATCCAATAAACTACCCTTCTAAAGACACTTCTAGTGCTGTTCTCAGGTAGCAACTGCGTTCCTAAAAACCGCCTATTATCAAAATAGTACCCCACTAAAAACGAACATTTTCCATCAAATATTCACAAGGCCTGTGTGGAGAAATATTCTCTGCTCATCATATCACTCACTACACGTATTCTTCCTGCAGCATCCTACGTCGTTAGCGGTTTACCGGTTTGATGACGTAGAGTGTCCAGCGCTTGAACGGTTCTTGGCATTGAGCTTGCACGTGCCATTCTCAGGCATGCGCAATTCGGGTCACAGAAAACAATTGGACATCTTGCGGACGCCATCGTAAATAACACTGCTATAGTAACGAACACCTGTCATTGCAAAACCTGCAGCACAAGCATCCATTTGAAATGAATACTATTTAAGTGCAAGTCTGTTTTTCCCTTTCATTACTCTCTAATATATCTGGAACAGAGAGAGAATTCCTCATGAATTTTAATATAAAATATTGAATTGCTATCCACCTGTCTAAATGCAAACATGGTTGCCGCAGTGGTCGCAGAAAACCTACGAGAATGCCTTTGCAGTGATATTAGAGAAGTTCAACGCCTTTATTTTTGCTGAATTGTTATCCCAGTTTCAGCTAAATGGTGACATCTCGTTCATCTGCGGGGCCAGTGCTATTCAGTCAATCTAACCCGGCACTGCAGAAAGTGCTCCAAGGACTCGATAATGTCAAAGCTCTGGATTTCTTTCATAACGGTTTCCGTGGAATAAATGCCAAGGTGCTCATGAGTCCTCTTACGCTGTAGAAGCAAGGATTTGCCCCGGAGAATGTATCGGTATGAGAAACTCCCAGATGGCCATCACACACATGAAAATCACAAAGATGTGCGCATGTGTCAATCCAAGCAAATACACCAAATGAGACTGGGGTAATAATATTGAAATTGTGCCTTGAGTGCACTGCTTGTTTAGCCCTCCAGGATACTTTTGCCTCCTCTTAAAGAACGTTGTGCTTTCCTTGTTTTAATAATGAGCATGAGATGATTTTTGTACACTTGCAGGCATGAGCATGCAACTCCATTGGCCCATGGCTTGCTCCTCCCATCCCCAATAGAGGGGCATGCCACTTTTCTACAGTGAGTCCTGGGGTGTCTTCAGGAAAGTAATGTCAGTGAATGTTAGAAGGTTTTGACATGTATGATCCACATCCAGGCTTGAGGCAGGATTGAGGTGCCCATGGAGAGAAGGTGCACTAGGAGACTGTGCACACTGAGGGAAGTCATCTTTTTACACTATGTTAATGTTAATGTTAAAGGATACTTGTACTGCACACTATCACCAATGGGGTGGTACCCTGGTGCTCTGGAGGCTGTGAAAATTAAAAGAGAGGTGTGGGGGAGCAGTTAGTGGGATGAGCTGGAGAAGTGCAAGAGGGCAGTGATGTGCTGTTGGCGGCCTCAGCCCAGAATTCTGTTGGCTGGGCTTGGGGTATTATACTGTCGGAAGACATTGTGTGCTGTTGTGTGGGTCTATGGGTGCTTTGTTTTGTTGTTGCAGTGTAGTGAAGTTTGTGCATATTGTTGTGTTGTAGGTTTGTTGTGTTTGGTTCGAACTTGAGAGGTGTATGAAGAGGGTGAAATTGTTAGAGGGTTGGTTAATTGGCATTGCAGTCTTGTCGTGAGGCGATACATTTTGGTATTTATAATTAAGTGGGGTGTGTAGGGCATTTCCGTGTATACATCCAGATCAGGGTCTGTACGGCACTCACGGTCCCTTTCCCATATGGCATCCATTCATATGCTATGTGAAAAATTACATGGTGGGGGCCTGCTTAGATTGCACAGAACTCGAAAATGTTCTCCTTTGTATGGAGAAGACCAGTGGACGAGGCAGATCCTTCCTCATAGAGCAATAAACTATATACCATGCAAAGTTACAGGGAGAGTGGGAGGAGTGAAGTACCAGAAATGGTAACCACCATCTGGTTGAAGGTGCCCCAAAGTAGCTGCAGCAGGGACCCTATTTTGATAATGTTTGGAAAGTGTAGAGCTTCTTCCAATCTTCCCTTTGGTCCTCTACTCTGGTAGATCTCTGTGACTTTAAAACAATCTTTTTTCAACCTCACATAAGGATTACTCTCTCAGTACTTCACCAGGACTAATTTATGTGGCACGATGCCTTCTTGTGTGGCTAACACTGAATTGATGAGTAGGGACAACTTTTTGCCATGGCTTAGAGAAAATCAATCATAGCATAGCAGTCATAGAAAAGCAGGAGAATTGGGTACATTGTCATGAACTTTATGCCCCTTTTGGACCTCCTGGTCCTTGTCTCAACGGGCTTACATTCCGTACTACTTCCAACATGGCCGTCCAGAGCTGAAGCCCTTGCTCGCTCCATGCGCTGAACGCGGCGTGATCTATTTATAGAACACGCCTTCCGCGGCTCCGCGCGTCTCAATGCTATTGCAGAGTAGCCTCAGACGTGTGTTCGTAGCTCGTGGTATTGTTTCCTTTGTCACAGTGCTGTCACCCGCTCCTGACGCTTTCCCCCTTCCTGATTCCGAGCATTACTAGCTTTTCCCAGACTCCCGGATTCCTGGACTCCGCGTTCCCGGAACTAAACGCATCCTGGAACCAGACGAGACTCAAGCAGCACTGTTCAAGACCAGGAGCGTTCGCAAGAAGGCAGTGATCGAAGACACCGGCAAACATCAGACCCAGGTGAGTAGGGGGAACTCCTTGACAGTTTGAGACGCCACCCGATTGAACCTAAAAACGAGATGGAAGCCGCCGTGCAGGACTTAATGCGACGCATGCAAGAATTATCAACCGAGGTCCAAAATCTTAAGGCGGAAAATGCTGCGCTCAAACAATTGGTCTTATCCCGGGATTCTGCTACAAAGGAGGGTGTCCTGTTGGGCAGTATTGTTGACAAGTATGATGGTTCATCAAAAACACTTAGCAGATTCCTGGATTCATGCCTGGTCCACTTTACCTTTAAGCCTTATTATTTCTCGACTCCTAGGGCTAAGGTGGGTTTCATCATATCCCACCTTTCCGGCAACGCCTTAACTTGGGCAACACCCCTTGTTAACTCCGGCAATGCCCTCCTAGATGACTATGGTGGGTTCATACAGGCCCTTAAAGGCATGTTTGACCGTCCAGAGCAGGTCTATACTGCCCAAGAACGCTTGCCGGACTTTCAACAGGGCTCCCAAGATATGCTCACTTATGCGACCAGATTTAAACAATTGGCTAAGGAAGCAGACTGGTACTCTGAGGCTAGTTTTACTCTGTTCAGGAGAGGCCAGAACGATGAGATGAAGGATGAACTGGCCAGGGTGGCTCGACCAAATTCATTCCAAGCACTAATGGACCTGGCCTTGCAAATAGACTTTTGCATCCAGGAAAGGAAGGCTGAAAAGAAGAAATCCAGGGGAAACCCACCCAAGATGTCCTTTGAGAGCACAGCCAGAACGTACACAAACCCAAGCCCAGCCCCAGAACCAGAATCAATGCAAATTGGAGCCTTTCGTGGACCCATATCACCTCAAGAAAGGTTGAGAAGGATTCATACGGGTTTGTGTATGTATTGTGCTTCAGCCAAACATTTGGTCAGGGAATGTCCTCTAGCACCTCCTCGGCTTTCGGGAAACGCCAGCTCCCGATCTTAAATGGAGCAGAGATTCGGGAGAGAGATGTTTGCTCCACATCAATTCCATCCTTGAACTCTCCTGGACAAAACAAACTGGTCGTTCTCCAGGCATTTCTTTCACCCTCGAAGAGTAAGATCTGCCCTATTCTGGCCTTGGTTGACTGTGGAGCTATGGGAATCTTCATAAATCAGGAATGGGTTGTCAGTCATCAAATCCCAGATGAGGCACGAAGCACCATGCAGCCTGTAGAAGCCATTGATGGAAGACCCCTCAGTTCAGGGCCCATAAGCCTACAGGCCAAGGAAATCTAGCTCTCAATAAACCACCATCAAGAGCTAATCAGATTCAATATCATTAGGTCCGCCCACTACCCCATGGTATTGGGTATGCCCTGGTTACAAAAACACAATCTGTATATAAACTGGACAGCAGGATCACTATTCCTAGGCTCAGAGTTTTGTATGTCTCATTGTCTATCCCTGGAATTTCCTTTAACACCCCCTGAGGAACCACCTAAGGAGCAAGAAACTCCACTCATGGTTTCCAACGTAATACAGGTTCCGGAGGCCTACCAAGGATTCGCCGATGTCTTTTCAACTGCCATAGTCCAGGCCTTACCTCCACACAGACCCGAAGACTGCGCAATTGAAATGGAACCCTCAGCAGTGATCCCTTTTGGTAGGATGTTTATTCTTTCCGAACCTGAGAAAAAGGCCCTCAAAGAATATCTGGATAAAAACCTTGAAAATGGTACCATAAGACCTTCAAAGTCACCAGCAGGCGCATCATTGTTCTTTGTTCCTAAGAAAGACACCCAGGAACTTAGACCTTGCCTCAATTATCGTGGCCTAAATCAATGCACTCTTAAGGACCGATACCCACTACCCTTGATATCGGATATCCTGGAAGCCGTGAGAGGTGCAGTAATATTCACCAAATTGGATCTCAGGGGTGCCTACCATTTGATCCGTATCCGGGAAGGAGACGAGTGGAAGACCGCTTTTAGAACACCCTTTGGCCACTACAAGTACCTTGTCATGCCCTTTGGACTAGCCAACGCCCCAGCAGTATTCCAACGTTTTATGGATAGGGTGTTCTCTGACATGTTGTTTCTCTTTGTCATTGTCTATCTGGGCGACATATTGATTTTTTCCAAGGACCCTCTGAAGCATGAAGGACATGTAAAGGCAGTTCTACAAAGACTCCGGGAACATCACCTCTTAGCCAAGCCTGAAAAATGTTTGTTTCACGTTACCTGTGTGCACTATCTGGGATTTATCCTTAGTCCAGAGGGGATTGGCATGGATCCTTCAAAAGTAAAGGCCATTCTCGCATGGCCAACTCCCACGTCCGTGAAACAAATCCAATCCTTCCTAGGACTAGCCAATTTCTACCGAAAGTTCATAGCCACCTTTTCCGAGATTGTACAACCTATAGTGGCTCTGCTAAAGAAGGATACTCCTTTTGTCTGGTCAACATTACAAGAAACTGCATTCCAGCGTTTGACGACCGAGTTTACACAAGCTCCTATTTTGGCTCAACCCGATACTAGTCGACTCTTTTTAGTGGAAACGGATGCCTCTAATTACGCTATAGGAGCAGTGTTGAAGTAGAAAATGGAGGACGACTTGGAACACTCCGTTGCTTATCTTTCAAGAACCTTAACTCCGAGTGAAGCACACTACTCCGTCCTGGAAAAGGAACTGTTAGCCATTCGCCAAGCCTTCACTGAATGGCGACACCTACTTCTGGGAGACAGACATCCCGTCCAAGTCCGTACTGATCATCGAAACCTTCAGATTCTACAGTCACTGGAGTGAGCCTACTTTTTTGCCCAATATCAGTTCCACATTACTCATGTCCCTGGATCACAGAATCTGATCGCTGACGCCTTGTCTCGCCGTCCTGACTACATGACCACTGAAGATAAGGCATATCCTAAAATGTTTTCTCCCACGATCTTCGTAGCCCAAGCAGTTAATCTCCTGGAAGAAGTCCGATTGCAAACCCAATCCTCGGAAATATGGAAGGACATTTCAAGAAGCAACCAGTGGAAATTAAGAGCCAAGCAAGGTTACTTATTCAAGGACAATGCACTGCTCATTCCTGCACGGAAGTTACAGCAGAAAATAATAAACCTTTGTCATGACACACTCCATTCCGGGCACCGAGGTATCACCAACACCCTCTGTTTAATACAGAGACAATTCTGGTGGCCTAAAATGAAGTCTGACGTACAGCAATACATCCAGGCTTGTATGACCTGTGCCCAAAATAAACATGATAACAAAAGACCGGTGGGTCTTCTTCTGCAGCCCACTCTACCCTCTAAACTATGGGAAATCATCGCTACAGACTTCATAGTGGAGTTACCACCTTCCCGAGGATATACTACCATCATGGTCACCATAGATTTGTTTACCCATATGGCCCATTTTACGCCACTGATGAAACTACCCTCCTCTTCAGAGCTAGCTGGAATATTTCTGGAACACAAATTCCGACTACATGGGCTTCCTTCCAAGATCATATCTGACCGGGGTCCGCAATACATTTCACAATTCTGGAAACACCTCTGTCGGGTTCTAGGAATCCAACGTGCCCTCTCTTCAGGATATCACCCCCAAACCAACAGAGCCACAAAACGTGCAATCAGACCCTGGAACAATATCTCCGATGTTTCGCCACCAAGGTCCAGGATGACTGGTCTCTCCTGATACCCGTTGCGGAATTCGCTTACAACAACTCCGAACACTCAGCGCTACAGACCATCCCTTTTTATTGTAGTCAGGGGTTCCATCCATCGGTTTTACCCTCGGTTCTTCCTTACCCTACACCAGTACCTAGTGTTGACTCCTGGATCGAAACTCTTATCAACATTCACCTGGAGGCTAAAGAACACTTAGAGAAAGCCAGATTACAGACCAAGAGGTATGCGAATTCCAAAAGAAGACCAGGTCCTTCCTATACGGTCGGTGACCGAGTGTGGTTGTCATCAAATCTACTCCCCCGACACTTGCGACCAAACAAGCTGGCTCCCCGCTACTATGGTCCATTTCCCATCAAGGAGATTATCAATCCTGTCTCATATCGAATCAAGCTACCTGACTCCTGGAAAATAATTCATCCAGTTTTTCACACATCCCTATTGAAGCCCTAAATCCAATCCTCTCGAAAATCCAGTAGACCTCCTCCTATACTGGTTGACAACCAACTGGAATATGAGGTGTCCCGGATTTGTGACTCCAGGCATAAGCGGGGCCATCTTCAATACCTAGTGGAGTGGAAAGGATATTGTCCTAGCGAAAGGACCTGGGAACCTGTTTCAAATATCAAGGCTCCTCGGTTGCTCAGAAGATTTCACCTAATACACCCGGGCAAACCTGGAGGAAAAGGCCTTCAGAGGAGGCATGCAGTCATGAACTTCAGATCACGCCCCTTTTGGACCTCCTGGTCCTTGTCTCAACGGGGCTTACATTCCATACTACTTCCAACATGGCCGTCCAGAGCTGAAGCCCTTGCTCGCTCCATACGCATTCCGTGGCCCCGCGCGTCTCTATGCTATTGCAGAGTAGCCTCAGACTTGTGTTTATAGCGCGCGGTATTGTTTCCTTTGTCCCAGTGCTATTACCCGCTCCTGACGCTTTCCCCCTTCCTGATTCCGAGCATTACTAGCTTTTCCCAGACTCCCGGATTCCTGGACTCCGCGTTCCCGAAACTAAACGCATCCTGGAGCCAGACGAGACTCGAGCAGCACTGTTCAAGACCAGGAGCGTTCGCAAGAAGGCAGCGATCGAAGACACCGGCAACCATCGGACCCAGGTGAGAAGGGGGGAACTCCTTGACATACAGGGTCATCTTTAGGAATTTTGAGGCCTGGAGCACAAAAATCTTTTGGGCCACCCTTTAACCAGAAATGTTCCACCTAGGGCTCCTTTTCATAGGTGTAATTTTAAGGGGGGCAGATGCGACTGTCCCCCTCAACTTTGTTGGCACTGCAGATTGACCTGAGAATTCACTTTGGTCCAGGCAAGAGGAGTCAAGACTATGTGGTTCTTGCAGATATTCTCAGTCTCATAGAGATAGGCAGCACCAGAAGACAGGGGAAGGAGTACCACTAGCAATTCTGAGTCAGAGGGTGAATGGACTCAGTTGCAGAGAAAGAAAAAGACAATTAAGCAGAGCAAGGGTTTTGTGAAAGACCCAATAAGACAAATCAAGGCCATAAAGAGCTTCCTGACCCCATGCCACAAGAATGCCAAGTATTCGGTATGGGAGCACCTGGAGATTTATGAGCAGATGATGACATCATTCCAGATCAGCAATGATGTGAATTGTGTAGCATTTGCTAAATGGACGTTCTCACCCGAGTACTTCGGTTTCTTTGTAGGACTGGAGGACCAGGATCATCATAAATGGTCCACTTATAAGGCGGCCATATTGAACACAATTTCCACCCATAGGAACTCACAAGAGGCCTGTAAGGCTGCATATAAGTTGCAGTGTAGGGAAATTCAGACGCCTAGGGAGTTTGTTCCTGAGTTAAAGCAGGTATTTGCTCAGACTTCCTGGCTGGTGAACACCAATAGTAGTGAGTTCATAACTACATATGTCCATACCCTCCCCAAATACATAATCACTCAGTTGGTGTGTGACTTTCACAAGCTCAGGATCCTGGATCGGGTGATTGAACAGGCCACCAGGATTTATGAGGTCCAAAAGCTTGCTGATTGTAAAAACACTGTCAAAACCCCCAAACCATCTAACACCCCTGCTGCTGCAAAGGTGGAAGAGGTAAAAACTACCCCTCCATTGGATCTGGAGACGCAAGGGCCTAAAAGTAACCCACCTGCCAACAAGCAAAATGGAAAGCAGAAGGGACCCCCCAAACCAGCCAAATCGAATGGTAGTCAGACAGGGGCTGAGAAAAAGGATCCCTCTGACCCTGCCACCTATACAAGTCCTAACCACAAGGGTACTAAACCAATCCTGCCGTATGTATACACTCCCCTGGCTCAAGGTGGGTGGACTGATCAGGTAAGTACTGCCCCAGGAAACTTCCCCCCACACTTCCCTCAGAAAAGAAGTATCACTCCAACTCCCAATCTGAACTTTTTTCCAAGATATCCCCCAAAAATAACTTCCAAAACAATCCTCCTCTCTCTCCTGGGGTCCAGGACAATAGATCCCTGCACCCAGGAGAATGGATATCCAGGATGGAAAATAATGGGGGAATTTCCAGTAACCGAGCTACTCTGGGAAAAGGGACAGCTACCCCTTTCAGGAGCAGCAGAGGTATGACTTGAAACCTCCCTACCACCCAGACATGGTCTTGCAACTGGAGCAACAGGTCCAGCAATTTACCAATGATCTGGGGCACATGCTGTTGGCTCAGTCCAACTCGCAACCTAATCCTTCATCCCAGTATTCCCCAACACCCAGGTCTGATGCCCCAGGGGGGAAGTGATGGGAGGAAACCTCTGCCAAACTACATGTTCTGGAGGAGGGGGGCCGGGTGGAGGGGAGATTCAAGCCCTTGAGGAAGGTTCCTTTCTCACCCACCCAGAACCCCTAAAAACCTCTCGGCCTTAAATAGTCTCTTCTACCCCCAAAATGTTAGAAATCATAGAGCAAAGGGTAAGTAGGAGAGGCCAAATAAGAACCCACTTTGTGAAGGAACTCCAGATGATCACCTTTGAAAGAGAAGAATCCCTGGGGCATTCAGATAATCAGACCTTCTCTTTCAAAACAGGGGGGATCCCTCCCAAAGAAAAATGGATCCCAAAAGTCCCTGAGTGGGACAGGGCAAGCATGGGGACCGACCCAGTACCAGAAACTATTCAACCCTAAACATATGAACCAAACAGTAATGAAACGGATCCTGTGTCCTATTTTCAGAACTGTTGCCAGGTAACCAGGGAGAGCCAAGGAGCCGGGGAAAAGGAAGAATCCTCAACATCTCCCATTAAGAGTTGCAAGATTTTTTTACAGATTCCCGAACTCTGACACAGACAACTGCCCATGATCAAACAGTGTTCAATATTAAGAAAATGACCACTGGGCTGTCAAATAACTCACACTTTATTTGCACCTTGGAGGAGAAAGAAGGCCGGTTTTATGCACTGGTTAAGGTGCAGGGTCAGTGTCAATTATCAGCTCTGTTGGATAGTGGATCCCAAGCCACCCTCCTGTTAAAAACGGCCTTCGACCAACTTTACTCAGGACAGGGGTAGGGCCACCAAATTCCACTCACACTACTTCCCAGACAACTCAAAAACGTTGACGGGAATGATATTTCCGTTGAAACGACTGCAGATCTGGACATAAAAATAGGACGGCACCGGCTGAAACATTCGGTGATCGTTGTGATTCCAGAGTGCACACCTTCTTTACTGGGGAACGATGTTGGAAATAGCCATTGTTAAAATTGACTTCACAATACTTTACCAGCACTGGTTGCAAGTTGCATTTTACACAAATAAGGCCCCATGGATTGAGTATGATATTCCATGAGGCCTTATTTGTGTAAAATGCAACTTGCAACCAGTGCTGGCAAAGTATTGTGAAGTCAATTTTAAATGACTCTGATGTTGTGTGCAAAAAGAATAACATTAAATACGATGGCTATTTCCAACATGGCCCTCATGAAAACTAAAAACAAACTCAGTCACAGCTTTACTAATGTGTGTTTTAAAAAGGAAAAAGGAAAGAAGGACTGTGCATTATTTGGACAGCACACTTAAAATGAGAAACCCCTCGTCCATGTCCAAAATCTGACGAAGCCTGTAAGGGTTAAACCAGTTATTGTTTTGTTTCTCTGTCTACATGTCCACCGTTTGAAAAATGAAAGGACTAATGATCAAGATCCTTTTGTGTCTGGCTGATCTTTTTTCACATGGAGCGGAGGGGAGTGCCGCCATGAAGCTGCAATTAGCTTTTTTTCCTTGACTATATATATATGTATATATATATATATAGTGAAAAAACTTTGTTAAAGGGACGTTATGGTTAAGTTGCGCTACTAAAAACCTATGAAATTCAGTGAAACAACTTTGTTAAAGGGACGTTATGGTTAAGTTGCGCTACTAAAAACCTATGAAATTCAGTGAAGAAATTTTGTCAAAGGGACGTTATGGTTCCAAGTAAAACCGAAAAACCCTTGAAATTCGCCAGTTATGGTAAGCTAAGCAACCATAACTCGCGCCACCACTGTGCACTGCTAAGACTAACACCCAGGACATCAAAGATGACATCACAAATGTCATTGATGACATCACTGATGACATCACATGTGTATGTACTTTTCATGAAATATGTGTACAAGGGATTCTTATTATAATGTTGCAAAACAAGTGTCAATGATCATTGCAATACATATCATACCCTAATTAGTGCATTGAACGATGCATTGATATAAATAGCATTCTATTATGGGGTTCTATCTAGTATACTAAGCTACTCATACAGAAACATAACATTGTGTGCAGCGTACAAGATGAAGGTATAATATTCGTAATGTTAATATGTTGAATAATGAAATGATAATTGTTTTGTTAATAGATTTTTGTGTACTGTGAAATATGTAATAAGTAGCTAATAAAATACACGTATTACATAATTGCATTACTATAGACAAAACACAAAGACACAAGAACACATACCAATATGGGAATATACAGGGAAAGTGAAGTTAGCGAAAAAGCACAAGTAGTAGCAGAAACAATTCATAACTTAACTGATTATTTTCATGCAAATACATTATTGCTCTGTTTCAAAGCTGCTATTTACCCTATGTATATGTATCACTTGATGTGATTTGACCCTAAGGAAAGAAGTGTGAGTACAATGTATACAAATATGATCATATAAAGGGAAAATAAAGTCATAAAAAAAACAACAGAACTATCAGAAAGTGCTCATTAGTCTATTGATTATCTTTATGCACAAAAAGGATTGCTGTCTTTCAAGCTTGTGTCTTCCCGTATGTATATGTTTCATATGATGTGACTGGACTCTAAGGGAATTACTGTAAGAACCTACTTGAAGGATACGTCTACAAATACAATAACATTTTTAGTTTCTGACTGTTACTGAAGAAAACCATGTGGACTAGACATGTTAGCAAAAGAAAAAAGAGCGAGCCAGACATGTGATGTCATCAGTGATGTCATCAATGACATTTGTGATGTCATCTTTGATGTCCTGGGTGTTAGTCTTAGCAGTGCACAGTGGTGGCGTGAGTTATGGTTGCTTAGCTTACCATAACTGGCGAATTTCAATGGTTTTTCGGTTTTACTTGAAACCATAACGTCCCTTTGACAAAGTTTTTTCACTGAATTTCATAGGTTTTTAGTAGCGCAACTTAACCATAACGTCCCTTTAACAAAGTTATGTCACTGAATTTCAAGGTTTTTAGTAGCGCAACTTAACCATAACGTCCCTTTAACAAAGTTTTTTCACTGAATTTCATAGGTTTTTAGTAGTGCAATTTAACAATAATGACTTTCACTTTATATACATATCATATGGAACTGACTGAATCTCGTCTACTGTACTTGATGTCAGCAAACTAATTTAATGTTCGCGGACATGTTCGAAGAACAGTACCACTACCTAAAAAACTCTGGGGGGGTATGTTTGATTGTTATATCATAACATAGGAACATTTAACAAATTTAAATAAAAGCACACAAACACATTATATGTACTAATACATAAGAAATGTAACCCATATATACAACACACTAACCATTCATTTAAATGCACTATGTTCTAAAATGGAATATACCACAAGAAAATAAATTGGCTTCCAACATAATTACCTCACAAACACAACAGAACTGAGAACAAGAGCAGACCCACTGAGTACATAGGACATATTTTACCTGAAATAGTAAGTGTACTTCATTTTACTCATATATTTATAAACTTGCTGTATTAGATTAAAAAATATATTATCTTTTTTTTTTTCTCTCACAGAAATGTCTAGTACTCTGGAATGGCTAGGGGAACATTTCCCACATGAACAAATGTCACAAGATAGTGAAACTAATGGTAAACACTTTATAATATAAACCATTTAATTATTATTATTTTGTATACATTTAACATATATATATTTTTTTTGTACAGAGCATAACAAAATAGAAACTACCTCTGAAGAAGCTGTTATGGAAAACACGCTTGACAGCATAAAAGAAAAAATTGATTTATTGTTGACCAATTTTAATAATTTGAAAACTTTTGATCATTTTAAAACAAAAACGTCATACCATTGCCCCACATGTACTTGTCCCCCCTCACCATATCCCAGTCAATTATCCCCAAACCCTCTCCATAACCCAAAACGTTTTGATGAGACTTCATCCCTTCTTCACCTAATAACAATCATGATGAAACCCATAATTCTCCTGTTTCTGTTTCTGTTTCTGCCTCACCTTCTCTGTCATAAATTATTAATGTATGTTAAATAAAGTTGAATTTTTATATTGTGTTGTAAATAGTTTCGTTTTTTTAAAAAAAAAAAACAATGTAGGTGTCTGCCGACAGTGCAGGTGTTCTGAAATGTTCGTAAATAAATGAAAATGGAGGTGTCCTGAAGAACACTATACCTGTTTGTACTGTTCGCTAGCAAGATGAAACTATTCTAAGAACACACGCGGTGTCCTGAAATGTTCATAAAAAAAAAAAATTAAAGTGTCCTAAAGAACACTACATCTGTCCGTAGTGTTCGCTAGCAAGTTCAAACTGTTCTAAGAACACACGCTGTCCTGAATTGTTCGTAATTAAACGAAAATGGAGGTGTCTTAAAGAACACTATACCTGTCCATACTGTTCGCTAGCAACTTGAAAATGTTCTAAGAACACAATTGGTGTCCTGAAATGTTCATACATAAACGAAATTGAACGTGTCCCGAAGAACAGTATATCTGTCCTTACTGTTCGCTAGCAAATTTAAACTGTTCTAAGAACACACGCAGTGTCCTGAAATGTTCGTTTCACGTGTGACACAATTTTAATTAGTTCAGGACCCGAACAGTGTCCGTAGAACATCAACGCGCATGCGCTAGCCAATCTCCATGCATTTGGTGTCCTGCGGACATACGCTTCCTTCGCGGACTTGTTCGCGAATGGATCATATGACCGCGCCCACGCTGATCGCGTGTTCTGAATGAGGACACTGTTCGGGTCCCCCAACAAATTAAAAGTACATTTTCAATCAATCCATAATATTTTTCAATAAAATCTCACCATGGCACAAGTCCCACATAGTAATCCTGAGTTTCTACATACCTTTTGAACTTTTCAAACTTTTTTTTGTGTTCGATCTGTCCGCGGACAGCGCACATGTCTGCGAACCACGCACAAGCACCCCTATAAAAGACCACGCCCCAGAGCTTATTCTCATTGTGTTTCTGGCTATTCTTCAGAGCACAGCTATTTCGCCAGCAACTTGCTGATTACACCATCGAGATGGCATCCCTGGCTGCAGAACTGCCACCTGGTGCTGCACCTGCTTCAGCACCACCCCCACCCCCTCCACCACCACCACCTCCCCAAGGGCCTGAAGAGGGGAACAGGAGTGAGGATGCAGAGGAGGAAGAAGAGGATGATGAGAATGAGGTAGAGGAAAACCTTACTACCCGCACTAGGCGTGAGTCTTGGGTGTGGCGGTTATTTACCATTCATGGTAATGTTCCTAAGGCTCGTGCGAACCGTGTTACCTACAATGAGTGCAAAATGATACTCAGTCGTGGGAAGCATGGTAAGTACAGCTTTGGCACCACTACTATGAAGCGACACCTGAGGTCATTTCACTCTGGGGCTATTCGCAGGGTTGTACCTTGCGAAGAACTTAGCAGGTTGATTTCCTCTACTTCATCCTCTGTTTCTGATCCTGTCACCACAAGGACCACCTCTGTGGGACAGCGTCTCCCTCAAGCTGCCTCACAGGCCATACAGAATGCTGATGACCCTTACCTCTCGAGGGTCACAGTTGTATGTATGTACTGTGACACAGTACTCTGCAGGGGGGAGCGACTTCGGAGTGCTTTTGAGACTATCGTCTGAGAGCACGAGAAGATCTGCTCACTACCCAAATAAAACCCACTCTACATCTTCCTCTCTCAGCTCACCCTTTCTTACCCCTGTGGTTGGTGTCCCCCCTTTACCTTCCTTTCCCCTCCTCTCCTAGTGTGTCGTGTATAAAAAAACCAAAAGAAAGAAAAAACAAAATATCAAAAAAAAATAAAATAAAGCTCTTTTCAGAGCCGCCTTTCACAGTTAAAAAATAGAAGTGAAAATAAATTAAGCAGGGCCCTTGGTGTTTTTTAGAAGTCCGCGGACAGTTTGCGAACATTTAAAAAATTGGGTTGCTACCCCATCACAAACATTGCAATTTTCTCTGGGAAGAAGTGGTGTCTCTGAAAAGAGCCTTTGGGTGCTGTTTGTAAGTCAAAAATTATAAATGCTTAACACCTACTTCAAAATGATTGTTGTAATTCCAAAAAAGGTCGCAATGCATTTTGTACATTTCTCAGAAAAATCTGATTGCCAGCATAAGTAAGATGGACTCCATCTCTTCGAAAAATATATGTACTATGAAACATAATATTTTCATTGTGAAAAGAAGACATGCCAAAATCTCTTAGAAAGGCACAAACAGCCTTATTTACATTGCGCCTTGCTTTTTCCATTTGTGGACCAAATGAAGAAGAACAAAGCCACATTTGTCTCTGCGCAATCCGTGAAAATATCACTTGAGAATTAGGAAACATGTTGATCACCTTCCCAAGTCCTTCTTTCATAGCAAATTGCAAAAAAATTCCAGTCACATGTCCTAAACTGTTCCCTCCACAATTAATTACAATTATCTCTAGATGTAGCTCTATCTCCAAAGTAGCACAGAGAGGTATCAAGTCCAACCACTTCATTTCACGTACTCCATGCCAGTGTACTTCCACATGTGGGAATCCAAGGTCTACAGCTACTCCACAGCTTTCTGCATGCACCTTCAAACAATGTATCCACGAATCTCCCAAAATCCAAACAATCTGTTTTCTGAAACACACAGCCATAGCTATCTTTTGTTCTCTCAGCAAAAAGAGTATCTGAGAAACTCTCTCCTGGCACAACACACCCACTAAACTTTCCTGACCAATCCCTTTCAGTGCCTATTCTCATTTGCATGACTTCTGAACCCAAAAATCCCCGGATGTAACTCCTGATGTACGCGAACTACCGCCATGTCCGCGGACATATTGTAACATGAACAGCCCTTCTACCATTTCCACTTCACTCTCTCTGCCATTCCCTCATTGGATGTAGCTAAAAAAATCACATGACCATGCACCAATCACATTCAAGTCCTCTAGATCTAACTGCATCATCATAGATCAGCACTGCAAATGTATTCTGAATCTCTCTGAGTACAAGTGTCATATCATTGGCAAGCACCAGCTACCAGAAATACTGTACAAGTCTCCAAGATTTCTACTTGCAGCTCCATGCATATCCATATGCATGAACACAAACTTCAGGTATGCATATTTTCTGTACAGTAGATGAACACATTTTCAAACAGACTTTTAGCTTGTGTAATCTGTAAAATGAATTTACTGTATTTTTTTCAATATCTTAAAATCAACTATCACTTATAAACCTTTATACTATTTACTTTCTTTATACACACACACTCAAATCATGTTAAACTAACATGTTTTAAATGAAATATATAGACTACATATATTCAAACAAAATTGCATGCAAGCACAATCTATGTTTAAATCTTTAAAAAAATACTTATACAATTTCATATTTTTTTGTTTTTATTTATTTACTTACTTAATTACTTCAATTTAGACATGACGTTGAGGCGCTATTACCTAGTACAGCTTACTTACATAAATAGTAGTATTCACTGGTATATTATAAATTTCACAAGACATAGTAAAGATATTTTTTTTTTGCTACAGTTAGTCATTCAATACAATTTGTTCATTAAGAACATATCATATGTACTGAGCTGATGCAATGTATCTTATGTAAATAAATTAGTTTAATGGTTTTAAAGAAGGCACTGAGGATTTCAATTAAAATAATCAATATCTAAATTAAAAACTGCGCTATATACAAACAAAGTTACTAATTTGAAGCTTTTACAATTGCAGTGAAGACCAGTCTACTGAAAAGAAGCAGCCGAATTTGAAGAACTAAGAAGTTACCTGTTAATTTAAGAAAAAAAGTAAGTAAAATATCACCATAATATTTGTATTATTAATCAAACATACTATAACATTAATACAAGCTATTTTGGTGCCTAAAAATAGAGATTGTGTACCATTTTGTCCAAAAATCTCTATGTCTTAAACAGCGATTTACAGTCAGAATGGCCCACAAATTTCTATTTTTGGACACACAAATTACCCAACTGAACCGCTACAATGTTCATATTATAGAACAAACAACTGTTTTAATTGTATACATTAGATTTACTATTTGTACTTTTCCACACCACTAGCTTACTTTTTTTTTGTCATCTGAACCCCAGTTTAGTAACACATAAATTCAAGAATACCTATCCCTACTAGTTGTAGTTCCCAATGCACAATCACACACCTTTACATACATCTTTATCATTTTACTCAAACACTCAAGCACACAGCACACATACATTCCAGAACAGCCCAACCCATATCTTCTTTATTTTTTTCAACAGACCCTAAAGAATGCCTACCAAAAGTCAAGTCCGTAGAAAGCAACGCAAAAGTAGAGCAAATGAAAATAAAAGTGTCCAACATAAGCATCCATCTCTAGCAGAATTTGTAAAAAAAGTTGAAACAAAACAGCTAATACAGTCATTTAGTGAAACACAAGAAGTTTCAAGTACAACAACTTTGCCTCCTCTATCAAAATGTAAAACAAACCAAAAAACAATTAACAGAAAATCAGTTATCACTACAGATAAAACTACTTCAAATTTTAATATAGTGCAAAGTAAGCATACCAAGAAAAGTATTTTAGCCAAAATGTACCGTCACAAAGTCCTTCAAAATCTTATAAAAACAGGAGAGAAATCAGGTTCAATGCTTAAAACCTATCGTAGGAAATTAATCTTAGAAGCGTTGATGGACAGTGCAATTCTTCTGAAAAGAAAGTTATTTATTTTACTGTTAAACAAAATGAAACCACTAACAAAACTAATAACTAAATTACAAAAAAGACTTCTCAATAAGCGAAATGTCAACAGAAAGAACTTCTTAAGTATCTGCGGAGGTGAATGGAATCACACTACGAGCACAGAAACATATTTTAATGAAGAAGCGTACAAACAAAAGCAAACAAATACAATCGCCATACATAGCAGTGGTCGAGGTTATGAAAAAGTGAATAATACCATAATGGAACAAGAAGTACTCCCTACAAAAATATGCCCTGAAAAGAGTTACCCCTCCATTCAACTGAATCAGAACGTCTAGTGTACAAATGGCCATGCACGTCAATGTGTAACATTCCCAAACAATGTTTCAAATCTTTACGCCAATTCCTCAATAAATATGTAAAAAGCAAAGGCAAAATCAAAATTAAATTACTGCAAAATTTGGATACCTGTCCAGTGCGCAAGTACACAGGATTACAAGGACATTCATTGGCCTGCATTACAGGACCTACTTGTAAAACCACTTTCCATGATATCAAAAGGATATCAACACATCATTCAACTATAAGAAATCTAGTCTATAAACTGTTTTATGCTAAAAGTCCTGCTTTAGCACTAGCAAAGTTAAATAACATCCTTCTACATGGTAAAGCAAAAGACCTACTTGAAGAAATTCACTATATCCAGAAAAAATATTTTGGAAGTGAAAACCATTTACAGAATGAAATAGCTTTAAACCAATTAAGCAACAATTCTACACATGGCAAATTTTTGCTAAACACATACAAAAAAGAAATACTAAAATTTAAAAGTACATCAGCTGAAGTACCAAACTATGTATGTGTATGTTGCCGTAGAACTTTAAAAAAAATTAACACAAAAAACTTTAGACCTATCACAAAAAATAGAAGACAATGAAGATTCTAAATGGTTTGAATTAGATCTCTACTTTGTAGCAGAAAACATATGCGAAATAACTGAGCCCTTAATACTTTGCAGTTACTGCCCTACAAAACTTGACAACAACCAAACTCCTTCACGTGCTATCACAAATAATTTGGAATTATACCAAGTACCAAAACCCCTACAAGAACTTAATTTATATGAGAGCATCATAATTCAAACAGTACACCCATTTCAAGCAATAATACGCCTTCAACAAAAAAACAGCAAAATTACCTTGTTCTGAATTGGTAAAAGGCATTTGTGGAAAAGTAGTTTATTTACCATTAGATCTAAAAGAAAATGTGCATACTCTAGGAGTGCAATGTCCAATGCAGCAATCTTTAATTATCTTAGTAAATGGAGTACCTACAAAAGACAAAGAAAATGGCAACAGCTGGTAGATTTATATAAAGTTAGACAAGCCTTCCAATATCTTAAAGAGAATAATGAATATTACAAAGAAATTAATATTGAAGAAAACTTGAAAGATACAACTGAAATAATTCAAGAAACACAAGAAGCTGGTCAATTTGAGCTACTAGATCCTGCTACAATATCAAATACTTTAGACCATTATACAATTCATCCTTTGCACTGTAATGACACCATAGAAGATGCACTGGAAACTTACCAAATGCGTCAAACAAAAGGATCGCCAATCAGCATATTTGAAAAAAGTATAAAAGCACATGCTTTTCCTCCACTCTTTCCTACTGGCAAAGGAGGAAGGTATGATGATAGACCTATTCAAATATCAGCTTCAGAATACCGCTCATTACGGATGTATTCTGAAGATCCCAGATTTAGACAAAATTTGGAATACATATTCCACCTATTCTTTGAAAGTGAACTAGCAACTTTATGTTATGGAGTTGCACACATATTAAAATCAGGATCATACTTTCAAAATATGATAGCTACACCATTATTAGAAAAAGTGCAACAAAAGGATGAGGTTTTACAATCAAATATTACAAATCTATTAGCAAATACGCGTGGTACTAAAGAGTACTGGTTTCGACGTCATGGAGATGTATGTTGTATGATCAGAAATCTTGGCCCACCCACTTGGTTTGTTACATTAAGTTGTGCAGAATATGCATGGGAAGATTTACATGATTTCCTATGCATATCAAATAAAAACAAAACAAACATAGATATACTAACACCTGGAGAACTTTGTTCTTTGGAACCTGTTAATGTTTCAAGATATTTTCACCATCGCTTCATTGCTATGCTACATTTTATTTGTAATAAAACTGTTCATCCCCTTGGAGAAGTGCAACACTTCTTTTGGAGAAAAAAATACCAAGCCAGAGGAGCACCACATGTCCACATGCTTTTATGGATTAAAGCTGCTCCTAAATTTGGTGAAGACAGTGATGCCACTGTTTTACAGTTTATTGAAAAAAATGTCACTTGTGAAATTCCATCAGAAGCCACAAATAGTGATCTTCATGCACAAATTGTACAATTTCAAAGACACAAATGTGGAAAATATTTTCGTCGCAAATACAAAAACAAAGGGAAATACTGCACCAAATGCCGATTTGGTTTCCCTAGACCAGTTACAAATGCAGGTCAAGTGAACAACCTCATGTCTTCATTTAGACATAGTGTTAAAGGTAAGTCACCTAAAAATACATATTACATAAAAAGAAAAGAAGAAGAAAAATATATCAATGATTATAATGCATTCATTGCCCACTTATGGAATGCAAACATAGATGTGCAGAACATTGCAGACAATTCTACTGCAGTTGCACAATATGTCACAGCATACTTAACTAAAGCAGAAAAGACAGAGCTCCAAGACCTCTGGAATGACCTGTCATCAGATAAAACAGTGTCTCAGAAATTATACAGCTTGGGCATAACAATGCTCACCCATAGAGAATGTGGATCATATGAAGCAGCTGATTGTTTGACTGGTACTGCATTGTATGGTAAATCTGAAAATATAGTATGGCTAAGTCTTGGTCCAGCTAAATCTAGAAAAAGAGTTCTAAAATCATATGAAGATATAGAAACAATAGCCAAACATGATCCCAACAGCCAAGACATTTTAAAAAACAATTTATTGGAAACATACTACCCAAACAGAAGTAATACTTTGGAAAACATGTGTCTATACCACATAGCCCAAAACTACACATACAAAAATAATATGAAACCTGATGAAAAAAAAGGTAAATATAGAGTAACAAACTGTGAAGGCAGCTTAGTTAAACTCACTAAACCAAATTTAATTAATCATATCAGCTTGTCATTAAAGACTCCTCAACATAAAGAAGTATATTACATGTCCCTGCTACAACTCTTCAAACCATGGAGAAAAGAAGAACAATTACCAGATAACTATGGCTCATATGAGGATGCTTTCAAAGCAAATGAAAGCACTATAACTGATGTAAACTTTACATAGTACAAAACAATGTTGCACAATGAACAGCACACGAAGAAGAACTCCAAGCCCAACTAGATAAGGACACTCCTGACAGTAGTCAACCTTCTGTAACAGGAAGCCAAGAACCACTAGGAGAACCACTAATAATAAATGAGGCAGAATTAGCTATGATAGAAGTAGAAAACACCATGTGTCAGTATGAAGATAAGGAAGACTTAACTATACTACAACCAAAACTAAACAATGAGCAAAGTAGCATTTTTCAAGAAGTAACAAAACAATTTGCACATGGTGTAAAACATGAAAATAAAGAATGTTCCTGCCATAATTATAAACCTATACTACTGTACGTCAGTGGTGAAGCTGGTTCTGGCAAAACATTCCTAATCAAAATTATTAGTAAGTTGCTTCAACAATTGACAAACAACAAACTGTCAGCTGTTGTCACTGCCCCCACAGGTTTAGCTGCCTACAACATAGGTGGTGTTACATTACACCGATTGCTACTATTACCAGTAGAACACCAGAACAAATTAGACTAATACAAACTTTCTGCAGAAGCTGCAATGGGATTACACAGAGTATTGAAACAAATGAAAATGCTACTAATAGATGAAGTGAGCATGGCCTCCAACCTGATGTTAGCTTTGATTCACCTCAGATTACAAGAAGTACTCAAAACAGACAATGAAGAGCTCTTTGTAGGAAAACACATTATTGTTTTTGGAGATCTGCTTCAATTAACACCAGTAAAAGGTGAGCCTATTTTTAAAACATTAGGACACAAACTCTGCCGTAAAACTGTTGGCAGCATTGGAAATGTCAACCTTTGGCAACATTTCCAATACAGAGAATTAACAGAAAACATGCGGCAATCTGCAGATCTCACTTATGCCAACATTTTAAAAAGTATCAGAGTTGGTATACTTTCTAAAGAAGTAGAAGGAATATTGAAAACCTGGCACATTAATGCACTTTATGGCGATAATGCATGTGCTACAGATGTTATGGAACAATTAGCCCACAAAAATGTCAATTGCATGGCCTTAATGCCAACTCTTGCAAGCTGTTTCAAATTCAATGAAATCATGCTAAGTAAAGAAATGCAACCAATCATGGAAATTAGCGCCAGAGACAAACTAGATGTACATGGTATGACACTACCCATGTGTGACCAAGCCACAACAAAACTAAATAGTTTAGAAAAATCAATCTCAAACACAGCAGGCTTAGAAAAGATATTAAAATTATCTTTAAATTGCAGAGTAATGCTTAAACGTAACCTTGACGTGGACCAAGGACTAGTTAATATGGCACTGGGTACAGTTGTTGGCTTTCAAACATACCCATGTGACAACAAAATTCAGTTTGTCAATATACTCTTTGACAAACTTTCAGAAGTAAAAAGGATAGGATGCTCAACAGCTAGATTCCTTTTCTTCAAAGATATGTATGTACGCAGAGAACAATTTTTTCTAACTCCTGCATACACAGTCACGATTCATAAATCACAAGGTCTTACCCTAGACAAAGCAATGATATTGGTAACACAGTCTTTAAAGAAGGCATGAGCTATGTAGCACTATCACGCTTACATACACTTGATGGTCTATTTCTAATCAACGTTGATGCAAGTAAAATAAACGCTGATATTCCTTGCATTTTAGAATACAATAGACTTCGCTCACTATACACCCCCCACCTAAACACATATTCTGTTCCACAAAAAGTAAAACGTTATAAAAGAAAAATAAATCAAACAGAAATGCAACAGGACGTCACTGCAAATCCTCCAAAGAGAGTAAAAGAAACTAATACTTCATCAAGTACCACAAGCAAAAAAGAATCAATTAGGGAAAGTAAACCAAGTACTTCTTTAAAGAAGGAAGACAAACTCCAAAAAAAGCAGTTAGATACAGAACTACCTGGACCATTTAAATTCTCAAATATAGTTGCTGTAAGTTGCTACGCAAATGTAGCAATGAATATTCTATTTCAATTACCAGCAATTGTTGACAACATTTACTTACACAGTACAGACCCATTGTGTTTGCAAATGTTAGTACTTCACAGAAATGCAGCAAATAATCCTGACAACACGTTTAGGGGCCAATTCATAGAATTCGGCGCACAAGTGGCGCACGCGGCTGGCGCACAGTGTGCGCGTGCGGTAGTCTGAGCCAGCCGCGTGCGCCGAAACACATTCAGGCGCACAGCGTATTCATGGATTCCAACATCCACAACCAGCCGTGGCGCAGAGTGGCGCAGCGACCCTGCAGCAGCGTCAGTTACGCCCCCAAGAACGCCCCTCGCGCAGGGAAAAGCCATCAAAATCCCCAATCCAGCGCAAAGGGCAGCAGCAAACGCAGAGCGGGGAGCGTGTATTTCAGGGGTGTGCGGGTGTCCCCACACGCGATAGGCCTGGGTACGTGTATTACAGGGGTGCGCGAGAAAATCTACACGCGATTGGCCTGGGTACGTGGATTTCTGGGGTGCGTGAGAAATTCTACACGCGATTGGCCTGGGTACGTGGATTACAGAGGTGCGCGAGAAATTCTACACGCGATTGGCCTGGGTACGTGTATTACAGGGGTGCGCGAGAAAATCTACACGCGATTGGCCTGGGTACGTGGATTTCAGGGGTGCGCGAGAAAATCTACACGCGATTGGCCTGGGTATGTGTATTACAGGGGTGCGCAAGAAAATCTACACGCGATTGGCCTGGGTACGTGGATTTCAGGGGTGCGCGAGAAATTCTACACGCGATTGGCCTGGGTACGTGTATTACAGGGGTGCGCGAGAAAATCTACACGCGATTGGGCTGGGTACGTGGATTTCAGGGTGCGCGAGAAATTCTACACGCGATTGGCCTGGGTACGTGGATTTCAGGGGTGCGTGAGAAAATCTACACGCGATTGGGCTGGGTACGTGGATTTCAGGGGTGCGCGAGAAATTCTACACGCGATTGGCCTGGGTACGTGTATTACAGGGGTGCGTGAGAAAATCTACACGCCATTGGGCTGGGTACGTGGATTTCAGGGTGCGCAAGAAATTCTACACGCGATTGGCCTGGGTACGTGGATTTCAGGGGTGCGTGAGAAAATCTACACGCGATTGGCCTGGGTACGTGGATTTCAGAAGAGCGCGAGAAATTGTACACGCGATTGGCCTGGGTACGTGTATTACAGGGGTGCACGAGAAAATCTACACACGATTGGGCGGGGTAAGTGGATTTCGGGGTGCGCGAGAAATTCTACACGCGATTGGCCTGGGTACGTGGATTTCAGGGGTGCGCGAGAAAATCTACACGCGATTGGGCTGGGTACGTGGATTTCAGGGGTGCGCGAGAAATTCTACACGCGATTGGCCTGGGTACGTGGATTTCAGTGGTGCGCGAGAAAATCTACACGCGATTGGGCTGGGTACGTGGATTTCAGGGGTGCGCGAGAAATTCTACACGCGATTGGCCTGGGTACGTGGATTTCAGGGGTGCGCGAGAAATGCTACACGCGATTGGCCTGGGTACATGTATTACAGGGGTGCGCAAGAAAATCTACACGCGATTGGCCTGGGTACGTGTGTTCCGGGGTGCCGTGAACTTTCACACGCGATTGGTTGAAATCCACGTGTGTTCTGTCATCACGTGCAATGAGGGATACACCCTCGCACGACACGTCACAGACGCGCTCACGCGCTGAGGGCCTTTGGTCCAATAAAAATGCGTATGCGTGCAGACGCGCTTACGCGCCAAGGGCCTTTCCTCGAATTACACGCTGACGTGCAGATTTTTCACGTGCCAAATCACTCCGTATCAAGCTGGCCACGCGAATACACACGGAAGACCACGCTCCTGCCCAGAAGGCCGAATCACTGCCCACCAGTGCCCCGAGCAGCCTCCCACGTGCCATCTGCTGCTGCCTGCCTGCCTGCCTGCCTGCTGCCACCGTGCCCTGCCATTTGGTGCCTGCACATCAGCCATCTGCAGGGGTCCAGTTGCTGTGTCCACCCCTGCTGGAACAGTAGACTCCCGACTGGGATACCATCGCTCCACAGCCCAGCCCCAGGACCCAGTTGCCCACCCACGCCTGCCTCGGGGGTCGCCATGTCGGGGCAAGCACCATCTGAGACCAGTGGCGACCCCCAGCCAGAGAGGCAGAGGGCCACCAGCTTCAGTGAGAAGGAAGTTGGTGTCCTGGTGGAGCATGTCCTGGGGCATTATGATGCCCTCTTCGGAAGACCACGCGCCAACAAGGAAGGACGGGAGAGGATCTAGGACGATGTAGTGGTTGCCATCAACGCGGAGGGGGTGGCAACCCGCGACATCAAGCACATCAAGAAGCGCTGGGAGGACTTGAGGTCCAGGACCCTCAATAAGGCCCGGCGCCTCGCGGAGGGGGGCCGGGCACGCCTGAGTGACATCCAGATGAGGGTCCTGGAACGCATAGACCCAGCGCTCCACGCCCAGATCCTTCAGAGGCAGACCCATCTGGAGTTGGCCGGTAAGTGGCCAAGCATTACTGTGTGAGACAGGGCATGTTGCAGTGTGCTGGTTGTCTGATACCTGCCTGTATGTGTGACATAGGCCATGTACGTATGTGTGTGTGCAGGGACATCATGGTCAGGCATGTGAGTACAGTGATGTGTGAACCACATGGTTGGTGCATGTGTTCTATTGCAACATGGGGGGCTCTGTGCGGAATGGACACATGGAAGCATGGCAGTCTCTGTTCCTGGAAATGGGTGGGGTGAGGGATGGGTGCTGGTCCCATGTACACGTATGGTGTCCATGTGTGTGTGTCTGACCTGCGTGTCTGTGACTTGTAACTGCCATGGATGCATGACACATGTCTGTGACAATGTTCAGATTCACTGATGCAGCCTAGTCATCCTTGTATCCACTGCGTCTGTGGTGTACGAGGCCAGATGGATGGAACTACGGTGAGGTGTGTGCATGTGATGGCAAGACCCATGATGCATGTGAGTTTAAAACCAACATTGCATGAATCATGAGTCCCTTGGTCATGTATGCCAATGTCCATGGCATGCGCCATGCCTGTTACTGTATGTGTTTTGCCTGCACTGACCCATGTGTTGTGGAGGGACATGATGGAAGTGATGTATGACAGTGCCACTCATCTGCTGCTGCTTCCTGTCTAGGGGACCATTGTACAGTACCCTGATGCTTGTGTTCTATGTCTCCCTCTACACAGTGGCAAGTGAAGAAGAGGGCGGAGAAGGCGCTGTGGAGCAGAGCGGCGGGGATGCCACCACGGCTGCAGCGGAAGGGGTGGGTGAGCCCCCACAGGGGCTTGCACCGGCGGAAGACGGCATGGAGACATCCAGGTTGGTGGTATCCACAGAGGGGGAGGAGGCCGCTACTGAGCCACAAATGGGGCCTGGTGGGGGCATCCCCGCTGGTGCAAGTGGTGCAGTCCAGGGCCAGGGGCAGGAGGCAGCACAGGTCGCCGTGGAGGTGCCTGTGCATGTCACTGTCCCTGACACTGTGACTGCACCACCATGCACCAGCAGGGATGCCCCATCCCAGGCCCGTCCGCAGGTAGGGGAGATGTCCATGTCATCTGACACTCCTCTACCTGCGGACGAGGGGACCCCTGGCCGTGTGGAGAGGGTCCTGATTGGTGTCGCGTTGCGCACGGCTGGCATTCGTGATGAGGTGCATGCTTCCCGGAAGGAGCATGCACATCATCACGAAGAGCACCGTGCGTACGTGAACCATTAGGGAGCCGCCATGGTCGGGGGTTTCCTACATGTGTGTGGCCTTCTGGCGACCCTCTCCTCCTCTGTGGAGGCTATGCGCCAGTCGTGCTCCATGCCGTCTTCCGGCCCAGATGCCACCAGGGCCCCCTGTGGACCTGCCCCGACCAACGCAGCCAGCTCGGTGGGGACCCCATCCCTGCCACAGTCGGGAGTCGAAGGTCCAGCAGGGGTGGACACACCAGCAACTGTCCCCCTGCAGATGGAGGATGTGCCGGCATCATCTGGCAGGGCACGTGCACGACGGCATCGGTGGGTTCCATCAGCCTGGATGCCGTCGTGCTGGCAGAGGCAGTGGCGTCGGAGGCAGCAGCAGGCTCGACGTGGGAGGCATCATGGCTCGGGGCCATCAAGATCAGAGGGGCAGGCATCGGCCGGAGGGCAGGAGAACCCTGGGATGGCAGTGTCTTCCGTGTGGGAGCAGTTGGTCCAGCGGATAGGTGCGGAGCGGCAGCGGGCGGAAGAGGAGCGGCTCACCATGGTCAGGGCGGAGTTCTCCATGCGTCGGGCGTTGAGGCGGGCTGAGTGCCTCGAGGAAGCTCGCAGGGAGTTTGAGGTGGACACGGGGTTTTCCCTGCGAGACCTCGGGGCCAGGACAGAGTCCCGCCTCCGGGACATCGACATGGAGTTCGATGATGCCCTGGCCGGCAACATCACAGAGTGAGCCGCAGGACTTGCCCGCTGCCATTGTATATAGTTCTTTAGTTAGTTAGTGTTAGGTTTCCTTTATTTTTTAAGTTTTTTTTGGACCGCTCGGACAATGGCCACTTTTCTGTATATATTTTTATTATTAGTTAGTAGTATTAGGTTTCATTTATGGTGTTGGGCTCATGGACCCTGGGATATTCTTGTACATAGTTTGATGTTTGGAAAACATTTGTTGGATTTATATTTGTGTTCACCATGAGGCAATGGTTTTTCCTTATTTTTTCCCCCCATTATTTTGCTTTGGACTACATTAGTTTTTGGATTCCTTTGTTTTTTGATTTTTTCTATTAGTTCTCGGACATGGACCATTTGTTTTGTCATCCCCATTGTTGTGTGTTTTATTTCTTTACTTCATTTTCATCTTTAATACATATATGTATTACTTACATTTGTGGTATTTTCTCATTGGTTTCATGCATGTCATGATATGGGTTTTGACATTCACTTGCACCCATTGTGTATGTGTGTGTGACGGACATGTGTTCATTTACATACTTGCCATTGGGGTTGTATCTGGTAATTGCATCTACTATGTGGGTGGATGCAATCCTTGGCTGGGTGTTTGTGCTGGGTATGCTGCCCATTACTGCCATGATTGCGTTTCGTCAGGACCTGGGGGCAGGGGACATGAGTGGGGGCCTGCAGGGGGGTGGGGGTGCAAGGGGACATGAGTGGGGGCCTGCTGGGGGGTGGGGGTGGTGGGAGACATGGTTGGGGGCCTGGTGGAGGCTGCCCCTGGTGACTGGGTGGTGGGGGTGGTGGGAGACATGGGTGGGGGCCTTGTGGAGGCTGCCCCTGGTGACTGGAGGGGTGGGGGTGGTGTGAGACATGGGTGGGGGCCTTGTGGAGGCTGCCCCTGGTGACTGGGTGGTGGGGGTGGTGGGAGACATGGGTGGGGGCCTTGTGGAGGCTGCCCCTGGTGACTGGAGGGGTGGGGGTGGTGGGAGACATGGGTGGGGGCCTGGTGGAGGCTGCCCCTGGTGACTGGAGGGGTGGGGGTGGTGTGAGACATGGGTGGGGGCCTTGTGGAGGCTGCCCCTGGTGACTGGGGGGTGGGGGTGGTGGGAGACATGGGTGGGGGCCTTGTGGAGGCTGCCCCTGGTGACTGGAGGGATGGGGGTGGTGGGAGACATGGGTGGGGGCCTGGTGGAGGCTGCCCCTGGTGACTGGAGGGGTGGGGGTGGTGTGAGACATGGGTGGGGGCCTTGTGGAGGCTGCCCCTGGTGACTGGGGGGTGGGGGTGGTGGGAGACATGGGTGGGGGCCTTGTGGAGGCTGCCCCTGGTGACTGGGGGGTGGGGGTGGTGGGAGACATGGGTGGGGGCCTTGTGGAGGCTGCCCCTGGTGACTGGAGGGGTGGGGGTGGTGGGAGACATGGTTGGGGGCCTGCTGGCAGGTGCCCCACAGTGCTGGGGGGTGGGGGTGCAGGGGGACATGAGTGGGGGCCTGCTGGGGGGTGGGGGTGCAAGGGGACATGGTTGGGGGCCTGCTGGCAGGTGCCCCACAGTGCTGGGGGGTGGGGGTGCAGGGGGACATGAGTGGGGGCCTGCTGGAGGGTGGGGGTGCAAGGGGACATGGTTGGGGGCCTGCTGGCAGGTGCCCCACAGTGCTGGGGGGTGGGGGTGCAAGGGGACATGAGTGGGACATGGTTGGGGGCCTGCTGGCAGGTGCCCCACAGTGCTGGGGGGTGGGGGTGCAAGGGGACATGAGTGGGGGCCTGCTGGGGGGTGGGGGTGCAAGGGGACATGAGTGGGACATGGTTGGAGGCCTGCTGGCAGGTGCCCCACAGTGCTGGGGGGTGGGGGTGCAAGGGGACATGAGTGGGGGCCTGCTGGGGGGTGGGGGTGCAAGGGGACATGTGTGGGGGCCTGCTGGGGGGTGGGGGTGGTGGGAGACATGGTTGGGGGCCTGGTGGAGGCTGCCCCTGGTGACTGGAGGGGTGGGGTGGTGGGAGACATGGGTGGGGGGCTGGTGGAGGCAGCCCCTGGTGACTGGAGGGGTGGGGGTGGTGGGAGACATGGTTGGGGGCCTGCTGGCAGGTGCCCCACAGTGCTGGGGGGTGGGGGTGCAGGGGGACATGAGTGGGGGCCTACTCGGGGGTGGGGGTGCAAGGGGACATGGTTGGGGGCCTGCTGGCAGGTGCCCCACAGTGCTGGGGGGTGGGGGTGCAGGGGGACATGAGTGGGGGCCTGGTGGAGGCTGCCCCTGGTGACTGGAGGGGTGGGGGTGGTGGGAGACATGGGTGGGGGCCTGGTGGAGGCTGCCCCTGGTGACTGGGGGGTGGGGGTGCAAGGGGACATGAGTGGGACATGGTTGGGGGCCTGCTGGCAGGTGCCCCACGGTGCTGGGGGGTGGGGGTGCAAGGGGACATGTGGCTTGGCTGGGGGGCATGCCCATGGTGGATGGGCTGCCTGCGGGACATGACCAGGGGTGCAGTGTAGTCCACTGTGGTGTGGGCTGCCTGCAGAGGTCGTGGAGGGGGTAGAGGGGAGACCTGGGAGGACCCACACTGGCAATTCACCTCTTCAACTTCCCGCACACCCACGTAATACACTGCCCCACTCGCACAGGCCCAATCGCGTGTAGGATTTCTCGCGCACCCCTGTAATACACGTACCCAGGCCAATCGCGTGTAGATTTTCTCGCGCACCCCTGAAATCCACGTACCCAGGCCAATCGCATGTAGCATTTCTCGCGCACCCCTGTAATACACGTACCCAGGCCAATCGCGTGTAGATTTTCTCGCGCACCCCTGTAATACACGTACCCAGGCCAATCGCGTGTAGCATTTCTCGCGCACCCCTGAAATCCATGTACCCAGGCCAATCGCGTGTAGATTTTCTCGCGCACCCCTGTAATATACGTACCCAGGCCAATCGCGTGTAGCATTTCTCGCGCACCCCTGAAATCCACGTACCCAGGCCAATCGCGTGTAGATTTTCTCGCGCACCCCTGAAATCCACGTACCCAGGCCAATCGCGTGTAGATTTTCTCGCGCACCCCTGTAATACACGTACCCAGGCCAATCGCGTGTAGAATTTCTCGCTCACCCCTGAAATCCACGTACCCCGGTCAATCGCGTATTTAACTTCCCGCGCGCCACTTTTTTGATGCGCTGGGACTCTATCGCCTGCCTTCGTGTGGCGGCCGTGTTTCAGCTTGTGCGTGTCCTTGGCTGTGCGTGGCTTTGCCCTATTCGATTCCATGAATACGTGTGGTTCGAGTGCGTGTGGGCGTTCCGTCTGCTTCACTGCAGTACATCCCCAGTTACGCCCTTATTTTCGCGTGTTGTTCCCCATTCCGCGCGTTACGCCCCATGTCCCGCCCACTTTCTGGTGTGTGCGCTGAGGTTGTGCACTTTCACTGTGCGCGTCGCGCACGCCTTTCGCGATGTTGCAGTGACGTGTGCGCCATGCACGGGTTTGGCGCACATCCCGAGGAAGACACGCGCAGGGACTTCCATGAATCACACGCGTGCGCGTGCGCCTCTTTTTTTCCGCTTGCGCCTGCTTGCGCCTGCTTGCGCGTAGATTTTCGGTGCACGTTTGTTCCATGAATCGGCCCCTTAGTGTTTTTGGAATAAGACAACAATTGGACTACTGTGCTCGAATGGTGAAATTCACTATAAATTCACAGGAAGATCCACAAGAATTTCTAATGTACTTACTACAAGTACTGGAAAACAAAAACATACCTATGAATGAAATCTTTCAGATTTCATACATGTGGAAACATACATGCACTCTCTGCAACAATGTGACACAAGAAGAAATCCCCAATGAACGCTTCATATATATATCAATACCAAATTGTGAATCCATTCCATTTCAGCGACTTGTACAAAATGCAAACCATGGTAGATTATGCTCTACCTGCAATTCAGATAATCGCTCCACGTTAGTAATACAAACACATAGTAAATACATAACATTAATGTTTCTACGTTACAATGCAGATGGTACCAAAAACAACTGCAAGCTGACTAGATTCACACATGGTCAAATATCATTTGGTAAGAAAACCTTCACAACAATAGGTATAATCTACCACGCAGGAGCCACAACCAATTCAGGGCACTACACTGCATATATAAAAAAGAAATGTGGATGGTTTGAATGTAATGATAGTACCATTACTCTACAGCAGAGATTACCATGAAATCTTACAAACGCTTATTTGATGTTAAAACCAAAATTTGATAACTAAACTGTATTTAAACCCTAAGTAAACTTGTGTTAAAATAATATAAACTGTTAGAATACACCAAAAGCTATCTAACTGCTCAAAGATTCTACAACAACTAATCAGATAAACGAATACCACTAAATTAGACCAAAAAATATACAGTTAGAATACGCCAATTGGTATCTAACTGCTCCAAAATTTTATAATATCAAAACAAATAAATAATATGTTACTGCTCCAAAAAAATACAACACGCCAAAGTATTAAGCATTAGCCAGAAACAACAGGTGAACAATGAAAAACAAACAAACAAATAAACTGTAGCATAACAGAAAAATGTTTTTTTTTAATCCAACATGGATTTTTTTTCTCCCACAGACACAATGATTTTAGCAACAAATACAGAAACTGAGCAAATAGCACAGTACTCTGATTTGTAATCTACTAAATATGAGGGTCCAAAAAAAAAAGTATATTGATTATACAATGTAATAAGTCATTACAAAATACTAATACTATCATGCTATTTTCTTTTATCACAGACATTAACAAGAAAAACATGGACTCCCATTACTAGACCAAACAGTAAGTATACAATAATAAGGAGAACCATAGTAGCATATCACATCCATAGTATCTAATACCTTTGTTCCTTATACATTTGTTTTTCACCCAAAGATATAAGCAAATATGAATGTGATATGCTGCGGTGGTTGTTGCCAGGGCATACAGTCTTGGGTGCATGGCCAAATGGCAAGACTCTATGCCCTGGCAACAACCATCGCAGCATATCACATCCATAGAGTCAAACATTTCAACTATAGTCTATGGAAACTTTTAATGTCCGCGGACATTATGAGTGTTCTTAGAACACTTTCAACTTGCCAGCGAACAATACGGATAGCGTTTTCAGGACACCCCCTATGAACATTTCAGAACAACGCGATAGTTCTTAGAACACTTTCAACTTGACAACGAACAATACGGACAGTGTCCTCAGTGCGACACAATTCGGAATATGAAACTGTGGTTTAAAAGTAAACAGCAGGATTGTACATTTGGTAAAGTACATATATTTCACATGAAATGTTTAGTGAATATTCAGCGATTTGCTATTGTCTCTGCTGTCGATCAGCAAAAGTTTATTTGGAGCCATGCGTTGTTCCTTTGCAGTAGATAGGCTGTTGGTTTATGATAAAAGCAGTAAATGGTCGCTCTGATAATCAGAAGGTTGCTCCAACAACGAGCCATTAGGCCACCCTATTGGTTGGTATGTTGTTTGTAGCCGCTAGTACTGCGCAAGGGCATATTGGTCCTTGGCGATTGTCCCATAAAATGGTGAGGGTCATGAAGGTGCATATTTGGACCTGCACCTGGCAGTTGAAGACCCCATCCGCTGGAGTCTGTAAATCGTGACATAGGCAAAATGGAGCCACATACCTGTTTTAAAAAACATAAATTAGTCTCACCAGCCGATCTTCATTAAAAATCATCATTTTATTTATTAGGGCTTGAAAATATTTGCTATCGAAGATAGTGCAACAGAGTATGTTAATAATAAAATAATAATATTTTCCCATTCATATAGCGCTAAGAACCGTGAGGTATCTAAGTGGTGCTTATTATTAACCACGGTGTGTGGTGCTCATTTATCGACCACGGACGGATGAAAGGCTGAGTTTGGCCTTGCCGGGATTCAAACTTGCGTTAGCAAGCTGTGCACGGATGTCAAAGCGAGCGCTGTACTCGCTGTGCCACTTGACAGGCTACAGTGAAGTGGCACAGCGAGTAGAGCGCTTGACCGCCTATAGACCGGTTAAATTATTTCTATTAACCCACCCTGTGTCGTCTGCCTTTTTCAGAGCCCTCTAAATGACAGGGGATCAATTCGGCGGTGATAGTGCGCGGTAGAAAACATTATGCCACTTTCAACGAACAAGTTCAACTTGAGCGGTCTTTAATTCTACGCTATTGTAATTACATTTGGTATAAAGTAATCTAAAGGGTTACTTACAGTACAATTGCAATTTCCATTGTCTACGAGTGGTGCAGTCCCAAAATACAAGTCTGCATGTGCCAACGATCTTTCGCATAGTGATATAATATATAAAAGTGGTTTCGTTTCAGAAATGTCATCTTTATCTTCTCTTACGTTTTAGCAACACTCCTTCAAGAGAAGTCTTTCATCACAATCTCTGTCTGTCAAGGTCAAAACACAATACAACCTTATAGTCCGCTTCGTGAGCCTCTCCGGGGCCTGAGAAAAAAATGGAAGCAGCTGACCTTCACTGTGAACGAGCATAAATTCTTACTTTGCAACATTCTGTGTAAAGCCATCTGTAGAAGTTGTGGAAGCAGCTGACCTTCAATGTGAACGAGCATAAATTCTTACTTTGCAACATTCTGTGTAAAGCCATCTGTAGAAGTTGGTTTTTGCACGCCATGTTTGTATATTGTTTGAGTGATATTAAAAAAAGTTTGTTTAAAGGACATTATGGTTCTAAGTACAGCCGAAAGACCACTGAAAATCGCAAGTTATGGTAAGCTTTGAAAAATAACTGGCGCCACCACCGTGCACTGCTAAGACTAACACCCAGGACATCAAAGATGACATCGCAAATGTCATTGATGAAATCACTGATGACATCACGTGTGTATGTACTTTTCATGGAATTTGTGTACTAGGGATTTTTATTATAATGTTGCGAAAAAAGTGTCAAGGATATTGCAATAAATATCATACCATTATTAGTGCTTTGAACGATGCATTGATATAAATAGCATTGTATTATGGGATTCTATCTAGTATACTGAGCAACTAATGGAGAAACATAGCATTGTGTGCAGAGTACAAGATGAAAGTATAATATGTGTAATGTTAATATGTTGAATAATGAAATAATAATTGTCCTGAAATGTTCGAAAAATCACAAAATGGGGTTGTTCTTAGGACGTTATTCATATTGTGTGATTGCTTAGCTGTAGCAATGAGGGAATGGCACAGAGAGTAAAGTGGACGATGTCCGCGGACAACGTGGCTGTTCGTGGACAGGGCATGCTACATCCGGGTTTTTCCAGGAAATCCAACATGGAAAGAAGACTGTACGGATCAGCCAATCAGATGTCAAGGTTGTGGATTTGTGTTGAAAGAGACTGTGTGTGGTGAAAATGGCAGAAGTGGAGAAAGTCAGGATGTTGGTGCTCGGAGATATGTTTGTGCATGGTTTACAGCAGTACGCTGAATGCAGGCATGTTGCAAAGAACTTTGATGTGAAAGGAGTGGAGGTGGTGTGGAGCAGTGTGCCTGATTGCAATGTACAGGGAATTTTACAAGGTTGTGAGGATATGGCCACGATGAACAGTCCGCATGTGGTAGTTTTGCACTATGGTGCTTTCCATTTGGGCAACGTCAGTGCCCCTACTTTGTTGGCTGATTTGGAACGCTTGGTTCAAGCAGTAATGAAGATCCTTCCAAATGCAAAAGTATTTTTTTCTGGATTACTACCTAGGGCAATATGGGACAATAGTTGAGTTTTTTGTCCTCAGCAAAATATTGCTAGGTGTGTCATCAACCGAGGCATGTGTGCCTTCATGCTTAGAGCTGGTATGTTCTTCTGTAACAATGAGAATATTGATGCCAGTAATGCTGTTCATTTTAAAGAAGATGGCATTTCTTTATCTTTTACGGGAAATGCCTTTCTATTTAGGTATGTAAGGGTTGCTTTGGAGAAGGTTATGTGAAGATTTTAGGAGTAAAATAAGAAAAGAAAAAAAAAAAGAAAAAAAATACAAAATAACAGGTGTCTGTCAAGCATCTGTAAAAAAAAACAAAAAAAACGGCTCTTTTCAGAGCCAACTTCAAAGGGGAAATGGGGCACACTATTTAAATTTACATTCACCACGCTCACATTTTCGATGAGTCCGCGGACATGGCGGTAGTCCGCGGACATGAAAATCACTACGAGGGGGTTAGTATATTCTATGTCACATGTATATGAAGTCAGGGATATTATGGTTAAGGTGTGCACTAAAAACCTATGAAATTCAGTGAAAAAACTTTGTTAAAGGGACGTTATGGTTAAGTTGCGCTACTAAAAACCTATGAAATTCAGTGAAAAAACATTGTTAAAGGGACGTTATGGCTCAAAGTAAAACTGAAAACCCCCTGAAATTCGGCAGTTATGGTAACATAAGCAACCATAACTTGCGCCACCGTGCACTGCTAACACTAACACCCAGAACATCAAAGATGACATCACAAATGTCATTGATGACATTACTGATGACATCACATGGCTGGCTCTCCCTTTTTATCCTTTACTGACCTATCGAAGCCACATAGTTTTCTTCAGTAACAGTCAGGAAGTAAAAATTGAAAAGGTACTATATTTGTAGACTTAGGGTCCAGTCACATCATATGAAACGTATACATAGCGGAAGATACAGGATTGAAAGAGAGCAATCCTTTCTGTGCATGAATATAATCATTATGGTTATCAGCACTTTCTCATAGTTTTATTTTTATTACCCTACCTTCCCTCTATATGCTCATATGTGTATACATTATACTCACTCTCCATAGAGTGAATGGGAAAAAAATTTGCTCGTGCCTACAGCCTAAACCGCTGGACGGATTTCCACCAAATTTGGACCAGGAGCAGCGGCTTGGTCCCGAAAGCGTGCTTTTGCAAATTTGGTGAAAATCCATCAAGTAGTTTTTTTTAAAATGACAAAAAAGTAGGTAAAAAAAATTAGTGATATCTGTGTTCGGTTTGCGGACACACTTCCCTTTTCGCTCCGCGGAAAGTGTCCTGATTGGCCAATCGTCTTGCGTGATGTTCGCGGACATGCAAAGTGTTTGCTGATTGGACGGCGTGGAGCGTGAAGCGCGTCAGATTTTTCGGTAGCGCCCGCCATCTTGGATTCGCGGACGTCCCCGGACAGCGCGGTGAAACTTTGTTCAAAATGTGTATTTTGTAGAGTGTGTTGGTGTGTAGGAGTGTTTGGGGAGGGTGGCAGTGTATGAGATAGGATGAAAGTTGTGTTTTTTATGTGTTAGACATTCTTTTTGTGTTCGATTTGTTTGCGGCCATCACGGGTGTTCTGAAATGTTCTAAATAAACTGACTAGGGGGTGTTCTAAGGAGTCAATATGTGTCCGTTTTGTTCGCAAGCAAAGTGAAACTGTTCTAAGAACACTTGCGGTGTCCGGGGAGTGTTCGTAGGGGGTGTCCTGAGGACGCTGTCCGTATTGTTCTCTGTCAAGTTGAATGTGTTCTAAGAACACGCGCGGTGTCCTGAAATGTTCGCAAATACACAAAATGGGGGTGTTCTGAAGACGTTTTTGAGAACACTCCCGGTGTCCTGAAATGTTTGTAGGGGTGTTCTGAGGACGCTGTCCGTATTGTTCTCTGTCAAGTTGAATGTGTTCTAAGAACACTCGCAGTGTCCTGAAATGTTCGCAAATAAACAAAATGGGGGTGTTCTGAAGACGCTTCTATGAACACTCGCGGTGTCCAGGGAGTGTTCGTAGGGGGTGTCCTGAAGACGCTGTCGGTATTCTTCTCTGTCAAGTTGAATGTGTCCTAAGAACACTCGCGGTGTACTGAAATGTTTGGAAATAAACAAGATGGGGGTGTTTTGAAGACTCTTCTAAGAACACTCGCGGTGTCCGGGGAGTGTTCGTAGGGGGTGTCCTGAGGACGCTGTCCGTATTGTTCTTTGTCAAGTTGAATGTGTCCTAAGAACACTCACAGTGTCCTGAAATGTTCGCACATAAACAAGATGGTGGTGTTCTGAAGACGCTTCTAAGAAAACTCCCGGTGTCCTGGAATGTTCGTAGGGGGTGTCCTTAGGACGCTGTCAGTATTGTTCGTTGTTAAGTTGAAAGTGTTCTAAGAACTATCGCGTTGTTCTGAAATGTTCGTAGGGGGTGTCCTGAAAACGGTGTCCGTATTGTTCGCTGGCAAGTTCAAAGTGTTCTAAGAACACTCACATTGTTCGCGGACATTAAAAGTTTCCCATAGATCATAGTTGAAATGTTTGACTCTATGGATGTGATATGCTGCGGTGGTTGTTGCCAGGGCATAGAGTCTTGGGTGCATGGCCATTTGGCCATGCACCCAAGACTCTATGCCCTGGCAACAACCACCGCAGCATATCACATTCATATTTGCTTATAACTTTGGGTGAAAAACAAATGTATAAGGAACAAAGGTATTAGATGCTATGGATATGATATGCTGCTATGGTTGTCCTTATTATTGTATACTTACTGTTTGGTCTAGTAATGGGAGTCCATGTTTTTCTTCTTCATTTCTGTGATAAAAGAAAATAGCATGTTAGTATTAGTAGTTTGTAATGACTTATTACATTGTATAAGCAATATACTTTTATTTTTTTTCGACCCTCATATTTAGTAGAGTACAAATCAGAGTACTGTGCAATTTGCTCAGTTTCTGTATTTGTTGCTAAAATCATTGGGTCTGTGGGAGAAAAAAAAATACATGTTGGATTAAAAAAGAACCTTTTTCTGTTATGCTACAGTTTATTTGTTTGTTTGTTTTCAGTGTTCACTTTTTGTTTCTGGCTAATGCTTTATACTTTGCTTTGTTGTATTTTTTTTGGAGCAGCAACAGATTCTTCATTTGTTTTGATATTATAAAATTTTGGAGCAGTTAGATACCAATTGGCGTATTCTAACTGTCTATTTTTTTAATATATTTTAGTGGTTTTGATTTATCTACTTGGATATTGTTAAATTTTGGGACAGTTAGATACCAATTGGCGTTTTCTAACTGTGTATTTTTTGGCCTAATTTAGTGGTATTTATTTATCTGATTAGTTGTTGTAGAATCTTTGAGCTGTTAGATAGCTTTTGGAGTATTCTAACAGTTTATATTATTTTAACACAAATGTATAATTTTGGGACAGTTAGATACCAATTGGCGTATTCTAACTGTGTATTTTTTGGTGTAATTTAGTGGTATTCATTTATCTGATTAGTTGTTGTAGAATCTTTGAGCAGTTAGATAGCTTTTGGAGTATTCTAACAGTTTATATTTTTTAACACACATTTACTTAAAGGTTTAAATACAGTTTATTTATCAAATTTTGGTTTTGAGAACATCAAATAAGCGTTTGTAAGATGTTCTGGTAATCTCTGCTTTAAGGTAATGGTACTATCATTACTTTCAAACCATCCACATTTCTTTTTTATATATGCAGTGTAGTGCCCTGAATTGGTTGTGGCTCCTGCGTGGTAGATTATACCTATTGTTGTGAAGGTTTTCTTACCAAGTGATATTTGACCATGTGTGAATCCAGTCAGCTTGCAGTTGTTTTTGGTACCATCTGCATTGTAACGTAGAAGCATTAGTATTACGTATTTACTATGTGTTTGTATTACTAACGTGGAGCGATTATCTGAATTGCAGGTAGAGCATAATCTACCATGGTTTGCATTTTGTACAAGTCGCTGAAATGGAATGGATTCACAATTTGATATTGATATATATATGAAGCGTTCATTGGGGATTTCTTCTTGTGTCACATTGTTGCAGAGAGTGCATGTATGTTTCCACATGTATGAAATCTGAAAGATTTCATTTATAGGTATGTTTTTGTTATCCAGTACTTGTAGTAAGTACATTAGAAATTCTTGTGGATCTTCCTGTGAGTTTATAGTGAATGTCACCATTCCAGCACAGTAGTCCAATTGTTGTCTTATTCCAAAAACACTATATGTGTTGTCAGGATTGTTTGCTGCATTTCTGTGAAGTACTAACATTTGCAAACACAATGGGTCTGTACTGTGTAAGTAAATGTTGTCAACAATTGGTGGTAATTGAACTAGAACATTCACTGCTACATTTGCATAGCAACTTACACCAACTATATTTGAGAATTTAAATGGTCCAGGTAGTTCTGTATCTAACTGCTTTTTTGGAGTTTGTCTTTCTTCTTTAAAGAAGTGCCTGGTTTACTTTCTCTACTTGATTCTTTTTTGTTTGTGGTACTTGATGAAGTATTCGTTTCTTTTACTCTCTTTGGAGGATTTGCAGTGACGTCCTGTTGCATTTCTGTTTGATTTAGTTTTCTTTTACAACGTTTTAGTTTTTGTGGAACAGAATATGTGTTTAGATGGGGAGTGTATAGTGAGCAAAGTCTACTATTTTTCTAAAATGCAAGGAATATCAGCGTTTACTTTACTTGCATCAAAGTTGATTAGAAATAGACCGTCAAGTGTACGTAAGCGTGATAGTGCTACGTAGCTCATGCCTTCTTTAAAGACTGTGTTACCAATATCTATCATTGCTTTGTCTAGGGTAAGACCTTGTGATTTATGAATGGTGACTGCGTATGCAAGAGTTAGAGAAAATTGTTCTCTGCGTACATACATATCTTTGAGGAGAAGGAATCTAGCTGTTGAGCGTCCTATCTGTTTTACTTCTGAAAGTTTGTCAAGGAGTATATTGCCAAACTAAATTTTGTTGTCACGTGGGTATGTTTGAAAGCCAACAACTGTACCCAGTGCTCCATTAACTAGTCCTTGGTCCACGTCAAGGTTACATTTAAGCATTACTCTGCAATTTAAGGATCATTTTAACATCTTTTCTAAGCCTGCTGTGTTTGAGATTGATTTTTCTAAATTATTTAGTCTTGTTGTGGCTTGGTCACACATGGGTAGTGTCATATCATGTACATCTAGTTTGTCTGTGGCGCTAATTTCCATTATTGTTTGCATTTCTTTACTTAACATTATTTCATTGAATTCGAGACAGCTTGCAAGAGTTGGCATTAAGGCCATACAATTGACATTTTTGTGGGCTAATTGTTCCATAACATCTGTAGCACATGCATTATCGTCATAAAGTGCATTAATGTGCCGGGTTTTCAATGTTGCTTCTGCTTCTTTAGAAAGTATACCAACTCTCAAACTTTTTAAAATGTTGGCATAAGTTAGATCTGCAGATTGGCGCATGTTTTCTGTTAATTCTCTGTATTGGAAATGTTGCCAAAGGTTGACATTTCCAATGCTGCCAACAGTTTTACGGCAGAGTTTGTGCCCTAATGCTTTAAAAATAGGTTCACCTTTTACTGGTGTTAATTGAAGCAGATCTCCAAAAACAATAATGTGTTTTCCTGCAAAGAGCTCTTCATAGTCTGTTTTGAGTACTTCTTGTAATCTGAGGTGAATCAAAGCTAACATCAGGTTGGAGACCATGCTCACTTCATCTATTAGTAGCATTTTCATTTGTTTCAATACTCTGCATAATTCCATTGCAGCTTCTGCAGAAAGTTTGTAATAATCTAATTTGTTCTGGTGTTCTACTGGTAATAGTAGTAATCGGTGTAATGTAACACCACCTATGTTGTAGGCAGCTAAACCTGTGGGGGCAGTGACAACAGCTGACAGTTTGTTGTTTGTCAATTGTTGAAGGAATTTACTAATGATTTTGATTAGGAATGTTTTGCCAGAACTAGCTTCACCACTGACGTACAGTAGTATAGGTTTATAATTATGGCAGAAACATTCTTTATTTTCATGTTTTACACCATGTGCAATTTGTTTTGTTAATTCTTGAAAAATGCTACTTTGCTCATTGTTTAGTTTTGATTGTAGTATAGTTAAGTCTTCCTTATCTTCATACTGACACATGGTGTTTTCTACTTCTATCATAGCTAATTCTGCCTCATTTGTTATTAGTGGTCCTCCCAGTGGTTCTTGGGTTCCTGTTTTAGAAGGTTGACTACTATCAGGAGTATCCTTATCTAGTTGGGCTTGGAGTTCTTCTTCATGTTGCTGTTCATTGTGCAACATTGTTTTGTACTGTGTAAAGTTTACATCAGTTATAGTGCTTTCATTTGCTTTGAAAGCATCCTCATATGAGTCAGGGTTATCTAGTAATTGTTCTTCTTTTCTCCATGGTTCGAAGAGTTGTAGCAGGGACATGTAATATACTTCTTTATGTTGAGGAGTCTTCAATGACAATTTGATATGATTAATTAAATTTGGTTTAGTGAGTTTAACTAGGCTGCCTTCACAGTCTGTCACTCTATATTTACCTTTTTTTCATCAGGTTTCATATTATTTTTGTATGTGTAGTTTTGGGCTATTTGGTATAGACACATGTTTTCCAAAGTATTACTGATTTATGGACCAAGACTTAGCCATACTATATTTTCAGTTTTACCATACAATGAAGCACCATTTAAACTATCAGCTGCTTCATAAGATCCACATTATCTATGGGTGAGCATTTTTATGCCCAAGCTGTATAATTTCTGAGATACTGTTTTATCTGATGACAGGTCATTCCAGAAGTCTTGGAGCTCTGTCTTTTCTGCTTTAGTTAAGTATGCTGTGACATATCGTGCAACTGCAGTAGAATTGTCTGCAATGTACTGAACATCTATGTTTGCATTCCATATGTGGGCAATGATTGCATTATAATCATTGATATATTTTTCTTCTTCTTTTCTTTTTATGTAATATGTATTTTTAGGTGACTTACCTTTAACACTATGTCTAACTGAAGACATGAGGTTGTTTACTTGACCTGTATTTGTAACTGGTCTAGGGAAACCAAATCGGCATTTGGTGTAGTATTTGCCTTTGTTTTTGTATTTGCGACGACAATATTTTCCACATTTGTGTCTTTGAAATTGTAAAATTTGTGCACGAAGATCACTATTTGTGGCTTCTGATGGAATTTCACAAGTGACATTTTTTCAATAAACTGTAAAACGATGGCATCACTGTCTTGACCAAATTTAGGAGCATCTTTAATCCATAAAAGCATGAGGATATGTGGTGCTCCTCTGGCTTGGTATTCTTTTCTCCAAAAGAAGTGTTGCACTTCTCCAAGGGGAGGAACAGTTTTATTACTAATAAAATGTAGCATAGCAATGTAGCGATGGTGAAAATATCTTGAAACATTAACAGGATCCAAAGAACAAAGTTCTCCAGGTGTTAGAATATCTATCTTTGTTTTGTTTTTATTTGATATGCGTAGGAAATCATGTAAATCTTCCCATGCATATTCTGCACAACTTAATGTAGCAAACCAAGTGGGCGGGCCAAGGTTTCTGATCATACAACGTACATCTCCATGACGTCGAAACCAGTACTCTTTAGTACCACGCATATTTGCTAATAGATTTGTAATATTTGATTGTAAAACCTCATCCTTTTGTTGCACTTTCTCTAATAATTGTGTAGCTGTCATATTTTGAAAGTGTGATCCTGATTTTAATATGTGTGCAACTCCGTAACATACAGTTGCTAGTTCACTTTCAAAGAGTAGGTGGAATATGTATTCCACATTTTGTCTAAATCCTGGATCTTCAGAATACATCCGTAATGAGCGGTATTCTGAAGCTGATATTTGAATAGGTCTATCATCATACCTTCCTCCTTTGCCAGTAGGAAAGAATAGAGGAAAAGCATGTGCTTCTATACTTTTTTCCCATATACTGATTGGCGATCCTTTTGTTTGACGCATTTGGTAAGTTTCCAGTACATCTTGTACGGTGTCATTACAGTGCAAAAGATGAATTGTATAATGGTCTAAAGTATTTGATATTGTAACAGGATCTAGTAGCTCAAATTCACCAGCTTCTTGTGTTTCTTGAATTATTTCAGTTGTATCTTTCAAGTTTTCTTCAATATTAATTTCTTTGTAATATTCATTATTCTCTTTAAGATATTCGAAGGCTTGTCTAACTTTATATAAATCTACCAGCTGTTGCCATTTTTTTTTTCTTTTGTAGGTACTCCATTTACTAATATAATTAAAGATTGCTGCATTGGACGTTGCACTCCTAGAGTATGCACATTTTCTTTTAGATTTAATGGTAAATAAACTACTTTTCCACGAATGCCTTTTACCAATTCAGAGGGAGGTAATTTTGCTGTTTTTGGTTGAAGGCGTATTATTGCTTGAAATGGGTGTACTGTTTGAATTATGATGCTCTTATATAAATTAAGTTGTTCTAGAGGTTTTGGTACTGCGTATAATTCCAAATTATTTGTGATAGAACGTGAAGGAGTTTGGTTGTTGTCAAGTTTTGTAGTGCAATAACTGCAAAGTATTAAGGGCTCAGTTATTTCATATTTGTTTTCTGCTAGAAGGTAGAGAGCTAATTCAAACCATTTAGAATCTTCATTGTCTTCGATTTTGTATGATAGGTCCACAGTTTTTGTGTTACTTTTATAAAAAATTCTACGGCAACATACACATACATGGTTTGGTACTTCAGCTGATGTACTTTTAAATTTTAGTATTTCTTTTTTGTATGTGTTTAGCAAAAGGTTGCCATGTGTAGAATTGTTGCTTAATTGGTTTAAAGCTATTTCATTCTGTAAATGGCTTTCACTTCCAAAATATTTTTTCTGGATATAGTGAATTTCTTCAAGTAGGTCTTTTGCTGTACCATGTAGAAGGATGTTATTTAACTTTGCTAGTGCTAAAGCAGGACTTTTAGCATAGTACAGTTTATAGACTAGATTTCTTATAGTTGAATGATGTGTTAATATCCTTTTGATATCATGGAAAGTGGTTTTACAAGTAGGTCCTGTAATGCAGGCCAATGAATGTCCTTGTAGTCCTGTGTACTTGCGCACTGGACAGGTATCTATATTTTGCAGTAATTTAATTTTGATTTTGCTTTGCTTTTTACATATTTATTGATGAATTGGTGTAAAGATTTGAAACATTGTTTGGGAATGTTACACATTGACGTGCATGGCCATTTGTACACTAGACGTTCTGATTCAGTTGAATGGAGGGTTAATTCTAAGTTTTCAGGGCATATTTTTGTAAGGAGTACTTCTTGTTCCATTATGGTATTATTCACTTTTTCATAACCTCGACCACTGCTATTTATGGCAATTGTATTTGTTTGCTTTTGTTTGTACGCTTCTTCATTAAAATATGGTTCTGTGCTCGTAGTGTGATTCCATTCACCTCAGCAGATACTTAAGAAGTTCTTTCTGTTGACATTTTGCTTATTGAGAAGTCTTTTTTGTAATTTAGTTATTAGTTTTGTTAGTGGTTTCATTTTGTTTAACAGTAAAATAAATACATTTCTTTTGAGAAGAATTGCACTGTCCATCAATGCTTCTAAGATTAATTTCCTACGATAGGTTTTAAGCTTTGAACCTGATTTCTCTCCTGTTTTTATAAGATTTTGAAGGACTTTGTGACGGTATATTTTGGCTAAAATACTTTTCTTGGTATGCTTACTTTGCACTATATTAAAATTTGAAGAAGTAGTTTTATCTGTACTGATAGCTGATTTTCTGTTAATTGTTTTTTGGTTTGTTTTACATTTTGATAGAGGAAGCGAAGTTGTTGTACTTGAAACTTCTTGTGTTTCACTAAATGATTGTATTAGCTGTTTTGTTTCAACTTTTTTTTTACAAATTCTGCTAGAGATGGATGCTTATGTTGGACACCTTTATTTTCATTTGCTCTAATTTTGCGTTGCTTTCTACGGAGTTGTCTTTTGGTAGGCATTCTTTAGGGTCTGTTGAAAAAATAAAGAAGATATGGGTTGGGGTGTTCTGGAATGTATGTGTGCTGTGTGCATGAGTGTTTGAGTAAGATGATAAAGATGTATGTAATGGTGTGTGATTGTGCATTGGGAACTAAAACTAGTAGGGATAGGTATTCGTGAATTTATGTGTTACTAAACTGGGGTTCAGATGACAAAAAAAAGTAAGCTAGTGGTGTGGAAAAGTACAAATAGTAAATCTAATGTATACAATTAAAACAGTTGTTTGTTCAAAATATGAAAATTGTAGTGGTTCAGTTGGCTAATTTGCGTGTCCAAAAATAGAAATTTGTGGGCCATTCTGGCTGTAAATCGCTGTTTAAGACATGGAAATGTTTGGACAAAATGGTACAAAATCTCTATTTTAAGAAACCAAAATAGCTCGTATTAATGTTATAATATATTTGATTAATAATATAAATATTATGGTGATATTTTACTTACTTTTTTTTTAAATTAACAGGTAACTTCTTAGTTTTTTCTTTCTTCTTCGAATTCGGCTGCTTCTTTTCAGGAAACTGGTCTTCACTGTAATTGTAAAAGCTTCAAATTAGTAACTTTGTTTGTATATAGCACTGTTTTTAATTTAGATATTGATTTTTTTAGTTGAAATCCTCAGTGCCTTCTGTAAAACCATTATACTAATTTATTTACATAAGATACATTGCATCAGTTCAGTACATATGATATGTTCTTAATGAACAAATTGTATTGAATGACTAACTGTAGCAAAAAAAAAATATCTTTACTATGTCTTGTTAAATTTATAATATATTAGTGAATACCACTATTTCTGTAAGTAAACTGTTGTAGGTAATAGCGCCTCCATGTCATGTCTAATTTAAAGTAATTAAGTAAATAAATAAATAAAAACAAAAAATATGAAATTGTATAAGTATTTTTATAAAGGTTTAAACATAGATTGTGTTTGCATGCAATTTTGTTTGAATATATGTAGTCTATATATTTCATTTAAAAAATGTTAGTTTAACATGATTTGAATGTGTGTGTATAAAGAAAGTAAAAAGTATAAAGGTTTATAAGTGATAGTTGATTTTAGGAAATTGAAAAAAGTACAGTAAATTCATTTTACAGATTTTGCAAGGTAAAAGTCTGTATGGAAATGTGTTCATCTACCATAGCTCTCAACTCACACGCTTTTGGCGGGTGTCACACGCCTTCTAAAGGGCAGACTCACCTGCCAAGCTTCCTGCACGCCCATTCATTCCAATGGGCATCTCACCCGCCAAAAACAAAATCGGGTGATTTCACCCGCCTGTAAAACAAAAATGGTTGAGAGCTATGTCATCTACTATACAGAAAATATGCATACCTGAAGTTTGTGTTCATGCATATGGATATGCATGGAGCTGCAAGTAGAAATCTTGAAGACTTGTACAGTATTTCTGGTAGATGCTGCTTGCCAATGATATGACACTTGTACTCAGAGAGATTCAGAGTACATTTGCAGTGCTGATCTATGATGATGCAGTTAGATGTAGAGGTCTTGAATGCAATTGGTGCATGGTCATGTGATTTTTGAGGTACATCCAATGAGGGAATGTCAGAGAGAGTGTAGTGGAAATGGTAGAAGGGCTGTTCATGTTAGGATATGTCCGGTAGTTCGCGGACATCGGGAGTTACATCCGGGGATTTTTGGGTTCAGAAGTCATACAAATGAGAATAAGTACTGAAAGGGATTGGTCAGGAAAGTTTGGTGGGTGTGTTGTGCCAGGAGAGATTTTCTCAGATACTCTTTTTGCTGAGAGAACAAAAGATAGCTATGGCTGTGTGTTTCAGAAAACAGATTGTTTGGATTTTAGGAGATTCGTGGATACATTGGTTGAAGGTGCATGCAGAAAGCTGTGGAGTAGCTGTAGATCTTGGATTCCCACATGTGGAAGTACACTGGCATGGAGTACGTGGAATGAAGTGGTTGGACTTGCTACCTCTCTGTGCTACTTTGGAGACAGAGCAACATCCAGACATAATTGTAATTCATTGTGGAGGGAACAGTTTAGGACATGTGACTGGAATTTTTTTGCAATTTGCTGTGAAAGAAGGACTGAGGAAGGTTATGGACATGTTTCCTAATTCTCAAGTGATATTTTCACGGATTGCGCAGACACAAATGTGGCTTCGTTCTTCTTCATTTGGTCCACAAATGGAAAAAGCAAGGCGCAATGTTAATAAGGCTGTTTGTGGCTTTCTAAGAGATTTTGGCATGTCTTCTTTTCACAATGAAAATATTATGTTTTGTAGTACATACATTTTTCGCAGAGATGGAGTCCATCTTACTTATGCTGGCAATCAGATTTTTCTGAGAAATGTACAAAATGCATTGTGACCTTTTTTGGTATTACAACAACGATTTTGAAGTAGATGTTAAGCATTTACAATTTTTGACTTACAAACACCACCCAAAGGCTCTTTTCAGAGCCACCACTTCTTTCCAGAGAAAATTACAATGTTTGTGATGGAGTAGCAATCCAATTTTTTTAATGTTCGCGAACTGTCCGCGGACTTCTAAAAAATACAAAGAGCCCTGCTTCATTTATTTTCACTTCTATTTTTTAACTGGGAAAGGCGGCTCTGAAAAGAGCCTTATTTTTTTTATTTTTGTAATTTTGTATTTTTTTTGGTTTTTCAGACACGACACACTAGGAGAGGAGGGTAAAGGAGGGTAAAGGGGGGGACACCAACCACAGGGATAAGAAAGGGCGAGCTGAGAGAGGAAGATGTAGAGTGGGTTTTATTTGGGTAGTAAGCAGGTCTTCTCGTGCTCTCAGATAGTCTCAAAAGCACTCTGAAGTCGCTCTCCCCTGCAGAGTACTGTGTTACAGTACATACATACAACTGTGACCCTCGAAAAGGTAAGGGTCATCAGCATTCTGTATGGCCTGTGAGGCAGGTTGAGAAAGCCGCTTTCCCACAGAGGTGGTCCTTGTGGTGACAGGATCAGAAACAGAGGATGAAGTAGAGGAAATCAACCTGCTACGTTCTTCGCAAGGTACAACCCTGCAAATAGCCCCAGAGTGAAATGACCTCAGGTGTCGCTTCATAGTAGTGGTCCCAAAGCTGTAGTTACCGTGCTTCCCGCGACTGAGTATCATTTTGCACTCATTGCAGGTAACATGGTTCGCACAAGCCTTAGGACCATTCCCATGAATGGTAAATAACCGCCACACCCAAGACTCACGCCTAGTGCAGGTAGTAGGGATTTCCTCTACCTCATTCTCATCATCCTCTTCTTCCTCCTCCGCATCCTCAGTCCTGTTCCCCTCTTCAGGCCCTTGGTGAGGTGGTGGTGGTGGAGGGGGTGGTGGTGGTGCTGAAGCAGGTGCTGCACCAAGTGGCAGTTCAGCAGCCAAGGATGCCATCTCGATGATGGTGTAGTCTGCAGGTGGCAGCAAAAATCACTGTGTTCTGAAGAATAGCCAGAAACACAATGGGAATAAGCTCTTGGGCGTGGTCTTTTATAGGGGGGCTTGTGCGCGGTCCGTGGACATGCGCACTGTGCGCGGACAGATCGAACACAAAAAAAGGATCGGAAAGTTTCAAAAGGTATATAGAAACTCAAGATTGCTATGTGGGACTTGTGGCATGGTGAGATTCTATTGAAAAATATTATGGATTAACTGAAAATGTACTTTAAAATTGTTTGGGGACACGAACAGTGTCCGCATTTCAGGACACACGATGAGCGTGGGCGCGGTCATATGATCTGTTTGCGAACTAGTCTGCGAAGGAAGTGCCTGTCCGCAGGACACCAAGTGCACGGAGATTGGTTAGCGCATGCGCATTGATGTCCTACGGACACTGTTCGGGTTCTGAAGTAATTAAAAGTGCGTCACATGTGAAACGAACATTTCAGGACACCGCGTGTGTTCTCAGAACAGTTTAAACTTGGTAGCGAACAGTAAGGACAGAAATAGTGTTCTTCAGGACACGTGTAATTTAGTTTATGTACGAACATTTCAGGACACCAATTGTGTTCTTAGAACAGTTTCAATTGGGTAGCGAACACTACGCACAGGTATAGTGTTCTTCAGGACATCTCCATTTTCGTTTACGTACGAACATTTCAGGACACCAATAGGGTTCTTAGAACAGTTTCAATTGGGTAGCGAACACTACGCACAGGTATAGTGTTCTTCAGGACACATCATTTTCGTTTATTTACGAACATTTCAGGACATCAATTGTGTTCTTAAAACAGTTTTAAGTTGATAGCGAACATTGCAGACAGATATATTGTTCTTTAGAACACTTTAATTTTTGTTTCTTTACGAACATTTCAGGACACCACGTGTGTTCTTAGAACAGTTTCAACGTGCTAGCGAACAGTACGAACAGGTGTGGTGTTGTTCAGGACACCTCCATTTTCATTTATGTACGAACATTTCAGAACACTCGCACTGTCCGCGGACACTTTTATTGTTTTTTAAAAAAAAACGGAAACTATTCACAATACAATATAAAAATTAAACTTTATTTAACGTATATTAATAATTTATGACAGAGAAGGTGAGGCAGAAACAGAAATAAAAACAGGAGAATGTGGGGTTTCAACATGATTGGTATTAGGTGAAGAAGGGATGGAAATCTCATCAAAACATTTTGGATTATGGTGAGGGTTTGGGGATGATTGACTGGGATATGGTGAGGAGGGACAAGTACATGTGGGGCAATGGTATGACGTTTTTGTTTTTAAATTATCTTCAACAAACGTTTTCAAATTATTAAAATTGGTCAACAGTAAATCAATTTTTTCTTTTATGTTGTCAAGCGTGTTTTCCATAACAGCTTCTTCAGAGGTAGTTTATATTTTGTTATGCTCTGTCCAAAAATTATATATATATGTTAAATGTATACAAAATAATAATATTTAAATGGTTTATATTATAAAGTGTTTACCATTAGTTTCACTATCTTGTGACATTTCTTCATGTGGGAAATTGTCCTCTAGCCATTCCAGAGTACTAGACATTTCTGTGAGAAAAAAAAAAAAAGATAATATATTTTTTAATCTAATACAGCAAGTTTATAAATATATGAGTAAAATGAAGTACACTTACTATTTCTGGTAAGATAAGTCCTATGTATTCAGTGGGTCGGGTCTTGTTCTCAGTTCTGTTGTGTCTGTGAGGTAATTATGTTGGAAGCCAATTTATGTTCTTGTGGTATATTCCATTTCAGAACATATTGTATTTAAATGAATGGTTATTATGTTACATATATGGGTTACATTTCTTATGTATTATATATATAATGTGTTTGTGTGCTGGTTTTTGAATTTGTTAAATGTTCCTATATTATGATATAACAATGAAACATACCCCCCCCCTCACAGTTTTTAGGTAGTGGTACTGTTCTCCGAACATGTCCGCGAACATTAAATAAGTTCGCGGACATCACGTTCATAAGAAGAGATCTAGTCAGTTCCATATCACATGTATATAAAGTCAAAGTCATTATTGTTAAGTTGTGCTACTAAAAAACTATGAAATTCAGTGAAAAAACTTTTTTAAAGGGACGTTATGGTTAAGTTGCGCTACTAAAAACCTATGAAATTCAGTGAAAAAAACGTTGTTAAAGGGACGTTATGGTTAAGTTGCGCTACTAAAAACCTATGAAATTCAGTGAAAAAACTTTGTTAAAGGGATGTTATGGTTCCAAGTAAAACCGAAAAACCCTTGAAATTCGCCAGTTATGGTAAGCTAAGCAACCATAACTCGCGCCACCACCGTGCACTGCTAAGACTAACACCCAGGACATCAAAGATGACATCACAAATGGCATTGATGACATCACTGATGACATCACATGTCTGGCTCACTATTTTTTCTTTTGCTGACATATCTAGGCCACATGGTTGAGGTATGTCTTTGACCTATTGTGTGCTTATGGGCTATGGGATCTTTTACTCCATAGGGTATCATCTGTTTTAATGTATGTGTTACACAGCACCCTCAGTGCAGTAACAAAGGGGTGTCATAGTGACCCCCAAACATAGACTCCATACCCTGGGAGTGACTACTGTCTCCCAGGGCATGTAAAGCACCATTGGCTTCACTAGTCCAAAATTGTGAACAGAACCAGTACAAACCATCATATTGTGGAAGTACTGGCAGGGGTTAATTCGATTGCCCCTAGGCCTGTTACCAAGGGGGCACTGTCCAGTCCCCCCTTGTCGAGTTTCTGGCTGGTGGCAGTGGTTACCACGCAAAATATTCCACCAGAATATTTCCTATGGGATTTTCCCTTTGGTTTTAAACGCACCACTTTTTTGTTAAAGATACCGCCGGTAATTTATTTAATATAAAATCACTGGTTGGGTCTTTTCACCAGAACTCTTTTCTAAAATGGCATTTGTGTCCGTCTCTGTAACTCCAACCAAGGTCAGGCCCTTTGTTCCACTTTTTGGCGGGCTTCTCCACAGAAGCCCTCCAACTGATGCCACTCTGTCTGGGTTCCACAGGATGTGTGGGTGGGGGAATTGGCACCCTGGACTGCCTTGCCTTAGCAACCCAAGTCACTCTCTGTTCTGATTGGCCCAGTGGAGAGCCGCCCAGCTCACCACTTAGCATGTATGAGTGACAGCTAGGCTGTTGAATGGGTTTTTTTCTGCATAAAAGCAGGGCTTTCGGGACTGGAACTTCAGAAGTCGCCACAGGACCTAAGAAATCCGAAGAGGGGAGAAGCTGAGCCATCTGCAACGACAACAACACCGGCAACAACCTCACCACTTTCCCGATGACAAGAGAAGATCTTCTGCTGAAAGAGTCTTCTTCCTCTGAGCTGGTGGGATCAATCAGTCCGCCATTCACCTTCCAGGACGTCTCTTGGTCGAATCACCAGTGCTAAGCACCCCGGCGGCTGGATAGCCAAGCTTCACCACTGTGACCGCGAATAAAAGGAACGCACCTTTTAACCGAGCAAACTCCGCGGCTGGCCTCTTCCCTGGGCAGTGCAATGACTCCAAGTTTCCTCCTCGACGAGATCTTCTCTTCCCCTGGTCGAAACCACAAACTGCACCCGCTGCCAGGAACAACTGCCACCGCTGGAGCTTCGTCAACTTTAAAGGTACTGTGTTCCACCTGGCCTCCCTTTCTACGGTTGCTAAAGGTGACCCTTAAATCCTTGGCTTTCCAACTAGGTTGGACCCCAGACCTTCTAACTTTACCTTCTGAATCAACCCAACCTCTTTTGAACATTTTTACAAAGACTTGAATGCATTTCTAAACTGTGTGATCTAGGGCACATTTCTCCTTGCTCCATTTAAAATGGGCCTGTCCTATGAACTTTGGCTCTACAGTAGCCTCTGCCCTCACTAACTTCTTTTGGTCTTAGAAAAGTGTTGGGAACTGTTTTATTTTCATGACCTGCCTTTTTCTCTCCCTTTAACTTAATTATTGGATTGCCATCTAAGTTACGCGCTTGCATCTGTTTTTACAAATTGTGGTGTTTTGACTTAGACTTGTCTAATAATTCTTAAGGGAGGTGTGTATACTTTTCTGATTGTGTTTGAACTTGCTTTGATTTATAGTGCTAGTGTATTTCCTTAAGTGTGTGTTAAATAAATAATTATATACTTTTGATACCAAGCTCTGGTCAGTGTTTGCTTGCTCTACTGTGTTTTTAGCCCTATTGTGTATCCTCTGTATACTTCCCTACTCTTCTTGAGAGAAGTTGGACTGCTCAGCCACAGCTACCAGGTAAATCTGGGTGGTACAGACTGCTACCAATTGGGTTTACTGCTTACTCCTGTAGTCTTAATCTTCTTGCAGTGGTCCCCAAGGGAACTGCACAGGATTCTGCCTAACAGGCATATTAGATGGCCTACCTTCTGAGAATGCTATGTGGCTTTTGTAGGTGCAAAAGAAGTCCAAAGCAAATACAACACACATATGTATTTACTAGACAAAGAAAAAGGCTTAACATTGTGGACCCTAAATGCATTTAGTAGACTTAGCAGGCCAGAGCAATGATAACCTCACGTGCACTTTGTAGTCAGATGAAAAGCAAAAGCACTGAAAAACGCTCATGCATTTTCTTGGGAAAGGGGAACGCCAACACATGAACATCTCATGTGCATTTAGCATAGGAGAACTTCAAAATACCGAGAACTCCAAAATGAATATTGTAGGCATAGGAGAAGGCCAGAGCATTGTGAAGCCCTCTTGCATTTTATAGGGGTCGGTAAAGGCCAAGCACCGAGCAATCCAAGTGCATTTTGCTGGTGGAGGAGATGGCCAAAATACTGAGAACGCCTGTGCAGTTTGTAGGTGGATGAGAGGGACAAAGCACTGAGAACCCCACATGCAAGAGAAATGTGCACTAACTAACATGTATGAATTTACTGCAGGACCCAAATGTTGTGGGGGTCAAATAAGGGCATGGGGAGGAATGAATCTGTTGGCCATTTTTCACCTGTTCAGGCAGTCACTCTTTGCATTGGATAAACCAAGATAGTGCATGGGTTTCTGAGCTGAACACATCTGTCAATCAGTAGCTATAGATCTTTTTCTCTGAAACCTCTCTAAAACAAATCTGGTCCACAGGATGAAATTAAATTGTGCATGCAATGCCTTTCCTCAGACATCAGTTGCCAAACTACGGATTTCAGGCGGAAGAGGAAGTTGAACTGCCACCAACTGAGGTGTATGGAAATTATGTCATATCAGCTCTGCAATAAAAATGCAATCGATAGATGAGAAAGAAGAGGCGATGCTTGAACATTCCCTAGCTCAGTTTCCTTGGAAACATATGGCAAATAAGAACATGAAAAAGATTATGCTCTATCGCAAATTTAACACAGAAGAAGAGGGTGAAGGAATTGAAAAAAACATACAATTGTCAAGTACAAACACTGTACTCAGTAAGGCAGTTTCCGACCCTCCACATTCCCCAGCCTACAGTCTTTTCCCAAACGTGTCTAAAAGAGTACATGTTAGTGATAGTGAAGGTTTGCAGTAAATCACATCAACAGCACTGGCTCCTCAGCCAACTGTACCCACACAGCATCAACTGCAATGCACTCCAGAAAGTGGCAGTGTGGAGGTATGGCATGGCATAATTGCAACAATGGCATATTACCACCTGTCATACCTGTCAAAAAATGATCTCACCAGAAGCCAGCTACCAATGTGAGCATCTCTGAAGACAGCATCATCTTCATGCCTGACAACAGGAAAGGGAGAGAGGCAAGCATCCCACCCTTCAACTCCTGGCATTATGCATATTTGTCTTACCATCCCACACCACTACACCAGGCAATCTTGTTGATTCACATATTATCACAAGCCCTGTCAGAACATTATATTTGGTGAGATGAAACAGCAGGCCATTCACTTGGAAACCCCACTACACACTCCTAAAGTGGGGAAGATTTGTGAGCAAGGGAGCAACGTTCACTCAGAAGGAGTGGTATGGTAAAAGTTACAGTGGTGGAGACTTTGATCGTTACAGTAGTGGTTGAGTGCATTACAAAGATAAATCTTTAATTTTACTTTATACTCCATGTATTTGGCTGTATCATACAGGGCAACACTCTTTGAGTCTTAATACCAGAACAACAAACTAAAAGTTTGACTCAATGTATGTCACTCTATCAACTAATGGTCCCAATCTTGAATCTTAGTACCACACTCACAAAATGATGGTTCATCTCAAGTTATTTGACTCTACTAGCCAATGGCTCAACGTTCCAAGTCCTAGTACCACACTCTCAAATTGGATGTCATTAATGAATATATGTGGCTCTTCCCCCTAGTTCTGAACATCTTTGAGTCATAGTATCATTCTCTCAACCTAGAAGTTCTGCCTTAATTTATTTGCCTTTTCTAACTGATGAATCAACTCTCCAAGTACTAGTACCAACCTCACAAACTGTAAACTCTGCCTCAATTTCACTTTACCATACAGCAGCAGAGCCTCTAATGACTTTTTTCTTTTATTGGACTCTTGTCCAATCATTTATGAGAGGGTACGGCGGTTCTGGAGCATGTCTAAGTGTTTCCACCCACCACTAGATTGTAATCCAACTCACACAGACTGGCATAGAGTGTGCAATGTACACAGTATGTGCTGTTTTTTCTCATTACTCTTATTTCTTAAACCCAGATGGCACCACACTCTGAATTCTACAACCGTCGACATGAGGCTGCACTGAAACTGGTGGTAAAGTGCCACTGCTAGTCATTTGTGACACTGGGTTAAGCTGTTCTGGCCCAGACAGGGAGGGTCATGGAGACGGTTGGGCTGGTCCAGATTGAGGGGGAATTAAGGTTTCTTGGAAGAGCATGATCAGTGATAATATTCCCATATGAGCACTGTCTCAACTGCAGGAGGGTGCTGCAATATATGACTCTGTATTTTGTGCTTATTAAACCCGTTATGTTGCAATAGATTAAAGTGATTAAACATTTAGGTGTCCCTGCAACTCTTATTTGATTTCCCAAAATAACTGCCTTCTGGTAGAAATGGTATACTGACTCCCTGACCCTGACAGTTACACCATATGGTAAGTTGAAGTAGTCCGACAAACATGACCAGGTGGTCGGAGATGCCCTGATTGGTGATATCTTCTGACTTGGCTTCACCCACTTGAGGAAAACATAAATCTGCCTTGCACTGACTTCATGGGCAGGAAATGTTTCACTGGTTCTGTAGGGTATTTTGTGGAGATTTGGGGCCTGACAGTATTTTATTACCGCCAAAAAATAACTTAACAATAATCACTCCTTGTATTCAGATTGGGCCATGTGCAACAATAATACAGTGGACATGCATTATTTCAGCACCCAGACATGCATTTTTGGTATGCGTGGTTGGTATGCGTGGTTGGTGGTATTTTGGTGAGCATAATTCCCTTGTTTTAATTGTGGCCCCAATGTCCAGAATCCCTTATCTTTGCTTAGATTTTTCGTGTAATCACTAGAGAGACCTCAGACCTACATTTCAGGAATACCACATTTTCAGTGTTAGTGTTAGTGTGCCACCATGGGCGATCTCACTGACTTATTTACGACAGAGAGCTATATGTGGTAATTTTGTGGTAATTTCCACTACCTTATATACGGTAGGGAACTATGTTCAGAGAGTCCCTCTTCCCGTTGGCTCATGTACCTCCAACGAGCTATGCTACAAACAATCACTCTCAACTGTCCATACTGAATATGATCATGCACACATCTGTCTTAAAATGACAATTGCATTGTTTAAAAATCTCCCCTCATCATCAGCACTGTATTGGTAAATATAAGACACACCACCCGTCTGCTTTCAAATATTTTTCTGTATTATAAAAGTTGCATTTAAACACGATCTCACTCTTTACAGAAATAAATAAAATAGCATAGTAACAGCATTGTCTGTGATACACTGAAAAAAGAGTGGCGGAGAACAGAACCCAATTTGCAACATTAGCATGTGATTAAGGCACCGGAATCTCCTTTCCTACTCTGACTGAATATTCTCGTACACACTCAGCTCCCACACTTATGTAATTACCTTATCTGTTCAGGCCGAGTTTTCTTCAGCTGTTCTCTTTCTGAATGTGGCTCCCTTGAAGATTAACCCCAGGGAAAAGGAGCGCCTTTCCTTCTCAAACCGGGGTCATTGCCTGGAATTCTCAGCTTTTGCAGATAGGAATGCTCCAGCCAGGAAAAAGGTCCTTCTCCAGCTCTGCCAAATCTTGACTGTCCTTCTCTCTCCTCAAACTCCCCCCAGCAAAACTCTGATCACTCCCTCTAGCATGATACTTGCTATGACGCTGCTCCAATCAGAATCAATCATGCCATCTCCTCCTTCTCTACACAATGGCTCATTTTTATAGTAACACTTTGTAACCAACTGATTTCCTGTTCTTTCAAGCCCTTTTGCTTCCTGTAGTTATGTGGACAGGGCAACAGAGAAAACGAAAAGAAAAAAAAATGGATGTGCGTTTAAAAGTTCACTTTCAGAATAGGCCTAATTCTGCAGTGGAGACACATTTTTATTAGTGGATTATGTTAACCTCAGTTTCATTAGTCAGGTTAGTTATAAGTAATGTTAGTTATTCATTTTCAAATGTGTCTCTCGCACCATAGGCATTTCAGGTGAAAAAATAGTGTGCATTTTTGAATGTGCACGTGTGCTTTTAACTGTAAAAATAGATTTGCATCTTATATGTTAAAATTGTTTTTGACTGAATAGCCTGTCACTCCTTGTTAATCTGGTAACACATATAGCAATGCACCACACCCTTGTGGTGGTGCTGCAAAAAAAATTGCTACCTGTGCAGTAGTGCTGTACTCTGTGCTGTTTGCTACCTGTGCAGTAGTGCTGTACTCTGTGCTGTAACACGCCAAATATCCTTACATACCCTCCTTTTGTTTTTAGAATCTGGCTACGATCCAAGCCAATTCCTAAAAACAATTTGTTCTTTTTCTTCTTTTCACAATATAGCAATCCAATAAAATGAATACTCATGTGCATCAATGAAAAAGTTGCAATCAATACAGTATTCATCTGAGTTCATTAGTTTACAAAATGTTCTACATTTGCCTTCTCAGTGGAAGTGGCATTACTCTAAGTTTAGATTTTTCAAGTCAATTAAAAACAATGAAATAAAACAACTAACCAAAACAAATAATTAATATAACAAATTAAAATAAATAATTAAAATAATAAATACGTGGAATTCCATATGTCAGCACTCTTGTCTGCCTCTGATATGTCCCGACCAGCGATGTTATTTGGTTCATTCGAGTACACTTTCATCTTGGCAATCTTAGATCCATAGGAGTCATCTTTTTTAGCATTCTGGTTATCTTGTCTTCACCTCCACCTGGAGGCAGGCATCTTTTGGTCTTCATCCAGGGGACTCCAGGACTCCATCGTCTCCCGTGGCCTCTGATCCCGGAACCTCTGACCAAATAATGTTAATTTTCTAAATCAAATAGAAAATAAACAAATTAAGTACATAGCACAATACTAACTTCACCCTTTTGCCAAAAATAAAACATGCTTGGTAAAAATATTTCGTTTTTTTTTTCTGAAATTAAACACAAGTTAAAAGAAAACAAGCACATATAAACAGCATTCAATATTTAATACATTTTCTCTCCGCACACCAACCATGAGCTTCCATTATATATATATTTATTTATTTATTTATTTTATATTATATATTTTTACATATATTACAGTGTTTATGTGCCATTATAACAATCAACTTTTTTAACTTCTTTGTCACTGCCTCCTGATTGTACCCATTTATTTTCTCTTTTTGTGTTCAAGGGTCTTTATCTGTTTCTACATGCTCAAGCTGCCTGATCTCATGTCTGGGATGGCATGGTTTGATTTGATTTACATGGACAAACTGCTCTATCGCCGTCTCACCTTCATTTTTCAAAATTTTATAAACCACAGGAGAGACCTTATCTATAATTCGAAATGGCCCCTGCCAGGCTGCTAGAAATTTAGAATTTTTCTGTTTACTTTTTCCAAAATGAAACTTGTACACCTGGTCCCCTACACTGTATTCCTTTATTGATGTCTTTTTATCATAATAAGATTTTGCACTGTCAGCAGCTCTTTCCAGATTTCTCTGCACAAAAGCAAATGCATGTTGCAAATGCCTCCTCAGTTCATCAATATATTCATGAACTGTGGATGCACTCACAAGGGTTTGCTCATGTGTTCTGTATAGTAGGTGTTGTGGTAACACCATTTTCCTACCTGTCAAGACCTCATGGGGGCTAACACCTGTTGCTTTGGCAGGAGTCGACCTGATTGCCATCAAAACCAATGGTAAACGTAAATCCCAGCTGGAACCTGCTTCTGCCACAAATTTCTTTAAAATATCCACAACAGACCTATTGCTTCTTTCAACTGTACCTGAAGACGCGGCCCGATATGCGATATGTAGTTTCCTTTTCACACCTAGTATTTGCCATACCTTACTCATTAGAGTACTTGTGAAATGACTTCCTCTGTCTGACTCAATTCTTTGTGGCAACCCAAACCTTGAGAACACATGGTTCACCAGCAATGTGGCTGCTGTTTGCGCACTACAATCTGGTGCAGGAATGCATTCAATCCACTTCGACATCAAACATACCACACTCAAAATATAACGGTGTCCCCTGCTCGACCTTTTTAAAGGACCTACATAGTCTATTTGCAAATCTGACCATGGGAGAGTTAGGCCTCTTTTCATCAATGGTGCTCTATGCATTGGTGAAGCAGGTTTAAATTGGGCGCATACTAGACATCCTCTAGTATATAATTCCACATCTTGGGACATATGTGGCCAGTAAGCATAATCTTTTAGTATTTCTAATGTTTTTTGTGAACCTCTATGGCCTGCAGTTATGGCATCATGTGCATGGTGTAGCATTAGTCCTCTGAATGAAAGGGGTACTACCCACTGTATTTGTCCTGTTATGGACTCTCTAATCATGAGTCCATCCTGTAATCTAATTCGTGTTTTGTTCTTTAATAGCACCCTCAACTCTTCTTTTCCCATACAATCATTTTCTGTTAAAGGATTTTGTTCGGGATCTATCAAATGATTATAATAGATTCCCAAAATTTGATCATTCTTTTGTGCCTCAATCAAATCTTGGTCTGGCGTGTCATGACTCCACTGCACCACCGGTTGATCTACCTCCTTTGGTGCTTTAGAACGTGTGACTGCATCAATTTGTATTTCACCCATTAAATAATCTATAGGTAGCAATTCTCCCATCACAGCCCCAATCTTAGCCAGGTTGTCTGCCTTATCATTTCCCTCCTTATCCTCTCCTGGTGTTTTTAAATGCCCACAAATTTTTCTCCAGTATATTGTTAACTTATTCACTGACACCAATTTGTCTATGGCTTGTATCATTTTTCCATGCTTAAGTGGCTTTTTGTTATATGTAACCATGCCTCTTGCTTTCCAACCAGGCAAATACTCCACAAAGCTATTCCGTGCATAGTCAGAATCAGTCACCAGGACAATTTCACTGAACCTTTTATCAACTGCAGTAGCAATTGCTTTATAAATGGCTGCCAATTCCGCCACCTGACTGCTCCTATCTCCAATCCTCATCCCTATGCTGGGGACACCTTCACATTTCAACCAGACATTTCCTATTTCTGCCACTAACTGTTTATTACTGTCATTTTCAATGTGAAAAGCACAACCATCGAGATATACAGTTGGCAAATCCTTGCATGTTTTTTCATCAAAAGCTTTGTGTGGTGATTGTTCTAATTCCTGCAAACTAGTTTCTACTTCCATTTCATTTGGTATTTGTTCAGCTGCACAGTCATGTAAGTCAGCTAACCCTTGAGCAATTGGGTTCTTTTTATTTTGTCCATATCTCACTTCTACGGGAAAACCTTGTAATGCTAGCGCCCATGAAGTGATTCTGGATTGCGCTAGATTACCTGATCTAATTCTTTTACTCTCTATAAATTGCAAAGGTTGATGATTTGTTTCAATAATTACCTTTTCTCCCTGAACAATGGGGCGGAAATGTTGTAGCGCCCACACAGTGGTTAATAGGACCTTTTTACATTCATTAAAATTCATTTCAACTTGGGAAAATGCCTTACTTGCATATGCAATGGTTTTGTGATTCAAATCGTGTTTTTGTGATAACACTGCTGACATACAATGTTCAGAAAAACCTATTTCTATAAAGAAATCCCTGTCCTTTATGGGGTATGCTAAACATGGTGCCTTTACAAGACATTCCTTTAATTTAGCCACTGCATCAGACTGCCCTTTTTCCCATTTCCAGGGAGTATTCAGTTTAAGCAGTTTAGTCAATGGTTGAGTGATTTCTGCATAATTTTCAATGAACTTTCTGTTATAGCATGTCATCCCTAATAAACTTTTTACTCCTTTCACATTTTTAGGATCTTTTAATCTTTGTATGGCCTCTATTTTCTTCTTTTGTGGATTTAGCCCATGTTCAGTCACTTCATGCCCTAGAAAGTTTTTTCTTGCACCATTGTGCTTTTTGCAAAGATACTTTGGCGCCTGCTTTCTGCAATTGGCCAAGTACATGTCTTATTTCATCAAAATGGCTTTTCAGGCTTTCATTTTTTATCAGGACATCGTCCACATAAACTATTGTTCCTCTTTCCGCTGCATCCGGCATGGCCTTTCTCAAAAATATGCCAAATTCACTCCCACTATTGATGTACCCGAACGGAGCTCTAAGCCAGGCATATTGAGTCCTGTTAAATGTAAAGGAAAATAAATGTTGTATCTCCTCTGCCAATGGCACGCACCAATATCCAGAGGTGAGATCTAATGTGGTAAATACATTTGAACCATGTACCTGAGCTAGGCCCTGATCAATGAATGGCAGTGGCCATCTAGATATTGGTACTCTTTTATTTAACTCTCTCAAGTCTGCATACAGCCGCCATTGACCATGTGGCTTTAACACACCTAAAATAGGTGTATTGGATGTGCTATGAATGGGCCTGATGATTCCCCGCGATTCCAAATTTTTAATAATCTCTGCCAATGATTCTAAACATGCCAGCGGTAGTCTATACTGGCGTACAAACACTGGGTTTCTGCTACACCCTTCTGGTAGTGTGGCCACATGTAAATCAGTTAAACCACAATCATAAGCATCTTTTGCAAATACATCCTTAAACTCCATAAATATCTCCCTCAGATTGTCCCTCTCTTCATTGCTTTCACATGCATCCGCTAAGGAGATCTGCTCTTCTACCATTTTGGAAAATTCTGGAAAATCTTCTGGTAAGGGAATCTCGGCGCTTTCCTCTAACTGTGTGGCTGTGTCTTTTTGTAAAGCTGCCACTTTTAAATATTTTGGCATATCAGCTTCCACTTCAATGGGCTGATTTTCTGTTTCATTTTCATTTAAATTAAATATTATGCAATCCTCTTGATGGCAGCACACTGTCTAATTTGAATCATAAGGATACACAGAATGAATTTTAAATATTCCTTTGGGCTGAGAGTCCAGGTGTTCTGGCAACTCGCCCTTGGCATCTACATATTTTTCAGGAATATTCCCAATCACCATGTTATTTAAATCTGCCGTATAATGTGATTTTTGTATGGCCATTCCTAATGGGGAGTTTTCCTCTAAATGAATATCCTGACAACCTTTATTATTTACCATGATTTTTACAGATCCTTCACCAATGTCTACCAATGGAATGTATTCATAATACAGGCCTTGCTGTTTTATGGATTCATTCAGGCATACAAATGCATCAGAGCCTTTCATCTGCTGTCCATTTTTGCATTTCAGTGTTATTGCAAACTGTTTTGTAAATGCAGGAATAATAGTATCTTTCCTCATTTGTAATTCGATTGCATAAGGAACCAGTTGTGCACAATGATAAGCCCCCCTTTTGTCTTCAAATTCAGGTGCCGGACCACCTAGGCGTGACCATATTTTTTGATTAAGGAAATCTAACACCATACACATTCTGTGCATGATGTCATTGCCCATGTAAAATTCATTTTGTGCTCCACTCACTATCCAGACATTATGGTAAATTGTTTTCTGCCCAATGCTAATTTTAAGCATGCATCTGCCTGCAATTCGGTTTTCAAAGTCTGGACTGTCCAACCCAGAAACATATTGGTTTTTAATCCTAAATCTCGGGATTTCTTCCCTTTCCATTATTTTTTGCAACAATTTCTCATTAATGAAACTCCTTTCATGTTCAAGCGCTAAAGTGGCTTTTATTGTTTTAAAATAGTCATTTATACCAACATGAACCCATGATTGCTCATCTTCCATGTGTATTTCTGCCAGAGTGGTAATGTGTTTTTCTGAATCTGTTTTAGGAGCAATATTCGGTTTGCATGTTTTCTCTTTTAAATAAAAACGTAATGTGTGCTCATCTATGGCAGTCTGCCAATTTTTCCTTGGGTCCAAGTATATTTGTACAGGTAGTTTTTCATTGTCGCTCTGCATTTTGTCTTGACACATTAATATGACAGTGACACTAGGTATGCAGCTATTCTGGAGATATACCTCCACAGCATCATTTGTTTTGGCAACGGTGTGACATGCATTTATATTGCTGTTTTGTGATTTTAGTTTCTTAGGCCTCAATGGTTTTTTGGTTAAGGACCACAGCACTCCATTCACCCCATCTATTAGAGGAGACAATCTTTTCAGACAATCTGTCCCCATCAGAAATGGAATTTCACAAATAGATGTGATCAATACCTCTTGTTTCATTCTGTGCTTTCCTATTTTTATGTCAACCTCAGTTACACCTATGATGGGCACCTCCTCCCCATTAAAGTTATGCACTGGGCCTTGATTTTCCTTCACTGTGATCTGACTCTGTGGAGGTCTCCCTTTATTGATACTCTTTACCAGCTCCTTGGACATAATTGTGGCCTGTGCGCCAGTGTCAATCATAGCAAAGGTGTGGCATTTTTCTTCTACAGTGATGGGTGCATAATATCTGTCCTCAACTTCCTCTAATACACATAAAAAGTGTGAATTCTTACTGAGTTCAGGGCTCACATTTCTCAGATCTTTTTCACTTTTGGCTAAGCACATTGGTAAATGGAAAGACATTTTTCCCTCCTTTTTACCCATTTCTGCGCGAGAGACTTTATTCATTTCTGCATGATCAGAGGTTTTTTGGAGTGTGGCCACTGTTCGCCCATCCATCTGGGTAACATCAGAGACCACATTACAATCCTCCAACTGAACATGTGTAACAACATCATTCAGCAATTTGTCATTTTTTAATTCTGTGCATTTGTAATCATTTAGTGTCATACCAGCCCTTTCAGCCTCTTCAAAAATATGTGGCTCAAAGAATTCTTCAGGTGATTGACTTGTACCCTCCTTTTGAGTATTTCCTTTTTCTGCCTGTGTTGGGTCATTGTTTTGCTTGCCCAGGGAAGGAGCTATAGCATCCCCACTTACTCCCTGTTCACTGGTATTCCCCATGCATGAATCATTTTTCTTAAATCTGTCCCTTTGTTCTTTTGGAATTCCTAATGTTTCTTTTTCATTTGTGCAAATCTTTACTGTTTTATTTAGCTCTAAGTTAAACCGTACCTCTTTTTTAGAAGTATTTGCACTTTCTGTCACAATTTCATTTACTGGTACTTTCATTTTTAATCCATTAGGCATCTCAGAGTCGTTATGCAAAATTATATCAGAGCAATCTGTCATTTTGGCACTGCAGCTATCATGAGTACTTAGTCACTTTTCGGAAGCCCCCCGGTCATTGCTATGGCCATCAGCCCCCTCTTTGGAAGGTTGTTTTTGCGCTGTATAGAGCTTTCCTATTTGCTCAGCTAACATTTTCACTTGGGCCTCAAGGCACTGGAACCTTTCCATCTCTCTAGGATCCTCTTTCTGTGGCCTAGGTCGATATTGGTTGTTTTCCCCCTGATTGGATCTATTCTGATACCTCTCAGGTGATTGATGTCGGTTGGGATGGTTTCTGAACTCTTGATTCATTTGTGGAGGGGAGCGGGTTGCACCCATCCTTTGATTATAGTCCCCTGGTGGGGAATCATTGTACTGGCGTGGATTATAGTTCACGTTTTGCCTCATGTCCTGTCTCTCAGATTGTGGGTACTGGCCCCTAGGTTGATTTCCATTATCAGTAAATCGATCCACATATCGGGGCCTATCCTGATTACCATATATCATGGTGCTGGGATCAAATCTGCTCTGTGTCCCCAATGACTGGTAGGGACCATCATTTCTTTGATCTTGATTTTGTCTCTGGTTATTGTTCATACCTGCCATATCAGGCCGGTATCCTACCCGGGGTCTGTCCCCTAAATACCTAGGGCTGATGTAGCTCTCTCTATTACTAGGATCATGTGATTGGAACATTGGTACAGGAAATGGCGATCTTTGTTGATTACCCCTTTGTTCAGGTGTCACATTATTTTTACCTTGGCTTTGAGCAGACTCAAGGGACATTTTGGCTGACCTGATTTCCATTACTGTGGCTGAGGGTTCTTTAGATTTAGGTCTAGTATCTTTCATTTTATCACTTTCTCTACCCTGACAATAGAGTACCTCATATAGTTTTGTGCTTTGATGTACAATCCATTCAAGGGACTTGTCACGGTCAAATTCACGGACCAATTGGGATATGATGTCTTTCTGTAGCCCATAGAAGTATGCAGTTTTAAACTCATTGGCATTTGAGTCAAAAGATACATCAAAGCGAGAAAATGCTCTTTTTAAGTCTTGTAAAAATTGGCGAGGAGATGTATTAGGTCCAGCATTAATTGTGTACGCGACTTTCTTTGCCTCCTGCAATGACTGAAAAGGAGAAAAATGACGCCTAATTTCTTTTTCAAACTCCGACCAGGTCATATTCTGCTGTTCATTTAATCCCCTTATGATGCTGGCCGTCGAGGCATCTAAAGTTAAATGAAAATATTGTCTGTACTGTTCCTTAGGTATCTGGAGTGCTTTAAAAATGTCATGCACCGCTTCTAAGTGATCCTCAATGCAGCATTCACCTCCCTTTTTCAATGGTTTGATCAGGGCTTTAATGGATTTCATTATTTTTATGGGGCTACTTGTTGCAATGCATGGAATTGCACTATTTTGTGATTCAATCTTGTTTTCAGGTGTATGAGATTGGTGGCTGCCCCCAATGGGAGTATCAAATCCCCCAAGGGCGCTGCAACCAAGTTCAGTCACCGGCCCAGTCACTGGAGCACTAGCTCTTTGGGCAGAGCTAGAATTCACCTCCACTCCATTGAATGTGGTACCCTGCCGCCTCTCCTGGGACCTGGGAATGCACATTTGCTGTTCTAAGTCCTTACACTTTTTAAGGAGTCTGTTGGCTTCATCTTGCAAATAGTTGTTTTCACCATTCATCTTATTAATCACCTCCTGCATGTCGCACATTTGCATTTGGCATTCATTGAACTCTTTATTTCTCTTGTCTCTTTCTTGAATCATTTTAATCATTTCTTGTTCTGCACTCTGGAGATCACCTTCTTTTTCACAATGTTCTTTTTGTAAAATCTGCATCTCTGAAACAACCTCATCTTTATCCCGTCTAATGTGATCCACTAAGGCTTTTAAGTGTGCCAATTCTTGCTCACTATCTTCAAATTGTTTCTTGCTTTTGGATAACTGAGTATCAAAGTCTCTGCATTTTAATTGCATGTCTTTTTGGCATACATCCAATTCTGCTCTCAACATTTCCTGATTTTTACTTGCCCCATCTAATTCAGTCTTTAACCTGTTAATTAGCTGAGTATCATTCTCTTGCATTCGCAGGGACTTTTTTAAAATAAACCATATTTTGCCGCATAGCCGTATTAAACAGACTTTCTCTTCACTTTTATCGGCTGCATTCAATAATCTTGTAAGGCAGACCTGAATTATGCTGCCTTCTGCAAAAATATTGTCTAGTTTTTCTTTCTGCACCTCACCCTGAATGCGGTTACTCCATTCTAACGTGCTATTCGACGACCAATTCCCATGTGCAAACAACTTTGCCTCTAAATATTGCACTAGATCTGAGAATGTGGTTTCCCTTTGTGACATTCTGAAATTCGTTTTAGTGGCACACTGCTATTATAAAATGGGTTCCCTTTAATGTGCAAATGGCAGTGTGAGACACGCTTGCCACGCCCAGTAGGTACTCTATGATCACTTTCCCGGCCTGCAACGCACCATAAATATGTCGGGTATTTTGTGGAGATTTGGGGCCTGACGGTATTTTATTACCACCGAAAAATAACTTAGCAATAATCACTCCTTGTATTCAGATTGGGCCATGTGCAACAATAATACAGTGGACATGCATTATTTCAGCACCCAGACATGCATATTTGGTATGCGTGGTTGGTATGCGTGGTTGGCGGTATTTTGGTGAGCATAATTCCCTTGTTTTATTTGTGGCCCCAATGTCCAGAATCCCTTATCTTTGCTTAGATTTTTCGTGTAATCACTAGAGAGACCTCAGACCTACATTTCAGGAATACCACATTTTCAGTGTTAGTGTTAGTGTGCCACCATGGGCGATCTCACTGACTTATTTACGACAGAGAGCTATATGTGGTAATTTTGTGGTAATTTCCACTACCTTATATATGGTAGGGAACTATGTTCAGAGAGTCCCTCTTCCCGTTGGCTCATGTACCTCCAACGAGCTATGCTACAAACAATCACTCTCAACTGTCCATACTGAATATGATCATGCACACATCTGTCTTAAAATGACAATTGCATTGTTTAAAAATCTCCCCTCATCATCAGCACTGTATTGGTAAATATAAGACACACCACCCGTCTGCTTTCAAATATTTTTCTGTATTATAAAAGTTGCATTTAAACACGATCTCACTCTTTACAGAAATAAATAAAATAGCACAGTAACAGCATTGTCTGTGATACACTGAAAAAAGAGTGGCGGAGAACAGAACCCAATTTGCAACATTAACATGTGATTAAGGCACCGGAATCTCCTTTCCTACTCTGACTGAATATTCTCGTACACACTCAGCTCCCACACTTATGTAATTACCTTATCTGTTCAGCCCGAGTTTTCTTCAGCTGTTCTCTTTCTGAATGTGGCTCCCTTGAAGATTAACCCCAGTGAAAAGGAGCGCCTTTCCTTCTCAAACCGGGGTCATTGCCTGGAATTCTCAGCTTTTGCAGATAGGAATGCTCCAGCCAGGAAAAAGGTCCTTCTCCCAGCTCTGCCAAATCTTGACTGTCCTTCTCTCTCCTCAAACTCCCCCCAGCAAAACTCTGATCACTCCCTCTAGCATGATACTTGCTATGACGCTGCTCCAATCAGAATCAATCATGCCATCTCCTCCTTATCTACACAATGGCTCATTTTTATAGTAATACTTTGTAACCAACTGATTTCCTGTTCTTTCAAGCCCTTTTGCTTCCTGTAGTTATGTGGACAGGGCAGCAGAGAAAACGAAAAGAAAAAAAAAATGGATGTGCGTTTAAAAGTTCACTTTCAGAATAGGCCTAATTCTGCAGTGGAGACACATTTTTATTAGTGGATTATGTTAACCTCAGTTTCATTAGTCAGGTTAGTTATAAGTAATGTTAGTTATTAATTTTCAAATGTGTCTCTCGCACCATAGGCATTTCAGGTGAAAAAATAGTGTGCATTTTTGAATGTGCACGTGTGCTTTTAACTATAAAAATAGATTTGCATCTTATATGTTAAAATCGTTTTTGACTGAATAGCCTGTCTTTCCTTGTTAATCTGGTCACACATATAGCAATGCACCGCACCCTTGTGGTGGTGCTGCAAAAAAAAATTGCTACCTGTGCAGTAGTGCTCTACTCTGTGCTGTTTGCTACCTGTGCAGTAGTGCTGTACTCTGTGCTGTAACACGCCAAATATCCTTACAGTTCCAGTCCCAGTCCCCTGAACCATCTGCTGGTAGACCATCTCTGTCTCATCGTCCCAGTGCTATTTGGTGTTTCTGCAGCACCACAGCCTCCTGCTCATCTTCCCATTACCCTTCCTCCAACTCTGTGGCTCCCTCTTCCTACTGGTCCTGGATTACCTCCTCCTCCCCACCAACACCAAGCCCAAGATACTTGAACACCTTCTGCAGGTACTTGTCCAGCATTTCTGGCTCTACCACAACCTACTACATATAGGTAGACATATTTTCCTCCCCATGCTGTTTGTCACCTTCCTCCTGATCTGTGCCCCCCTCTCTCCTTAAGAACCACTGTCTACCCTCCTTACCCACCATCTCTCCACCCTTCCTCAACCAGTGTCTCCCTGACCTCATGCTTCATCAAAATCTATGTGTGTGCCTTCTCAGACTCCCTATGCTGACAATGAACCTTATTACAACCTTGCCAGCCGGAAACAAAGGTGTCGGTAAGCTTAGCGGCACCAATGTTTCCAGGCCGGCAAAGTACAACTCTACAATACCTGCCTCCCACCCAGCAGGTTTGACCAGCCAGAGGACCGGTACCCGCCCACAGAATTTCACGGAAGCACCGGCACCCTTATTATGGGACTCTATGGGTATGGGGAACAACATATTACCGACACATCTGACTTTCCGGCCGCCAGGATTGTAATACCTCAGTGTTACCGGCAAGTCAGGCACCGGTAACTGTTTACGGGGCTGGCGGCTACCTGCCGGTTTTACCAGCACGGTTACCACTGGACCCGTAATGAGGCCAAATGTTTTTGAAAGTACTCCAGCTCCTCATTTTGTCTGCCCGCGCAGCCCCAATGTGCACAAATACGAATGTGTCTAAAGTGTCACATGTACCTGATGTGTTATTGTGTAAAACACAAAACAAGTGACAAAGACCAACAAAGGTAGACTCTCAAGACTCACATGAAGGGAAATGGTTCTCCAAAGAAAAAAACAGTAGGGAAGTTGACTGAGCACAGCTTAAGAAGGCTTCCTGGGTTTACACACAAATAATTCTCTATAATTCTTTTTTTGTGATCACATTTTCACTAGATCCAATCAGGTTACAAAGGAAGATAAGAGTGGGAGCCTAAACAATTCACGTACACACAGAAGGGGATAAAACAATAATCCCTATTAATCAATAATGAAACAGACCCACCAGATCACACTTGTCCAACATGATCCAAGTACCCACATTCAAAAGAACAAATGCTGGAGGGTCCAGCTTTCAATACCTGGCTCCTAAAAACTGGAATACACTGCCCACTACACTTAGGAATGAAAAATCCTACACTGCCTTCCGTAAAATGTTGAAAACTATACTGTTCTGTTAGACCTTACTATCCTGCAGAAATTACTCTGTTCAAATGTAACCAAAGCAACAGCCTAACTCATGTATGCTACCACTGTCGTTCGTCTACTGCAGCTGTCCACTTACTGCCCACCTTGTCTTTTGAACTGTTCCTAAGCTAAGTATTCCGTAACAGCGCCACAATGCCCCAGGGCCGCTGCACGCTTTATAAATGCAAATAAATAAAATAAAAATAAAATAAAGGAATACCAAAAACTACTAAACTGTTCTAAAGGTGCCTAAAGATCTCCAAACCTGCCAATTCTGTCCACTCTTAACTTGACAGTCAAACAAAATCCACAAAGTAAAGAAGTTGTGCTTTTCAAAGGCACTCCATCCGGTTTTCATGTAGCTGAGGGCCTCTCATCGACTGGTCGAACTTCCCTCCTGAGTCTTGCATGTGGATCGTTGGCTTTCAGGCTTCACTTGAGACCCAAAGATGTTTTGACTCTTGGAAATTCCAAGGAATACCTTGGGGGAGTTCAAACCCAGGCAAAAAAGCTTGACCTGCATTTGACACATTTTTGAAAGTCAAGCACCCTAGGTAATGTGGAATGTAAGAAGCATAGTTTCACGTTTCACATCTACAACCTGTGACATTGTTTTCTTTTGATATGATCACATTTGCACACAAGGTATCTTAGCAAAACAAAGGGAAAGGGATGGCATTTTTGAAATGGCTATGCAAATGCTCAGCACCAGGGAGTCTGCCAGACAGGCACAAGTTCAAATAACACTATCATGTCAATTGGCCTAATGTAGGGTGAGTTATAGGTAATACCTGACAGGAAAGCAGGATATTATTACAAACAAATGTTTCAGAATTAGATATGGAACTAAAGAATTCCAAATCCAGATAGTGTTAAAGAAGGACTGAAATTACCCATTCAATTAATAATGTAAAATACCATGTATGTGACCCATACCATACACCTTTGTCTTGTAAAACTCAGGGCTCATTTATTAGAGGTTGAGTGTTAAAGTAAGGCGTAAAAGCAGGAAGTACACTGTTCACACCCTGCTCTTAGTCTTCAGGGGATTTTAAAAGCTTTTGAAGGAGGAGTACAGGGACAACACAGATTGTGTATGTCCACTGAGCATTCCTCCTCCTACTTCAAATGCCTCCTGAAATACATTATAAATGCCATCTGCAAAGTATAGGCTCCAGGTGAAATTTCCATTTTGTTACACAACATGCAGAGTCTAAATGAATTTGCCTGTTTTTGCTATTCCTTTTTTCATTTTAAAATGTTTTGAAAAATGTGAAAATGACATGGATGGGACCCAATAGAGCATAAGTGCTAACTTTGGTGGTTCTCTGCATCAGTGATATCATCTGTGATGTCATCATTGTGGTCATAGGCAACAGCAAAGTTAAGGTGGCTTTAGCTGAATTTCAGGGGTTTTGTTGCATTAAGTTGTCACCTTAACGTCCCTGCAACTAAAGTTCTTTCCTTGAATTTCAAAGGTTTTGTTACAATGTATTGCTTACCTTAACGTCCCTGCAACTCAAGTCTTTTCCTTTAATTTCATGGCTGTTGCTAGTAGCACCTTTAATGGATGGAGGTTGATTCTGCAAGACCACCGCTCACAGTTACAGTGAAGATATAAAACCACATATAAGCCAAAAAAGGCTCTAGCCCAGTATGGTCCAGCCCATTCCATGCAATTTCCAATTAGCATCAGCCACATCATCCCAAGGGACTCGCACAGAATGATTTATAATGGTTGATGTTCCCAAGCTTTTTGACAGAACATTAGAAGGCGAACGTCTTACTCTTTCCTTGCACAATGTTAGACATGTTCAAAATGTCCAACTGGTGAGCAAAACATACATTAACACACATTCCAACTCTAAAAAGACAATGCCACAAAAAATGAAGCCTCCTCTCTGAACCTCTCTAGCATTTATAATGATTCTTCTATTAGAGTGTTCCAGTGCTGAGGGTGTTTGAAGACTCTGGCTGTTGCTGACATCACCTTTAATGGGTAGAGGTTGATTCTGCACATCAACCTACTCACGACTACAGTGAAGATATAAACATATAATACCACATATAAGCCAAAAAAGACTGCAGCCTGAGTAAAATCATTATTGAGGTATTAACGTTTCCCAGTCCTTACTTACACCACCTCCCACAGCTAGCAATTGGCAGCATAGATCACAGATAACACTCATAACTTAGACATTGTCCGATGGTAAAACTGGAACATGTGGAGTGGACACTGCTGCCAAAATTGAGGGTTCATTAACTGATGGTGGTGTAGTACTGGTGGAATCACCTACTGGGTGTGCTGCCAATTTCCATGCAAATAACACATCAGCCACAAGCATTTTTGTTTTGGGGTGAACATACAATTTCTAATATGCATCATCCCAGGAGACTCACATCACATGATTTATCATGATTCATGTTCCCAAAATGTGTAACAAAACATTACAAGGGGCACGTCTTACTGTTATCTTGCACAATGTGCACTGAACATCCTGTGCCTCCCTTTTAAAGCATGGCCTGCACTCTGCGCACAGAAATCTACTGTAAAAAATCATTACTACTACTGCTTTTCTTCAAGCAAATACAGACACTATTACTACTCTAGTAGATTGAGCCACAGTCCTAATAGCAAGAAGCCTAGAGTGAAGGGGACATTCCTGCCTCAGACAATGCCCCACTGTCTTTATTAAAGCCCTCATATTGGTCGGATCTGTAACTATGAACATGCTAAATATTCACCTTAACTCCATGGACGAACTAGTGTGCCCAGTAAACTGACATTCACAGCTGTCACTATTTCTGCATCAAGTAGCAGTAGAGTAACAATAACATTAACAACAACAAAATCAGTGTGTTTCCTATTTTGAACTGGTGCGCACGGAAACTTCTAGTAAACCCTCCCAACATTTTGCAACCTCTAATTTATGGACTAAAATTAGATTGCTAAGCTCATATTGCACCTGCATTTATTTGGGAAATTAGCACCAGAACATCCATTCTATTTCTATTTGACATAATATCAGTTTGCACAACTAATAGCATTCCTATATTCTTTATGGATATATATTTAAAAATAAAACCAATCACACATATTTTTCAGGAAATTAAACATTAGGTCTCCAAACCAATAAACAAATGGAGACAATGGGCCTCATTACGACCCAGGCGGTAAGTTACCACCTGGGTCGTACCTTTACCACCATGGCGTAAACTATGTTTACGCCATGGTGGTTGGCGGACTTACCGCCCCATTCCGAGGTTGGCGGGCGGTAAGTCCCCAATCCCCATTTACCCTTCCCCATTCCCATTTTTGCCCCATAGGGCATAATGGGAGTGGGGAAGGCGTTAATTACACCACCGTAAATTACGGTGGCGTAATTAACATCAAGGTCCCTTAGCGCCATGGATTTTAACACCTGCTAAAAGCAGGTGTTAAAACCTCCATGGCGCTAAGGGACCTCGGAATCAGGCGGTAAGGGTCGGCGCTGTTTACGCCGCCGTAAACCCCTTACCGCCTGAGTCGTAATGAGGCCCAATGTATTTTCTCTTATAGATAACCACACAGTAAGACACTTCAGCAAACCACATCTCTTTTAAAACATGCACTTTTTCAAATCACCCCACACCAGCAAAAAAACACTTTAACAAACTCCATAAGTGATTATAAAAGCATTGTAGATACAATCACACTTCTACTGATCTGTGATCATTCTTTTATTTTGAGTGGAGGAAGTATACTTAATGATTCTATATCATGCACCTCACTGAATAACAACTTCCAACAATTATTCCCCAATTTGTACATATACAGTAGGACCTCTTCATACAGTAAAAAAACACACACAAAATGAGCCCCATTATCAACATATTATCAAATAAAACTTCTAACAAAACAATGACAAACAATTGATTAATGCCAATCATATTTTATCACAGGTAGCATGAACTGCAAAGTATGAGGACTGCAGTCAAAATGAGAAAAGTAGACAAAACGAGGAGTTTCATACTTTCCAAAATTAAAAACAGAAAAAGACCATATTCCAAGAAAACAAATAAAATGGCCAAGGCATGTTCACTGAAACCTATCACAAAGAAATACACATTAATAAATTAAAGTCAGCCAAATGGAAACACTAGAACACATACAAAACCCTGCCCAACACCACTGCTAGCCATGGATATTCAACATAGCTACAAAGCTTACTAAACATACATGTTCTACAAACTAAAAACCAAACTAAGCCAGCCATCAAAACTTCAAATAAGAAAAGACAACACCTAAGCACAAAAAATAACACACACACATAAAATTCTGTGCTATATCATCCACATAACAATATTGCACAGAAAATGTATGTTTATATATGTGGCTATATATATAACTGTGCATACGAACACAACCAATAAAAAGATGAAAAACATCCACATGCCTACACACATGCTTTTTATACATGCAGCTATAGAAAAACCCACACATAAGCATTTTACTGATAGCAACGGCTATTTGCATAAACTGCGACTTATACAAATGTATTTCCACTCCCTCAAACTCCACACAAGTGTCCCTAACAAACATACCAGCCCCCTCCACTCCCCTTGGTCCTCCTCCAATCCCCCGGTCTCTCCCAATCCCCCAAAACACTCAATGCATCCATGATGATATGTCACCCAAAATGTTGGATAGCCACAGCAACCACATGTCCACACACACAAGGTGCCATTTGCCACAATATAGTCCTGACTGCATAGGGTACCATATCTACCTGTGGGTAGCAACACTGCGCACTGAGTGGCCGCTGAATAGCAGCAGATAATTACAACAGTACCATCAAACAATTACAAACTCGAAAACACACACATCATACATACCCTGCTCATACAAACTACTAGAAATTCAAACTAGAAATAATCTTCCTGGAAATAGAGAAAGACTGCAGATATCATGGCTTTTTTTTAAAACTGTGTGGCTGATCGTAGACAGTTGGCTGTTTTGGTTACTGCCTTTTTAAATAAATAAATATATACATAAAAGATCAGTCTTAGAAATATACTACATAATAGATCGGTCTTAGAAGGGACTCTTTCAGGTACAAAGAGTGTACTTTTTTGCACAATGGGGCCTATGATCCTCCTCAGTCATTTCTGTGGTTAACCACAACTCTAAAATTCAACAGCCCATTGTGCTATACCGCAGCCACGGTTATTCATCTATGTCTAAAAATAAATAATATACTTCTATCTGAAAAAAGAAAACAATCAGTTAGAAAACACACACACTTTAAGAAATACAATTTAATACACAGGTTTCTATGACCCTCATGTCTTGTATGCAGTGCATTACATGCACTATATAAGATACATTTGTTCATACAACACTTTGTTCTCTTTCCACATACGAATCATTGAGTCATTGGGAATGAAAATCCAACTTGGATAAAAAAAAACTTATAAAAGCTTGGTGTGAGCAGTTTTTGTGCATAATCAACTCCATGCATTAAAGGTGCTGCCACCAACAACCAGAGACTTGAAACACCTGCAGCACTCCATTTCAAGAATCATCAGAAATGCTAGAGGGGTTCAAAAATAAGGCTTTTCATAAACTGCCTACAAATGTGTTGCTCCCATCTCCAGCAGTACCACTATGTTTTGAATATAGGTTGACCTTTTCACAGTAGTTAACTGTCCAGCATCTTGCGCAAATCCACTGGGAGGATGAGAACGATACAGCTAAAAAACAATACAAACATAACAAATGACTAAAATGAATTTACAAAACACCATCAATTGTACTACCTCACAGAAAACTCAAAACAGCTAAGAGTATTGAATAGCTAAAACTGCAATACAATTACAAGAAATACAATCAGATAAACCTTCAACCTCACTAACATGAATACAAAAACGAAAAGCCTACATATAAATGCCAGTGATTGACAAATCTAATTTTGTAGGTCCATGTTAGAGAAAGTTAAAATATACATTAGAAAATACTAGCCACACAATCGGAGCAGATGAACAAAATCATAATAAACACCATCTGTTAGTAGTAATTAATATTACTAACACCCACACCACTAACAGATAAACCTTCAAACATGTAAATATGTATTAATACTTATTTTCACATCAGCCACACTCCTGCCATGTCACAATGAAAGTTCTGTAATCAACAGGATACAACCGCAGAAAATGGTTGCTTTTATAATTTCCAAAATGCATACCAAAAAAAGAGGACTATAAACCAATAAAACTATAAAAATGGATGACACATTTTCACTAGATCCAATCACAAAGAGCTACACAAATAGAACAATAAGAACAACCAAAAACAAATAATGAAAATCACAGAAATCTATTTTCTCCCCACCCAGCCTCTTTCATAGCCACAACTATTTGACTCAGCTGCAGACCTTGCTTTGTATATGCAGCTACATGTACATTTTTGGACAAGCCCAAAATCAAACCAAATTGGCCTTCAAACCTTCAAATCAAATAGGTGAACAGCTAAGGGGCCGATTCATGGAATTTATTGTGCCGATGCGCCCAATCTGTACCCGATCTGCTCACGCAACCCTGTTCGTCAACTCATGGAATCGAATGTGTGGCACTTTTCCTGGACTTCGGTGGATTTCGTGCAGGCCTGGCCCGCCAGTGCCAGACGTTTATGGTCTTGTGTGAGATTCTGTGTAGTGGGTGGGTGCGGCCCACAGAGAGGTCTGTCAAGGGGGCTGAACACCAGAAATGGTGACTAACTTGTGAAGAAGGGGGAGTTCCAAAGGATAGCCTGCATGCATTCCCTTGCATGCCCACTATTGCGTGGCATGAGACATATTCAAGGAATTGATCGTGCAACATCTTGGCTGGGGAAATATCCTCACAAGTCCTTCATAGGATCTGCCATCTGAAGGCTGGCGTAAGTACAATTGCGCGTAGGATTTCCAGCACGCAGGTGGGATTGCATGTGGTTGTCGGGGTGCGTGTATTCAATCGGGGTTCCGATTTTGATGTAGGGGTGCATGTACGCTGTGTTTCGTGGTGCAGAAATGTTTTAAGTCAGTTCACACACACTTTTCCAGAGACTTTGCTGATTTACGATTTTTCATATGCATGTTGTTGGGTTGCCGGATATAGTTATGGGGTACCGCGTGCATGCTCTCCAAGTCACAGGCCTGCTCACAGGGAACCTCACGCACTGTTTGACGGGTGTGTGTATTCGTGCCTTGGGGATCACGCAAAGGTAGCTGATCTGCAGTTTCCTACCTTGCGTGTTGGCATGTCGTGGGCATTCCAGCCGGACCTGCGAATACAGTTACTTTACGCAAACAATTCCATGAAATGCATTGCACGCAGATTTTCACGCAGTGGCCTTTTTCGTTGCACGCCCAATGCACGATTTCTGCATGTAACTCTATGAATCGGCCCATATGTACATACAATAACACAACCAAATAAAATGATGTATTGTATCATCCACACACAAATATGATTATTGCACAGAAAATGTATGTTTATAGACATGGCATCAAATATACTGTGGTTCAATCCACAACTAATACAATTCTGAATAGTATTGACACACCTACACACATGCTTTTTAATAGATGTGGCCCATTTGGCATAATAAAGCTGCGGATGCAACACTGTGTCACATTTACCCGTGGGTAACAAACCTGCACACAGAGTGGCTGCTCATAGCCATGATTAAGCACAACAGTACCATCAAGAAATCAAAAACTTCAAAACACACACATCAAACACACCCTGCTCATACAAACTATTACAAAAATTCAAACTAGGAATCATTTTCCTTGAAACAGAGAAAGACTGCAGATATCATGGCTGGTTTGAAAACGGTGTGGCTAATTGGAGACAGTTGGCTGTTTTGGTTACTGGCTTTTTGTGAGAAACTACATTTTAACATGGACGTAGGTTTCGGAGATTTTACAATCAAAATGGTTTTGATTGCGGGCAATGCGATGGTTCCAAGTTTTTAAAAAATTGTTAAGTCTGAGAAGTACAGGGCAGCCAGATGTCATAGTATGTCATGTACGAGGTGTGTCCCTTACTTAAATGATGAAACAAGACAAGGGAAAACTAATACAACTATTTCCTAACACCATCTTTATCTTTTCAAACCTGACTCATAGGCAAAAATGGACATGGACCACCACTTTTAATGGTAAAATTGAGAAAACCCAGAGAAATGTTAATAAAGTCATTTCAGCATTCATGAGAGATCACAACCAGTTATGGATTTCCATCAACAACATACATGGCCAATTTCTATAGACATGACGGATTTCACCGAACTGATGACACAAAAGCAGTGTTCCTTCAAAACTTCCAAAAGTACTCCAAATATGCTAAAATACTACACTCAGTGTACCCCAAAACAGTCCTTTTAAGGACTACTCATGTCATATAAATACACAAATACAATACAATAAACAAAAACATGTTTTTATTATACCCACCGTTACAGTTCATTGACTTTTATCATAACTGCGGTTACACAAATTGGTTAAAAAGGGATCTCACTTCAGCTTTTATACTACAATACAACTTAAAAGATCAATACAGTACAACACTAGATAAAGAAAGCATAGAATAATATATAACAGTACCTGGGTACGTAAACATTTCACAGCCACACAATATACTACCGTAATTGAGAATGAACAACCTAAAATACATGGTATGGGGCATCGAAAACTAGAGTATGTTTGCTCCTTTTTCTGTTCATTTTGTCGAACTATGTTCTCTTTTTCTCCAAAGTCTCACATATACAAAAGTCTAAAAACACACAGCCAAAATAAAAAGACTCCCTAATACCTACCAGGTCACTGACAAGTAATATTTCACCCCCAACATCACCATACCTATACAAATAACTAACATGTATAAAACACTGACACCCAAAAATGTATAGATACAGGCATGGAACTACTCCTACCCACGTATATTTCTAGTCCTTCATAGCCTAAGATTTAGCCACAAATATCGGCAAAAAAGGCAAAATAAATCCTTTCCTACACCACCAGGCCCTCATCATTTGCCCATTCTCTTTGCCAGCTCCAACCAACCCCCAGATGACCTCCTCACCTCCCCTGCCCTCTCCCTTTCACCCCAGAGCACACACTGTTTCTGTGACGCAGTTTGCTTTCAGATGTCGGCTATTCACGGCTATAGACGAAGCTACAGAAAGCTTTGTGTTGCAATCTCGGACGTGTAACCCCTCCAACTGCCAAATTTCACTCAGTGCTTTCTAGCACCCCTACCCTGGTGGAATTAGTATGTTTTTTGACCTGCAAATAGCTTTTTACTGCGTTTCATTTTCGCATAACCTCGGCTATAGCTGCGAATATCTCTTGCATCGAGAGAAAAACAAGATGGCGGTCATTTCATTTCTTAAAACCATGATCCTGCAATGCACCATGGAAAATATAAATAGACATTTTAAAATAACTCAGGCACGGAATAACCCCAAACCACTCATGAATCGCGAGTCAACGCTTCGTGCCCAAGTTGTTTCTGACTGGTCCAAATCCATCCAGTGGTTTAGGCTGAGTGCTTTGGCAAAAACTTTCCTTTTTTTCTGTATGGGAAAATGAATGGGAAGTAGGCCGCACTTTTGGGAAAAAAAATGTTGCCACTTAATAACTTCTGTATTTTTTAACAAATCTTTACAAAACCTTGCATTTTGAAGGGGGCCCACAGACATTTAATCACTTTTGAAACTTCCGCCAAATCAATTACTCTAATCAAGCAGTTGGTGATGGCCTGGGAAGCATTTATTGCCCTGCTGTTTCATTGATATTCACGGCTATTTCAAAGGACTACAGATAACCGCAGGGTACGTGTAGTTTGTTACCCCACAGTCACATTTTTTGAAAGATATTTTTATAACTATCAGGACGTTGGAGGTGAATAATCACTGGCTGTGACCAGTGACTCAATTACCATCCAGGTCTCTCATTCACACAGTAACCAGGACAGATTCTGCTTAGCTTCAAAGCGAGGAAGGAGCCAACCGCCTCAGGCCATGTTGTCTGATAAATTAGCACTGCATGGATGGACGACCAACTGGGCATCTGAATATTTTATACTGTGCTACTGTCAGTCCTTGTAGGTTTTGCACTCAGAGACAATTGTTTGCCTTTTGCTGAATTGCATTTTGGTATTTGTACTCTCCGATTCAATAATAACAAATAAAAAATAGGGATTTTTACAGCAACAGTGGGTTTCCCACCACTGCAGCAACTGGAAGGAATGCTGCTTAGCTTCAAAGGGAGGAAGGGGTCAGCCCACCAAGGAAGGCCATGTTGCCTAATCTATGGCACCCCCCCCCCCTCCCCCCTTAGAAGAGCACTTAGAGAACCCTGGGCTAAGGGGGCTGGACCCTTCCTCGCTTTGAAACTAAGCAGGGTCGGTCCTGGTTACGGCATGGATGGCAGACAGTCCATGCTCCTGAATACTGTGTGTTTTCTTAGTTTTAAACGTCTCAAAGACACACAGCATCTGCATTTTTACTAAACAGAACAAATGAAAAAAAAATCACAGTTAAGCTGAACAGTGTTATCAGAGAACACTGTCCTTAACAAGTTTGAGACATAGCACTTAACCATAATGCTACAATGATGTTATTGTTTGGATTTTCACAAGTTTCGAACCTAGCCTTTAATCATTGAACATATTAAATGATAGGCTAAGTATGAAATGTATGCCCCCAAGAAGCACCAAGCCATGGGCACTGCGGCGGAATGCCTGTGTCAAATCGGCCAGTGCCAAAATGATGGCGCCGAAAAGCGGTGTACCACTTGGGAAAAGCTGCTCAACCAAAATGTATGCTCCATGCCAAACCATTTAATCTCACTGTGCTTTGCCTAAAAACATTATAACACACAGCATCCGCATTATTTATTTTTAAACCATGCTACTGTCAGTTCTTGAACTCAGAGACAATTCATTTGCCTTTTTCTGAATTGCATTCTGGTATTCGTAGTCTCACAGTCAAGATACGGGAATAATGCCAGAATTGTACGCTTTTGCCTAACATAGTTCTATAAGGATTTATGTATTTGAGTGACACTATGATATGTGTACTTTTGAAGTTAGCTTTATAAAGCAGAGTATTGTTGAAAGACAGACATGGGAGAGAGGAGGGGACATTATGAGAGGACAAGTAAGTCATGAGTATTTGCCCACGATGTGGCAAGAGATTTTGCAATCCTGGACACTGGTGCAGTTATTTCCCCCTGATTGTGGTTGCTTTTCCCGGCACCAGTAAAAGACACATGTGGATGGACAGCGTAACTTTCGTTCAGAGGACGGATGCAACGCTTTGGTTTTTTTTAGGTTGTAAGCTTGCTCACGTATTTGCATACCAGGATTTTACTCAGGTTGTCATGTTCCCAGTGCAGAGGCTTAGCCGCAAGGTGACACGCATTTGTTTCATATTGAGATTTTGTTTTCCATGGAATATTTCACTACAGATTGCTGGGTTTAAAAGGTGGGCACATTTTTTACTTTGCCAGCATATTTAACGAAAGATTTCCTCTCTCAGGTTATTTTTCTGGTGTTCTTTACGTTTTTTAAAAGTCAAATGCTATTTTGTCTTGCGCACTTTCTTCTAAGGAGAAGGTTAATTGAACAACATTTGTATATTTCACTTTAAAATATGTGGCAAATCACTGTGCGTATATTCATGGGTGACAGCTTTTGATTTTTGCTATGGGGCAAAGGTACCTGGGCATATGTTATTCTTGCAGCCAATCATTTTTTTACCCTTTTCTGTGCTGCTTAAATGCAGGTAGTTGGGATTGTGTGATGTATCACAACAGTCACCAAGAGACCGGGAATAAAACAAGGGGCTTGTAGCATGCTGCTTAACCAAAGTGAGTGACCCACAGACAATTATTTAACCACACAGGGCATTAACTAAAAACATAGGGAATTCTTAAAGCCTGCAATATTTTATACTTAATCATAATAATAGATATTTTTACAGCTACAGTGACATTGAGGGTGATAAATCACTGGTGACCAAGGTCTCACATCCATGCAATATCTAAGAATGATCCTGCTTAGTTTCAACCTGAGGAAAGAGTCAGCCCCATCAGGCCATGGTGCCTAATAAATGAGGCAATGTTGCAAGACTTCTTAGAGTAACATAGCCTGAGACGGCTGGCCTCTTCCTCACTTTGAAGCTAAGCAGTACTGTGCGTATGTTCATGGGTGTCAGCTTTTGATTTTCGCAATGGTTGCTGAAAGTACTGGGCATATGTTATTCTTGCAGCCAGCCATTTTATTTCCCATTTCCGTGATGCTTAAATGTGGTTAGTTGGGGTCTTGCGATGTATCACAACAGTCACCAAGTGACAGGCCATAAAACAAGGGGCTTGGGGAACGGGACAGGACATCTCAGCATTGCTAGTTAGGTGCATGCCGTTATGGCATGACCTTTTCGGCACAGGTTCTGTTTGGGTGAGCCCAGTTAGATGCAGCCAGTTGGGGCAGGGACCTCTTGGCACAAGGATGTTTTGCACTGAGATGTCGCAATTGGTGCACCATGAACCTGCAGGCACTTTGCATTTTGTACCTCTCTGCGCAATAATTTTTTAGCGCAAGAGGTTGCAATTGGCCAGCAGGAACTTCGCATTTTGTAATATGGATTAAAGGTGAACAAGATTTATTTACTGCAACATTATAAAACAGGATGGGACATGTATTACACCGTCGTTGCAGAATTGAACATGTATTAAACATGAAACACATTTATTTACTGCAACATTATAAACTGCACCCAACTATCCCTTACAAACAACTTCACATGATTTACACACACATACGCTCACATAAAACATACACACATTGCATGCACACCCTCTCAGATAACATCCACACCCTCACACCACACATTCCCCCTTACACTGCACATATATTCAAAAAGAGGATACAAAAATCACATTTATGCTGAATGCTGCTATCAAAGAACCCTGGCCTTAAGAAGTTTGAGTCACAGCACCTAAACATTATGCTATAATAATGTTATTGTTTGAATTTTCACAAGTGTTTTATTTAGCCTTTTATCATTGAACATATTAAATTACAGGTTAAGTATCAGCTGTATGATTTATTATGCTTTATGTTCCACCAAGCCATTGTGGCCTAGTGGTTAAATGCTGGGCCTCAAACTCTGGCAGACCAGGGTTCAAAACTGTATGTTTTTGTTTTTTATTTAGCACATTTTATTTAATTAAAAGAAAAGCAATGCACGTGGGAGGTGATGAGGTTTGTTGCAGTGCAGTCCTGGGATTTTATTTAGCATGAAGGCATTTAGACATGGCTGCAATGTCAGCTACTTCCCAACATCACTTGTGCCAAAAAAATAATGGCTTTCACACCGAAAAGAGTGCACCAAAATGGGCAGTGCAGCAGAATGGGTGTGCCAAATTGGCCTGTGCCAAAATGATGATGCAGAAAAGGGGTGTAACGCTTGGAGAATGCTACTTAACCAAAGTTGTGCTCCATGGCAAATAATTTAATCTCAAAGCTTGCAATCTGAAGGCCATGGCTAGTGGTCTAGTAGTGTTTTAAAATGGACTGTGGGCAAGGCCATGCCCACTGACCATGGCCAAAGACCATGCTAGTGGTCTGGAAGCATTCTGAAATCTATGGAATAGCAAAACTCTTGACATTTAAGGAAAAACCTTTAGTTGCAGAGACGTTAAGGTAAGCAATACTTTGTAACAAAATCTTTGAAATTAAAAGAAAAAACATTAGTTGCAGGGATGTTAAGCTGAGAACTTGAGCAAAACAAAAGGCTGGAAATTCTGCTAAAGTCACCTTAACTTTGCACCCCTATTTGCGCACACTTTGACCACGATAATGACATCACAGATCACATCACTGATGACATCACTAATTACATTACAACAGTAACTGGCCTTCAGTCATGGACAGTGTGCCTGGCCAAATATATTTTAACACATGAATGGGTACTAGTCATGGCCTTCAGTTGACTAGTAGTGTAGATATATAGCACCTTTTACACTTTGTAAAATCTCATTGTCAGTAAAAACAAAAATCTAGCCTAATCATGTCAGTAAACAAAACCAAATGACCCAGATATGTGATGTCATCAATGACATTTGTGATGTCATCTTTGATATTGTGGGTGTTAGTCTTAGAAGTGCATGGTGGTGGCACGAGGTATGGTTGCTTAGCTTACCATAACTGGTGAATGTTTGAGGTTTTTTGGTTTTACTTGTAATGATAACATCCCTTAACAAAGTTGTTTCACTGTGTTTCATGGGTTTTTGTTAGTGCACTTAACCATAACTTCCCTTTAAAAACGTTTTTCAGTGAATTCCATGGGATTTCGTAAGTGCAATTAACATTAATATCCCTTTAAAAATGTTTTTCAGTGAATTTCATAGGTTTTCACCAGTGCACCTTTCCTCTGCTACAAGTCCCTTATATCGTACTTCACCCCCCAATGTGTCAGCTACAGTGCTGCGGACAGCAGGGCAGTCCGCGATTGTCAGGCGGCATTTGCATGGCTCAAAATCAAAGGGGAGACCCAAAAAGAAGTACCCATCAATCAACAAACAGATATACCTAAAATCACAACTAATGTTTACAACATGCAAGTACACCTTTTTGTACAAATACTCACATCTAAAAATATATTTTTTAATGTAAGGCACATTACAATGTAATGCAGCAATCACAAACCACAAGTGTACACTGCATGTAATCTCCTCAGTACAACTCTGGATACAGATTAAGAAACAGCTGGTGCTTACCGGACAAAAAATTCTCACTAAATAGTAAGTGGATTGCATTTATTTCTCTTTTATTAGCTTTCGTTACATAGACATGTCCTTTTGTTTCTCACAGAAATAGCAGGCATACTTGAATGGAAAGAGGAGAACTTCCCAAGAGAAGAAATGAGTGACGATAACATCCCCAATGGAATACAATAGATATTTTAATGTCAACAAATAATGTTCTTTGTACACACCTTACTAAAATAATGATTTCTATTTCTGTAACTACATAGTTTTCAGGAAGAAATTGGATGAACTAAGTCAAGATTTTAAGGTTACTTCTGTGGGGCAGAGGATCCCACCGGCTGCCTCACAGGCCATACAGGATGCTGTAGATCCTTACTTTTTGAGGGTCACATTGTGCTGCATGTACTGCAACAATAAGACACTGGAGAAAAGATCCAGGGCTTTGCGCCCAGTTTAACAGATACATATTTATTTAATGGATTGCCCTTTGGTTGATTACACATGTTTCGGCCCTCCTGGGACCTTTTTCAAATAAGGGCTGATGCATTAACTTATCATTGTTTAACCAAAGGAATATCCTACATCGTTATTAATCCAATACAGTTCACAAAAATGTAAAGAATTAGAAACTTATGTTTTTTTCCAAAAATCACCAACCCAATGCAGCATAAACATGCATGTTAAGTGATCAATATGAAATAGAAATAAAGTAACACAAAATGCACATATTTATCCATATAATGAAGAAATCAAATAAACCATTGCATCACAAAAGACAGAGAAATAAGGAATGGAGTTGGGAGGGGATGCATAGGAAATGTAAAAAATGGAAATATTGCATTGAACAAGTCAAATAAGGACGGGGAGAGAAATGGGGGGAAAGCAAACAGACAAAAACAAGAAATAATACAAAAAAATTGTAAAAAAGAGAAATACATTTGTTTTCATTAGTCCCAGTTATTCAAAATGCATGATTCAAATTCATCGCTATGTCGCAATGTTGTCAAGGACTTACCCTCTGTTGGAGTCACTTTTTAATTCATAATCTTGCTGTTGTGCACTGAGTTAACAGGTATGATACCTTCATTGCAATTCTAATAGGAAATGAGTTGTTAATATGCCATTAGACTCTATCCTAATTTTACAGGAGTTACAAAAATAAATAAGGACATTTTAAACCCCACGTTTAAGTCCACAAGGTCTAGGTATCCATGTTAATGCTGGTATAATCCCTTCGTCACAATTCTAAAAAAGATTGGTTGTCAAAATGTCGTTAGACCCTATCCTAATGTTACTGGAGTTAAGATTATACATAAGAGCATTTTAGACTCCACGTTTTGGTCCACAAAGTCTCAGTATCTATGTTTACTAACTGATCAATAACTGACCTTGATTACAGGGGAACCTGGTATTTCAACCAAATGTTCAGAGACTCATACTCATAACTAAAAAATCTAGTGGTGCACAGCAAGGTTGAGCCAAGCGTTGAAACTTACTCTAGATCCGGTCATCCGCGTTGGCTTGCTGCTTGTCCGAAACTGGCCCGCGCCTTGTTGGAACTATTTGTTAAAGTGTTCCCATTGTGACGCCTCGCCACATCCACCATTGACTGGGGGCGCACGGATCGGATTCCTAACAGTTTGATATGTCTGCTTGTGCTTCATCGTAAATATGTGAAGCTATCTTGCATTAAAACATAGAATTAAATAGTTCCAAACCTACCATGCATGTTTTGGGCTTCGTTGACTGCATTTGCAAGCATTGTCATGACAACAATGTGTGTTAGCAAATTCTTAAAGGCATACTTACGCCTATCTTGCCTCCATGTATACAATGTTTGAAGGAGGCATCCAAAAAATACTATAACTTCCTTCAATGTGGTAGCAAGGACCTCATTATATTGCACATTTTTCACTGCTTAAAATGCGACATCTTGAGAAAGAGCTTTTATATTGTTAGGATATCGTGCAGTCACATCTCCTTGAGAATTAGTTAGTAACTTTCACATTCTCAGTATCATCTTGTGCTCTTAAGCAGTGCCTCTAATCGACCTTGTATTATTAAAAAATGTATCTAGGTGGTAAACACAGAAAAGAGACTTCATTATGCTTAGAGATCTAGAACTTCCTCATTCTAGTTAGATATTTGGGGCATTAAAACCAAGCAATGGAAGTAGGAATTCAGTAATAATGTGACATAGCTACAATATTCATTAGCAGATAAATATCAGATTCATTGAATACACATATCTGAAGTTCTTGCATATTATTAGGTGACATTATACACTATACAACAGTAATCCATCCGAAGCTGAAGTGCATATGTTGTAACCTGCTAGTTTACCCCTACAGGAACAACGCCTTTTCAGAATCAAAGTTCAAGCCTAACACAATTCTATTGAACAAACAAATTAGTCTAGCTTCTGCTTCACGTAGTGCTTTCACTCTATCACCTCCTCTTTTATTTAGTGTAACATGCTGCAAACCAACAAATCTGATTAGGGTCGTATCATCCATTTGGTGATTCTTTTGCCAGTGCAAGAATAACGGTAAAGCTGAATCTTGACAATTTTCATCAGGTGCTCCCGAATCCTAGTCCTCAGCTTGCTAATCATACTGCCGATGTACATTTTCTTACAAGTGCAGATTATTACATAGACCACATACTTAGTTCTGCAATTAATCATGTGTTTGATTTCGATGGTTTTACCGTTGGGACCCTTGAGTTCATTTATTTTATCACCTGCAAATTTGCACATTGTGCAAAATCCACATTTTTTGAAGCCTGGTTGATTTTTGGTCAGCCAGGTGTGTTGTATCTCCTCCTTTAAATCTGGTAGCAATGACAGACAAATGATCAATTTAAGTGTACTTGCTTTCTTGAATGTGATGGTTGGTCTATCCTCGATAAAGTGGCACAGATGTTCATCCAATTGAAGTACGTGCCAATGTTTTTGTAAACTTTTTCTAATTCTCTGATGGTCCATATTAAATTGGGTTACAAACACGGTTTTAATCCGTTTCCCATCTGTTCTGGTTTTCGGGGTTAGGGTATCCTGCTGTTGGAGATTTTTCGTTTTCTCAAAAGCCTTCTGCGAGCATTTATTCGGGTACTCTCTTTTCTTGAAGCGATTCCTTAGAAGGTTGCACTCCTGTTGGAATTTGTGGTCATCTTTGCAATTGCGTCTTGCTCAGATATATTCCCCACAGGGGATGTTATGAATCGTTGCACCTTGGTGAAAACTATTTGCATGCAAGATGGAGTTGACTTCCGTTGTCTTGCGAAAGGTACATGTTTCCAGATGATCATCTTGGACATAGATGGTGAGGTCCAGAAAATTGATTTGATGAACATTGTTTTCTCCGGTGAATACTATATCAAATGGGTTCTGATTAAGTCTATTAATGAACTCGTGAAGCAGGGTCTCAGGACCTTCCCAAATTAGAAAATGTCATCTATGTATCTTGTCCATAGTTTGACTCTGTCGTCAAAATGTGGGTCCTGATACACTGTCCCCATTGCCACTACTTTGAGTTGTTCATACAGGCAATTATTGAAAGTGAACAGGTTGGAATCCAGGGTTATTTGCAGCATCTCTTTGAGCATTTCAATGTGTAAGTAGTATCAAGCAGAGTCGTTCCTAAAGGCAAAATCAATAGAGGCCAGTACTCATATGTGTTGAATTGACGTATATAACGCTTTGACATCCAAAGTGGCCAATATGAAGGAGACTTGCCACACAAACTTTTGAAGTATACAAATTACATTGGAAGAATCCTGTAGGCAAGATTTCACTCGACTTGCTCTGGGTTTTAGTATATCGTCTAGATATTCTGCTAAGTTTTCAGTCACCCATACAATACCACTTAGAATTGGGCGACCTTCAGGTATATTTTGATAGTGCTTATGGATCTTAGGTAAAAAGTGCATGCTTGGTGTTATTGGGTTCTTTGTCATGAGGTAAGATCTTTCCTCATCCGTAATAAGGCCTTTTCTATGCCAGTTGCATATTGATTCTTCAATGTGAATTAAAATGTCTTGGCGTACTGAAAGTTTAACTATCCTGTAACATCCAGGTGTTGGCAAATTATTTAGGGCCATAAGTAGGTAATCTTCTCTGTCCATTATAACAATATTGCCTCCTTTGGCTGCCTCCTTAATAACTATCGAAGTGTCCTCAGATAAGGTCGTACGAGCTTTCCGTTCTCACCCTTGTTAAATTATCTTGTTCCAGGGTGGGGCATCTTGTGTCATGAGTAATGCACTGAGAAAGATTGTATAGGTCTTGAGTGACTGCTGTGTAGAATGTATCAATGATGTTATCACTTGATAGTTGGGGAATGAATTTGGATTTGGTTTTCAATTCCTTGGTGGTCAAGAGGTCTGGTTTGATCCGTAATTCATGTAGTAAATTGTGTATTTCAAAGTTCTCATCTTCTGTCAGTGATCGTAGTACAAAAGTGTTTTCGATATCCTGTATTGTTAAGTCACTGATTGGCATTGGCACTTCTTTAGCCTGTTAATCCCCAGGTGCCTTGGTGGCAAAACATTTTTTGAGTTTGAGTTTCCGTATAAATTTAAACAGATCAATATGTATGTCTATATCTTGTATGTTTTTAGATGGTGCGAATGATAGTCCTTTTTTCAGTAATTTTCTTTCATCTGTTGTGATGGGTCTTTTAGAGAGATTCGTAACCAGATCTTTGTTTATTTGTTCTTGTTGATTTCCTTTGAACTGGCCCTTGTCTGTCTCTTGTTTTCCGCAATATTTTCTTGCCCCCCGCTGCTTGCACCCCCCTTCCTCTCCTCCATGGGGTGAGTTGGATGTATTCGCTATTGGGGGTAATTGAAAATGGATGGATTTCTGTGTGAGGTTTCTAGTCCCCTTTTTGTACCATTTGATCTGGTTCATCCTGCAACACACCACTCGGCAGGGGGAACAGTTTTGCAGTGCTTTTGAGGCAGTTGTCAAAGAGCACGAGACAGTGCCCCCTACCTTAAATTTAAGGCACTCCCAACATCTTCCCTGTCCATCTGTGCCTCCATCTCTTTGGTTGGTGCCCTTCCCTCTCTTCCCTCCCTTCCCTCCCCTACCTTAACCTCCTTCTCCTGCAAAAAAAACTGAACATTGTTTTGGAATTAGGGACCATTTCCTTCAACTTTCCCAATGTCTCCTTCATTGCAAACTGCAATGAGATTCCAGTCACGTTCCCCAAACTATTCCCACCACAATGAATGATGATAACGTCCGAATACTTCAAGTGAACCATATTTGCACAAAATGGGAGCAGGTCTACCCACTTCATGCAATGCACTCCGCACCAGAACACTTCAAATGCAGGGAATCCAATATGTGTGGCTATTCCACAATGCTCAGCATAAACCTTCACCCAGTGGACACAAGAGTCTCCCAAAATCCAAACACTCTGCCTGCAGAAAGACATTGGGCCTCATTACAGGTCTGTCGGGAACCCTGCAGGTAAAACAGGTGGGTTGCTGACGGACCCGAAACAAATTTCCAGCACCTGACTTCCCAGTGCCACTGGTCTATTCTGAGTCTGGTGGCTAGGAAGTCAGGCGCCAGTAATTTTGTTAATTCCCATTCACATGGAGTGCCATGGAATGGGGACACAGGAGCACTGGCCTCATTAACAACAGTGCTGGTGCTTCTGTGAGAACTTTGCAAGTGGGTACGATCCTGCCCGGCAGGTCCGACCCGCCTGCATTGTTGTACTGTGCCAGTCTGGAAACAATGGTGCCGGTAGGCTTACCAGCACCGCTGTTTCCAACCCGGTAGATATGTAATGGGGCCCAATGCCATGGGCATTTTCAATCCTCTAAAAACTCCTACTAACAAAACTCCTACTACCCTCTATTCCTGTACACCACACCCAGGAAACCTGATTGGCTGTTCCTACAAAGTCCACGGACACCTCGACTGTCCACAGTCTCCGCAGTCCCCTTTATATGCTAGGCAACCTCAAAAGACACAAGTGTAGCATGTGCCATCCGCGGACTACCACAGTGTCTGCGGACAGATCATCCAATTGAAGGGGGTGGGGAGGAAATTAAAGACAATGTAAGTTATTCAATCTTTAGTGGTGGCTCTAAAAAAGCCAATACATTCCTAAGAATCTAAAGGAAAATTGCATTTCTGCAACCTGTGAAGTAACCTCCACCTGGACAAAAAAAAAAATAACACCCTGGGAATTGATATTATCATTCTCAAAAGATGACATTCATGAAGCATATACAAAATAACATACACCTTTATTGACAATCTGCATTGATTGTACAATTTGAGGACTGAGAAAGTTTGTTGGACATCTCAATGTGCATCTCTGATTTATTTCCGAAAAAATAATTTGTGCAGCAGGAAACAGTTGCAAAGACACTGGAGTCACAAACCCCAAACTGTCCCCTCCACAATATACCAATACAATGGGCCTCATTACGACCCTGGCGGTAAGGGGTTAACGCCAGCGTTAGCTGCGCCGACCCCTTACCGCCAACTACGAGGTCCCTTAGCGCCATGGCGCTTTTAACACCTGCTTTTAGCAGGTGTTAAAATCCATGGCGCTAAGGGACCATGGAGTTAATTACGCCACCGTAATTTACGGTGGCGTAATTAACGCCTTCCCCACTCCCATTATGCCCTATGGGGCAAAAATGGGAATGGGGAAGGGTAAATGGGGATTGGGGACTTACCGCCCCGCCGACCTCGGAATGGGGCGGTAAGTCCGCCAACCACCATGGCGTAAACATAGTTTACGCCATGGTGGTAAAGTCACGGCCCAGGCGGTAACTTACCGCCTGGGTCGTAATGAGGCCCAATATCTGGACACTTAAAGTAAGCCATACTCTCAAATAATGAAAGCAAGCTTGCCCATTTTGAGCCACAAACTGCATGCCAGGAAACTTCCACTTCTGCCAAACCAATATTTCCAAGGATGCCATGATATCAGCAAATACCTTCAATGACTGAATGGAAGAGTCCCCCATAATTCACACAGTCTGCCTTCTCAAACACAGCCATTGTCACTGCTCTCCCAACTCCTGCGAACAAAACTCCTACTACCCTCTCTTTCTGTACACCACAACCAGCAAACCTGATTAGCTATTCCCCACAATCCCCTTTCTATGTCAGTCATCCACAAAAGACCTGGGCCCTCATTCCGAGTTGAGCGCAAAGGCATACCGGGCACCATTAAGGACATTGGTGCCGGTAATCCCTTTGCACCTTATTCCGTGGTCCCTTAGCGGGTCCCTTATTTAACGCCTGGTTTTACCAGGCGTTATGGTCGGGGCCCGTTAAGGGATTTCAGAATAATGGTACCGCAATTTGTGGTACCGTTATTAGCACTTTCCCCCTTCCCATTGAGCCCTATTGGGGCTGAAATGGGGAATGGCTTTTTCAATGGGGATTTACCGTTCCCGCAAAGGTCAGAATAGACAGGTAAGTCCCCATTGAACCAGGGGGGACTCGGTACCGGTATTGGAGGTAGTCATGGCGCAAATAGCGCCATGATTACCTCCAAACTCGGAATGAGGGTCCTTGTTGTGGTACATGCCGTCCGCAGACCCACTTACAGAGGGGCATCCCTTCTACCCTTTACACTTCCATGTTCTTGACACTCCTCATTGGCTGTTTTCAATGAGTCATATATCCATACAATCACCTCCAAAACCTCTACACCTAACCCTGTTATCTCACTTCAACACTCCAGATGTACACGTGAACTCTCCAAGTACATTTCTCCTGTCAATGAAAGATGTCTTGATCAAAAACTTCTGTGCAACGGCCTAATATTTCTATTTACAGAGTCAACAATCTAACAAAACATAGTACAGGTATGCTTAGGTTTAAAGAAAAGTGTTCTTGAACTCTTTCACAAATATATATATATAGAGAGAGAGGTTTCCTGCTACTGTAATAAGCTTCTCAATAATCAAATGTTCTTTTTTAACCACTCTAGCAAATGACATGCAGTGCAGCATTCATGAAATGCTCACATGAAGAGCAAAAAATTACAATGAGACTCATTACAAGTTTTCCAGTCTGGGAACTACGGTACTGGTAAGCTTGCTTGTATCCTAGTTCCCGGACCAGCAAACTACGAGTTGTGCTCACTGGTGCCTTTCTGCCCGCCAGGTCTGACCTGGCGGGCAGAGCGGCCCCAAGAGCACAGCATGTCAGATGCACCGGCACCATTCTGAATGGTGCTGGTGCATCTGACCTCCCCATTCCCATTGAGCCCTGAGGGCTCAATGGGAATGGGGAGCATTTTTTTCCGGCGCCGGAAATATTCGGAAGTTTGGTGGCAGCCTGTCAGTTTTACCAGCAAGGCTACCGCCAAACCTATAATGAGACCAAATGCTCTGCATTTTAAAATGTTTACTTTTACACTAATTTTTTGAAAGTAAAAAAAAAATATGTGCATGTACAGCAGCACTTTGTCACTTTGTCACTTTTCCATAAACTAAGGGAAAACCATTTTGAAGAGGCACATAGTGTTTCACAGTTTATTTTTAATACTCTATGACTACATAAACACCTACAGATTAGTATGCACCGTGTTGGCAGGTAAGTATATACTCCAAACCCATTAAACATATAGGGCCTCATTCCGAGTACGGCGCTAACCAATGGCGCTATTAACGCCTTGGTTGACGCCGTACCCGGAACGGCAGCGCCTTGGTGGATGGCGGAATCACCGCCTCATTCCAAGGTTGGCGGGGCGGTAATTCCCCATTCACCAAGGCTCTTCCCCATTCCCAAATGAGCCCCCATAGGGCTCAATGGGAATGGGGAAGATGCAAATTAACGGTGACCGTTCATTACGGTCACCGTTATTGGCTTGGAGGCCCCTTTGCGCCCTCGACTTTAACACCTGCTCAAAGCAGGCGTTAAGGGCGAGGGCGCAGAGGGAACTCGGAGTATGGCAGTAAGGGATTACCGCCACCGGTCTCATTACCGGTGGCCGCTATCCCTTGCCGCCATACTCGGAATACATACACACCAACTGCGATTTAAAAGTGTACTCAAAATCTTTTCTATCCATTTTTCTTCTCTTTTACTTTTACAAAATGTTATTGAGTTCTGTAAATGCACATACACATTTCTTAAATTTCATGAAAATGTATGTAAAAGAAACCATTTTTATCCATCAACTAATTGTATTAACATTTTCCCCACCACTCCTCTTTCCATTACAAATATGACCCTTCCTTCATAACAGTACACGCAATTACCACATGTCCTCACTAACTTTCTTCTACAATTACAGGAAAGAAGCACATCACTGCAATCAACAACTGAAAAATGAATACCCTTTTCATCCGACAAAGAAAGTACATTAATATACCAGATATATGTATTTTATTATAGCAGCACAGTGCCACTATATATATTACCCCAGACTACTCTCTTCAAACCAACATTTCTTTCACTCTAGCCCATTATATTCCACCATTCACACTCCAACTATTCCCATCTACACACCACCATTGCAAACAGCACACTCACTGTACAGATTCTATCACACTATCACTGGCTTCCTCACTCACTCAACACCATCACACCTCTATACACTCTTATTCTCATAACCTTTCCAACCGCACCTATTATACCACCTCATAATCAAACAGCAGTCTATTCATCTCTACAATCACACCCACACACCCATGCACCATACATGCATATAAAGTGCACAATGTTCCAATGAAACCTTCCTCTTTTCCCAACAGACACAACACAATGCCTACTAAACATCAACTCCATAGAAAGGAAAGAAAACCTAGAGCAGATACGACTACAAGTACACCACATAGTTATCCACCTCTAAAACAATGTATAGAAAACCTTAAAGCAAAAGAGCTAGTAACCTCATTCAACAAAACTAAACCAACCATGAATAAAGAAGGCAAAGCCCCTCTTGCAAAAAAAAAAGTAAAAAATGATGTACAAAGAAAAGCGCACCTACTAACCAACCCAAACCTCTATCCACCAGTGTTAATGTAGTCACGGTAAAGCAATCCAAAATAAATGATGTTACAAAAAATGTTAAACCATAAAGTTCTTAACAAACATCTGAAAAGTCATGATCTTCCCTTAAAAACTACCGTAGGAGAGTAATCTTGCAAGCTCTAATCAACAGCACTTTTCTACTAAAGAGGAAATTGTTTATATTGATTTTAAACACAATGAAATCACTAATTAAATTAATCAAACATTACAACAAGTACTTCTAAACATGTGCAGTTTCAATATAGAAACCTTTTCAAACTTCTGTGATGGTGAATAGATGAACACAAGCAGCACAGAACCATACTTTAATGAAGAAGCTTATATAAAAGAACAAGAAAAAACAAATTCCATAGACAATAGCAGTGAAGGGTATGAAAAGGTGGATCAAACCATTATGGAAAAAGAAACGTTTAAAGAAAATAAGTCTCCAACAAACTTTGAACCAAATACTCCTTTCTCCCAAATAAACCAACCAGTGAAAAAATGGACATGCAGCTCAATGTGTAATGTACACCATCAATGCTTTAAGTCTATATGGCAATTCTTCAATCACTATGTAAAAACAAAAGACAAAAATATAAAGAAACTTTACAAACCATAGACTCCTGCCCAGTGCACAGCCACACTGTTCTGGAAGGACATTCATAAGCCTGCACTGTAAGGAACTGTGCAAAAGCACTTTCCACCACATCAAAATGTTAGTGACACATCATTCCACAATAGGAAATCTTGTGCATCAACTATACTATGTAAAAAGTCCTGCTCTAGAATTGCAAAATTTAAATAACTTTATCCTATATGGAACAGCCACAGAACTCCTTCAAGAAATAGAGCACATCCAACGTAAACACTTTGGAACTGTAGGTGACTTAGAGAATGCTGTACTTTTTGAAAACTTTACTGAAAACCTCATGAATACCAACATCCTAATAAACACATACAAAAAAGAAATAGCTAACTTTCAAAAACATCTGCTGAAATACCTGACCAAATATGTGTCTATTGCCGCAGAACATTTTATAAAAAGGGCACAAATATAGGAGATCTAGCTTACAAAATAGAAGACAATGAAGAATCCCAATGGTTGCAATTAGCTTTATGTCTAAAAGCAGAAGGTAAATACAGAATAACTAACCCCTTAAGAGTGTGTGCATACTGCAACACAAAGAGTGACAATAACCAAATGCCATCACGTGCTAACACTAATAACTTATATTCCCACTTCCAAAATCTCTCCAACAACTTAACTTGGATGAGAGCATTATAATACACATAGTGAACCCATTTTAAGCTAAAATACGCCTTCAACCAAAAACAGCCAAATTACCTCCATCCGAGCTACTAAAGACATCTGTGGAAAAGTAGTGTATTTACAATTGGATCTAAAGAAAATGTTAAAACTCTAGGTCTACAACGGGCAATAGATTAATCTTTGATTGTACTAGTTAATGGTGTGCCAACAAAAGACAAACAAATTTGGCAACAACTAGATGACTTAAACAAAGTTATACAAGCCCTACAATAGCTAAAAGAAAACAATGAACACTACAAAGATATGAACATAGAGGAAAACCTAAAAGAAACCACCAACATTATTCAATAGTCACCAGAAATTGGCAAATTTGAATGTGTAGATCCTGTTACAGCAGCCAACATTTTAGACCAGTATACCATTCACCAACTAAACTCCAAAGACACAATTGATGATGCATTAGAAACATACCAAATGCATCAAGCCAAAGGATCCTCTATGAGTATATGGGATAAAAAGTGTAGAAGCTTGTTCTTTTCCTCTACTCTTTCCTACAGGTAAAGGAGGAAGATATGATGTAAGTTCCACACACATGAGTACATCAAAATATCATTCTTTATGAATGTCTTCTGAAGACCCCAGATTCAGGCAAAATGTTGAATACATTTTCCACCTTCTCTTCAAAAGTGAACTATGAACTCTAAGTTATGAAGTTGCACACACATTAAAAACAAGCTCTAACTTTTTAAAGACATCCACTGCCCAGCTGCTTCAAAGAATAAAAGACAAAGATTAAGTTTTGCTGTCAAGTATAACAAATCTCTTGGCAAACATGCGTGGAACAAAAGAATACTGGTTTCAACATCACACTGATAATACATTGTATGCTGAGGAACCTAGGGCCACCCACATGGTTTGTTACTTTAAGTTGTGCAGATTATGCATGGGATGACTTTCATAACTTCGTACGCGCTGCAAACCGAAATAAAAATGGAAATGACATAGAAACACTGGGAGAATTCTGTTCTCTTGACCCTGTAAATATATAAAGGTACTTTCACCATTGCTCCATAGCCATGCTGCATTTTATCTGCAATAACAATACCGCTCTGCCTGGAGAGGTGCAACACTTCTTTTGGAGAAATGAATATCAATCCAGAGGAGCACCACACATCCACATGCTTTTGTAGATAAAAGATTCTACAAATTGTGGCCATGATAGTAACACCACTGTTTTACAGTTTATTCAAAGGTACATTACCTGCGACTTCCCTTCAGAAACCACAGATAGTGACCTACATATACAAGTGTTAAACTTGCAAAAACATAAATGTGGCAAATACTGCTGAAGTAGATATAAAAACAAAGGGAAATACTATGCCAAATGCTGCTTTTGCTTCCAAATACCAGTGCACAAAAAAGGACAAGTGAATAGATTGATGTATTCTGTTAGACACAGCATAAAGGGCAAATCCCCTACAAATACATACAGCATTAAAAGGGACACAGCATCCAAGTACATCAATGATTACAATGCAATCTGTGCCCTCTTGTCGAATGCAAATATATACATACAATACATTACAGACAATTCCACTGCAGTTGCAAGATATGTCACAGACTATCTCCCCAAAGCTGAGAAGACAGAGCAGCTAAAGAACCTCTGGGATGACATGTCATCTGACAAAACACTATCACAGAAATTGTTCAGCTTCGGGATGACTATGCGCCCCCATAGAGAATGTGGGTCCTACAAAGCTGCAGACCGTTTAACATGTAGAGCCTAATATGTCAAATCTGAGCAGATTGTCTGGCTGAACCTTGGACCAGCCTCATCCCGAAAAAGAGTCCTAAAATCCTACCAAAAGATAGAAAACATAGCCAACAATAATGCCAAAAGCAAGGCCATTTAAAAAAAATAAACTTACTTGACACATGCTACCCAAACAGAAGTACTACTTTGGGAAACAAGTGTCTATATGACACTGCTCAAAACTACACCTACAAAAGCAATGTCACACCAAATGAGACAACTGGCATATATTCAGTTTCAACTAGTGAAGGAAGGCTAATGAAGCTAGCCAAACCCAGTCCAACTTTTTAAACCTTGAAAAAAAGAAAAGAGAATTATTAGGTGACGATGACTCATTTGAAGCTTCATTTAAAGCAGTGTCACAAATGACAATTTCAAACAGTACAAATAAATGTTGGACAATGAATGCCAACAAGAGTAGGAAATTGAAGCTCAACTACTACACTCCTGAGGGCAGTCAATCTCCCCTTACAGAAAGCCAAGACCCACTTGGAGAACCATTATTTCTGCAGGTAGCAGAAATAGCCATGGCTGAGGTAGAAAATACCATGTATCAATATGAACAATCTGAGGAAAACTTGTCAATTCTGGAATCTCAGCAAATGATGAACAACTCACCATTATCTTCAAGTCACTCAAGAAATTGAGCATGGGTTTAAACATGAAAGTAAAACCTGTACATGTACAAATTAAAACCCCCTGTTCCTATATATGTAAGCAGTGAAGCTGGTTCTGGCAAAACATTCCTAATAAAAATAATCAGCAAATGTCTACAAAACTTAACAAACAACAACCTTTCGGCTGTAGTAACAGCCCCTAGATGGTTAGCTGGTTATAACATAGGCGGTGTCCTTACGGACAACTACACCTCCCTGTAGAACACCAAAACAAATTAGAATACTGCAAATTCTCAGCAGAGGCTGCAACTGAGGTACGCAGAATTCTAAAACAAATGAAAGTGCTCCTGATAGAGGAAGTAAGCATGGTGTCCAACCTCATGTTGGCTTTAATTCATCTCAGAATGCAAGAAGTCCTAAAAAACCAACTACGAGGAACTGTTTCAGGAAAACATGTTATTGTTTTTGGAGACCACCTACAGTTGATGCCAGTGAAAGTGCAACCTATTTTCAAAACATTAGGACACAAAGAATGCCATAATGCTCTCAGCAGCATTGGAAATGTAAATCTCTGTCAACAGTTTCACTACAAAGGACTAACTCAAAACATGTGCCCGTCGGCGGACCTCACATATGCTAACATTTTAAAAAGCATTACAACTGGGCTGCTTACTAAAGATGCAAAATCCATCTTAAATAGTAGACTTATCCATGAGCTATATGAGCGAAAAACATCTGCTCCTAATGTCATGGAACAATTAACACAACAAAATCTAAAATGTATATCCTTAATGCCAACCCTTGTAAGCTGTAGTCAATTCAACGAGACAATGTTGAAAAAGAAATGCAAACTATACTGCATATCAGCTACACAGACAAACTAGAAGTGTACAGCATGACACTTCCTATGTGTCAACAGGCAATAGCACAACTAAATAGCTTAGAAAAATGTATCTCCAACACAGCCGGATTGGAGAAAATGTTAACTTTGTGTCTGAACTGCAGAGTAATTAAATTAAAACCTTACCTTGACGTAGAACAAGGCTTAGTCAATGGAGCAATTGGTACAGTTGTTGGCTTCCAGACATGTCCACATGACAGCAACATTCATTGTGTCTATATCCAATTTGACAAACTGGCAGAGGTTAAGCAAATTGGCTGAACAATAGGACGTTTCCTTCTTTTCAAAGATATGCATGTATGCAGAGAGCAATTTTCTCTGTCACTTGCATATGCTGTCACTATTCACAAATCACAAGGTCTAACCCTAGATCAAGCATTGATTGTCATTGGCAGCACAGTCTTTAAAGATAGTATGAGTTACAAATCACTTTCACGTCTGCATACACTCAATGGCCTATTCCTAGTTAACATTGATGCAAACAAAGTCAATGCTGACATTCCTTGCATCCTGGAATACAATAGGCTATGGACACTACCCCCCCCATCTAGACATGTATCCTGTACCTCAAAAACAGAAACTTTTAAAAGACAAATAATAGAAACAGAAGCTGTAGCACATTTTCCAACAATACCACTAAAAAAACAATGACCAACTCCTGCATCAAACAATACCCCCACAAACTGTCTAGTACAAAGTATGTTCATATCCATCAGAAAAGAAAGACACAAATGTTTCTTCTCCAGAAACATCTGCAGGCCCATCTAGCAATCCACAGAGAGAATTATCTAGTCCATTCAAATTCAGAAACCCAACTTGAGTAAATTGTTATGCTAATGCAACAATTAATCTTCTCTTTCAATTGCCACTAATTGTTCACAACATTTACTTAAACAGCTCAGACCAGTTGTGTTTGAAAATGCTCATCCTTCACAGAAATGTCACTGATAATTGTGACAACACTTACAGTGTCTCAGGTATAAGCCAACAATTGGACTACTGTACAGGAATGGTAATATTTACCATAAACACTTAAGAAGATCCACAATAATGTATAATGTACTTACTACAAGTACTGGAAACCAAAAACCTCCACATAAATGAATTATTCCACATTTCATGCACGTAGAAGCATACATGCACTCTTGGCAACCATGTGTCACAAGACCACATCCCTAATGAACGATTTCTATATGTATCCATACCAAATTGTGAATCTAATCCATTTCATCAGCTTCTGCAGAATGCAAATCATGGTATATTATTCCTTTTTTGCAATTCAGACAATCGTTGCACCATAAACATAACCTCTCATAGCCAGATGTCATAAGAAGGCTTCAAAACTACTATGCTGATGGTAGCAAAAATAACTGTAAGCATGCAGGCTTCACACACGGACAAGTATCTCTTGGAAAGAAAACCTTCACAATAGTAGGTATACCATACCGGGCACTACACTGCATTTGGGAAAAAGAAAGTCATTGATTTGAATGTAACAATACCTCTGTTAACCCCAAACATAGATTGCCAGCAAATTTAACAAATGTCTACTTAATATTCCTTCAACCCAAATGTAGTCACTAAGCTGTAGCACAATTAACTGTTAGAATATGCCAGCAGGTATCTAACTACATCCATAATACTGCAAGAACACTTTTGAAAGTCAATTTAGTTAGAATACGCCAACAGCATCTAAATACTTCAAAAAAAATCTTCATTGCAAAGCACTTCAAATATGTAATAAAGATTCTTATATAACAAAACATCTTCTAACCTCTAATATAGCTAGAATACACCAACAGGCATCCAACTATTTCAAGCATTCCCTTAATTACAACATACTTCAATCAAACATACTATCACCTTTACACTCGCGTAACCGTAATCTTTTTTTTTGGCCAGTACAGATTGTTTCCCCCTATGACCCAATTATTATATAATGGCAAAACAACAGCAGTGTGTCATACACTAATGGTGTACCAAACATTGGGCCTCATTACACGTTGTGCGGTAGGGATTTAACGTTACCGGTAAGGGAATACCGGTATTGTTAAATCCCCATGCCAATTACGACTCGGCTCACCGCTATTTGCGGCACCGCTAAGTACGGTGCCACTAATAGCTGCTAGTCCGCGGGAGCGCAACCCTCGATCCCGTAAATAACGCCATGCCGCTAATAGCACAGCATCACAAACCAGGCGGACGTGCTAATAGCGGCATGGAAAAGCCCCCAAAACCCCTTACCGGCATGGCGCAAATACCGGCATCGCGAACCACCCGTTATCAGAACCTAGCAGTGTTCCCACCTGCCACAGGTGGACAAACTCAGCACAGGTGGAGGCAACGGAGACTGTGGCAGCACAAAAGGAGCACACCACACCCCTTCACTCACCCATTCCCACATCAAGATGGTTCCAATACTAGCAGCATTACATGGGCTGGAGGACATGATTGCAGTGCAGCAGCAACAACAACAGGTAGCACAAAGGAGACGCAGGAGGAGCAGGAGGAGGATGGCAAAACAGGCGCAGCAAGCACCACCAAGGCACCTAGTCATACCACAGAGGCAGCCACCAATCCCCAGGATCTGAGCCAGTCCATTTAACCTAACCTCTGAGCAGATACACACCCTGTACCGTCTGGTCCGGGATACCATCACCAGCATCATGTACATGACACATGACGACATTGTCAGCCTCATAGACATCAGAACTGCCATTCCCCCCTCTACTGAAGGTGGTGACTGTGCTCCACTTCCTGGCCACAGGCACTACCAGCATACAGTGGGGCAGGTGCATGGCATCTCACAACCAGTATCCTCACGCACGCTGAACTAGGTACTCAATGCCCTCCTGAAGCATGCACGGGAACACATATTCCTGCCACGGACTGCACAGGAGATTGCAAACACCAAAGTTGGCTTATATTCACTGGCAGGCATCCCAAGTTGCATCGGGGCCATCGACTCTACCCATGTGGAATTGGTGGTCCCACATCACAATGAAGTAGTCTACCAAAACACAAAACAATTCCACTCCATCAATATGCAAATGGTATCTGACGCTAAGAAGATAATCACACATTGTTGTGCCCGATTTCCCGGATCAACCCATGATTCCATGGTCCTGTGTAACTCAAACATGCCAGGCTACATGGAGCGACAAGCCGAACAACGTTCCTGGCTACTTGGTGAGTAGCAGGGCAAGCACATGGCAGTGTGATGTGGTGGGGAGAGATACATACTCCTACTGGGTGTTAACTGTCGTCTGTAGGACAAATGGACATACAGATGTAGGCCAATGTCCATCAGGGAAGGCCACAATGTCCTTGAGGAGAACCCACATGCAATTATGAGCTGCACAACATAGAGTACAATCCAGGTTCCCGAATATTGCACGTCCATCCACATCCACATTGCACATCATGCCACACCACATACAAATCAGCAACATGGTGTCAAGTTGGTACTACAGAATCAGTGCAGCACAACATAAAGACAGCAATGTGCCCTTGAATGCATGCAAAGGTAACACCCCTAGCCATACCATTGAACCACACACCTATAGCACCACTGAAGTGATGCCACACAGCATGGCAACATCGATGTCGGAATGGCAGTACACTAGCAGTGTGGTACCAAATTTGCCTGGGCCCAGGGACACCTAAAACCTGGCCTCACCCAGGACATGTCATTTGCTGTCGGAGGCATGATTCGGGCATGTCCACTTCCAGGGTCAAGCTCACCTTTGCACATTGCAGTCACACAGATCGTCTGCATGCATTCTGGTAGTCGTGATTTTGAATCACAATGCAAAGATTTGTGTGACATGTACAGGCCGCACCTGAGGTGAATGGTAACAGGTACCCATTCTTCACCCCATACAGGCGACGCCGGCTATCCCCTGAAGAGGTGGCTCCTAACCCCTGTACAGAACCCACAGAACCGGCAGGAAGAGGACTACAATCGTGCACATACCCGTACCCGTACCCGCATCGTGATAGAGCAGGCATTTGGCCTTTCAAAGCCACAGCTCTGGTGCCTAAGCGGGCCGGGTGAGGCTCTCCTGTACGGGCATGACAAAGTGCCGAAGATAACCATGGCATGTGTAATGCAGCACAAAATGTGCATCAGAGGGAATGTGCCTATGCCACCTGAGATTGGCATGCAACCACTAGATGAGGATGATGTTGATGGGGATGAGGATGGGTGAAATGTTCCGCCAGGACATGCAAGAGGTGATGGCCAGGAGGGACACAATGTGCATCAGCATCTGATGTATCAAATGTTATGAGATACAAGGGAGAACTATTATGGATGGAGATGGGTATTGTTGCCCTGATGTATGTGGTGAGGCCCACAAAGGACGCTGTCCCCAATAAAGAACACATACACAATGATGAAGACCAAGCCTGTGTTTCACAATTTCAACAGTGTATTGTGATCAAAATGTGAACAAAAAGTGCATGGCCCCAACTGTGCAAACACCCTTCTCCTCCTCCCCCCACAACACTCCCAAAAACACCCTTTCCCCCCTCCCCCCACAACACTCCCAAAAACACCATTTCCCCCTCCCCCCACAACACTCCCAAAAACACCCTTTCCCCCTCCCCCACAACACTCCCAAAAACACCCTTTCACCCCTCCCCCACAACACGCCCAAAAACACCCTTTACCCCCTCACCCCACGACACCCCCATGTGAGGCTTATAGTGTGTAGGTGTCCTGCTCCACATGTGCCAGTAAGTTCTTGCTGGCCCTAATTCTCATGGCCTCCTCCGCCATTGGGTGGTTGGGATGGTATGCACCTCATGGTGCGCAGAGAGCGGCAGCGGGGGCTTGTTTAACGGGAACTCACAGAGGAGGAGGTGCTCGGTTGATCCTGTGGTGGCGGGGTATTGTCGCTCTATGGCGTCCGCAATACGGGTGAGGGCTTGCCTAAATTGGGCCATTTCCTCACAAATCCTGTTTGTGCAGGCCTCCATGCCCACCCTTGTCTGGCTTGCATACGACCTAAGGTCATCCCTCAGACGGGCTGCCTCTGCCAGATGCTGGCCAACCAGCGCAGTGATTTCAACCTGCCTCTGGCTGATGGTTGCAAGGTCATGTTGACTGGGTCCAGCTGTTGGGGTGGCTGCTGCACCCTGGTCCATGCCTCTGGCATCAGGTGAGGACACCTGAGGGCTCCATCGCCCTTCCACAGTTTTGTTGCCTGATTCTACCTGGCTACCTGATCGTGATAATGGCCTTGGGCTTGGCTCAATGGACCGTGGTGGGCTGGGGGTCTGGCTTTGATTCTGAAAGTCAATTGCCTCGTCCACGTCCGAAAGCGGCGCAGTGGCTGCTGCCTCACCAGTGGAACTGGTGGCAGCCGAGTGCGGGCCCTCCGTGCTGGTTTCCAATGTCATGGGGTACACTGCCATGGGTGGAACAATTGCAGCAGCCGTGGCCTCTGGCTGTGTAGAACTGGTGCTCTTGCTGCCTTTGCCCCTCTGCTGCTGATCACTCCTCCTGGTTCCCGTTGAGGTGGTGGCGGTGTCCCCTCTCTCATGTGTCCTGGGCTTTTTCTTTGCTGGTGGAGCAGGTGTCACAGTGCCCGGTTCATCAGTGTCTGTCTGTGACTCTGTAGGGGACAAAAATAGGGAATATCATCGTTTATGGTTCTAAGTGCCTTATGCAGAATGTTGCTCTATGCATTGGGGCCTCTTTATTTTTGATTCCGGTAATGGGGATGTCGTATGTGGTGATGCGTGCATGTAGGTTTGTGGCTGGATCGATGGCCTGATGATGGACTCATATTTGGGGGGCCAATCACCCTTCACTGTGCATTGTTTGATGTATACACTCACCTCCATCTGATGATGTGGGCACACCATGCTCCATGTCTCCGACACCCTCGATCGATTCCACACCATTTGTGGTGGTGCAGGTCTCCTCCCACTCCCAGAGTTTTATAAGGGAATCAGCGCCACCTCATGTGGCCATTGCCAGCTTGCGATTCAGAGACAGGATGTTTCGTACACAAACCCGTAGGTCGTCCCACTGCTTTCGGCAGTCCTTGACAGTGCGGGTGGTGGTGCCCAACACACTGACTTTGTGGGCAACCTCTGCCCAGATGGCCTTTTTCTTGACGAGGGTCTCCCGCTGCATGTCATTTGTAAATACAACATTGGCATTTGCCGCAAGTGTCTCAGTAAGCATGATCAGCTCCTTGTCGCTGAATTTTTCTTTTCGCTGGCGATCAGCGCCTTTCTTGACGGCCTTGGGCATCTTCGCGCTATCCTGGATGATTTGGTGTTGGAGTCTTGTGGAAAGAGGTCCTGGATGCAGAGGATGGCAATGGATTGGGTTTTTAAAGATGGCCGCCGTGTTCCTTCCCGTTCCTGTGCGATGACGCTATTTGCGGTTCTGCAATTTAACGGTCAGACCGCTATTTGCATGTAGAATGAGGGCGGAGGTGCTATCAGCACTTTCGTCGAAGCCGGTAAGGGACTTTTTGGGGTCTTTAGTGGCATGGCGGTAGGGTCATTACCGGCATGGCGCTATGCTCGTGTCCGCGTACTCGTAATGGTATGCTATTAGCGCACTCTTGACAAGGCGGACACGTTAATAGTGCCATGCCGGTAAATGTTGACTTTTACTGCACAATGTGTAATGAGGCCCACTCTACTTAAAAGTTACTAGGTAAAAGATCAGGTAAACGTTATTATCTGTGATGTGATCATTGTGGTCATAGGCTGTGCAACAGGGGCGTGAAGTTTAAGTGGCTTTAGCTAAATTCTGGGGCATTTGTTGCATTAAGTTCTCACCATAACTTCCTTTTAACTAAAACAAATATATTCAATGACAAAGCTTTAGTTGCTGGGACGTTAAAGTGAGTAATACATTCTAAAAAATAAAACTTTGAAATTCAAGGAATAAACTTGCAGGGACGTTATGGTGAGAACGTAACGCAACAAAACCATGAAAATTCAGCTAAAACCACCTTAATTTAGCACCCCTTGTTGCACATCATATGAGCACTATGATATCATCACAGATCACATCACTGATTTTGGCATTCACCAGTGCCTACAGCTTTCAACCATGTCCACTGTGTATTATAAACACTGATCAGGCACTAGTCATGTGCTTTACCACAAAACTGTCCAGTGGCCACAACCTCTGGCTGTGCCCACTATATATTCTAACATATAAATGGGCCACTAGCCATGGCCTTTGACCTTGAGCAGTTTGTACACCTTTTGGCCATAAAATAATAACATGCCATTAGTGATAGTCTTCGGACATTCCTTCCCACTATGTATTATACAACACTAACCAGCCATTAGCTATGGCCTACGGCCTTGCCGACTGTATATTGCATACACTTATCAGCCACTAGCCATGGTCTACAACACACTCCTAGTCAGTGGTCACAGTCTTTAGCTGTGCTGACTGCATATTCTAACATATTAATGGGCACTAGATATGGCCTTTAGCAATGACCACTGACTATAGCTTTCAACGTTGTTCACTTAATCTTGTTTCAACTAAAGTGTTTTCCTTGAATTTCAACATTTTCTTTGAGAATGTTGTACTCACCTTAATGTCCCTGCAGCTAAAGTTTTTTCCTTGAATTTCAGGTTTTTCTTTTTTACAATGTATTACTCTCCTACATTTCCCTGCAACTCAATGTTTTTCCTTGAATTTCAAGGGTTTTGTTATTCCATAGGCAAATTGACAGTAATAATGCAGACAATTGGGCTAATGAAGACAATGGGCCTAATTACGACCCTTCTGGTCCCGTAATGAAGGGTGGCGGTACGGGACCAGCACCCTTCATTACGGGAGCGCTGATTACGAGGTTCCCTTTGCGGGACTCGGAACAGACATCTGGTAAAACCAGATGTCCTTTCCGGGTCCCGCAAGGGGAAGAAGGCGGTAATAATCGGCATTTGTAATGTGCCCGTTATTACCTCCATCCCCATTCCCATTGAGCCCTATTGGGGCCCTATTGGGGCTCAAATAGGAATGGGGAATGGTACCTTCAAGGAGGAATTACCGGGTCCTCCAATGTTGTTCAAACTCGTAATGAGGCCCAATGTATCAAGTGTAGAATGTAAAATAAAGATAAATCGTTATTCCCCCCAAATAAACATGTTCTTTAAAAACGTTGTTTGCATATTTACTTAACTTTTTAAAGTATATACATTTATATGTTCTATTGATGAATAGAAAGTTATTAAAGTGTTACAGTAACTGTGTACAAAGACTACACTCAATATACAAGACTACTGTCCACTTTAAAAAATTATTCAAATGGTTTTATAGCTGCGGCTACCAAAGATACAAACATGAATGAATGGGACGATGACTGGGAGGTGTTTACATGCAGCTTCCACAGTTGATAACTGCGGGTATAATAAAATACATAAGTATATGTTTTTTTTTTTATACCGCACTGTATTGAAAGGATCAATTAAAGGTCTTTGATTCATATATACAATATGTGTTTTTGTTGTCTCATACATATAACAAAGGTGAAAACGCAAAAAAAATGTTTTTCTTGCATTTTATATTTTGTACATTTGTGTGTTTTTTCTGGAAAGAATGGGGTAATAAAATGTACACTTAAAAATATACCTGGCATTGGCAATTGACCATATATCTGAAAGAGCCTTGCCCCAAGCATCTATGGTGCTACCTCCCACCATGATCAAGCTGTGACGGTTTTGCACATCACGATAAATTTAGGAAACAGACTGGACTGAGGTTGGGTGTTAGTTGGTGGGCAATAGCTAGGAATCATATTGAAGTCTGTGGCGCAAATGATAAATACGGCTGTGCTGATCTTGCGCCATGTCCTTTGATCTTATGTTTCACAAGAGCCTTTCTATACGATTCATCCACTTCATACCAATGAACACGTACAAGATGATGATTTAACATGGATGTCTCCAAGCTTTGCAATGGCTTTTGTGAAGATTCCCTCCACAGAAATTACACATGACCTCCTCGATCTCATTTTTGCTGTGTTGGTCCTTTTCGCGTAAATATTGCCAACTGTCAGCTACATTTTTGTGTCCATTGCTTCCTCCCTGGCAGTTAAGTTGAAGCCACCAACTCCAGCTCATCATCTTTGCTGGTTGTAGTCATTTTGAAATGCAGGACCGTGGATGAAAAATAAAAACTGTGAAAATACACAACACAAAATTACTCTGACACATAATATCAAGAAACTAAATAAAAAGCTAAAATAAAAGAAAACAGACAAACTACAAAACACAAGACAAAGGACAATGGTATAGGAAGAAGAAAGCTAAACAAGTAATGGATAAAAGGGGGGCCTGTCTTTAAAAGTTCCTGAAGACTTTCAATGAAGTTCACCTACAAAGAGACAAAAAGCAATGAAAGAAAACAGGAACGAGGTGCTTGGTATAGGGGTATAACTGCGGTTACACGATATAGCCAACCAGGCTGTGTTTCCATATGCGCAGGAATGCCCAAGCGCAATTACATGTTTGCACCTAAGTGATTGACCGATCGGCTGAGTGAACAAGTAGATGTCTTTGCATGTTACCGTAACCGGGTCAAGGGAAGGCACAATCACTTTGAAAGCTCCGTTGACATGGCTATGCGGCCTTGCACCTGTTTTTGACAGCCAATCAGACCATGGACTGCGCTCAACTGCCTAGACGCATCAACAAACAACCCAATTAGATGCTGCAGTATACTGACGCTGCTACGCCCACGCCGTATGACAAAATGCAAGTGTGCAAAATAGCCCAATCGGGCATTGTGTCTTGTCGAAGCATCTACACGTCTTTGCTCCTCCTGCAGCAGCCAATCGGAATCCGTGCTGAAGTTACGTGCCTGCCAGGACTCTTAGCCTCTTCAATGAACAGACCAATTTTAGCTGCGGTTAAAAGATGATACTTGAGGGGTTGACTTACATGGGAGTATACATACTTACGTAATAGGTAGTCCTTAAAAGGTCTGTTTTGAGGTACACTGAGTGTAGTATTTCAGCACATTCAGACTACTACTTTCATGTTATACGTGTTTATTCTGACAAAGGGCCTCATTACAAGTATGGTGGTAAGGCAACAATGGCGCCGGTATCACTACCGACACAATTACTACCATACCGCCATACTAGGAGTTCTGCTCACGGGTGCTCTTGCAGCCACCAGGTCTGACCGGCACCTGTGAGCAGAACATGATGTAGCACCGGTACCATTATTAATGGTACCAGTGCTACCACCCTCCCCATTCCCATTGAACCATATGGGGCTCAATGGGAATGGGGATGTACCAGGTCGGCACCCGCGAAAGGGCAATTACGGGGTCTGGCTTGGCCGGAATAGCCCGGTAATTGCCCATTCGTGGGTGCTGGACCCGGATTCGAGTTTGGAGGTAGCCGTGCCGGTAAAACTGGCAAGGCTACCTCCAGCCCTGTAATGATGCCCAATATGTCAAACGTTGCAAATCCCTTCTAAACACGACCACTACTTTGTAGATCATATAAAAAGACAATTAAACAAAACTGGATGTAGAAAAGAACAGATACAGTAAAATCCTTCTATCTATTAAAAAAACAGAATTAGTTAGAAAACATGCACACTTTAGCGAAACACAATTAAATAGTCACATTTGTTTACCCTCATATCTCATATGCAGTGCACCACATGCACTATATAAGATACAACATTTGAGCATACAACACTGTTGTACACTTCACAAATAGTAATCATTGGTCCATTAAAAAAAAAAATCCAAGATGGATTAAAAACAGCATACATTAATGAATAAATAAGGTAAAGAGCATACATGTAATGGGTACAATTACGCAGAACATAGTGACGTGGGTGAGAATAAACAAGCTACAATATATTGGATAGGGCAGCTAAACCTAGAGCAGGGTGGCTGAAGCAACTACCTATTTTCTTTTTCCAATTATACTATTTATTTTATTTCATATATACATACATACGAAAATAAACCGTACTCCTTTCATGCCATTATATTATTCTTCTAAGAATTTCCATTTTAATAACCACACTACTTTTTGTATTGAGTTCTTTTTTTTTAACAATGTTCTTCCTTTTTTCTCCACAGTCTCACATGTATGAAATCTGGAAAGTGATTTTGGACCCCAATGTCACTATACTTATGAAAATAACTTAAAAAAAGAAACACAACACAAACACTCCCAAATCTATAGCTGTGGGAATGGAACAACTAATACCCACAGCTATCTGTAGTGCTGTATAGCCTCGATTATAGCCATGATTATCGGATAAATGTGTGAAAATAAATGCTTTTCTGGCCCCTCAGGCCCTCACCAAGTTCCCCCCTCATCTGTACCAGCCCCACCCAATCCACAGATTGTTTCTTCCCATCACTTGTCATCACAGTTTACCCCAAAAACACGCTGTTTCTATGACACAGTTGGCTTTGAGATTTCGCCTATTCGAGGCAAAACCGTGGCTGCAGAAAGCTTTGTGTTGCAAACTCAGTCCTTGGACCTCCTATAACTTTCAAATTTCACTTGGTGTCCTCCAGAAACCTCCCCACATCTAGACTAATACCATTTGGAATTATTTTTAACTAATTCTTTTTCCTGTTATCCTTGGCTATAGCTGCGGTTATCTCTCTCAGCGAGAGAAAACAAAATTGTGGTTGTTTCATTTCTAAATTTACCCGGGATACAGCTGTCTATTTTTGAGAAGGGGGCACCCAGTTCAATGTCAATAACTACTGCACGGAATAACCCCAAGTCATGCATGGATCACGAGTGAACGCTTCATACCAAAGTTATTTCGGACCTGGTCAAAATCCGTCCAGTGGTTTGGGCTTTGCTCTCTGCTAAAATATTGACCTTTTTTGTCTATGGGAAAATGAATGGGAAATAGGCCGCAACTTTCTAAAACATGTTTTGTCTTCCTTATCATGTTTTTATTTTTTAACAAATCTTTATGGAACTTTGCAGTCTGGAAGGGCCCACAAGTCCCCCACCACTTTCCAAATGTCAGTCAAATCAGTTACTGAAATCAAAATGTATTAATGATAGAATTGTGAGGGTTCATATGGAAGCCTGACTCACCTTAACTATAGGGCAGCTATCACCACCCTATAATATATGAATATATCTATTATATTGTTGTTATAACTCTTGTCTCGCATGATGTATTTGGTGTTTGCAAATAAAGACCCAAAAGATGCAAAAAACTTTCGACCTATCACTAACTCAAATTTTCTTTTGAAAACGTTGGATAAAATGGATACCCTCCAACTCCAGACATTTCTCAAATCATTTTCTAAATTTCACAGTAAACAATCAGGTTTCAGAACAGACCACAGTTCCGAGACAACCATACTTGACCTTCGGACCAATATGTTCGAGTGTCTGGACCAGGAGAAAATTGGTCTATTGGTTGTTCTTGATTTATCTGCAGGTCTCGTCCGACTAGAGCATGAGGGCCTGTTACATATCTTGGCAGACCTGGGAAATGGTGCTCCTCAATCCATCAGAGGGATCACTTCTTTTCTTTCACACAGAACTTCCTCTGTGAGTTGGGAGAATGCCTCATCTAAATCAGAACCAATTCTTTGTGGTGTTCCACAGGGGACCTGTATCTCTCCTACTCTTTTCAACCTGTACAACCTGTACATTCGAATCCTCTGCAGTATTTTAGCACAACAGGGGGTCTTTTTCTACAAACTGTGTGTATGATACACAGCTGAGGATGGAAATCAGCAGGAATTATGACTCCGGATACATCAACCTCAATTCCTATTGTACAATCTAATGTTGGATGACTGAAAATTGTCTATGTTTAAACGGAAGAAAAATGTATTACTGATGTTTGGGACACTGTTGGCTAGAGCTAAATTGGGGGCAGTGTATTCTTGCTTTCAAACCAATGGCTTGTTAGAGATATTGTCTGGGGAAGATACACCTAATCTTGTGGTATTCTTTTATTTTGGTAAAATGGTGGTATAGTGTTATCGTAGTAATGCCCTATATAAAGTGACTTTTGACATTGAAACATTATGGCAGAGTTGCCCCTAGCTAACTAAATACCGCATCCAATCAAGCATGCCCTCACTTATGGGCTGTTATATTCACTTTAATCTTCGCTCTGCTATCTCTGGAATACCCCTCTGTGTTGGTTTGGCAGCCAAGAGTCGCGTCCTCCGCACACTCCGGCAGCACACAGGAATGACATGATTTCTATGCCAGGAAAACTGCTCCCCGGTAATCATCCATCTCCTGCTATCTCCCAGTACGTTTCTGCTGCTCTCCTCTGCCAGTCTGTCTACGCCCACTCTCTCAACCCTTACTTTTTAATGCTAACCCTGTCAATCAACAGGACCTGCCTCCCTTTCTGACGTGCACACATCAACCGAGCTACCTTTGTGTTTTTTCCCTCCCCCACAATAGTTCTGCCAACCTATCTGCAACAATTGCTTCCTGAGCAAACAATGGTACTTTTGACTTACTCAATATTTCTGCCTCGCAGTTTGTGCAATGCTGACTGAGATCACATAGCCAGTAAAATATATTTGCACATATTAATTTCATTGCAGAGAAGCACCTCACTTTTCATATCTCATCTGAGCCCATTTTGCACTGATTTATTAGTGACATGTTACCAGTCATGGAGAAGGGGGTGTTAATTGATTAGTTTATGTTAGGATTTATGTACATAGTGCAAACCAGACAGATGATCTGTTTACCCTGAACTGGACCATTTAAAAATATGTGCCAGTGTCTGAATGTGTGCATTTCACTTACAATGTGCACCGGTCATTCATGATGTTTGTATTTCTACATGAATCCCCTGCCACTATGTATTGCTCCCTCTGTGTTCCTTCAGTCACTGAGAAAGTAAAGACCTCAGGGTTCTTTCATGATGCCTCACTTAGCGCTGAAACACAGGTAGACTATATCTCAAAATATTGCCACTGTTATTTGAGACTCTTAAAGAACATAAACACCTTTATCTCAGAAGCAAATTGTTATTCAGTTGCACGGGCAACAATTCCCCTCTCGCCTTGACTACTGCAATGCATAACTGATAGGAGCTAGTAAGAAATGCTTGCAAAAACTACAGACTATCCAAAATGATGCAGTTTGCATTATTTAGAGAATTCCCTTACGAGAGAGTATAACATCTTCCAGACAGTCCTTACACTGGCTTCCTATTCCTGCCCGGAGAAAGTTCAAAACTGCTTTACTCGTACATAATGCCTCTATGCTAAGGCCCCACCTTACTTGAAGGCTTGAATGACACTATACAAGCCCAAACATACTTTATGGTCAAAAAACCTTGCCTTGGTCAATTGCTGCAAGGTCAGACGGGCAAAAGGACTTGGAAGGGCTATCCCTATGCTAGCAGCTCAACTGTGCAACTTCCTGACTCCCTCCATACGGCACGTGATTGAAGACCTTACTTTTCAATTACTGACCCCACGTCCCTGAAGTGACCAGTCCCCATTGTATCTGTTGAATCTTTTGTCCTGTCCTTTCCATGTATGTCCTCGTGTGTTCTTGTGCACCCTGTTGCCTGCGAGTTACTGGCGTTGTATAAATAAATACGTAAATAAATATACAACATGTGTCATGGCCGCCCCACGGACTGGATATGTTGGGAAAGATTTGTTACAAAACGAAAACGTTATTAAGAAAGCAATAAATACTGTTGTCAGACTACTCCCATTAATTTCCCCGTAGAGAAAAAGTCAAAATATATGCGCAGTACACAGAAAAAAACACTGGACTGAATTTGACCAACTTGGGAAAGAAGCGTTGACTCAATTTCTGGAAAAGTGTCTGGGGTTATTCCATCCAGTAGTTGTTAAAATATTTGATGGACCAGGGGATGCTCCCTTCTCCTAAAACTATAGCTATATCTTCCCTGGTGCTTTGCAGCAGATAAACTTTTCAGAAATGAAAAATCTGCCAGTTTTTCTGTTCAATGTGAGAGATAACCACAGTTATAATAGCTATTACCGGGATTAGCAAAAACAGAAAAGGGTAAATAATTACTTTTGGAGGGGGAAAGGATGGTATGGCATCAGGCTAGAGGTAGGGGAAGAGGACAACATGAGGAATTGGGGAGTTGGGGGGGAGTCTGGGAACCAAGTCCAGAGCTTGAACATTATGGTGGGGATAACTGGTTATAGTAGAAAACGGGATTGGGAATGAAAGTGTGTCACACACAACAGCAAGTATTGGGAGATTGTGAGAGGGATAGGGAGAGAAAAATAACTTGAGGAAAGTGGGGGGGGCATGGCAAGAGGAGGGTAGCACTTGCTTAGTGCCAGGGAAGAGTTTGGAATTGTGTGTGCTTTTTACAGATAACCACAGTTGTTTGCTTACGTTTACGGATAACCAGGGTTATTAGTTGTACATTGCTAATATAACTCTGGTTATGGGAAACAAGTGTTTTTTAAAAAAGATAATTAAATATAGTTATAAAAATGTGCTTAATACAATAATGTTACAGCTACAATGAGGTTGGGGTAATGAGTGTAACTGTAGACTATGACCATGACTATTGGGTTACTTTAAGGAATCAAATATTGCAATATGAATTTATGAACTTAGACTATAGATATGATGATTAAAAATCTGTACTTTGTATACATTTTTGGTGAAATATTATTTTGTATATGATATGATATGATATGATATGATATGGTATTTGTAACGCGCCTATACACAAGTGTTTCAAGGCGCGACGAGGCAGGGAGGGAGGGAAACAAGGGGAAGACAGACAAACGATCCTACTAGGCCAGGTGTCATTCAGATCGCGCAAGTGCAGAGGTAAGGGGAAAAGGAGAAAGTGCAGGGGGAGGAGGTGGGGGGGAAGTGCAGTACAAGGTAAGTAGCGTAATAAAATAATAAATAATAAATAAAAGGGCCAGCTGGTGGCAAGTGCGAGGTAAGTGCAGAGCAAGTGCTGGGAAGGGGGCTGTAGGGATACAGTGACAGTCCCACAGTGCAGGGGGAGCCAGGGAGGCAGTGCAAGTGGAGAGTGGCTGGGCCCTGGACCGAGGTCACTGAGAGTGGCCCAGATGCAGGTTTAGTGCAGAATTCAGTGGGGAGTTAAGCAGGTTTAGCAGGGGAGAGGGAGAGAGAAGGCAGAAGCGAAGAGGAAGGTTTTGAGGTGCTTCCGGAACCGGAGATGGTTCTCCTCGAGTTTCAGGGAGGCAGGAAGGCTGTTCCAGAGGGAGGACCCTGCTGCGGAGAGAGATCTACCCCCAGCTTGTTGCTTAGAGAAGCGGCTGACCATGAGGGAGTTGGAGACGGATGAGCGAAGGGCTCGTGAAGGAAGATATTTAGGAAGAGAGAGTTGAAGGTATTTAGGCCCCAAGCCCCAGAAGGCCTTGTGGACAATGCAGAGGGTTTTGAACTTAATCCTCGCAGCCACTGGGAGCCAGTGAAGAGATTTCAGTCCTGGAGAGATACGGTCCCTGGGCTTGAGGCCAAGGACAAGTCTCGCAGTTCTGTTCTGGATAAGTTGCAGAGGGCGGAGAGTGGAGGCAGGCAGATTAAGATAGAGGCTGTTACAGTAGTCCAGCCTTGAGAGAACCAGGGCTCGGGAGACAGTGAGCTTCTGGGGGAAGGAGAGGAAGGGAAGAATACCTCTGAGGAGGTGCAACTGGTAGTGTGACTTCTTAGAGACGTCAGATATATGAGGAGAGAAGGAGAGTGTGGAGTCGAAGATGACCCCGAGGTTTTTAGCCTTGCAGGTAGGGGCAGGAAGGGGGCCAAGGGAGGCCGGCCAGAGAGCTGCAGGGAAGGAGGGAGTGGGTGTGCCGATGAGTAGAATCTCAGTCTTACTGGCGTTAAGGCAGAGGTCATTGGCGGCACACCATTCCTGGATAGCAGACAGACAGTCGGAGATGAGGGAAGGAGAGGAGGAGGCCGAGGGTAGCCTGAAAATGAGCTGGGTATCGTCCGCATAGCACTGGAAGTGGGGGCAGAGAGCGGCGATGCGGTGGGCAAGGAGTGCCAGATACTGGTTGAAAAGCCAGGGAGAGAGGTTGGATCCCTGGGGGACACCACAGGTGGAGAAAAAGATGTCAGAGAGGAAGGAGCCCATTTGGACCTGGGAGGGTCGACCGGAAAGGAAAGAGGTCAGCCATGCCAGAGCCTGACCAGTGATACCCAGGTTATCACGGAGACGGTTGAGCAGGATGGCATGGTTGACAGTGTCAAAGGCAGAGGAGAGATCGAGCAGAATGAGAACACATGGAATGTTGGAATCGAGGTTCAGGAGCAGGTCCTCACGGATGTTCAGGAGAGCAGTTTCCGTGCTTCTGGCCGCTCTGAAGCCGGATTGATGGTCATGAAGATTACCAACATATTCAGCATGGAGGTTAAGCTGGGAGATGGCCAGTTTCTCCAGGAGCTTGCCCAGGAAGGGAGTAATGGAGATTGGGCGATAGTTGGCCGGGCAGGAGGGGTCGGAAGAGGGTTTCTTGAGGAGGGGGTGCACAAGGGAGTGCTTGAGGGGGGATGGGAAGACTCCAGAGGCGAATGAGTGGTTGCAAAAGTCAGCCAGGGCAGGAGCCAGGGAGTCGATGTGGTCCTTGATGGTTTTGGAGGAACAGGGGTGAACCTGTTTAGACGAGGCTTTCATGGATCGGACTTGTCTGGAAACCTCATCAGCAGAAAAAGGTGGAAAAGCAGAGAAGGAGGGCGGAGGGGCGGCTGCAAGAGAGCAAGAGGAAGAGCCGGGAAGAGAGGGAGGGAGGAGAGAGGAGGAGAGCGAGGACAGGATGTCCTGAGTTTTTGAGATGAAGTGCGAGGCCAGTGCAGTGCAGAGGTACAAATGTGGAATATTGTATCCCCCTCGGAATTTGGATACTATTGATATTAGCTGCACTGAGGGATGTCTGTGGACGTGTGCAATTGTTTGTGGACATTTTAGATATTCAAAAGGCAGAGCAAGTTTGCTAGTTGCATGTGCCTATTAAAATTATTGGTATTTGAGAGAAATTGCTAAATTGAAGTGAAAAGACTGTGTTAAAGGGACATTATGGTTAAGTTGCTCTAATAAAAACGTGTGAAATACTGTGACAAAAAATTGTTAAGTGGACGTTATTGTTAAGAGATTTTAATATAAACCTATGAAATCCAGTAAAAAATGTACTGCCCACTTTACATATGCTGTCCCTGGTGGGCATGGGTGCATGCCATGAACAGTAGCCTACAGTCCAATTATGGGGGATAGTGGCCACCATCATGCTACTGTCTGCTTATTTATGGGACACTAAAAATGGCTGGCGCCCTGCCCTGAACCATTTGCCCACTGGCTATGGCTCCCAGAGAACAGCTTTGGAGTTGTAGTCGGCAATGGGCCTGGCCTGCTGCAATGTCTAATGTGCACTATGAGATGCTCACCAGTGCCTACAAGATGGCTGAAGCCAGGGCCCCAGGGATGCTCAACACTGGTCATGGCTGCAAGAGTGGCCCAAGGTCCGATTACAGTGGTATAGTGGCCATTGGTCTTGGCCAATGTTTACTGTGTGTTTATTTGTGGGGCAGTCAATGTGCCTGACAGCCATGCCCGGGGCAATCTGACCACTGGCCATCGCCACCCGGGATCAGCCACGGGGTTAAAGTGGGAACTGAGCCTGGCCTGCAAACATGCCTAATAACTACTCTGAGTTTAGAAGCGGTGCATGCAAAATATCTGAAGCCTAAGCCCCAGGCATAGAGGCCATTGAGCATGGCTACCAGCCATGAACGTTGACCCATCGTGCCATTATGGGATTATACTTGCCACTTGGCTAAGCTGCAGACCATGGCCAATGTTTACTGCATGTTTATTCTGGAGCAGGCAACATGGCTGAATCTCCAACGGAGACAAAGTAAGTGTGGCCATTTTTAATGGCGTTAATCTGGGACAGTGGCACACAGTCTTTCAATTGGGGTAGACTGGCCTCTAAGCCAGGCTGCAGGCCAGGTCCATTCTCAGCTGTTGGTTGCCCATGCCATGAACTGTAGAAATACTTTTTTTACATGACACTATGATTGCAGCACAATATCTACTGCACACATGAAAAATCACTTGCCAAAGGCTTGATGTAATTTGGCCAGATACTCCATGGAAAGATCAAACATGTGGGGTACTCCATATCCAATATTGGTTGCAGGTGACTCAAAAACTCCAAGCTCAACATATTGTATACGTCCTACCGGATATGAGTAAATTCATTTTAATGCCACATTTTTAAGACCAAATCCATTGTAAATGGCCCAACAAGATATGATGACCCCATTAATTGAATCCTGCAGATAGGTGAAGTACAGTTACAGTACACGCCTTGTACATAACTGCAAGCATTTGAAAGTCATTTCACAAAATGGTGATTAGTAATTGAGTACTGAGACCCGGACAAACAACACTATAAAGCAGATCAATAATATCATGGAATTCTACATGGCTTTACAATTAGCATGTTGCTGCCAACACCAGAATTTTCCCTGAGTAAGGAAGGTATGTGATCAGGTGAAATCTGTCTAGATACTTTGGCCAAATTTGAGGTCTTCTCAGCTTTCCTCAGTAGAAGCAAGACAACAACACATCTGAGGTTTTGGGGAAATGATCCAGAAAGGAAATACTGATAATTCATTTATTTAAGATACAGACAAATGATGCAGTCAGTTATTTTTCAACTTTAGCGGGACAGTCATTGAGAGACCCTTATGGCTTTAGATTTAGCTAAATGTGTCAGAATCTCCTGTGATTAAATTGTAAGGGAAGTCTCAAATTCAAATAAGTTCAAATTGGTTCATCACCATTCTAAATGGTGGCATAGCGATCAGGTTTGGCGCACACACTGAGTAGATCAAGGTCAATATAGTTCACTTGAGAATGGACAAAAGCAACAAAATTGCTGCTCAGCTCCACGGAATGGTGTGATGCTGGGCATACATCGGAGGGACAGGGCCTCCATATCCTTGTCCTTTATTGCTTTTTATCGTGTTCTGTTGTGTTTCCGCGCAGGAGTTCATGTGGGACTCCTGGCGGTGCAGCTCTCTCTCTTTGTTTGGTGAACAGACCCATGGGATACCCTTATGGCATCCATGGGTAAGGGTGTAACCCTGTGCACCTAGTGTATGTTTTTGGGCACCCGAGTGTGACCCACAGAGCAGGGTACGGGCTGGTGGCAGCTCTGTGCAGAATTGACTGGTGCCCTGATCGTCCTCCATTTTGGGATGCCCAGGCCCTGTCATTGGAATCAGTAGATTCCTGATGGAGACAAAATGGCCCCCATGCCCCCTTGCCTTCCATCGCCTGTTACCTTGATCTTCCTGAAGTCCCGGGAAGCCCTGACTCTGTCCCTTCCCCCTGACTGGCTGTTGGGTGGAAGTTCCATATATGGTAGTGTGGGGAAATGCCGACCAGACTGGCTGGAGCCTTCTCAAATACCATATGTTGTGGGTACGCCTGTGGGTGGGGCCTGGGTGAATGGAGTGTGTGACAAATATGCATTCTATGTTGTGGGTGTCTAGTATCTGGTGGTTGACACAATGACTGAGACAGCCCTGCCCGAAACCGGTATGAATGCAGTATGAAGTGTTGAATGGCTCGGTACTTGTCCCAATACACATAACTTGTTGTGAGTGTCTGGAGGGAAGTGAATGGCCTGAATGCACTGTGTGCCTGATTGGTTGCATGCCTGCATGAATGCCCTTCGTAATGAATGGATGCTTCAGTGTGACCCAGCGGAATGAATGGGAGATCAACAGTATATCTGTGGACCTCTCACTGCTAGGAATCATGTTCAGAAGTGTTCAAAGCTGAAGTCCAAACTACGAAGAGTAACTGAAGTGAAACTGACACTTGACCTTGAAGCCCTGCTGAAAGAGAAGTATTGCTGTTGCTCTCCTTCGCAATCTGAAAGCTGCTGTGTCTACAAGGACTGACTCAGAGAAGACCTGGTAAGGCGCTCTCTTCCCGAGCTATGAGGGACCATCGTGCACAGCTGATCTTTGCCTAAGCTCCCTGGTAGACAGACCTTCGACAGGCTGCCGGCCCAATACCGAGACTGCTGCAGAATCACAAGGAGAAGCGCCTGCACTGTTGTCCGCCACTGTTGACACCCGCCGTCGCAGACTGGAGTCGCCGTGCTCCCATTTTTCCTAAGAACTTCATTGATCCAAGGACGCTCTTGTCCGCATCGTCGCTGCTGTATCCTGCTGGAGAAGGCCAGACCATCGACACGCTGTGGAGCATCCAACCGGTGGTTTTCCCGCCACCCAAAGACCACAGAGACGCCGACGAGTCGACGCCCTTGCTAGGCCACAGTTCTTCAAAATCTTTGCGGTCCAGAACTATCGACACCAAGGTGCCCCGCACGCCTCTTCCTTGCAGGATGTTTACGCTTCCCCGTCAACAAGCACCGTTAGGAACGACGCGGCCACTTCAACGTCATAGCTCGACCTGCTCTCCGTTGGACGTTCGACGACCAGTGACTCCTGCCTTAAGGGGAGGGCACTCAAGAAGGGAAGTCGATTCCCCGACGAGGAACGCTACAACACCAAGGTACTTTGGGGTTGCAGAACTATTGGAAAGTCTAGTGTGAACAATATATGGACTGGGCTTGTATCTTTATCCTACAGGTTGCCCAGGTGGGGGGATCTCCACACAGAGCTGTGTAACGGTAGTAACCAGTATTCTGCCAGTTGTTCAACCCTCTTGCTTTCCTTCCTCTTTCTATTGTTGGTTCTCTTTTTTAGATCTGTGTGTCATTCTGACCGTATGCACTTTAATGAGATCGGATAACGTTAGTGGTACCACTTTAGAACTCTATATATTTACCATTGCTGATTTTCGGAGTACAAAGTGAGTTATCGTGATATTGTATATACCTTTGAATATTAATTATATAAAGACTGTGTTGTAACTGATACAGTGTGTGGACATTTCCTTTGTGGGTGCTTGGGGACTACACTGTACTTAAGAACCAGCCCACATCACCTCCTGAGAAGCTAGGCCTTGATTGCTCGACCACGTACCAATAATAGAGAATCTTGGCGGGGGTCCTATGTGCCTCTCCTCTACCATATAGAGGGCGGAAGTACAGACACCCCTCACCAGCGTCTTTACAAATGGTCCTTGTGCAACAGCATGTGGTGGTCTTATTAATGGTAACATTTAAAAAAATGTCTGTGACAAAAATTATGAACTGAAAAGTTCCAAACGGATCAGTATGTTTATTTTTTTCTCTTTCAGTATCTTTTAGTGAGGGGTGTGTTGCTCTCTTGCATTTCAAAAATTCTGACTGGAATTTGGAGATAAACCATCTATTTTGAATTCTCTGAAGAAACGATGTGGTCGTGGTCATGATCTGTGTCCACCAAGGTTGAGAATCAGCCTGTTTATGATTCCTTTTGACTTTTTACGGGGTGCTAGTTTTAAAAGCTGAACAACAGTTTGCTTATAAGTGGTGGATAGCAATGCGATGATTGTTGGAGATACTGCAGTTGTTTGATGAATTACAAATAGATATAGAACACCCAGGAGTGGTTAACAACAGTGTAACATTGGCCCATTTGTGATTAAGGAATTGAATGTGGGATTCAGAAGAAAAGAATAAAGGGATAAAGAAGGGATTTTAACTGCAATTTAATTGAGGGAGGCTTCTGTATCAAATGATTGAAGGTAAACAATGAATCTACCATATGGCCATGGATGTGAGCGGGCTTGATTACAAGTTGCTTCAGGTTTGATGACTTCCAAAAGCTGAAACCACATTAAGAGGCTTGTGTGCCATAAAATGAATTGCACCAGCGGATGGTTCATTCCTTTTTCTAATATTAGGTCTGTGTTCAATCTTTCTAATATGATTCTGATTAATTGTCCAACAGAACACGTTCTGCATGATATTTGGCATTGCCCCTAGAGCAATTAGTGCAATGTCTGCAATTTAAATACGGTTGTGTACTTCTCTTCTTACCACATAGATGGATCTGTTTTTCAATATTGTTTAATTCCCCTAGAATAAACACATCTCTTGGATTATTTGACTGTTAAACATTTCGCTTTTGATCATGTTGAAATATGTACTATGCATTCATAGTACCTCACATGATTTTAAAGCATTGAACTGACTGCTTCCTTACATGTACTAATGTTGGTGTTCATTTTATCACTTCCTTTAAAACAAATTCTTGAGATCGCATTTCAATTTTCTGCTCTATTTCATTCAGCTTGCTTGAGGTAACCAATGATTCATACATTTCTGATGCATATATTTATATTGAATCTGATCATTTTGATCAATATTGACCATTTATTTGACACTGATTAATATGTGCATGGCAAACCATTCATTTAACTCGATGCATAAAAATGTAAGTAATGCAAAACAACATTTTGATCTGTATTGTCAAGACCTTCCTTTTCTCTTCCGCTTTCTCTGTTCCTCTCTCCTGCTGAGGGACCTGACTGCTCCGCGCACTGGTCACCTGGCCACCCTCTGAACTCTGGCCTTGGCTCCTGCATGTCCAGTTGCCCTTGCACTACCTATGGGCTCCCCAGCACTTAAAGGTCTGCATCCCTACAGTACCTTCTGTCTGCACGTATGAGCCACCAAAAGAAAATAAGTGTAGGGTACTATTTGTAGACCAATCACGTTTTGCTAGCAACAAATACTGCTATACATTTATTAAAAGTTCTATCATAGATACATAAGGATACATAAGGCCCCACTTCTTTGCCATGATCTGTGTTTCTTCACTAAGAATTATTCCCAAGTATTTGATAACATTTTGTGCCATACCCTAGTTGTCATATTCCAAGTGGCAATTAACTACTATGGAACTTAACATAAGGTTTTAAATATAGAACTTAACTTTATAACAATGTATGTATTACAGTACATTATTGAGTTACACACATCTGTATGCAAATTAAGATTGTGATCGTTTTTACAAGATTCAACTGTAAAAAGCACTTTGGATGAATATATGGAAACTGATTGTGTCAGTAGAAGGAATGTTAACCTCAATCATACTGTACCCCTAGTATAAGAATGCTGTCAATTGATTGCAAACCAGTAATTGTGCCATTCATCAAATTGAATTTTACAAAATGAACAATTTTGAATTTCACAATTTTTTTTATTTTGCAGTATACAACAGCTTTATTCTAAAATGGCAATAACTGTTAAAAGCAGCTGATAAGGGTGTTTGTTTTTGGTAATAATAAACACCAATTATCATGAATTGTATTACTTACATCAGCCATGCTCTGGAATAAACCTTGCATTGTAAGTGGTTGATAGCCACTAAACTGTAAAAGTGGTGACATAAAGGACTAACACAAGTGCAACAACTGTGTTATGGGGCACATAACATTATTCATATAACTGACAAATAGCTACAGGCCATGGTTCAAAGAAGAGTGGAAATTGTTTAATTTGGAAAATTGCAAACAAAATACTGGAAAGTAGTGCAAGACCCTGTGCCCCCTCCCTCACCATTGTTGAACCTATTAGAACAACATTGTCAATGGCATTCCCAATAATTTTAAGTCAATTGCTGTGATGAATTGCCATATGGCAAGGATGTGACAGACCTGGCTTTTTTTGTTTGTTAAAAAAAAATGATGTGTATTATTCTATCTCTGAAAGGGAAATCTGCTAATTACATTCCCCTTTCATACGCTCCATGCCAAAAGCAATTTGTGTACTTGTACCCTGCTACATCAGTATCCTGATTTGCCTTCTTTATAGCTAATGTAACATTCAAGTTTTTGCAGCACAGGGGATGCATTTAAAATGTGCACCCCTGTCCAAACAATTGCATGACTCTGAAGATCCCATCTCAATGACATGCACAACCGTAAGAGTAAGCCATACATGTGTTATCCTCCCAGAGTTATCCCACCAACATTACATTTATATCACACATGTGTCAGCCATGTAGGGCCATTTCAGCTGTGGAAGGGAAATGTGTATTCCCCAGACAGGTTAGACACTGCTCTAATGGAAGAAATGTAGCCTGCTGTGATTGTCTCTCTTTGTTCCTTTGTAAGTCCAGGTAACACAATTCTCCCAGGGACGCCAGCCAACAGGATGTTGGCCTGAGAACAGGAATTAAATGGCACACTCATTCACAAAGAGCCAAGCCCCCCACTTCTAAAGGCCTTTGTTCTTGGAGAGGAGGGAAGAGGGATAGGCTAGAATAGTCAGGGGAACTCTCTTCATGGGATGGAAACTTCCACCATCTTCACTCTAGCTGCCTCTCTTTCTCTTTCCTGACCCCTCTACTTCCTCTTGAACAACACACTATGGGTGTAATATCAGAAGGGCAAAGTCCACACATTTCAATAGCAGGGATTGGACCCCTAAGGCAGGCTACTTTTAGTTCAATCATCTAGAGAGGTTTGCCTAGGAAAAAAAGAGTTCACCCACCACTTCTTTGAATTGTCTTGCAGCATCTTTAAATCATCAGTTGAGAAGATTTTGTTGGGCCCTGATGGGAGAACTGTCCTTTCAATAGTTATGCAGTTGTGAGGTGAAGGTAGGTGCTCCAAGACAGAGGAGCAGTCTGTCCCCTAACCATCCCCAGTGACCATTGGAGGTGATCTGCTGATGGACCAGGACCTGCCTCTCTTCCAGCCACACAGGTACCCAAGATCTCACCTTGTTGGAGGAGTTGTGTAGTTGTGTGTCTGGCTGCCCTATGTTTTGAAGCCGAGGGTTCCATGTCATAATGTCCCTGCTTTAATGTCCCCAGACAAAAATGTTGCTGTTTTTTGCGGAGACATTATTATAATGAACATGCAGGGGACACTCCTGCAACCCCCGATTTCTATTTTTTACAAGTGGAGCAGTGGACATCCCCCAACCCATCCCAATACATAATGTTACCATATATAATGTTGCCAATGACTTTTCCCGCAACATTATGTATGGGGACATTATTACCTGATACCAACAAGGACCAATCCTGTCCCTGCAACTTAAGAAGTGACCTACTGCTGGAGCAAGACGACCTCTCCACCACCCACAACAGTCCACAGGATCTCACCATGTTTAAACACCCCTGCAGTTGTGCACCAACCTCCCCCGTGTTTGAGAACACGAGAAAAGGACTTGTCTAGTCCTTGTGCCCCTGTATTGGACTCATAGCACCCTGAAAGCCAAGACAGATGGGATCCTAGTGTGTTTTGCAGTTGAACTGCTTGGAGCATGCTTAAGGACTGTTCAACACATTTGGACCAGCAATGCACTGTTGACTGCTAACTGCCCCCTGGTCCATTTTCGGGCACTACAGACTGGTTACACCATTTTTAACCCTTTTTGTTCACAAGTACATTTCCTTTTTCAAGGACATGTTTGCTTTTACTTGCCTTTCACAACTGATTTATTATTCAGAATGACACACTACCTTTGTTTTTTCTATGTTCTTTCCTCAGGTGGGGGGTGAGGGGGTTTTGTATAGTATTTTTCTAGTTGTTACTACTAAACCATATTCACACCACCACTTGAGAGTATAGCCGTCCCTTGACTCACGTTACTGCAAAAGTTGAAGGTGTGTATCTATTAATTCTGCCTGTTTACCTTTATGATTGTGTTGGCTCATGGTTTGTAGACGTTTTAGGGCTGAATGGGTGTTTTAGCATCTACTCACCCGTGTGCTCCTGCGAGGCAGAAGTCAATTTGTCACAGTTGCTTTTAATAAACAAACACCCACTGCAGCTCTTTAAAAAGTGCAGTAGAGGTTGTTATGTTGAATTGGAAACTATAATCAGCCTAATAACACGAGTAAACACCCTAGACTCAGTCAACTAAAACTTCTATTGTGCCTTTACTTGTGCCCATCAGCAATGGACAGACTTTCATTGAAGAATGGAAACACTTGTTGGAAATGGGGGAAGGCAGTATTTGCTGTTATCTTAAACATTGAGACCAAATAGAGGAAACGCTGTGCAGTGGTGTGCTGTCCAATCGGGGCACATTAATTGAGTTGTCTTCTGAAAACGAGTGTTTTTGTGAAGTCCAGTTATGGATCTTTCATCGGTCTCTCCAAGGATGAGTCACTTGTGGGCCTCCCAAGTCAGAGTTGTGGCATACAGCTAGAGCTTGGAAGTGATTCTACCCATGTTCTCAAAACGTGACCCGCCCCAAATCATATTTAGAGCCATTGTGCATTTGAACTTAAATTACATTGTGCAACATATATATGCTGATAAGTCATTTGGTTCACTGCCAATGGGTGAACTTGGTCTTAAGGGTCAGTCTTGTCAATTCACTATCAACTAAACAGATACACGATTAGTATTTTCTTGAAGGCTATGTGGACCTGGATTGTACAAATTCCACTTGGTAGTGAGTTCTAGAGTTTGGTTGTGCTGTTGAGGAAGGCTGAGCTTCCCCCTGTTTCCTATCTATTGTCAGACTGTTAGAAGTGCATTGTTTCAAAATCTGATCAGTCTCCTTGTATGGTATGATGTGATCTTGCCTTTGATGATTTTGCACCACAATGCTCAAGAGCATGGTGGGTGATGGAGAACACTGTCATATGCATTATAGTCATGATCGGGAGCCAGTGGAGCATTTTTGTGCTATTGTGGTCTGTCCTGTTGCAGTTGGATGAGCTGTAGTTAGTTTTGTAGGTCCTCCTGAATGCTGATGTACATGCTGTTGATGTGGTCTGTCTTCCTGCAGCTGTGTTTTGGAGGCATTGTAATTTCTTGAGCAGGTGATCTATGTTGCTGACATGTACACTGTTGAACTTATTCATTTTTGACAGGGCATTATCTGACTGATTGAGCATAGGTTAAAAAAAACACTTCTTGACAAGTGAGTTTATTTATGGTTCTAAGTTTAGTCGGCCATTCTCTAAACATCTGAATTCCAAAGTGATTGGCCGCTTTTGATGTTTCTTGGCAAGTGCCCATCTCTGTAGGCAATAGTATTGTTGTTTGCCATGTAGCTTTAGCAGGAGACTTTACTGCTAGTGTTCCCAATATATGACCTAGGAATTTGTAAAATGATTTTTTAATGTCAATGTACATGTCAGCATCATGCATCATGCATCATGTATCCTCATACAACTTCTATCGCTCCATTACTCAAAGTGAACTGTTTTATTGTGAATGGAGAATACACAGAATAACAGTCCTCAAACTGAAAGGGGCCCCTAGGGGACCCTGACATCTATGGAAACAAGGCGAGTCACCACACACGATAGAGACGCCAGACACAAAGTTGTATTCCCAAAGCTAGGGTTTTATTGCAAAGCAAAAGTTTCAGTTGGCCAACTTGGTCTCATGCCCCGCGACGTGTATCTCTAGACCTCGAGGGACGCAAGAGCGCGAATTACGTACATCAGTTACATATATACAAAATGCATATCAAACAATCAGCTATGACATGTTTAACACCCCCCTTTATTGGGTTTCTTTGAACTTGGTGTGATGATGGACATCCCCGACCACTATGACACCTTCAAAAATCTATTCTAGTAACAATTTGCAATTTGTGAGTGCGAAGGCATCTTTCGGTTATTGAATAGAACACAGCGCTTCTGTTCTTGGAAGCGACTACATACGGGGGGGAGTTGCATTCCGGACCTAGCTATCTATCAGGTGCTATTCGCGTCCTGGGAGCCGACATGCTCTAGCGGGCTCAGCAAAGGGGGGCCATAAGATAAGCATAATTCAAGCCTTTAGCGGTATTATTCTAAAATATTCTACCATATAACGAGACTGGCTGGCAGCTGTGAAATGATTAAATGCCCTGCAGCTCTGCTTCAAGGCTACATTTGGGAGGGCGCCGGGCATTCGACCTGGCGCTTCCTATGTTTGTGTTTCAGCAAACTCTTGTTATCCTCACAGCCCTGTGGCCTTGTCCTTTTCACATACAGACAACAATGTTTCACAGTCAAGCAGTGTAAGTGGAAAATATACTGCAAAGCAATAGGAACAGAAAGCAATGAGCAATGGTTAGAAAACAAAATGGCGATTCTTGTTACATCAAAATGGCCGTTCATTGGCAAACTCGAAAACCCATATTTGGTCATATCGTGCATGAGACAGTTGGCTCAGGGCCACCAAAATGCGTTTGCATTCTCAAAGTAGAGGTATCCGTATTTCTAGACTGACAAACCCTCCTATGGCCGTATGCCAAACGTCTCATCTATTTATTGAAACCTCCTCTAGTGATGAGGAATCTGAAGTACTTATGTCTGAGTCTTGCATGCTATCATGGACATCATTGTCTTCATCAATATCTATTGCCATCAACTATTTTACTGCTCTCATCTCATTTCGGTCTGGGCTAGTTCGATCATGAGGTCGTTTTTTCTTTGTTGTCATATGCATGCATCCTTCCGTACATCCCTCAGTTACCTCAGCGCAAACTATGGGTAAACAATGTATACAACAACAGCACGTTAGGAATATTCCGAACACCACTACTAATATTGAGATCAACTTCCATCCCCAAGATCGTAGTATTCCCCAAAACCAAGATCCTATTCCCCAGCACCCTTCTCCAGTAGGGAGTTCAGAGCTTAGAATGTGCATTTTCTTTATTGCTTCAAAGATCGTGGGGTAATAGTCATTGACATAAACGCAACAAGCTGATCCAACTATTTGGTGTAGAGGAACCCTCCTTTGGCCGTATGCCAAAAGTCTCATCTATTTATTGAAACCTCCTCTAGTGATGATGAATCTGAAGTACTTATGTCTGAGTCTTGCATGCTATCGTGGACATCATTGTCTTCATCAATATCTATTGCTATCAACTCTTTTACTGCTCTCATCTCATTTGGGTCTGGGCTAGTTCGATCATGAGGTTGTTTTTTCTTTGTTATCATATGCATGCATCCTTCCGTACATCCCTCAGTTACCTCAGCGCAAACTATGGGTAAACAATGTATACAACAACAGCATGTTCGGAATATTCCGAGCACCACTGCTAATATTGAGATCAACTTCCATCCCCAAGATCGTAGTATTCCCCAAAACCAAGATCCTATTCCCCAGCTCCCTTCTCCAGTAGGGAGTTCAGAGCTTAGAACGTGCATTTTCTTTATTGCTTGCTTCAAAGATCGTGGGGGAATAGTCATCGACATAAACGCAACATGCTGATCCCACTATTTTGCAAATTCCCCCACGATCAACCAGGATCACATCGAGAGCTATTCTATTTTGCAGCGTCATTAACCTGATTCCTCTTTCTTCCAACGTCATGTTAAATAATATATCTGTTGTTGTGTTTATTGTCTTCCTTAGGATTCTGGACTGGTTGCCTTATATTATAGGAGTTCACTATCTGTCCTAAGAATGGAATGAATGATTTTGCTACATCAGTTGCTATTAAAACACCTTTGTCAGTCCTTTTGACTCTAGTTTTGGATAATCTGGCCATGGCTGCTGTTTCTAAGAGGAATACTCCTGGGAACAGTAGCCCTAGGTAACATGTACCTCCCCAGAATCTGGGCAACCAAGGGTATGCTTTCTCTCCACATATAAAATAAACTGGATCACCTACTTATACTGGTTCTATTTCCCATCTTAGTACCACTGTATCCATACAACCAGTATATGTTCCGACTGAAAAAGAGCCTTTCTTTTTTTTTAGACAAAAAGGGACAGTTCTTGGGCTATAATTCACCGTGTAAAATGGGGGAATTGCATCTTTGTCCCCTTCTGTTCTTACACGAAACATCATTACAGATGTTTTTTTCTGGTGGGGACAATATATCTCGTCTATTTTGTCGTGTTATCTTTCGTGTACTTTTCTTCGTGGGCTCTGGGGCTATTACTTGTGCTTTATGGAAAATGGAACAACCCACAGGCTTCATTATTATCTCCTCAAACTCATTCATGTTGGTTCTGTCTAATTGACCCGTATTACTCTCATTCCATTTCCCATAGAACATTGCACCTAAAGATGCACGACATGCAAAACTTAATGCTAATGGCTGTACATACCACCCTATTCCTTTCCCGGCATGCTGTGGTAAATGGGCACATACCCAGCAGTTTGTTTTCTTCAGGATTGCATGTGTCATGTTCATTATCAGCAGTAAGGGGTTATTCCCAAAACCTTCGCTGTGTTTTTCTTCCATTGGGGGTAGTGTATAAGTGATCACCTGAACCGGAATTCAGTAGTGGATATATTAATTATTGGTAAAAACATTTCTAATGGGTGTATTGTTTCTACCCACCATAATATTAGGGAGGTCGCTATTGGTGCTACCACGCTCATAAAGCACATTATTATCGTTAGTACCAGCATACAATTTGTTTTACCATGCCTTTTTCTTAAACTTATAGTCTTTATAACTGACTCATTCTAAGCGGTGGTGGTGCAGGAGGAGGCTGGAACCGGTCCCGGCATGTTTCTCGTCGTCCTTCTTCTTTTTTATCACAGTTCGGTGTGGATATCTTTCTTCATCGCGTTTGCTCTGATATTAATAAGTTCAATGGAATTGTCACAGTTCAGTTCTGCCTGTCCTTTTTAGCCTGGATTCGATTATTCGTTTTTAGGCGAGATCACTTGTCCCTTCTTTTACCTGTTCAGAGGACCTTTGATCAGTTATCTTATCGCCTTCATATCATGTGCGCCCAGCTTGTCCGCTCTGGTTTCGGACACATGTACTGTTAATCGGTTATCTCACTTGACATAGTACCATGTGCGCCCAGTTTGTCCGTTCTGGTTCAGGACACATGTACTTTTTATGATCGCACCGAGGAGCCGCGAGTCTTGAATTGTCCGACTTGCACAATTCTCATGCTTCTCTCCTCTACACCTCTGGTTCCTTCTCCGTCCATGAGCTGAACCAGAGGTTGACATAAACACCAAAAAGACTGTGGATCACTTTGTCTCCCGAGACCGCAGGTTGTATCGCCTTGCTCCTGGTATCGTATTATCCGTAAACAGTGCCGGTGCACTTTCAGATTCAGGCTTGAAGTCAGCCTGTGGCGCTACTGCAGGTGCTGGTGTGCGCCGCTCCAATGATGCAGATCCGTTCTTTGGTGTGCTGGCAAGTGCTGGTGGGCGCCAAAGGGGTACACAATTTGGTTTTGCTGGTATCTGCAAGGCAGATTTTGCGTCGGTCAGCAGTGATGTTGATTTTGCTGGGCAACGTTGGGGCACTCTTTGCCCTTCCCCCTCTTTGGCAATCATCTCAGGCTTTGTTTCGAGTATTACTTCTCATTTTGGCAGATTAGGTGGCTGCTTACTGGCAACAGTTTCTTTCATTTCTGGGGCCGCTGTCTCTTTCCGGTCATCAGTGTCAGGCAAGCCTTTCAGTGCAGTTGGAATCTTCTTGGCATGGGTGGCATGGATCCACGACTTCCTTCCATCCACCCGTATTGCCGTCTGCGTCGCCAAAATTACTTGATGGAGCCCGTGCCACCTGGGTGCTAATAATGACTTTCTTTCAACGTTTTTTAGCAGCACCCAGTCTCCTGGCTCCAGCGCGTGCCCCGGACCAGTGTATCTCACTGGTAATGCCTCCTGCACCTGCTGATGAATCAAACGCAATTTCTGCATTAAAAGGCCACAATAAGTACTCAGCACAGGATGTTCTATCTCACTAAGTCGTTTTGGCTGAGGTGCGCACCAAACATTTGCCGGCCTCCCCATTACGATTTCGTACGGGGAGAGCCCAGTTTTAGCCTGTACAGAGGTACGCATGCATAATAGTGCTATTGGTAATGCATCCACCCAACTCAACTTGCTTCAAGCACAAATCTTGCTAATATTTGATTTAAGAATCCCGTTGTGCCTCTCCACAAGACCGGCAGAACTCAGATGCCTTGAACTATGGAATCTCTCTCTTATCAATCTGCAGACCCGCACATATCTGTAATACCACTGCACCCACAAAATGCGGTCCATTATCAGACCATAGGACTCGGGGCAAGCCAAATCTGGAAAAGTATTCCTTCAACATTACTTTTGCCGTACTCATTGCTGTGCAGTCCTTCAAAGGATATGCCTCCACCCACTTACTGACTGCACAGATTACCACCAAGACATATTTTAAGTTTTGTCACCTCTCCATGTCTATGAAGTCAAAATGAATTACCTCAAATGGCATGAAGGGCGGGCCAAAACTGCCTGTTGTAGTCACTGTTCCCTTCCTATATTGTGTTGTAAACAGGTGATACAGTTCTGCACCAACCTCTCTGCATTCTTTTTTATGTTTACATTCTGCCATACTGTAGAAAAGGTGCTGTATTATTTTCTTGGCACAGATGTGCGTAGGGCTGTGGGCCATTGTGTCCATTGCAGTCACATACAAATTTGGCAACATCCAGTTTCTAGTTCCCTTGTCCACCCAACAACCCTCCAGATCCAACTCAGCAGATCCCTCTGCCCATCCCTGTATTTCATCGGCCGTAGCCTCGGCCTGTATTTCTTTGACAGTCGCAACTCCATCTTCTATCATACAGGGTACTTCCTCTGTCCGAACCGTCATCATCTTGGTATTCAAATCAGTGGCAGTTTGTTTCGCAATTCTGTCAGCAAACGCGTTTCCCTCTCCTACTTTACTTGTTGCTTTTTTATATGCCTCGCATTTCACTATTGCTAGGCGCTTTGGAAACGTGAGTGCAGACAGCAATCGTACAATCAAAGGGCCATGTTGAATTCTGGCACCATGTGATGTCAGAAACCCTCTCTCAGCCCAAAGTCGACCAAAGTTATGAACCACTCCAAAAGCATACTGACTATCAGTATATATATTCACATTCAAATTTTCAGAAATCTCGCAGGCTCTGGTCAATGCTATTATTTCCGCGGCTTGTGCTGAATTATAGGGGATTCTTTTACTTTCTACAACACTCTCTAGGGTAGTGATAGCGTATGCGGCAGTTGTCGTGCCATCTGGTAATTTAAAACATGAGCCGTCACAAAATAACTCTCCATCCGGCTCTTTCTGTGGAATATCACTTAAATCAACTCTTCGCTTGGTTTCTTCCTCAGTGACCGTTAAGCAATCGTGGGGGGGTGATTCATTCTTCCCAATTTCTTTTAAGGTCAGTGGCATTAATTCTGCAGGATTCAAAGCGCTACACCTCATAATTTGGATATGGGGCGCAAACAAGATAATCTCATATCTTGTCAATCTAGCAGAGGTGAGGTGTTGCGTCTGTGTCCTATTTAATAGAACGTCTATGGCATGTGGCACCATCAGAATTAAAGTGTGCCCCAATACCATCCCTTCCGTTTGTTTCACTGACGCAGCAGCCGCCGCGACAGATCGCAAACATTGTGGTAGTGCGCGTGCTACAGGGTCCAGCACAGAAGAAAAAATAGCCGCACAGCCTATTTCTTCCACCTTGTTCCTGTGTCAAAACCGCCAATGCACATCCTTCACTTTCACACACGAATAGTCTAAAAATGTTCTCATAGTTCGGCGTACCAAAAACTGGAGCCGAGCATAATGCAGTTTTCAATCCATCAAATGCTTTCTGACATTCCTCATCCCACTGCAAAGGCATAACCGCATCCTTTCTAGTTAAATTCACTAATGGTTTCACAATTAACGCAAAATTACCAATCCATTATCAGCAATATGAAGCCATGCCTGTTATGGCTCTGACTCCTTTTTGTGTCTTTGGAATAGGCATACAAGAAATACTTTCTATGCGTTCTGGCGTTAGTCTTCTCCCTCCTTTCGAAAGTAGGTAGCCCAAATAAGCCACCTCCTTTCGATTATACTGAAATGTCTTCAAACTAGCTTTATGGCCATGTGCCGCTAGGTGTGACAGTAGTAATACAGTGCTTTCTTTACAAATCTCCTCTGTGTCTGCAGCTAGCAATGGATCATCTATGTATTGCAAAAGTACACAACCCATGGGTAATTCCAGCATGTCTAGCTGTTCTTTTAATGCTCTACTGTAAATACTTGGACTTTCCGTTTAACCTTGCGGAATCCGCGTAAATGTAAATGATCGTCCTCCTAATGTGAACGCGAACAAATATCTACTGTCCTTGTCCACTGGAATACTAAAGAATGCATTTTTCAAATCTACTACACTAAAATATTCTGCTGAAAGGTATCATTGTCAATATTGTAGTGACATCTTGCACTAGAGGAAATTGCGGATCTACTACCTTATTCAATGCGCGTAGATCAATTATGAAATGGTATGGTACCTCATTACCTCCTTTTTTATAAAGCGGAAGAATCGGGCTGTTGCATGTACTGCCTGTGATTTCCTCGATTACCCCTAATTTCACCAAATCAGTAACAATACTCTTCAATCCTTTTTCACCTTCAACCGAAATTTTGTATTGGTGTATTCGCGGTAGGGTAACACCTTCTTTCAAAATAATCTTTACTGGCTCTATCTTTAAACATCCCACATCGTTGTCATGCATTGCCCATATACAGGTTGGTACTTTACTTAGTTCCCCTGGTAACGCTTCAGGCATGAATTCTGACACAGGGGCATCGTGTGGCCATATCGTTAGAAACACTCCGTCTGCCGTGCAATGTATAACAGAACCTAGTTTTTTCAACAAATTTAATCCCAACAAATTTTCTCCACAATTTTCTGTTAGAAGCAAAGGACAATGTTCAGTAAATGGTCCTATGGTAACTGGGACTGGTTTGGACACTGAGTTTATGACTAGTGTACCTGCAAACCCTTTTGCCCTAATAGTGGTATATCCGGAACCAAGGGATGGTCTATTGAACACTTCTGTGCTCCTGTATCTACAAGAAAGTGGTGCTCCTCATTCCCGACTCTCATTTCTACGTAGGGTCCTCTCTGATTCACAGGAATAGACACTGGTTCCGACCCCTGTCCTGGGCTGTCCTATTGGGGAAATAACACATCGTCCGATGTGTAATCATTACTATTACTGTAATACGTATTTGGCTGTGTATCGAAAACATTTCCACTCTTCCCTCTGTTTCCCCCACTCTGATTTCCATATTGTTGATTTTGCTGTCCCTGACTCTGGTTTCAGGCATTTTGGTTTTGGCCTTGGTTTTGATTACCTCTGTTATTATGATGCTGCTGCATACTATTCCTATTTGGTCCATTCGCTCCTGGGTATCCTCTATGCTGTCTCCTCTGACCAGACCCATTGTAGATGCGGGCATTGCGCTCGCCAATGTCCTTCCTCTTTACAATATGCACACTGATTCGGTCCCACTGTTCCCCCATGCATATTCGAATTACTCCTTGCTTGTGCGTTCCCTTGTCCTATATTATGTCCTGTTACTTGCTGCAATAGTACCTCTGTTCTGATTAGACATTCTTTCAAGTCTGCCCCCACCCGTTTTAGCAACGATAATTCGTTCACCATCTCCTTCTGCCCCGGCGATGGTAACTGCTGCCGTTTATTATGCTACCCCTTTTCCCCCTTCCCAGGTCTCCCGATATCCCTACACGCAGGTGCAGTAAACATTTCGGCATAATCATTATCTAATTCATCTTTAAGCTCAAAAAGTCTATATACATGTTCTCTCACTTCTTCATCCCTCTCCCTACTCGTGCTAATGCATTCAAATCTAACAATTGCTGCGGTGGTAATTTCCCAATTAGCTGTTTCTATTTTTCCACCAAATATTCACCCATGCATTCCAACACTACCTGTCTTCTATGGAAGTCATATATCGAAGCCAATGTTGCCGTCCCATCATTCCCGTCTATACACATCTCTGCCTGTTGCTGCAATTCCACCTTCCTTTCTTTGTTGATTGCGCTGCGGGTTACCCTCGTGCACCCCCGTTGGTCAGACCCGCCTCTTGCCCCCGCGGTTTCAACTTCAACCCCGGGAGGAACGGACGGTACCGAGTCTGTGCCTGAGGTGGGAGGTGCGGATGGGACAATGGGAACAGGGAGTGTCTGTTGTAGGCCTGGTTGGATAATAGGAAGTGTTATGCGTGGTGTCTGTGGTTGTGGGAGGGCTTAAGCTACCAGAGGGGGAGCTTGAGCTAAGGGTGGGGTCTGGGCAATAGCTACTGACGTGTCTGGTCTTACTTCTGATCTTGGACCTTGTTTTGTATGGGTCAATATATTTTCTATCAATTCATCTGCTATGTGTAATTCTCGTTGTGGGTATATCTTTTCTATATTCAACTGGTCACGCCTACCTGCCCTTCTTAACCTCTCAGTCCACTCCTCCTCTTCTTTTTCTTCCGCTACTTCACCTTTTGAGTTATGCCTGCGCGCATGCTTTGCTCTGCTTTTAAATCAGAGCATTGCTTTCTTACTCCAGTCTTTAATATTTCAAATGCTGCAGGACGTGCTTTTTTTCTTACCAAAACCCCTTCCAGGTTGTCTATCCTCGCTATCTCAAAACTACCATTAAATGGTCTTCTTGCTTTCTGGTTTGCCTATGCCAAGTCTCACAGAATATTATCGCACCCACTCCATACTTTACATACATCTCATACGCCGGCTTTCCCCCAGGTGGTACAATTTGGCCATCTTCCAAAAATTGTCTACCACAGCGGAAAAACCCTGCTAAGGTGGACAATAACCCAGGCATGTTTCAACCTTCCCCCTGGTTAATCAACCTTACATAGGGCGTTTGATTTTGCAAAGTCAACTCTCAACCAATATCAGGATGCTTTGAATCGGGAAATGACTCACCTGATAAATCAAGTCGTCTGTATACTGACGCACCAAAGGACATTGTGTCTGTGTTTCTTGGCTTCCGCCTCGTTTCAGGACCCTCGCCTCCTTGTTCTCTAGCCAGGCACGTCGATCAGGGATCAGATGTGTGCAGATCTACAAAGGAGTCTCTCATCACTTTTACAGGGTTCCCTAAACACCTCTTGATCCCGGCTCGATCGTCCCGTCCTCGCCGTTCTGTGCCTTTCTCATTTACAACATTGCGCGATGGAATAAGTGGGGGAGGGTCCCTATTCGGGCGCCATCTTGAAAGGGGCCCCTAGGGGACCCTGACGTCTATGGAAACAAGGCCAGTCACCACACACGATAGAGATGCCAGACACAAGGTTGTACTCCCAAAGCTAGGGTTTTATTCCAAAGCAAAAGTCTCAGTTGGCCAACTCGGTCTCACGCCCCGCGACGTGTATCTCTAGACCTCGAGGGACGCAAGAGTGCGAATTACGTACATCAGTTACATATATACAAAATGCATATCAAACAATCAGCTATGACATGTTTAACACCCCCCCTTTATTGGGTTTCTTTGAACTTGGTGTGATGATGGACATCTCCGACCACTATGACACCTTCAAACATCTATTCTAGTAACAATTTGCAATTTGTGAGTGTGAAGGCATCTTTCGGTTATTGAATAGAACACGGCGCTTCTGTTCTTGGAAGCGAACTACATACGGGGGGAGTTGCATTCCGGACCTTGCTATCTATCAGGTGCTATTCGCGTCCTGGGAGCCGACATGCTCTAGAGGGCTCAGCAAAGGGGGGCCGTAAGAAAAGCATAATTCAAGCCTTTAGCAGTATTATTCTAACATATTCTACCATATAACGAGACTGGCTGGCAGTTGTGAAATGATTAAATGCCCTGCAGCTCTGCTTCAAGGCTACATTCGGGAGGGAGCCGGGAGGGAACCGGGCATTCTTCCTGGCGCTGCCTGCGTTTGTGTTTCAGCAGACTCTTGTTATCCTCACGGCCCTGCGGCCTTGTCCTTTTCACATACAGACAACAATGTTTCACAGTCGAGCAGTGTAAGCGGAAAATATACTGCGAAGCAATAGGAACAGAAAGCAAGGATCAATGGTTAGAAAACATAATGGCGATCCTTGTTACATCAAAATGGCCGTTCATTGGCAAACTCGAAAACCCATATTTTGTCATATCGTGCATGAGACGGTTGGCCCACGGCCACCAAAATGCGTTTGCGGTCTCAAAGTAGAGGTATACGTATTCCTAGACTGACAGAACCCTTACATATGACTCTGCAATTCACCACAGCCACTCATCCCAAATTTGCAACATTCCAACATATTCTACCACACTCCACGTCACCCGAGTTTCCTGATATCAATTCACTGTCCAGTCAATATATGTCATCTTCACTTTCCTACATACACCCAACTGAAACGACTTTCCTGACTGCACTCTCATGTTTCAGAACTCTCATTTATTGACATCTCTCACTTGACTGCACAAAACACTCTCTGAGAAAAGTCACAATTCTCCTGAAAGAACAACAATCTAAACTCCTAGCACCACAGTCAACTCTCCACTTTCCTCAAACCACTGTCTTCACTTCATAAAATGGTATGACCATTTCAACTTTGGAAATTGCTACTTCATATTCATAATTTAATGTATGTATTGGTCACTTGTTAGGCGCTTATACAGCAAGTAGATTCTGTTTCAAAGTACCTTCAGGGCAAAGGGAGGGAACATGGAAATGAAACACATTAAAAAACACAAAAATGTTAAATAAAGTGGAGGGAAAAAAAGAAAAGGACAAACCTACTATGCCTTGTGAGCTTTCAGAACGTACAAGTGCAGTAAGGAGAGGGCAGGGGGGGTATCCATGATTGTGGGTGAGCCACAGATGAAGTTCAAGGTATGGTAAGTGCTACACAGCCTGGAGCCGCATTGAAAGTGCGAGCCTCCAGGGCACAGGCTGGGCTGAAGGAAGACAGAAGCTGGGCCGATTGGGTGTGGGAGGTCAGGGGCTCTGGGGGTGCATAAGGGCCTAGGACACAAATCACAGCAACTGTTCGATTAGCAGAGGAGAGAACAAGGGAAGGAGGAAGTAAAGAAGACATTCATGAGCTTCCAGTATTTAAGAAAGTTTTGCTCAAGATGCAGAGGGGGGGAGATTGTTCCATAGGAGTGAGCCAGCTGAGGAAAGCGATAAACCCCCTACCTTTTGTTTAGCGAAATTCTTTACACACAAAGAGTTGGTGCCAGAGGAATGTAGAGGTCTAGAGTGAGAGTATTTAGTAAGAGGGAGTTGACTATAGTATTTTCCCTGGCCCCTTGTGGATGATGCAGAGGGATTTGAATTTAATCCGTGCAGTGACCGAGAGCCAGTGAATACTTTTTAGGGCAGGATAGATGCGGTCCCAGGGCTCAAGGCCAAGGATAAGTCTTGCTGCCCCTTTCTGAATTAGCTGGAGTGGTCGCAGAGTAGAAGAAGGTAGATTCTGGAGGAAGCTATTGCAATAGTCAAGCGTAGAGAGAACCAGGGCTTGGGTAACATTGAGCTTCTGGGGGAAAGAAGAAAATTGAGAATTCCTTTGAGAAGGAAGAGATGAAAGTGGGACTTCTTTGCAATGCCTTGAGTGTAAGGGAGGAAGGAGAGAGAGGAGTCGAAGATGACTCAGAGGTGTTCAGCTTAAGAAGAAGGAGCAGGGAGAGAGCCCCTGGAGGAAGTCCAGAGCGAAGGGAAGGGGAGTGAGCAAGGGTCCCAATGGGAAGGATCTCACTTTTACCTGCATTGAGACAGAGTTCGTTGGAAGAGCACTGGGACTGCATGGCAGATAGGCAGTCAGGGATGATGGAAGGTGCAAGATGCTCAGCAGAAAGGAACAGGTTGGCTGGACAGGTAGGGTCTACTAAAGGGTTTTTTCAGGATGGGATGCACAAGGGAGTGCTTGACAGAGGAGGAGAAAGATCCAGTGGCAAAAGAGTGGTTGCAGAAATCAGTGAGTGCGGGGCAAGAGAGCCAATGTTGTCCTTGATGGTTCTGGATGGAAAGAGGAAACCTGTATAGAAGAGACCTTCATGGAGCGGACAACTCTGGTAACTTCTTGAGATGTGACAGGGGAGAAGGAGGAGAGGGTGGAAGGAAGAGGAGTCAAGTGAGGCAACAGGGTGTAGGATGGGTTGGGAAGGTGAGTAACAAGGGTGTTCAGGATGTCCTGAGTTTTGGTCATGAAGTGAATGGCCAGTGTGTTGCAGAGGACCTGGGAAGAAAGAGGGGAGGAGGAGACTGCAGAAGGGTTGGGTAGTTCCCTGCAGATCTTGAAATTTCCACAGTGTTGTTGGATGAACCGGATACCTGTGCCTGAATTTGGGCTCTTTTCGTGGCATGGATGAAGATTCTGTATTGCCTTTGGAGCAGTCGGCAGGCCAGTTTGTCAGCGGGTGAGCCTGAGGTTTGCCACTTCTGTTCCGCAGCTCTGCACTTTCATTTCCTGGCCACAAGTTCGGAGTCGTACCAGGTGTTACACTTAGAGGCAGGTTTCAGGCGGATTCTCATGTCGGGGAAGAATGTCAAGAGTATTGGTGATGGCCAAGTGGAAGTCGCTGAGAGCAGAGTCAGTGGTAGAATCTGAGGTGGGGGGAAAGAGGGTATGAAGGTGGAAGCGAAGGCTGCAGCTGGCACTCGTTTCTTCAGGCTGAATTTCATGAACAAGGTTGGCAGGGCATTTGTGGGTGCGGTCAGAGGGCCAAAGGGACTCAGGTGGGAGGAGAGGAGAGAGTGGCCTGACCAAGAGAGAGGGGAGACCAGTGGGGGAGAGAGGTCAGAGTGGATGAGGGCTTCCAGGTTGTGTCCAGCTGGGTGGGTTGACCAGAATGGAGAATAGAGAGGGATAGAGAGGTGCAGAGGTCAATGAAATGAGTGGATGCTGTGACAGGGGAGTCCAATTGGATGTTGAAATCACCCAAGAGAAGGAGGTGGATGAAAGTAAGGAAGAACATAAATCACTCCATTCATAGAGGAACAGGGTGGTAGTGCCTGGAGGCCTTTAGATGGTAACAATGGTCTGGGTGGAGGAGTGCAAGATGACCAAATTGCATACCAGACTCTCAAAGGAAGAGTAGGGCAGTGGGTAGGATGGAAGAAGGAGCCCACTCAGGGAAGTTTAAGGCAACCCCACCGACAGCACGGTGAGGTTGAGGCTTGGAAATTATTTTGAAGCCATCCTGGAGGAGGGACTCAAAAGCAGTTACTTAGATGACATTGAACCATGCTTCACTAAGAGTAAGAATATCCAGGTCAGTGTCTTTGAGGAGGCAGATACCAACAGAGTTTTTGTTGGCTGAGTGGGCGTTAAGAGTCACCAGATGGAAGAGGTCTCTGCCTTTGAAGGTTTTCTGAGGTGGAGTACAGAGGACTACAGGGGCACGGTACTCCAGTAAGAGGAAGAGGGATACAAAGACTGGTGGGGGATGAGGCAAGGACGTCATTTGGGGGTCGCCAGGGGTTGCAAGTGTGACCTCTGAGGTCTCCCTTGCAACCTCTAAAAAAACTCTATATATGTTTTTATTTTTTTTGCAATGCAATGCAAGCTCCTGGGCTGTGGCCAGCACCATGTGGCTCTTTAATTCTGGAGTGGCTAGCTTTCTTGTTCAGGCCCCTTAAAAAAAGAAGAAAAATATGAACAGGAGTGCCACAAGTCTAACACTTTCAGCACTGATCCTAAATAAGAAAGAATAGGAATACCAAAAAATGTGTCTTTCTGGAATTCTATACAATAATTGCTAGACTCATTAAAGGTTTATTTCAGGCACACTTCAGGGGGTGAGTCACTGATTTAGTCTGTCCTTAAACTCCTCAACTCAGCCTTTCATCCTTCTGAGGTCGATAAATGAGTACCAACACAGGTTGGGTGAATATTTCTTCTATGTAAAGCGCTTAAGCGCAAGTGCTATATAATGACACATCATTATCATTTGGTCATGGACTTCTGCTTGCATTCACAGTAATTTGGTAATATGGGCCTATACACACTGATCTTAACGATACATATGGCGATCCATTCTTGCATGAAATGTACATCACATTACAGTGATATCGTAACCATATTTTTCGTAGTGTACAATTCTATGTGATGCCACTTCCTGTTTTGTCAATGGGTGAAAGGTCATGTTCCATCGCGTCCCACAATATCACGTTGGGGTGGGGTCAAATGACATCACTTCCTGTGATGTCATCAGGGGTCAAGGGACATAATAATAATTTCACATTTATATAGCTCTACAAACCCTTAGGTATCTGAGCACTGCTTATTATTACCCACAGTGTGTGGTGCTCATTTATCGACCTCGGAAGGATGAAAGGCTGAGTTTTGCCGCGATTCGAACCTGCGTTAGCAGGCTCTGCACGGATGTCAAAGCGAGCGATCTACTCACTGTGCCACTTGACCAGCTATGTATGTGATGTCACGTCCGCTACCCCTGACATTTTGGTGAAATGACTTCCCTGGGGTGAGGCAGGAGAAGGAAGGAATACAATGAGAGATGACACAATCCGTGCAAAGAGAAAAAGGTTGGGTTGAGGACCCTGAACCAGGATAGTGCCTGTGTGGTAGACATTAATGAAGCAACGTGAAGATGAGAAGCCGTCCAAGAGCACTTCCCACTTGATGCCACCGTTAATGGGAGATGATGTGAAAGGGGAGAGAGTAGAGATGAAATGAGGAGTCCATAGATCTGGAAAGGGGTCACAGAAGAGGATATCAGTGAAGCCAAAACTATATACTTTTATTGATGGGTTATAAAGCACACACCACAATAAAACACCCACAAATATTTGTTGGTGAAAATATGTGACTGATTATTTTTTTAACATTGTTGAGTGGGAATAGAACATAACTTGCAAATGCAAGTTTATTTCCACTTTGTGTAAAATGTCTAAAGACAATATTAATTTGTGCAACTCAAATGCTGCCTATGATTTCAAGAAGTGGGAATATTATGTTCCTTGCTCAGCAGGGTATACATGGTTTGGAATATTTGGATGTTTGACTCCCCAAAAAAGGCGTAAACCCATACAGTATGAAAATAAAGGAAAAGTGGGGGTGTGCGGGTCGGGTTTAGCAAAAGTAGTATGCAAGGATGGAGGTGCTACATACAGTGAGTGTCAAGAATACATCTACACTTTACACAAACACAATCTCTGAAGTGACTGCTGCAAATAGAAGATTTAGAAAGTGTACTGAACTTTGCTTGAACGATAAACTGGCTCCATGAGAGTTAACTGAAGGAGTCAGAAAGGTGAGAAACTTTCCACCTAACATAACCATTAGCATTCAAAGATAGCCAATACACTAACTTCAAAGCGCCAGCCTTATCGCTGTGTGAAGTGAGCAGATACGCAGCAGAGGCATGGTGCTGGCCATGAGCGCTGTCGTTTTCTGGATATCAGTATGAGATAATTAGGTAGGCTGTGCTCGGAATAAAAGCACACAAGTTTCCACTGACTGTGAGATTTTTTTTTCTTTTTAAATATTTCTGAAATCTTTGCTAAAATAGATTGCCATTGTACATGTTACTTTGTGTTTTCTACTGTGCCATCTTTACTGATTTGACTGCATATTTGAATGTTTGATTTGTGCTAAAGAACCAATTGTGAATTACGTGACGAAAGATATTTGGCATATATTCCATAATCCCTGTATGGAGTTTTCTAAAAACAGCCCGTTATTTGAATGGGACGGTGCATCCGAATTCGGGTGTGAATGTGTAATGTGACTGTAAGACACAGTGCATCATTGATGAGTTATTTGTAACATGAACTTGACATATATATAACATCATTTCATTTTTTGGGACATCATCTGCCTCCTCACGGACGTCTATCAGTTTATTTCATTGGTTAAAGTCGTACGTCGGTGGGCCTCATCCATTTTTCGCAAGGATTGTGTGTTGGTTTAAAACTCGCAGGAAGGACTACTACTTCATTAATGATATTTGACGTGTGCTCGATGACAGTACCCTTCTCGAGGTTAGAGTCATTGGTTTGCTTTTGTGAGTGGTTTCCTGTACAGCAGCAGGTCATTATACAGTTCCCCATGATTCCTCAACATCTTCGTTACACTCAACACTTGTTGCTAACCTGTGTGATGTTTTGAAAAGTGAAACGAATAGATGTTGCCATGGGGTACTGTATCAGAGGCACCCTGCTCCTTCACATTTTCTTTCTTGCAGGTCATCGAACGAAGGCTTAGCTGGGGAAGAAGTGTGACCCCCGAGTTTGTTCACCAGGTGTCTGCTAGGATTGAAAGAGAAGGGTGGGTTAAGTTAGAGGAGAGAGGGAAAATGAAAAATAGTCTTGATGTTGCATTGATGTGTGCAGACTCTAAGTACTCTTAGCTCTGCATGCATGATCGGATTTCTAGGTTTTTTGTGTATGCAGTTTTTTATTTTGTATTTATTTATTTGCATTAAAATTGAATGAACATTTTTTTTGGCAAAACAGAATGACGTTTTTCCAATAATTCAACGACTAAACCATTTACAGAATTTACAACAACATGGAAGAAAACGAAAAAGAAAAAGGAGAGAAGAGAAGGGAAGAGAAAAAAAAACGTTTTATTTTTAAAGTTCCACTCTCCGGGAGGCCCTCCATCAAGAACTTCACCACTGCAAGTTTTTTGAACAGACATCAGAGATGGCCACCAGGTGTTCTCGTCTACTAGTGCGAAGTCTGAGAATAGTGGGCGAAAATATTAAGAACGCTTCAGTTTCAGAGCTGGGCACAGGCCATCAGGTGAAAAAGTGACTCTACTTTCATGGGGTCCTGACAATGGTGACACGATTTTCCCTCAACCTGGCCTCTGATTGCTCTGATCTCGTTGGTGCGATGTAAGTTCAAACGTGTCTGCAGGAAATAATCCTTGGCCCTTTTGTCAGGGAACTGTTTCAGATAGTCACAAGGAGTGTTACGGATGCAGGCTTCTGGAGGAAGATGCACAAATGATTTATAGCTTGTCGCTTGCTCCTGGGTTTGAATCCAGTCATAATCCTGTTTTTTTCCTCTTTACTCGTTCAGGATCAGAAAGCAATTGATCTAAGGAACTGCCAATGTCTTCTAAGAGAGACAGGGCAGATGCGTGCCATCTTGCCAAAATCGAGTTTGAGCCAGCGAACATTTCTTTGTAGACCATTTCCAAGATTGATGGCCGAGGAAGATCGTGACACTTCTTGAACAGTGGCGATCTGTTCCATGTAACTGTGGTTTTCAGAGAATTGAGGCCCAGCTCTCTCCGGATAGTGACCATCGGCGTGGAGAGGGGAAGATGCAATGCTTTTTTCCAAACCCCCCCTTCAAGGCAGTTCCATAAGGAGTAGGAAGGTTGAACAAGGCTTCTGCCCCGTGTGTTAAGACTGGTACCACGTTGGCTTAGTAATATTTCAGTACCGGAACGATCAAGAAACGGCTGAACTTCCTGTTGAGAGCCGATGCTTGGCTGGTAAGCAATTTCATCCTTGTTAGAAGATAGGTAGACATTGGTGACTCTATTGGAGAGTTACTCAGCCATACCCCTAGGTATTTAAAGGATTGCACCTGGTCGATTTTTTCTCTGTAAATGTACCATGAATGCCAATTTGGCCCAAAGGTCAAGATTTAAATGTTCCCCTTATTGAACTGCAGGTCGTTATTTCTGAGGTAGCAATGTAAGGCATCAAGCTGTCTTTGCAGACCAAATGGAGTTCGGTCAATCAGCATGACGTTATCCGCGCATAGCAGGTGTGGTAGCTGGACTTCACCAATCTCCACAAAGGCTTCTGCAAGGTCCTCCAAAAAGAAGTTGAAGAGCGCCGGGGCCAAGGGACATCCCTGCTTTACTCCTTGAAAGGTTCTTATTTCATTCAAGAGCATACCGGCTTTGTTCAGACTTACTCGTAGCGTGGTGTCAGAATGCATTGGTATGATGGGATGGCGTATAGGCTTCGGGCAGTTCTTCGTTGCCAATTTTGACCATAACTTGCTACGATTGATTTGGTGAAAAGCATGTACTAGGTCCACGAACACCATGTAGGTCTTTGGTTTGGAGGGGCCTAGGTTTCCCTCCAGGAATGGAAGTAGAAGTATATTTATTGATGTGTCCAGTCCCCTAACAAAACCGGTTTGGAAGTTGTCAAGGGAGCCAGACAATCTACACCACCCATTGAACTGCTCTAATACAATGGAGCTGTAGAGCTTGCCGATAACATTGAGGAGAGTGATAGGGCAGAAGTTCTTGGGTTTGCGCCAATTCCCCTTTTTGTGGATAGGAACCACTATCATTCTCAACCATGAGGTCAGCAAGTGGTGAGACGTGGCTATTTGCTCAAACAGGGTCGACATGAATGTGGTACAGTCATCAGGGAACTCCTTCAGCATGTGGATCTGCAAGCCATCGGGCCCCGGAGCTCTAGAGTTTTTCAACTTATTGATTCTTCTTGAGATGTCATTTGGGCTGGTCGAGGAAACCCAAGGATCAGGACCTTCAATGAACTTATGCAGATCGACAATTCCACCAACTGGCACGTACAATTTGCTAAAGTGTGCAATCCAGGTGTCTTCACCTATGGGGTTTATTTGATCTGCTCTCAATTCCAGATCGTCTGTCTTGATTAGATACCAGAATCTGTTTGGGTCTTGACTTCTCAAAGCTGATAACATCACCTCTGTTTCACGCTGGTATCGTAGATGTCTTGAAGCACAGGGCCAATGTTTGTAGTTGAACTTTGCAGATTTAGCTCTTACATGATCTTCTGGTAGAACTGACTTTTTTGCTCTCTGTGCAGTTTTCCTTGCCACTTTTCTTCAAGAACCAATTCAGGGTCAAAAGCGTGTTTGTAATTCCATGCCCTTCTGCCTTTCTGTGCGTGCAGATGAAATTTCTTTAATAAAGGAGAGTAATTGACCGTTGCTCTACCCCGGTTCTGTTCAACTGACAGAGATTGTATCTCTGTAGATGAAAGTTTCAGATGCAATCCCCCGTTGCATGTGTTGAGGGCTGTTGGAAAATGCTCACAGATCTGAAAGGTTGTTGGAGACCATTCCAGTTGGAGCAAATGGTGGTCACTATGCATAGTTTTAATGATTTCGAAATGCTCAACTAGGAGTAGGAAACTTTTTGATATGTCCATGTAATCAATTGTTGATGCCATCTCCCGATTTTCCCACGGAGGCTGAGACGGCATATAACCTATGCAGTTGCCATTCAATACGTGCATGTCACGGGAGTCCATGAGGTTGCTCCATAGATTTCATCTGACGTGGCCATCTAAATTACAATCTTGATCTTGAACTGTTTTGACTAGATCTGAGATGGTGAGGTCCCCGCATAAAATGACATGGGCTGGGCCTGAATGAGTAGAAGTATCGTCCAAAATCTCGGCAATCTGGTCTATGAACTCTCCATTTCCCATCAAGGCAGTATTCCAGTATACGTTGATTAGTCTAATGTACGCCAGGGTTTTATCACCCTGCCGTGGCCCCTCTGTCTCTCATCCAATCGTTGACACTTGGATGAGCAAATTCTTGTTTGAAGAGCTTCAGAGATTAAAGGGGCTGCCCGATCTGACGCGGTCAGGAAGTCTGCGGATGGGTGACCCGTATTCTCTATCTTGGCTGAGTTGATGGTGATTTCAAACTTGCCCATGCCTGGGGTCTCCCTCAGCCAGGTCTCCGGTAAGCAGATCAGGTCTCCCAAATTTACATCAATGGGGATTGTCAAATGGGCAAAACCCTGAGTGTTCCATGAGATCAATTTCAATTTGATTTTCGGAGTAGTTGGTATAGTAGTCTGGAGGCCACTGAGGTGACCCACAGTGTTGTGATTGGTTTGCTACAGGTTTTTTATGGGCCAAGAAGGCACTGGAAAGCCACGACCAGTCCCTACCTTACCAGCTGGGTTTTTTAGAGTTCACTTCCAGACCGACACATTTAACAAGTCGAGTTGAGGATGAAGTTTCAAAGGAAACGCATATTTTTACAGGCGGGCCAGATGGAACTCTGCCCACTCCCATTGGGTCTGTGTGGTTTAAACGCATAGGTGAGTAGGCTAAGGTAGCTCCTGTTGTGGTTAGTGGAACTGGGACATTAGTATACTCATTTCTGTCCTTCACAGAGGTAGATCTTTCTCGATTAGCCCCTGCCCAGGAAATGTCAGTCATCCCTCTGTCCCTGTTTTTTTCTTCATAACGTCAGAGGGGTGGCTTGAGGACCATTACAGCCTCTCTAGAGGGCTGGGGGCGTTGAGCACTTTGTTGTCGACCCTCTCCATTTGAATCGCCAGAGTTGGGAAGTTCACTCCCCATCGTCAAATCGAACCCCAACATCAATAGGCTTTCTGAAGCCTCCAACAACATGTTTTTCACCATGTGACTTAATATGAAGTAACACAGCATCAAGACATCTTTCTTCACAAAGCTCAATCAGTGTCAGGTCAGAGGAATGTAGCTGTCTCAAATTTGGGATTGAGTAATAAAGGTCCAAGATTGTTCTCCGGTTCAGAATGATCAAATTAATTAGATCAAGAATTCTTTCCAATTTGAGAGTTTGGTTGTGGGCGATTTTGTTCCCAGGCCTGTCTGGACAAAGACCACTGGTTTTCCTGTTTGATTGGACCCAGATGGCACTGACCCTCCCAGATCTTCTTTGGATAATTGGTCGATTTTATTCTTGGAGACTGGGGCGATTCCGAACTGCTGTTCCCTCGGGATAGTAAAATGTATCATCGGGTTGGCTCTCTGTCGTTTTTATCCATAGTCAAAAATATGGAAGACCGAGGGCTTGGCTCTTGCGTCCATTCCTCATTATCTCTTGTGTCATTTTCAGACCCCGTGCGAATCTCCACCTTCTCCGATCTCTGACTACTCATGGAAGCATCCAATGAGTAAGTCGATAGGTCCAACAAGGCCATTGAGGTTAGACTCAGGGGCTCGGCCACATAACTATGGCACAGAATAACCCCAAACCATGCATGGATCGCGAGTCAATGCTTCATGCCCAAATTGGTTTGGACCTGGTCCAAATCCGCCCCGCGGTTTTGGCTACACGCCTTGATAAAAATGTACCTTTTTTGTCTATAGGAAATTAATGGGAAGTAGGCCGTACTTTTGGTAAAATTCTTTGGGGGAATGCTTAATTACTTTTTGATTGTTTAGTGAATCGTTACGAAACTTTGTGATCCAGGGGGTCATGCAGACTAAGAATCACTTTCAAAATTTCTGCCAAATCGGTTACTCGAATCAAAAATTATTAACAATACAATTCTGATGGGTTCCTACGTGTCTCCGACTCACCTTAACTATAGGGTGGCGGCCGACACCCTATAATATAGGATAGTGGAAAAAACCGTGACACCCTATTTTTGACCGCTGGTTGGTTTTGCTACAGAGAACGGGTTACAAGGATTTTGTCCCCATTTGTATGCAGACTATGGGCCTCATTATGAGTCTGGCGGTAGCCATGTGGGAAAATACCGGCATTGCTGCCAACAGAGTCACGAATTTGCCAGCACCAACAACGGGGATTTACCGGAGCATTACAGCCCCAGCAGACCGGGTAAGTCCCCATTGCCGGGTGTCGGTAAATATTACTCCCCATTCCCATTTGAGTCCCATTGCATCCGTCGAGGCCTGCTGGTAGGTGCCAGTCTGCCCGCCAGGACAGACCTGGCAGGCGGAAAGGCACCCGCGAGCAGAACTCGTAGTTTGCCGGTCCGGTAACAACGATACCGGCAAGCTTACCGCTACCATCGTTACCGGATCGGCAACCTTGTAATGAGGCCCGATATAATGCCAGACGTTTCCATTGCATTAGATAGGGAAGAATGATTAATAAAAATTAAATAACTGGACTGAGGCATTTCTTGAATATATGATTTCCCTAAAGGGTCTCTTATTTTGAACTCATAGGGGAAACCATCTCCAAATGTTTTACTCTGACAGAAAAGTTAGTGGAGAAGGTGAAGAAATGTGAGGGGTGTGGTGTTTTGAAGCACCTTTTGATGACGTCAAAACACACATTAAATTCCCCTACAGTAAAACATATACCTATGAGGGGCCATGTTGGTTGAATCCATGCCCTGGTGTAGGCATAAGCATAGCCAGTAAACCTGCATATGCCTGGGAAATAGTGAATAAAATCCTCTGACCAGGTGTTGTCACAGCCCATTGCTAATGAGATGTGAGGTATCAGTTAGAACTTTTAAAAGCTCCCCAAGGTCATGTGAACTTGCACCAATGGGGTAAGACTGTGGAGGTATGAGATGTGTAAGTAACAGTGAAAAAAGGCAGGAACATGTGGAGAGCTAAAATACCTGTCAGAAAGGCAGTAGCCGGGTGGATAGCTGGACCAACGACTACTATGAAACGGTGGCACTCTGGCCTTGCTGGAGCTGGTCCCAGCTGGAGAACTAGACATGTTAACCAATGTTGTTGGAAGGGCACTAAATCCTCGAGCTAGCAGTAGGAATCTGACAGGGAACCCAGAAGAGAGCATCCCCTAAGGATTAAAAGAGTCATGAGTCACCCCAGTAGCCAATAGAGCACATGTGAAAACATGAAAAATGTGACAGACTTTTTGGAGAGCAGAAGTGTGCACTGTGGGCACACAGACAACCTACCAAGATAATTCATACATTAGAAGAATGAAGTTGGGAGGGAGATCCCTGATTCTACATTCTGGGAATTGTAACGGAAGTACCAAACTGACAAAAAGACAAGACAGCCCTAAAACCACATTCTGGGCAGTGTTGTGAAATATCGATGAATTAAAAGAGAAGGAGAGCACTGACACTGCATTCTGAAAAATAGAATGAATGTAACACAGTGTCAAAAAGACACTGGGGGTCATTACACTGTAGGAGGTAGCCATGCCGCTATTAGCGGCATGGCAACCCCCTTACCGGATACCGGGTCCGGGTTCCTTGAATGAGGAATTACCGGGCCATTCCGACCTTGGAGGGCCTGGTAATTCCCCATTCAGGGAACCCAGACCCTGAACATCCCCATTCCCATTCGAGCCCCCATAGGGATCAATGGGAATGGGGAGGGTGCTAACAACGGGCCCTGGTCTGCTCACGGGACCCACTAAGGGCGCCTGGTAAAACCAGGCATTCTTAGCGGGTTCCCACGAGCAGACTCGTAATGAGGCGTTAAGGGGTTGACGGCTCTGGCACCTTTACCAGCGCTGTTAACCCCTTACCGCCTCACTTGTAATGACCCCCATTGTGAGAGAAACAGAGGCCTATTGCTACATTCTGGCACATGTAGAGAAAGTACAACATTGTAACAAAGTCAGCATTCTGAAAATTGAGTTGAAATACGAAAGAATAAAACTTTTGCGTGGAGCAAAGTGAAAAAGTACACTTTGCACTGTTCAAATCTCATGTTGCTAATTTATGGATCAGACTTTGTGTGTGTTTGCACTCATTTTGCGGTGGTCCTTTCCTTTATTTTGTGGTGCTGAGTGCTTTCCAGTACACACTGTGCAATGTGTGGGAAGGGCCAGTGCAAAACAAAAATAGGGGGTGCAACATTCATATTCCCCATTGCTTGTGCAAAATGAGGAAGAATAGGGAATACCGTGGGCCTGTTGAAGGACAGGTCACTTAAAAAGTAGCATGCTCAGTCATCAAGCTCAGACATAATGCAATTAATGGATTACTAACCGCTACTTCCCGGAGTGAAAAGGCTCATGCAAACCTCACAACCTCACAATCTCACCGCCACATGATATGCAATGCAATGTACAAAGCGCAAAGGATGCATATATAAGCACGCAATTCATACCATTTCAAAGTTGCACTTCCTGGATTAATCCAGCTGTAGTGGCAGCGATCGTACATGTTCCAGGAGGAAGGAGGAGGATGGTTAAGGACAGGATTTTCTATCCTCGCACAAGGCTTTTTGGGCTGGCAGATGATAAGGTTTATGCAAGGTAGAGATTCCCACCCCATGTCATCTTAGACCTAGTCAGTGAGTGAGAGGAATACCTTGCATCACCCACCATCTGCTCCCATGCAATCACACCCATTGCAAAGGTGCTGACAGTCTTAAATGTTTTGGCTAGAGGCTCATTACAGCACACCTCTGACATTTTTGGGGCATATCTCAGGCGATGCAAACCTGGTGCCTACACCAGGAATTGTGCTGCATTACATCACATGTGCATAGGCACATATACATGCAGTGCACACCACAGGAAAGGCAGAGAGAGTGTCACAAGTTTAATGCTATGGCACACTTTCCACGATTCTGGGAGCCATTGACTGCACACATGTTGTGCTACAGCCCCCCAAGCAACTGAGTTTATGTACCACAACCAGAAGCATTGGCATTCCATCAATGCACAGGTCATCTGTGATGCAAGGGGAGTCATCATGCATGTGAATGCAAATTTCCCCAAAAGCACACAGGATGGCTTCATTTACCGCCGTTCACCACTATACCAGGCCCTGGAGTTGGGAAACTTTGTCAACATCTGTCTCATTGGTGAGTATCAACTATTAAACACATGTAAGCAGTCACATGACACACAGAATAACAGACTATGACAATCAATGCCAACAACAACAATTTCCACATTTGCAGGGGACAGTGCTTACCCGCTCCCTCCATTCATGCTCATGCCATACAGGAATCTTGTCACCCCAGCGAAGTAAGGTATAACGCAGCACACATACCCACTAGGGGCATATTGGAGCGCACATTTGGGGTGCTCAAGTCACACTTCCGATCCCTTAACCACTCTGGCAGTGTATTGCTATATGCCCCACCAATAGTATGCAAGATCCTTGTGGCATCTTGTGTCCTGTACACCAATAGAGCTGCAGGGTGGACATCACCCTCAGCCACAGGCACTACCCATCCCCTTGGCAGGCCAAAGGGCACATGGACAGGATTCATGCAATCTGGTCGCAAACCTACTTCACCTGAATAGCAACCCCTGTGGAGCACACACAGTGAAGCCACATCCCTGGTGCCCTTCAAGAATGAATCAGGGCTAATCCACCTAGCCCATAACAACACCCTGAGACAAACTGTGTGTGTCCTCAGCCATCAAATCAAGTGCACAACCCACTGACACAGTCATAGCAAGTGGAAACAACAATATCCTTGTCACTCACACAAAAGCACAAAACACCATCAATGAAACATGTAATTACTTCCACGTGCTCACCGTCAATAATTGTGCACTCAGACACCCAAAAACACACAGGCAAACACAAGTAGAAAGGCACAGCTTATAATGTAAGCTGGAACACACACATGTGAGGACTGCTCTGGCCACCCTAGGCGTGTCTCACCCCAATATACAGGTGGAGTGGCTACTCCATTCCCTGCCACTAATATGGCTTACAAAACACATCTACATTGAAATACTCATTCAGACTGAGAAAAGTGCAAGTCCAATTCAAGAAAGATGCCCTTCTCACCTCAGCTCTTCTTCCTTGAGAGTCTGCTATAGGTGTCCCCAGTCATGTAGCAATGCACTTCTCTGCAGGTGTTCAAAGCAGCCTACACTGCTGAGGTGTGGCGTGCAGGCATTCCATAGCCAAGTGCCCTTGCATATCAGCAACTATCTCCCCCAGCAGAGTTCCTCAGAAGAAAGTAAAACACAAGGTCAGAATAATTAACACATCCCTGCATCCAATGAGACTGTACTCTGTGCACCCCTGGGTGCCATGCAACAACTGCGAGAAACGACTCGCCAGCCTCCCATCTCCATGTCTTTCTCAGCACCCATGCATCTGGAACAGCTCATCTCAGGTTAACACACTGAAAAAGACCCCCACACACTGACACCATCCTGGCACACAATACGACCACTGTGTGCCCCCTTGAGTGCCATGCAACAGCTGCAAGCAGTGACTCACCAGACTCCCATCTCCATGTCACCCTCCCCACTGATGCAGCTGGACTGGCTTACCTCAGGCCAACACCCTGAAAACACCCCACACAGTGACACCATCCCCGCCCTCAACACCACCACTATTTGCCACCCTGAGTGCCATGCAACAACTACAAGCAATGACTCACCAGCCTCCCATCTCCATGTCACCCTCCACACCCATGCAGCTGAGACTGCTCCCTCAGGCCAACACACTAAAAGTACCCCACACAGTGACACCATCCCCACCCACAACAACACCACTGTGTGCCCCCCTGAGTGCAATGCAACAACTGCAAGCAATGATTCATGAACCTCCCATCTCCATGTCACCCTCTGCACCCATGCAGTGTGAACCTGCTCACCTGAGGACAAAACGCATAAACACAACCAACACATTAAACACATCCTGCCCCCAATGCTACCAAACCCAGTGCTCTGAACCTACCTGCACAAAGCACATACCTGGCTCCCACCCACAGAATTTCACCCAAAATCACTTTCTTAACTTGCATAGTTTGTCAGATTAAGCCAACTGGACATCCTTGAGTGGACCCGTATGGAACACGGTAACAGCCATGCTTGAGGCTCCCCTGTCCATACACAGACCTGCCATCGATGCCTTTGAGCTTTTCCCTCCAAAGTGGGCTGCGTCCGCTGTGATGAACTCTAAAATGTAAAGTTGCTGGCACACTGCATCGGAGGCAGGTGCACAATGGCTGGTGTAGGACCCTTGGATTGCCAGGGCAAGGTCTGGGACACTCCTGAGCCATGCCATTTGGAGAGGCCTCGGCATTGCATGCCAAACATCCTTGCCTGCTCACCTAGGCATGCATTGTAGAATATAAAAAGGACTTTGTCAATGAATCCTGCATGGTATTGTAAAACTTGACAATCATGATTTACTGAACAGTGCCCTCTGTGTGCCTGGTGTGTGCCACTAGCCCTGCAAAGTTACAATGTGTTTAGCAAATGCCTGCCCTGACAGGGTAGCTGCCACCATCCCATTGCACCATAAACTTCATGATAGCTGGGCGCTCCCTCCTGTGGCCACGAGGCCAGGGGCTGTGCCTGCTTATTTATGATCATTGGAAGAGTAATCTTGTGCCCTGGCTCGAGCACCACGATGCTTGGATTGCTTCCCCCTCCATGAGCGCCTGTTTCGAATGTGGGTCAACCGTTTGCCTGGCCGGCAGTGGCCCCTGCGCAGTGGGTTTGGATGTCTCTTGGCCAGAGGGCCACATGGACATTCCTACCCAGGACCATTGGAATGCATTGCACTACCAGATGGCTGGCCTCCTCCGGAAGCCCAGATGGCTGTCATTTTCAAAATTCCATTTCAATTTGAGTCCAGAAGTAGTTAGGGCATTTACGGCAATAACTCCCCTGTGTCACACAGAGTACACATGAAACAAGAAAGTCCAGTCACCTTCCTCTGGGCAAATGTACACAGTGTGCAATGGACACATGACCCACTTGATTGTCGCTGCCCCACCTGTTCTTTGTGGTGAAAACACTGTACTGGTGTACGCTATCAGCCTAACACCATCCATGAACAGAAGGATCTGGGCACCCTGAGTGATGCTGTGGAGTCAGTCTTCTGTACACCACATTTTCTGCGCATATCTCTGAACATATATGAAGTGCTGGCCTCTTCCCTACCCATGTGCTATTACTGAGGGAATCCTGGTCCGCGATTACAGCCCTGCTTAGCGAGGCGGTTACATTTAGCGCTTACCCACATCTGTTCTGAGGCCAAATTGGGTGAGCTGAAACTCAGGTGTCCGGGCCTGACCAGGGTGTTTCCAAGGAAAATTAAAAAAGTAAACAATGTTCAAAGGATAGCCAAGAGAGAGAATGTAAAGATGTAGAAATACATGCGTGAAGTGTGAGACCACAGAGGGAATGAATAGCAGAGTTAAAGACACAATGCAGGGCGACAAGCTAGTAGGCTGGCAAACCACAAAGAAGAGTGGAAAAATAGTAAAGGCAGGAAAACACAAGAGTGGGGATGTGTAATGTTGTATAATTAAAGGTTGTGTATGGCTGAGCTTCACGTATATTACAGAGTTGAAACCTGAAGGAATGGGCAATGATAGATATATGAGTGGGGAAAGAAGAGAGATAAGCCAAAGGAATCACCTTAGTTACGAGCTATAGTAGGCAAGAGGTAGAAAAGATGTTGCATGTTCTGTCTATGTTGCGCATGGTTAGCATTGTAGTGACACATTTGAAGTATTCTATTTAACAGTACAATGTTTCATTTGCCTTTAGGCAAAGTTGGAACTGTACTAAAAATTGTTCATGAAATATATTCAGTGTGGTTTGCAACTGTTGATCTGACTGCTACATACATGAGTTCTTGCTCGTAATAACTTACGGACAGGTACAGTTTTAAATGTATTCATAGCTCTATGCACGTCAGGACAAATACAGAAATATGTGTATAATTAAGATTGTAATCACAACTTGTCATGTACGCTGCACTCATTGAGGCGCCTTCCTCGGGTGGATTTTTTTTCCAAGAAGTAAACTTCGTGTATTCAATGCGCAGGACTAAGTATTCGTTGGAGTGAACTTGTGATGTTATCTGAGGCCGAGCACACGTGTGCTATTATATAATATTATCTGGAGAAAGAAATAGCTGACAAAAGATGTGTGATAAGCATAACCATCTATGCCGCTTTTTCCTTTGAATATTATGTTTACAAAGAGTGTACGCCTCACATTCCACACAGACATGCCATGTGTATTACGAATTCTAAAACGGGGTCCACCACAAGATGCGGCACTGTGACATCCCTGGCCTGTGAGGCTCAACGTCTGTTGTCCAAGATTCCACATGAAATCGTGCACCTCTGCTGCAAATGGCATCTAATATGAAGTGCGTGTGCATTAGAACAGCCAGAGAAATCATGCCACACCGGCCTTACGGCAGGGACGTCATCACAACTGCGATCTCTGTGGTCTCCCTTGCGACCTCTAAAAAAAGAAAACAATTTTTTTTTTGTTTTTGTAAATCAATCTCCTGGGCTGTGGCCAGCACCATGTGGCTCTTTACTTCTGGAGTGGCTAGCTTTCTTGTTCAGGCCCTTAGAAAAAAGAAGAACAATAAGAACAGGAGTGCCACAAGTCTAACACTTTCAGCACTGACCCTAAATAAGAAAGAATTGCAATACCAAATAATGGGCCTCATTAGGACCCAGGCGGAGTGGGTTTCCGCCAGCGCTAATCGCGGCGGACCCGTCCGCCGTACTACGAGTTCCCTTAGCGCCATGGAGGTTTTCTCCGCCTGGTTTTACCAGGCGGAGAAAACCATGGCGCTACGGGACCTCGTTGTTAATTACGCCACCGTATTTTACGGTGGCGTAATTAACTCCTTCCCCACTCCCATTATACCCTATGGGGCAAGAATGGGAATGGGGAAGGGCAGAATGGGGATTGGGGATTTACCGCTCCGCCGAGGTCGGAATGGGGCGGTAAATCCGCCAACCCCCATGGCGCTATCGACGGCTTTCCGCCGTGCTTCGCGGTGCATTTAGCACCGCGAAATCCGCCTGGGTCCTAATGAGGCCCAATGTGTCTTTCTGTAATTCTACACAATAATTGTTAGACTCATTAAAGGTTTATTTCAGGCACACTTCAGGGGGTGAGTCACTGATTTAGTCTGTTCTTAGACGCCTAAACTCAGCCTTTCATCCTTCTGAGGTTGATAAATGAGTACCAACATAGGTTGGGTGATATTGGGTGTACATTTTTTCTATATAAAGCGCTTAAGCGTAAGTGCTGTATAATAAGACATCATTACCATTTAGAAATGAACATCTGCTTGCATTCACAGTAATTTGGTAATATGGGCCTATACACACTGATCGCAACGATACATATGGTAATCCATTCTTGTATGAAATGAACATCACATTATAGAGATATCGTAACCATATTTTTCGTAGTGTACAATGCTATGTGAGGCCACTTCCTGTTTTGTCAACGTGTGAAAGGTCGTGTTCCATCGCTTCCCACAATATCACTTAGAGGTGGGGTCAAATGACATCACTTCCTGTGATGTTGTCAGGGCATCAATGATCGTATGATGTCACTTCGCTACCCCTGGCATTTTGGTGAAATGACGTGCCTGCCTCACGGTGTGTGTGTGTGGGTGGGGGGGGTGGGCGGGGTGTGTGTGTATCTTTGTGTGTACGTTCGTGCGTGCGTGTGTGTGTCTCTCTCACGTGCAGCACTCCCGCTAGCCAACTTTGAAGATACTGACAAGCAGACTGAAGCAAGGCACAATATATTCGGAGATACACATGCAGTAATTATTGCCTAAATTATGAAGTGTGCTGAGCGGGTCTGGCTTCATGAATTCATTCTGAGGTTTAACTCTCTGATCCCTGCTGGGAGTATATCAGGACACACATCTGCACTATGTTAATTATATTTAGTCTGACAGGAAGCAATATACCTACTAGTTCCAGTTGCATATTAAATTATATTATACCATATAAAAATGCCTGACATACCCCAACCACTAATGTGAAATATGGAAAGATCTCCAAGTGCGTCAACATGAAATGGATTTAACAAAGTGCTAATGTAAAAGATGTTCTTGTAAACTCAATGTATGTCTGCCTGCAAATATGATTAATGGATTTACATCTAAATTGGGAAACCAACCATTAAGAGGTTTTAAGTAGCTGTATGAAAGTACGAAGGGGAAGGATTATCTGTTGTTTTCATTTTAGCCTATCATTTGGGATGCTTGGCTTTTAATTGCAGGAGGAAAATGCCATACCACCCTTCTGTCTGAAATCATTAAAACCACATACTATAATGCATTACATTCCAGTACCTATAATGCATGCACCCACATACAAACACACTTTACTCAAACGGCCTGAATAGGGGAGTGGATGTGACATCAATGACACAGTGGGCATGCTATTGCTACACAGTGGTCTATAACATGTGGCTCTGCAGATGTTTTACTCTATGACTCCCATGATCTCTGAACATTGATTATATTGGCTAGGGCTGATGGGAGTTGTAGTCCCAAACCTCTGAAGAGCCAAAGGCTGCAGACCCCTGCTAAAGTTATTACAGAAAGACAGATTCACGGGCATGAGATTACAGAATGTATTCTTGGTAATCCTGATGGCAATGACATTGTACGAATTTGCCTTATTTTGCATGGCTGTCATCAATTTATAATTCAATGTCGCAAAGTTCTACTTTTTAAGGGGTTGGGAATAGACTAGCAAAGGTTCAAGAATGCACACTTTCAGCTGGTCAAAAATTGAATGTATTTATATGTCCAAAACTCATAACTGCAATGGCTCCACCTAAAAATGTTGGCACTACAGTTGTGGTAAATCTGACCTGACATAGCTAGTGGTTAAAAGAACAAGTAAGAGACATGTCACGTGAACATATCACTCTATTCTTTCATCCTCACTGAGCTTGGAAAAATGTCCCGGGATACACTCATAAACATCTACAATGCAGATTGGAACACTCCCACTTCTCATTTTTATTTATATAGTTGATCTGAGTATATTCCCATTTTTGCTTATCACATCTACATATAGGCCCTGTTTCATGACATTTTTTGTGAGGAAATTTGGAACTCTGCGTGCCATTCTGTGTGCAAATCCCATTCATAGATTCATGGAACCGTCTGTGTGGGACTTTTTCGTACTCTGCGGGTACTTACTTTGCGCAGGTTCGGTACGTCTCTGTGAGCAACAGAGTGCCTTAAGCGAGACACCTTGCAGAGCATGGGCATGGCCTGCACATAGACCGGAGCAGGGGGCAGAACTCGCAAAATGGGAAAGAAGAAGGGAGAATGTGGGTGTTGCAAGGGATGGCCTGCATGAGGTGCTCGCACACCCACAACTGTGCCGGTAAAATCGTAATCATGGATCTGACTGCGCACCCTCATGTCGGGTAAACGACCATGCAAAGCTCTCAATGTAACCGCCACCCAAAGGAGGGCGTACAGAAACTAAGACCATCTGTTGGAATTAGGGGGTGTGCATGCATCCATGGTTCCAATTGAAGTTTGTGCTGCACGCAAGCAATGTACTGGGGTGCAGGAATGTTTACGGGGGTTTGAACACAGATTTTATTGAGTTTTACCAGAGTAACAGCAATTTGTATGCATGTTATCAGGGTGTCGGTAATAGTAAGGGGGGGCCCCACGCACTGTCCCTGAGGTGCAGACCTGGTTGCGGGAGACCGCACACACTGTTTCTAGGGTGCATGTGTCCATGCCTGAGGAGCATGCAAAGCTAGCTGTATCTGGCTCTTTTTGCTTTGCGTGAATGCCTGTTGGGGGAATTCCGGCCGCAACTTGCGTGTACGGTCACTTTGCACAAACGATTCCATGAATAAGCGGAGCACACAGAAAAACCTCTGCGCTCAGGCTCACTCAAAGGCATTTGTGGTGCACTGCATTTGCAGGATCTCTGCACACTTTTCCATGAATCGCCCCCATAGTATGTACATGCACCACCTCCATCCTCTCCAGCAACAGTCAGCACATAATAGGTGCTGGGGTGCAGAGCTTCTCATTATGCACAGACCATAACTGATTCCCTGACATTAAGGAACAAAGACCAGGCAGGCCTGATATCGTGCACTCTCCCACTTGGAGGCCTGCAGGGCCTCTGTGCCTCCAGATACAGAAGAAGTAAGGAATTCCAGCTCACAAGATTCCTGTGGGCACATTTTTGATGTTAGCTACATGTCCTCCTAATTACCACTGGGAGGGAGTTCTCAGGGTAGGAATGCTACTGTTTCCTTCATTCGGCAAAATGCCTTTCAAGTACATACATCTCTTTATTCAACAATTAAATGCCAGCATACTTATGTATACACTACATCTCAGCAGAATTCAATTAATATTCTCAAATAAGAAGTACAATACATGATATGAAGATACAGTCACAAATATATATGAACAATACATTACCATAGTTCAATAAATCAAAATAAACAACACATCCAAACATACAATTAAAAATATAAATTCAAACTATCAAATCTAAAAATGGATTACTTATAAACCAATCAGTAACAAGATATGTTGCTGTCGCAAATTCTTTTTCCATTGATTTAAAACAATACAGAAATCTTACTGCTTCACACATTTGTGTAATCCGCTGTCTACTATTACAGCAGGATGCAAGCCATTTTGCTCACAGTCGTCTACAGAAAGGACAAAAACTTGTCTGCAATATGGACAATATTCAGAGATGAGGTTAGTCCACTTAGAAACAGAAACAGCAAGCAATAAAGTATATACATGACATGTTATAAGATACATTCTAAATACAGTTTTTCCCATGCAGGTTAAATAGGATTCTTACTCCCAAAAATCCTTTTCACCCTAACGCTTAAATCATACTTTGCCGAACTTGATAAAGTGCCAGATTTGATTAAAAGTGTCCTAAACCAAGGTCCAATGAAAACGAGTTTACAAGCCTCTGCCATTTCCAATTGCTCCTCTATAGGTCTCTTATAAAGGACCATACGAACCATAAGATTAGTTCTTCAGTATAATGCAGGGCAAAATGTAGGAACTTCAAGTATGACTCATAAACAATTGGAAGAAACCATACTTCTATACATGATGGTATATGCTGGCATAGATTGGACACCTGGCGAAATGGTTAGTAACTGTTTTAGAAACGATCACAGAGCTCTGGTCCATACATTTTGGCAAACCGTGCTATAGGTGTATACCTCTACGGTAGGTTGAATGGTTTTACCACCAAATTTGTTCACAAGTGAGATGGACAAACCTGCCCTATATCTAACAGTACATTTGCTCTCTCGGAAATGCAGAGACCACAACCCATTATCATTTTAGAGAGAACAGCCACATTATCCGCATAGAGATACCTTATTTTTGTGTCTATTTTAGAGGCATAAGAGTCGAGTTGCTGGCTCACAGCCGAACCCATGGATACAGGCTGATAATGTATAATAAGAACCAAAGAAGGGTACCCACACACCCGTCATACTCTCACATTTACATTGAAGAGATCAATGCACTTGCTCCCCTGTCCATCCCCATCCCCTGCTTTATCCTTGCAATAGAGTGCCTCCACTTCCTTTAAAATTGTTGCACGAACCCCAAGTTCCTTTGAAACCTCACAAAATATAGTTCTGATACCCCAAATGAAATGATCATCCAGAGCTGTAGGACAGGGCAGCTTTACAGAGGATAGCTGAAGATGGTCCTATTGCCAATATATTTTCAAAACTCAATAATGAAATTGGCAATATGTGTAATAACCGGAGGCAACAGGATCTGTCTGTGAATACTTCAGACTTTGCTGAAGTCCACTTGCCCCATATTGTCGTGCAAGTTACTTTACATGCAGGTCTGCCCTGTGATACATTAAGCTCAAGTTGTGCATGCTGCTCTGCTGATACGAGGGCCCTGTTGCTATAAGCATTAGCAGATAGCTGCCTTTTAACTGTTGAATTTCAGGCAGAGCCACCCTTGCGCTCTAATTGACCTCTCTCCTAGCCATAACACCTCCAGGTGTGCTCCTTATGAATATTCACAAAATACATGTTTACTTTCAGTGTGTAGTGCCCACAAAGGGTAATCATTGCACTGGATGCAATTCATGCAGGTAGAAAGACTGCGGGCCTCATTACACGGATGGCGGAGGACCATGGCGCTAGTAGCGCCATGGTTCATGCCGGTAAAATACTGGCACCGTGTTGGCAGAAAGGGGAATTACCGCCCCATTCCAAGGTTGGCAGGGCGGTAATTCCCCCTTCCACCATTGCCTTTCTCCATTCCCATTTTTAGCCCATAGGGCTCAATGGGAATGGGGAAGGCGCTAATTAGCTCCCTGGGTCCCTTTGCAGGTTGGTTTTTAACGCCTGCAAAAAGCAGGCTTTAAATCCCCCAACCCGCAAAGGGACCTCGTAGTAAGGCGGTAAGGATTTACCGGTACCAGTAAAATAAATCCTTACCGCCATCCGTGTAATGAGGCCCTGCATCCTTGACAACTCATGAATCTGGGGACGCAAACCCTACTAAGAGAAATGTACAATCTACATAGGGGTTATACATGTCAGGGTGGAGCACACACGCCAAAAGGCAAAACATATGGTGATGAGGTCGTACTTGGCCGAAAAAATCACTACCCATTCCTCGACTAGACCGATGAGAGCAGCCTACAAACAACGACTTGTCACGCCAAGATACAACATAAAAAGAGCGGGAGTGGTAGGTTTCCCAGTTCGTACCCCTGCTCTCTGGAACGACCTCCCTCCCTATCTCCGTAATGAACCTTCCTACAATTCCTTCAGGAAACAGCTCAAACCCTACCTCTTTAACTGACTCTGCTCTCTTCTCCTTTTTTCTTCTCTCTTTCTGGAACCAGCGCTTAGATGCCTATGGTCTTCGTGCACCTCTTACAAATGTACAAAACAAATAAATAAAACCTGTTCTGTCTAATATGTTTTACATGGCAAATACACTAAAGTTATCTAGACCAAATTTGAGTATAAACATGGACTGGCTACAAAAATGTGTACATGGGGTTCGACATGTCAAGGGATGCTGGTCCATTATACAACACAATGGGCCTAATTCTTTGACGTTTAGAGCAAAGCAAAGTGACTTTGCACTGCCAAAAAACAGGTTTCACCGGACCTAATTCAAAGAGCAGTGCAAAGTGTCTTTTTGCAGCGCAAAGTCACTTTGCACTGCAAAATAACTCTTTGCACCACACCAACAGGGTAATTCATAGAATCCAGCGCACAAGTAGCGCACGCGGCTGGCGCACAGCGTGCGCCTGCGATAGTCTGCGCCAGGCACGTGCGCTAAAACTGATTTCCGCGCACAGCGTATTCATGGATTTCATGCTCCCAAACCAGCCGTGGCGCAGAGAATCGCAGCAAGCCTGCAGCAGCGCCAGTAACGCCCCCAAGAACGCCCTCGCGCAAGGAAAAGCCATCAAAATCGCTAAATCATCGCTAAGGGCTGCGCTAACCCTGGACCACTTCACAGGGCAGGCAAACAAGGAAAGCAAAGCGGGCAATCTTCAAATCAGGAGTACGCGGGAAGTTCTACACGCGACTAGGCAGGGAACGTGAATTACAGGGGTACGCGGGAATTATCACACGCGAACAGCCAGGGAACGCGTATTACAGGGGTACGCGTGAAGTAGAACACGCGATAGGCCAGGGAACGTGTATTACAGGGGTACGCGTGAAGTAGAACACGCGATAGGCCAGGGAATGTGTATTACAGGGGTACGCGGGAATTATCACACGCGAACAGCCAGGGTGCGTGTATTACAGGGGTAGCGGGAAGTTCAACACGCGATTGGCCAGGGTACGTGTATTACAGGGGTACGCGTGAAGTAGAACACGCGATAGGCCAGGGAACGTGTATTACAGGGGTACGCGGGAATTATCACACGCGAACAGCCAGGGTGCGTGTATTACAGGGGTAGCGGGAAGTTCAACACGCGATTGGCCAGGGAACGTGTATTACAGGGGTACGCGTGAAGTAGAACACGCGATAGGCCAGGGAACGTGTATCACAGGGGTACGCGGGAATTATCACACGCGAACAGCCAGGGTGCGTGTATTACAGGGGTAGCGGGAAGTTCAACACGCGATTGGCCAGGGTACGTGTATTACAGGGGTGCGTGGGAATTATCACACGCGAATAGGCTGGGTGGGCCCTCACAGGTGTACCCTGTACACCCTCCACGGCCCCTGCAGGCAGCCCACAAAACAGGGGACTACCCTGCACACCTGATCATGTCCCCCTGCACCCCCATCCACCAGGGGCACCCTCCACCAGGCCCCCACCCATGTCTCCCACCACCCCCACCCCCCAGCAGTGCAGGGGCACCTGCCAGCAGGCCCCCACCCATGTCTCCCACCACCCCCACCCCCCATCCACCAGGGGCACCCTCCACCAGGCCCCCACCCATGTCTCCCACCACCCCCACCCACCAGCACTGTGGGGCACGTGGCCAGCAGGCAGTCAGGCAGCAGCAGATGGCAGGTGGGAGCGTGCTCAGGGCTCTGGGGGACTGTAATTTGGCCTCCTGGCCAGGAGCGTGGTCTTTCGTGTTTGAACGCGTGGACAGCCTGATAGGGAGTGATTTTGCACGTGAAAACCCCACACTCAGCGAATCGCGCGAAAACCCGTCACCAGCATATGTGCGTCTATAGTTACCTGCACGGGCAGTGTCAAAGCGTGTGATTGGTGAAAATGGATCTACACGCAGGAGTGACAAAGCGTGTGATTGGTGAAAATGGATCTACACGCAGGAGTGACAAAGCGTGTGATTGGTGAAAAGTGAGCTACACGCAGGAGTGTCAAAGCGTGTGATTGGTGAAAAAGGATCCACACGCAGAAGTGACAAAGCGTGTGATTGGTGAACATGGGCCAAGCACGTACACGCCGTAAGTGACGCTGTACGTGTGGGCCTGTATATAAGGTAGTGTAGAACACCATTTCCCTGTACGTGCTTTTCGTGGAGAGCGAGTGGGTGAATTCTGTACTTCTTGTCGTTTCACACGCGATTTACTTCACGGCGTTTCCAGTTCGTACTCCCTGTTACCTCTGACAGCTTTTTCTCTTTTTCCTCTTGTACTGGTTTACCTGGGCCTGTTCCCTCAAACAGTGTCCCCTTCTACTGTTGTCCTGTCTCCTCAGACAGCGTACACATCTTCTTTTGGCGGGGGTGTTGCCAACCAAACGCGCTCATTTTTCACGCTCTTTTACCTGGCAGACGGTGAGTCACGCACGTATCTAACTTCTGTGCTTGCCCCGTGTGTAGCCTACCCCTTCAGAGGTCATTCTAGGCTGCGTGTGACACGCATACGTTCATTGTGTTACTGGATGCCACAGCGTAGTGCAGGGTTTTCCATCAGCACACGTGGTCTAGGAGGGGTATTGTGCACGTTCCCTAACTTTTCTGGGGTGCCTGTGCGTTGCGTGACCCGTCATCTTTCCCCAGGGGTGTCATATAGCCTTGCCACTGCACTAGGGTACGAATACCATCTGGTACCCAACCCCTTTGACACCCAATTGCCCAGGACAATTGTGCACACCGACTCCCATACGCACAATAACATCAGTGCCATGGTTGGGAGGCGTGCAAGCCGTAAGGGTGGCAAAGGTGGCCGAGCCACACGTGGTGGCCGTGGAGGATCCACTAGGGGACGTGGTTGTGACTTGCAGGGTGCCCCTGTCCCCCCCAGTCTGGAGGACCAGTCAGGGACACCCATGCCCCCCCCCCCAGTTGAGGGTCATGTGGCTGATACCAACCCTGATCAGCCCTTGTCGGACCAGCCCATTGTGGCACCAGACCTGTCCGAGGGTGATCCCATCGCTGACATCCAGGTCAGCAGGTCCACTGCACGTGCACCGGTGCACATTGGTGTCATCAGGGCACGCGCATCTATGCCAGATAGGTCATCTGCTGGCCCCCGTAGCCAGGGTGTGGCTCCATCCACCCCACCTCTCATACACCCTGCCAAGACTGTGTTGGTCCTAATTCATGCACCTCAGATCAGGCCTGACCCCATCCCACTACCCCCAATGCCTGCACCTACTCCCATGCTGAGTGTGCAATCCCACACACCCAGTACTGAGTCCACCACGGCTCCTGCCCCTAGTGTCCACAGCGGCGTAGGACACTCTGGATCCCCACCCCCTTCCAAGCGCAAGAGGAAGAGTGCACGTCCGGCACAGGCTGATGCCCCAGGCACGGCTGCACAGTCCGGCCCATCAAGGAAGCCAAGCTTCACAGACGCCGAACTGAATGCACTTGTTCAGTATGTGTCAGATCATGATAGGGAAATGGTCATCGTTGCAGGGTCCAAGACCACACATGCCAGACGCCAGGCACACTGGCAGACCATTGCTGACAGAATAAGTGCCCTTGGAGTAGTGAGGCGCACAGCTAGTGATTGCCAGAAGCGCTGGAATGACCTTAAGCGCAGGGCAAAGGATAAGCTGGCCTCAAGTCATGCCGCAACCTTGGTGACTGGAGGTGGGTCCCCAGCACAGGAAATAGAACTCACACCACACGAGTCCGTAGCTGGATCCTACGTCACCGAGGGACAACTCCAAGGTGTGGGAGATCTCCCTGATTACGAGGCATCATCCGGTGAGTGCACATGCATGTGTGTATTATCCATGTGCATGGTGTGTGTGTGAAGCATTCATGTTGGGTGCCTGTCAAGGGGGTGTGTGGCAGAGTTGATAGTGCACCCATGTGCCTCATCCAGTATGTTCAGTGCAACACCATCTGCCCACAGCACTATCCCAACTGGCAACAGTGCACATATGGCCCTACACCATGGAAGTTGCCCTTGAATTGTCATTTTGTCACTACATTGTTGCTCATACTCCCCTGTCTATTCATCTGATGTCTTACATACCATTCCTATACTTTCCCCCAGCCAATCAAGTTTCATCTTCACATGCCTGACATGCAATGATACCACATGCTAATGCGTCCTCTGTATATAAATGCCAACCAACATGCTGTCATACTGTGGATGTTGCCTTGACATCCACCTCCTACCTGTGTGCTTTGGTACCGTCTGGTTTCGAGCCCCATTCCCTCACACTCCATGCTGCTCTTCATGGTCTATCTTCCCTGACTTCTACAGTTCAGACCATCGTGCCCTACTCACGACACCTGCTTGCTAACAGTCAAATGAGGGCACCCTGCCCTCCAATGCGACCCACCCTATTGCTGACAAGTGCATCTGAGCCTACTCAAAGCTAACTCTCACTGACATCTGCTCATACATGCCTTTGCCTGTCCCATAGACCCTTCACATGGTCCCTGTCCTCTCTCCTTGCTCCTCTTCCACCATCAATGGTGGGACCCGTTGGGGTGTACTCCTGGCCTCCTTCCAATCCTCAGAGGCCACAATTGATGTGCATGGTAATGGGAGCATCTCAGTCCAAGGCCCTTAGGCCAACCTCATTCTCCTTGAGAAATGCTACCCACATCTCATCAACTTCCTTTCCTCTCCTGCTGTCCCCCCTCCTCTCTCCTCATCAATCCTGCACTGCCTCCCTGCACCCTCCCATGATCCTTCTCCGCCTCCCACTCCAACTCCTACACATGCTGCACCTCTGATCTCTAGCACTCCCCGTAAGTCCTCCAAGGCTGTCAACCTCCTCCACAATTACACTCCTTTCACTGCGGCTGCATCAGGCATTCCTCCGATATCTGTCACTTACATGAGGTTATGCACCTTGACATCCTTGGTCTCATGGAAACATGTCTGACGGCCAGCTCTGTCTGCATCCTTCACACACTCCTACCTGATGTTCAGTAGACCCTCTCCCTGGCCCGCCACTACTGTGCAGGGGGGGTGTGCCCTTGGCTTCCCTGAGGGTATTCCTGCCACTGTCACTCCTACTTAGACCTACTCCACTCTGGAATGGCTTGTGTGACGTCTCTCTCTACCACACCTTGACATTCACAAACTGTGCGTACTGTGTCTTGGAAAACTGGTCAAATGTACTACTTCCTTTCTGAGTGTCCTCACCTCTCCTCCTCACTCATGTCCCCAGACACAGAAATCCTCTTCCTTGGTGCTGTACGCATCCACCTGCATGCTTGTTGACCCCCCCACGTGACCTTTCTGTGACCTCAGCAACTCCCTCTCACCCTCTAGACTCCCGTCTGTCCCTACTCATTCTGCAGGGCACACTCTTGATGCTCTGATCTCATCTGACTTTCCCCTCTCCGTCCATCTCTGCACTCCTCTCTCCTGGAGTGATCACATTCTCCTCTCCTCCCAGCTCACCCTCACCACCCCACAGGCAAAGCCACCCTCACCACTGTCACACACCTTCTTGGTATTCCAACCCATGAAGTGTGTGTCAGTCGAGGCTCATGCTGCCAAGATCTCCCCCCCATCCAGCTCCCCCTTAGGCTCACTCCCATCCTGACAGGGCCCACTCCATGCTCCACTCTATGTCAGGTACACTGGATGTCTTTGCCACGGTCATGACCACCTGTCTGAAGCCCCATGCCAATGCAGAGTCCTGGCATGACTCGGATCTTGTGAACCCAGACCACAGGTGCCGGGTGGCAGAGAGGGAATGTCCTGCATCATGCTCATCCTCTGGCAAACTGGCCTGCCACATGCTCCAAAGGCAATAGCGCCTCACCCTTTTCACCAAGATGAGATCCCCAATCCAAGGGCACATATCTGCGGCATGTGACAACTCTGCAGGACACATAGAAATCTGCAAGGACCTTGCCGAGCCAGATGCAGTGTGTACCTCCCCTGTCCCCTCCGAGCCCACAGCACTGCATGATTGTCTCTGTACCCCTATAGGCCACCCCCCCCAGCACTTGTCTGCGCCTAACACCATCTGCCCTTGACGTTAAGTCCTACTTACCTTGTACAGCACTTCCAGCCGCCACTTCCCCTTGCACTTCATTGTGCCACCCACCCCTGCACTTGCGTGACATGAATGTCACCAGCACCAGTAGGATTGTTGACTGGCATCCCCTTCTGCCCCACCACCCCTCAGTGCTCCGCTGTACCTTCATACATTTCTGGACCGGTGCTTCACGAATGCTATATGATTCCTTTACAGGTGATGGGGAGGTGGAATCTCATTGTTTACTGCATTTTGTTGATGTAGACAAGGCACTGTGCATCGTGGCCAATTTGGACTAGCAGATCCATGTACAACATGTTAACTTATTGATGTGATGATGCAATGTCAGGACCAGAGTGGTTGAAATCCAAAAAAGTTGCCCTCCTCTCCCTCTTCACTTGGTGGCTATGTCACATGCCATGTGTGTGATGGCATGTGCCTTTGACATGGCAATCACCGGCCAATGTGTGATGGCAGTGCTAGGCAGCATGGTGAGCAGGCGTTGCTCTCCAATCTGTACATTGTATGCCCTGAGCCTCCCCTACAGACCCAGTGATGGTGAATGCATAGGAGGTCTCCCAGTCATGTGGGACATGTGTCGTAGAACTACTGCCTCTGTTGTTCATCAGCCCTTGTTGCATGCCATGGTGCTAATGCCTGTTTCCATTTTTCTCTTTCATGTCTTTGCAGGGGACGAAGCACTTGTTGATGCTGGGGATGTGGTGGTTGAGCCGTCCCAGGAGGGCAACCCGGGCCGACCTTCCACAAGTGAGGGACGTGGTGTGTTTGTGGGTGAAAACCCACAAGTGCTGCAGGTCGTGCTGTCGAGGGGTGTCTCTGGGGGTTCCTCCCCCGAGCAGTATTCAGGTGTAGACTCGGAGGATGACACCTATGTGCAGTCGCAGGTGAGTGTTCTTGGGAGAGAATCTCCTCTGTCCGACCCACCTGCAGCCGGGCCATTGCCCTCAATGGGGATGTCAGTGTCGGCAGCTCAGCCTCCGGTGGTTACGGATGCAGGGCCACACCACACAATCTCTGATCCTGTTCCTGGGGCTGCAGATCAGAGAGGGAATGCAGTCCTGCAGCCTGAGGCCTTGCCGGCACAGCAAGGCGCAGTCCGCCTTGCCCCAGGCAGGTGTGGTGCCCGTCAACGTGGTGGCCGTATGCCACCTGGCAATACCGCTTGGGAGCAATCCATCTACGGTATGGCCAACCAACAGGCAGCATCATCCGAGATGATTGCACAGGCCATGGATAGGGTGGCCACTTCCATTGTCCCCCCAGAAAGGCTGATGGAGCGACTGGAGCAGGCTACAGAGTCCATCTGCCAGGCACACAGGGAGGATATGTTGGCGTCCAACATGGACAGGCGGGCGGCACTGGCGACTCTGCGGGAATCACTTTCCATGGAGTCCATGGAGTCCCAGCGCCACAGGGAAGGCCTGAGGGAAGAATTCCATCACCTCAGGTCGACCCTGTTAGAGGCTTCATCCCATAGAAGGACAGAGGAGCAGCTGGAGCGTCTGACAAGGACGCTCTCGGCCGAGATGCAGGCAACTCGTGCGGAGGTCAGGTCATCCCGGAAGTTACTGCATGGGGACCTCCGCATGATTACAACCCAGAACCAGAACTACCAGACCCGCCTGCTTGCAGCCATGGAGGAGCAAACTCGTGCTTTGCGTGGGCTGCCTCCCATTGTCACACCATGTTCTGAGGCAGCTCCCCCACCTCCTGAGTCAGCTGCAGGGTCTGGCCAGAGCGATAGCGACTCATCTCCCACAACAGAGTAGCCGTGTGGGCCACGAGCCTATGGGGTGTTTTAGTTTCCCATGATCCACACAGGTGGATTGTGGCGTGCATCCTGTCCTCGGACCTCATAGGTGCCCCCCCCCCCCCCCCCGCCGGCCCTTTCATGGCCATTTTTTCTCAATATTTTTTTTTCTTTTCCAAGAGTGTTGCCTTGTGTGGGTACCTGGGCATACACTGTATTGTGGCTGGGCACATGCAGGCTTGTCCTGAGTTTGGTTTCGATGCTTGGGTAGCAGACATCCACACCCCTCCTGCTTCCGTTTCCATGGGCTTGCAAAGGGTGTGCCCAAGTGACAGCAAATTACACGGTGACATTGGACTCCCATGAGCTGTTGGCCAGTCCATAGTCAATACTGTGTAGACATTCATAGTGTACATTGTTGTTGCACCTAACTATGCATGATGGTTTGATATGTGCCTCTACTTACATATGTTGCTCATGTTTTGCAGGTATTTCACACAGTTCTTCACACGGGCATACTCTCTGGAGTCAGACTACATGTCGGTAGATGTGCACTGACACTTTTGCGTGGCGCCATCACTGTACATCTGGACGGTGAGGACATACCAGCAGAATCAGGTAATGAGACTACCATTGATTACATGCATTGTGTCTTGTTTGGGTGGGCTTCAGGGTGGGTTGGTGTGTAATTTGATTGAAATTACTCTTACACAGGTGTGTAGTAGTGGCTCCAGCGCGGTTAGCTGTTCAAGTGCGGCTATGTACCATTTGGGGCACTGCTATTTGTGACACCGGTGTCATGTTGTGATGGCCAGTTTGTTTGCTCTCACATACCATGACATGGTGTCCTCAGTGGCGGGACTGTGAAGGGAATGGGTGACATGGCAATGTTGTCATGTAGTGAATCGCCTGTGGCAATGCATATTTGATTGATGGAGTTGTGTCTTTTCGTTGTGATGCATTGCTGGTGTATGTGTAGGTAGGGGTGCACACATAGTGACACTTCCATGTTAACAATCTCAGGCTGATGTGTATCTGACAGTTTATTGTCAAGTAATTTTGTGACATTGTCAGGTAGTGTCATCATTGATTGTCAGATGGTATGTGCCAGAGCAGTGTGCACTAGCCAGCACTGTGATTCCTAGGTGAAGAAGTTGGCCACCAGTTGCGTACGGGCTGCCTCCCCCCGTGCCCTTTCCCCTCCCATGCGCAGCGGGCGTGCATGTGGTTGTGGATGTGGGGGCACCACCATGTCCACGGGCAGGCCCCGGCTTGTTGCAACGTTGTGCAGGACACATGCTGCCACTATGATCCTGCACACTATTCGGGGAGCATATAACAGCTGCCCGCCAGAACGGTCAAGGGAGCGAAAGCGTGACTTCAGCACTCCGAATGTGCGCTCCACTATGCCCCGTGTTGCAATGTGGGCTGTGTTGTACCTTACCTCGGGTGGCGTGGTGGGGTTCCGGATTGGGGTCATCATGTGGGGGCTGATAGGGTAGGCACTGTCCCCTGCGGAGGTGGTGATGGGTATCATTAGTGGTGTTGTGTCATGACCCAGTATCTGACATGCATGCATGTGCAGTGGCATTCATGCTCACCAAGCAGCCATGTATCTCCATGCTGGCCAGCCTCTAGGTCCCGGCATAGGGTAGACATTCTGTAGATGAAGCTGTCGTGGGTGGACCCGGGATAGTTGGCATATACTGATGTGATTATTCCCTTGGCATTGCATACAACTTGCACGTTGATGGAATGCCAGTGCTTGCGGTTTCTATAGATGTGCTCTGTTGCCCTGGGTGGACGTAGAGCCACATGTGTGCAGTCAATTGCACCAAGCACTTTGGGGAATTGAGCCACACCATAGAATTCCTGGATGCACGTCCGCCTTTCTGCATGAGTCCTGGGGAGATATATGTGCCTGCGGACTGATGGCCGTGCAGTGATGATGTTCAAGACCTGGTGTAGGCAGCGTGACTGTGTGGCCTGTGACACACCACCCACTATGGCACTTGTCCGCTGAAAGGATCCAGTGGCCAAGAAGTGCAGTACATTCAGGACCTTCTGCAGGGGGCTGAGTGCTTGGGAGCACAGGGTGGGTGATGTGAGGTCATCCTCCCACTCACTGACCAGGTCCAGTATGATGTGTGCTGGAAACCTGTACCTCCCATACACCTGGTCATCAGGCATCCCGAATAGGCTGGTTCTGGGTGTGAATATTCTGGCCCTGACTCTCCTCCTCCTCCTCCTTTGGTAGCCCACTGCCACTGCTGCTAGGAACGGTATGTTCATCCTGGCATCTGGCTTGTTTATTGATAAGTGCGCAAATTAATGCCTTGCGCGTGTTCTAGGCGAGCGTGTGACCCTCGCACCCCTGGAATCTAGCTCCCACTCCAATAGCGTGTGGAAATTCCCACGCAGCAGGCATACAGGTGCGCTGACGTACTTGCGTGTGTAAGTGCCCGCGCACCCCTGAAATACACGTACATAGGCCAATGGCGTGTACGCGCACTTTCGGCCAATTACACGCGATGAAATACACGTACACAGGCCAATCGCGTGTACGCGCACTTTTGGCCAATTACACGCAATGTAATACACGTACATAGGCCAATCGCGTGTACGCGCACTTTTGGCCAATTACACGCGATGACACTCTGACGTGCAGTATTTCCACGTGTGCTCCGTCATCACGTGCTGAGTGGGGAACGCCCGTGCGGATCACGTCAGACGCGCTTACGCGGTGAGGGACTCTGGTCCAATAGAATCGCGTATGCGTGCTGACGCACTTACGCGCTAAGGGCCTTTCCTCGGATTTCACGCTGACGTGCAGGAATTTCATGTGCCAAATCACTCCGTATCAAGCTGGCCACCCGAAAACACACGGAACACCACGCTCCTGCCCAGAAGGCCGAGTTACTGCCCCCCAGTGCCCTGAGCAGCCTCCCACGTGCTATCTGCTGCTGCCTGCCTGCCTGCCTGCCTGCTGCCACCGTGCCCTGCCATTTGGTGCCTGCACATCAGCCATCTGCAGGGGTCCAGTTGCTGTGTCCACCCCTGCTGGAACTGAAGACTCCCAACTGGGATTACATCGCTCCACAGCCCAGCCCCAGGACCCAGTTGCCCACCCACACCTGCCTCTGGGGTTGCCATGTCGGGCACTTCCACATCTGGCACCAGTGGCAACCCCAGGCCAGAGGGGCAGAGGGGCACCAGCTTCACTGCCACCGAAGTTGGTGTCCTGGTGGAGCATGTCCTGGGGCAGTATGATGCCCTCTTTGGATCGTCCCGCGCCAGCAAGGAAGGACGGGAGAGGATCTGGGCCGACTGTGTGGTTGCCATCAACGCGGAGGGGGTGGCAACCCGCAACGTCCAGAAGATCAAGAAGCGCTGGGAGGACTTGAGGTCCAGGACCCTTGTGAAGGCCCGGCGCCTCGTGGAGGGGGGCCGGGGCCGCATGAGTTCCATCCAGAAGAGGGTCCTGGAACGCGTACGCCCAGCGCTCCACGCCCAGGTCCTTGAGAGGGAGGCCCGTCTGGAGTTGAGCGGTAAGTGTGCAAGCATTACTGTGTGAGACAGGGCATGTTGCGGTGTGCTGGTTCTATGATACTTGCCTGTATGTGTGCCATGGGCCATGTATGCATGTATGTGTGCAGGGACATCATGGTAATGCATGTGCGACCAGTGATGTGTGACCCACATGGTTGTTGCATGTGTTGAAATGCGGCATGGGGAGCCCTATGCAGATTTAGGACATGAGAGCATGCCAATCTCTGTACCTGGACATGGATGGGGGTGAAGGATGGGTGCTGATGCCAGGTACATATATGGTAGCCATGTCTGTGTGCCTGACCTGCGTGTCTGTGACTTGTGCATGCCATGGATGCATGACACATGTGTGTGACAATGCACAGATTCAGTGACGCACCCAACTTACCCTTGTTTCGCCTGTGTTCGTAGTGTTTGGGGCCAGATGGATGTAACTGAGGTGAAGTGTGTGCATGTGATATGCATGAGCCATGATGCATGTGAGTTACATATCATTGAATGTTTCAAGAGTCAATTGGACATGCATGGAAATGTGCATGGCATGCACCATGCCTGTTACTGTGTGTGTTTTGCCTGGACTGACCCATGTGTTGTGGAGGGACATGATGGAAGTGTACTTTGACAGGGGTGCTCATCTGCTATTGCTTCCTGTCTAGGGGACCATTTTACAGTAGCCTGATGCTTGTGTCCTTTGTCTCCCTCTACGCAGCGGCTAGTGAAGAAGAGGGCGGAGACGGCGCTGTGGAGCAAGGCGGCGGGGATGCCCCCACGGCTGCAGCGGAAGGGGTGGGTGAGCCCCCACAGGGGCCTGCTACGGCGGAAGACGGTGAGGAGCCATCCAGGTTGGTGGTTTGCACAGAGGAGGAGGAGGCCGACACTGGTGCACACATGGAGCCTGGTGGGAGCATCCCTGCTGGTGCAAGTGGTGCAGTCCAGGGCCAGGGGCAGGAGGCAGCACAGGTCACCGTGGAGGTGCCTGTGCATGTCGCTGTCCCTGACCCTGTGAGTGCACCACCATGCACCAGCAGGGATGCCCCGTCCCAGGCCCGTCCGCAGGTAGAGGGGATGTCCATGTCAACTGACTCCCCTCCACCTGCGGCCGTGGGAACCCCTGGCCGCGTGGAGCAGGTCCTGATTGGGGTCGCGATGCGCACGGCTGTGATTCGTGATGCCGTGCGTGCTTCCCGGGAGGAGCACGCACGTCATCACGAAGTGCACCATGCCGACGTGGCCCAATTGGGATCGGCCATGTTCGGGGGGTTCCTGCATGTGTTGGCCAATCTGACGGCCCTCTCCTCCTCTGTGCAGGCTATCCACCGGTCGTTCTCCTTGCCGTCTTCCGGCCCAGATGCCACCATGGCCCCCTGTGGACCTGCCCCGACCAATGCAGCCAGCTCGGTGGGGATCCCATCCCTGCCACAGTTGGGAGTCGGAGGTCCAGCAGGGGTGGACAACACAGCAAGTGGACCCCAGCAGATGGAAGATGTGCCGGCATCATCGGGCAGGGCACGTGCACGACGGCGTCGGTGGTTACCATCAGCCTGGATGCCGTCGTGCTGGCAGAGGCAGTGGCGTCGGAGGCAGCAGCGGGCTCGACGTGGGAGGCATCATGGCTCAGGGCCATCAAGATCAGAGGGGCAGGCATCGGCCGGAGGGCAGGGCAACCCTGGCATGGCGGTGTGTTCCGTGTGGGAGGAGTTTGGCCAGCGGATAGGTGCGGAGCGGCAGCGGGCGGAAGAGGAGCGGCTCGCCATGGCCAGGGCGGAGATCTCCATGCGTCGGGCATTGAGGCGGGCTGAGTGCCTCGAGGAGGCTCGCAGGGATTTTGGTGTGCACATGGGGTTGTCCCTGCGAGACCTCGGGGCCAGGACAGAGTCCCGCCTCCAGGACATTGACATGGAGTTCGAGGATGCCCTGGCCAGCATCACCAAGTGAGCCGCAGGACTAGCCCGCTGCCTTTGTATATAGTTTTTTAGTTAGTTAGTGCTAGGTTTCCTTTATTTATTTTTATTATTTTGGACCGCTCGGACAATGGCCACTTTTTTGTACATATTTTTTTTATTAGTTAGTATTAGGTTTCATTTGTGGTGTTGGGCTCATGGACCCTGGAACATTCCTGTATATATTGTTATTTTTAGGGAGATACATTTTTTTATTTTCTTATTGTTTACACCATGACGTAATGGTTTTTCTTTGATTTCCTACTACATGGTTTTGCTTTGGACAAATTCTATTGATTTTTTAATCCTTTGTTTTTTGGTTTATCATTTTTGTTCTCGGACATGGACCTTTTATTTACTTTGCCACATAGTTGTATGTTTTATTGGTTTACTTAATTTTTGTTTTTAATACATTTTTATATTATCTTACACTTGTGTTATTTTCTCTTTGGTTTCTTACATGTCATGATATGGGTTTTGACATTCACTTGCACCCATTGTGTATGTGTGTGTGACGGACATGTGTTCTTTTGCATACTTGCCTTTGGGGTTGTGTCATGTGATTGCATTCACTATGTGGGTGCATGCAATCCTTGCCTGGGTGTTTGTGCTGGGTATGCTGGCCATTACTGCCATGATTGTGTATCGTCAGGACCTGGGGCCAGGGGGACATGGGTGGGGGCCTGCTGGCAGGTTCCCCACAGTGCTGGGGGTGGTGGGAGACATGGGTGGGGGCCTGGTGGAGGGTGTCCCTGGGGGGTGGGGGGTGGGGGTGGTGGGAGACATGGGTGGGGGCCTGGTGGAGGGTGTCCCTGGTGGATGGGGGGTGGGGGTGGTGGGAGACATGGGTGGGGGCCTGGTGGAGGGTGTCCCTGGGGGGTGGGGGGTGGGGGTGGTGGGAGACATGGGTGGGGGCCTGGTGGAGGGTGTCCCTGGGGGGTGGGGGGTGGGGGTGGTGGGAGACATGGGTGGGGGCCTGGTGGAGGGTGTCCCTGGTGGATGGGGGGTGGGGGTGGTGGGAGACATGGGTGGGGGCCTGGTGGAGGGTGTCCCTGGTGGATGGGGGGTGGGGGTGGTGGGAGACATGGGTGGGGGCCTGGTGGAGGGTGTCCCTGGGGGGTGGGGGGTGGGGGTGGTGGGAGACATGGGTGGGGGCCTGGTGGAGGGTGTCCCTGGTGGATGGGGGGTGGGGGTGGTGGGAGACATGGGTTGGACATGGGTGGGGGCCTGCTGGCAGGTTCCCCACAGTGCTGGGGGTGGGGGTGGTGGGAGACATGGGTGGGGGCCTGGTGGAGGGTGTCCCTGGGGGGTGGGGGGTGGGGGTGGTGGGAGACATGGGTGGGGGCCTGGTGGAGGGTGTCCCTGGTGGATGGGGGGTGGGGGTGGTGGGAGACATGGGTGGGGGCCTGGTGGAGGGTGTCCCTGGTGGATGGGGGGTGGGGGTGGTGGGAGACATGGGTGGGGGCCTGGTGGAGGGTGTCCCTGGGGGGTGGGGGGTGGGGGTGGTGGGAGACATGGGTGGGGGCCTGGTGGAGGGTGTCCCTGGTGGATGGGGGGTGGGGGTGGTGGGAGACATGGGTTGGACATGGGTGGGGGCCTGCTGGCAGGTTCCCCACAGTGCTGGGGGTGGGGGTGGTGGGAGACATGGGTGGGGGCCTGGTGGAGGGTGTCCCTGGTGGATGGGGGGTGGGGGTGGTGGGAGACATGGGTGGGGGCCTGGTGGAGGGTGTCCCTGGTGGATGGGGGTGGGGGTGGTGGGAGACATGGGTGGGGGCCTGGTGGAGGGTGTCCCTGGTGGATGGGGGGTGGGGCTGGTGGGAGACATGGGTGGGGGCCTGGTGGAGGGTGTCCCTGGGGTTTGGGGGGTGGGGGTAGTGGGAGACATGGGTGGGGGCCTGGTGGAGGGTGTCCCTGGTGGATGGGGGGTGGGGGTGGTGGGAGACATGGGTTGGACATGGGTGGGGGCCTGCTGGCAGGTTCCCCACAGTGCTGGGGGTGGGGGTGGTGGGAGACATGGGTGGGGGCCTGGTGGAGGGTGTCCCTGGTGGATGGGGGGTGGGGGTGGTGGGAGACATGGGTTGGACATGGGTGGGGCCTGCTGGCAGGTTCCCCACAGTGCTGGGGGTGGGGGTGGTGGGAGACATGGGTGGGGGCCTGGTGGAGGGTGCCCCTGGTGGATGGGGGGTGGGGGTGGTGGGAGACATGGGTTGGACATGGGTGGGGGCCTGCTGGCAGGTTCCCCACAGTGCTGGGGGTGGGGGTGGTGGGAGACATGGGTGGGGGCCTGGTGGAGGGTGTCCCTGGTGGATGGGGGGTGGGGGTGGTGGGAGACATGGGTGGGGGCCTGGTGGAGGGTGTCCCTGGTGGATGGGGGGTGGGGGTGGTGGGAGACATGAGCAGGTGTGCAGGGTAGTTCCCTGTGGTGTGTGCTGCCTGCAGGGGCCGTGGAGGGTGTACAGGTAATGCCTGGGAGCACACAGCCAATTCGCGTGTGGAACTTCCCGCACACCCCTGAAATCCACGTACCCGGCCATATCGCGTGTGGAACTTCCCGCGCACCCCTGAAATCCACGTACCCGGCCATATCGCGTGTGCAACTTCCCGCGCACCCCTGCAATCCACGTACCCTGACTAATCGCGTGTGGAACTTCCCGCGCACCCCTGAAATCCACGTAGCCGGCCATATCGCGTGTGGAACTTCCCGCGCACCCCTGAAATCCACGTTGCCGGCCATATCGCGTGTGGAACTTCCCGCGCACCCCTGAAATCCACGTAGCCGGCCATATCGCGTGTGGAACTTCCCGCGCACCCCTGAAATCCACGTAGCCGGCCATATCGCGTGTGGAACTTCCCGCGCACCCCTGAAATCCACGTACCCGGCCATATCGCGTGTGGAACTTCCCGCGCACCCCTGCAATCCACGTACCCTGACTAATCGCGTGTGGAACTTCCCGCGCACCCCTGAAATCCACGTACCCGGCCATATCGCGTGTGGAACTTCCCGCGCCCCCCTGCAATCCACGTACCCTGACTAATCGCGTGTGGAACTTCCCGCGCACCCCTGAAATCCACGTACCCGGCCATATCGCGTGTGGAACTTCCCGCGCACCCCTGCAATCCACGTACCCTGACTAATCGCGTGTGGAACTTCCCGCGCACCCCTGAAATCCACGTACCCGGCCATATCGCGTGTGGAACTTCCCGCGCACCCCTGCAATCCACATACCCTGACTAATCGCGTGTGGAACTTCCCGCGCACCCCTGAAATCCACGTACCCGGCCATATCGCGTGTGGAACTTCCCGCGCACCCCTGCAATCCACGTACCCTGACTAATCGCGTGTGGAACTTCCCGCGCACCCCTGAAATCCACGTACCCGGACATATCGCGTGTGCAACTTCCCGCGCACCCCTGCAATCCACGTACCCTGACTAATCGCGTGTGGAACTTCCCGCGCACCCCTGAAATCCACGTACCCGGACATATCGCGTGTGCAACTTCCCGCGCACCCCTGCAATCCACGTACCCTGACTAATCGCGTGTGGAACTTCCCGCGCACCCCTGAAATCCACGTACCCGGCCATATCGCGTGTGCAACTTCCCACGCACCCCGGTATACACGCACACGTTTATTTTTTCTCTCAGCGCGTGTCTGTGTTTGTGGGTACCCCTTTGTACGTCATTTGTCCTGGAGGGCCACAGTATTGGACATTGATCATGTCTGTATATAGGTGCTATTTGTTGGCGCACCTTTTAGCGCACATTTCTTGCAGGCGCAGAGACGCTACCGCCTGCTTTCTTGTGGCGGTCGTGTTTGTGCCTGTTTGTGCCTGTGCGCTGCTTTGAGCGTGTGCTTTTTTGCCCTATTCTATTCCATGAATACGTGTTGTATGCGAGCGTGTGGGCGTTCCGCGCACTTGCCTCCTAAACTTTCCCCGTGCCGCCCACATTCTTCCCCATTCCGAGTGTTGTGCCCCATTTTATTCCCCATTCCGAGTGTCCCGCCCTGTGTTCCGCCTACTTTAGAGCTGTGCGCTGCGCTCGGAGTGATAGCGCAGTGGCCGTGGCGCACGACGTTGGTTGACCTGTGCGCCGGCCTGCGCCGCGCGCTTTTTCAGCGCACGTCCTCTGCTTTTCTTGCGCACGGACTTCCATGAATCGACGTGCGCTGGTTTCCCTGCGCTTTTCGCTAATTTTCGGCGCAGCGCACGTATTGGCCCCTCTGCGCCGGGATTTTCGGCGCACATTTATTCCATGAATCGGCCTGCAAATGGGCCTAATTCACATACAAAGTACTAAGTAGCACGGACGTAGTGTTTTGTTGTGTGAATTATGCCCATTTAGGGAGGTGCAAAGAGTATTTTTGCAGTGCACTGACTTTGCACTGCAAAATTAAACTTTGTGCCGCTCTGTGAATTAAGCCCAGTTGACGGTGTTTTTTGGCAGTACAAAGTCACTTTGCTGCGCTCTAAACGTTTCATGAATTAGGCCCTTAGTGCTATTTTGGAGAATTAGGCCACCTTAGCATGGTGCAAAGAGTACTTTTACAGTGTACATTCACTTTGCTCCGCTCTGTGAATTAGGCCTGGCACAAAGTGTTTTTCTGCAGTGCAAAGTCACTTTGCACCGCGCTAAAGGTTCTGTGACTCAGGCCCAATATCTTTTTGTCCTCAAGACAACAGGATCTGGATACCTGTTTAATCAACATAATTAGATTGACACGTACCAGAGGCTGTTTGGTCATGGCACTTCGTGGGATTGACTTTAGGTGTCACTTTGATGTTATGAAATTCTATTAACCTATCTTCTGACAGCAGGATGTTTGATTGATTCATTAGCAAAGCCTAGAAACCTATCAGCTAGGCCTATTTTTCACCGACCCATATGTACAGAGAATACTTGTAATCCCATCAATTATGTGATTGAGGTTGGCAGGTAACAGTTGAACAGGCTTATATGCACACTGCTATTATTTTAAAATATATAGTTGCAAGGAAGGAGTCACTGTGTAGATGTTATGTATGGGTGGGAGGTGTTAATAACTATCCCTCCCCGCTTTCTGCTTCAGTGGGGGGCAGACGACGATCTGGAGACAGAGTCAAACCGAGTGAGTATCAAGAAAAAGTAGGCATAAACATAATGAAAATGTGTTTTAAAATATCAATCTTGACCTATGTGAAGCAGTGCATGCAGTGAAATAAAGTTAATGTCCATCAATATGTTGATTACTCAGCTGGAACGTATATTCTCCTGAAAATATCCACAACCTAAAAAGCAGTCTAAAAGATGTCATAGTCTGGGTATCACTAACACATTTTTAATTCGTCTCATCTAAGGCCGAATCTGTGCTGATTGACAACTGAAAGAACTGCTCACTCTTCAACCCTGGCCAGGTGTCATGCCTATGAGTTGTTCCTTCCCTAACTTAACTCGTGTCGCTAAGTAGGCTTTTATATTGATGATACATGACCATGAAAGGTCACATCATCAAAAAATCCCAAACTGCAGATTTCCATTTGCCTTTGTTTTGAATGGTAAAACCTTTCCTTCCCTCACAGCTTCTCTGCATTGTAGCACAGCTTAGAGTTCTTTCACCTTTCACACCAGTACGGCAGTAACTACGTACGTTTTGCCAATTTGAAAATCTTCATTTCAAACTGCTAGTCGAATTGTGCTAAAAAAAAGAAATTTCAACCATATTTGACCCATTTTGATTCATTTTAAAATTGGTTACCTGGCCTTTAAGGCCTCTGGGCCCAGTCAGTCACCTTATTTGGCTAAGATGCTGCAGGTAGCCATTGTGTGTGTGCTCCTTAGTAATAAGGAGATTTTATGTTGATTATTCCAACAGCACGAACCCTTTCAACATCCACAAAAGCTTTGTCTATTGCCCTACTTTAAGAACCCTCCCACCTCTTATTTATAACTGGCCCACTCACCCCCCTCCCACCCCTGCCTCCGACGTTTAGGAAAAAAATGAAAACCTTTGTGTTCTCTTGTTTAAATTCTCCTTTTTGTGCATTGCTTTCACCTATTGTGTTTTTAACTTTCTCAGTTCCACGCTCCAATTCTCTTCGGTGTAGGTTGCACATTGTAAACACAATTCCAGTAAATAAAAATGTGAATGTGTTTAAAGGGCAGTCTTGGAATGTATTGGGAACTAGCATCATTAAAGCCTGTTTAGAAGGTAATCCTAAATTACATATTGCACTGGGGGAATGACAACATATTTTACAGTAATGCTAATAATAACAATATTTAAACAACAATCATGCTGGCATATCGAACATTAAAGTTTTGTGTAGTCGACACAGCTGTCATTTTATTGTGTGTGTGTGCGCATTTGATGCATACAACTAGCATGAACCAGTATTTACAATGGCAATTCTGGCAACTATTCAACTAATACAGTTTTATGTGTTTTTACAGTGACATGCTGAGGGCATATATTGTGCTCAGTAAGCATGAATCCTTGTCTACAGTTCATCCTTACAAGGTGAAAAGAATGAGTAACATTAATTTGGGTAACATAATTTTTTCACCTGGCTGGAGCACCAAACTACCCCTGTGGAGTTTTGTTATATTTTGGGCACTGGCTAGCTAACAACATTTTTACAGGGCAATACTTGCATACACTGGGCTATGGCAGCATGCAAGCTATTGTAAAGGGCAATTCCGGCATATACTGAACACAGCCAGGTAAATGTGTATTTATGGTGTCATAGTGTTGGCATATATTGGATATGAGCAGCATGAACACATTTTGTAGTGGCAATATATATTGCAAAAAAGACAAGCATGAAAATCTTTGTTTTCAAACCCATGCTGTATTGTCACTGGCCAATGTGAAGAAGTGTTTTTTTTTTTTTTTTTACAGTGGCGTGCAGTTGGCATAATTTGGGCACAACCACCATGAGATTATATTTTTGCTATGGCATACTAGAATATAGTGGGTACATCCTGCATGCGGATGTGATTTGCACTGTCGTACAGCTGGTATATATTGGGCACATCCAGCATGAACATGTTTTTTACAGTGGCAATAATGGTATGTTTTGGAAACAACAGGCATGAAAGAGTTTTTTAGTGGTAATACTGAAATATGTTAATTAAACCAGCATGAGCATCTACATTTACAGTTTCATGCAGGCAAACTTTTGGGCACAGCCAACAGTTGTATTTTATGTGCCATGCTGCTGGCATATTTTGTGCATTGCCAGAATGGAAAACTTTTTGTGGTGCCAAAACTGCCATTTTTTGTGGACAACAAGCATGAAAGAGTTTTTCAGTGGCAAAACGTGCATATGTTGGGAACAGCTAGTATAAACAATAGTATTGCAGTGGCATGCTAGGATGTCTTGGGCACAGCCAGCAGATGTAGGCAAAGCCAGCATGAAAACATGTTTTTACCATTTCATGCTGAATGAACAATTGGGCAAAGCCAGCCTGGAAATATTTATATTTACCGACCTTTGCAGGACCGGTAAGTCCCCATTGAAAATGCTCTTCCCCATTCCCATTGAGCCCATATAGGGCTTAAAGGGAATGGGGAGGGCGCAAATAACGGGCTGGCGTATGTCAAGCCCGTTATTTGCGCCCTGGTCCCTTAACGGGTCCCGTCCATAACGCCAGGTCAGACCAGGCGTTAAAGGAGGGACCCGCTAAGGGACCTTGTAGTAGGGCGGTAAGGGATTACCAGCACTGTTCTCCTTACCGGTGCCCGGTATCCCTTACCGCCCAACTTGGAATGAGGCCCATTGCCATTTTGCTAAAGGTGGCTCTTTGTCATTCAGTGGAGGGCAAAACATCTGCACCTGCAAACCTAGCCACAACTCACAACTATGTCTCTCAAGATGATTTGGAATACAACTCCCATCACCCCTTCCTATTGATGTTGCTGTGATAATGTGAGTTGCAATTAAAGAGTTTGGTCTATAGTTTGTGAAGAATCATGGGGTTCAGTCACTTTTCCCCAGAGGGTATCCTTTCCTTGTGAGGCTAGGGAAGTGTGCCTGCTACACGTCTATATCATTCCTCTCCTAAGATTCCTGGATGGCATGGGTGTCCTTTATACTAACTACGATGATTACACCCAGATTGTCATGAAACTCTTGGGCCTGTACTTACAGGACTGTTTGGATATAAATGCAATTTACTCAGCTATTTACTCGGACAACTCTCTTGCTCTTATGAACAATAAAACAAAACTGTTAATTATGGCCTTTGGCCCTAAACTCAAAAACTTGTCTCCTGAGTATAATAGCTTTAGCATTGCCAACAGCATCATTCCAGTGGCAAAAAAGGGGAAGACTATTTATATTGGACTCAGAACTGACAATGAGCCAACATGTCTCGCAGATTCGGTCCCCCTGTGGCCTGATTAATAAACTGCTTTTTAACATTCAGCCATTCGTGACTCATAAAAATGTGTCCGTCCTGGCCTCTGCTCTTGTGAATTTCCACCTCGACTATTGCAATAGTCTTCTGAGTGGCTCCTCCCATTCTAACCTAGCCCCACTACATGTCGTTCAGAACAGAGCAGTACTTGCTATTTCTGGCTTGGCCAGATGCGCCCATATTACAAGGTCAAGGCGGGAACTGCATTGGTTGCCAGTGAAACATCGCATCACACATAGGATTCTCACGCTGACTTATAAGTGCGTGAGCAACTACCTTAGGGACCGCCTAATGGTATACGTACCTTCTCGCAGTCTTAGATCTATGGATCAATCTAAACTTGTGAAACCTAGATTTAGGCTTGTGAAATCTGGAGGATCTTGTTTTGATGTGCAAGGGCCGCCAGCCTGGAATGCTCTTCCCGCTGCCCTCAGAACAGTTGAAACGACAACCGAAGACTCAACTCTTCAACCCTCCCCCTTGATTGAGTTCCCCTTTACGGACCCTTCTGGCTTATCTGTCTATCTATGTGTTGTGTCTGTTGTTTTGCGTGTGCCCTAAGGCCCTTGCGCATGTGGCGCATTATAAAAGCTTAAAAAAAAATATATATATATTCTGCCTAGGGGTGTGGTAAATGAGACCTCAAAGGGGACACTCGCATGCTGGGGATAAAGACACCTGTTCCAGAGAGGAACTCCCTTTCCACCTTACTCAGAGATATATTCAGAATCAACCGTCTGACAGAAACCTTGGAGAAATCACTTTCATTTGGTATTGGCACGGGTCAACAGAAGACACAATATCCCTCCAATACTGAGACAAATACAACTGATGGAGAAATGCAGAATAAGAACCTACTAGGTACTGGGATTAAGAAACCCAAAAAAGTCATAATGAATATGGCCCAACACAGAAAAAGGACCATCACCCGTAGCTGGGAAAGCCTCAATACAGCATCATAAAAGAAGGAAGGGCAAGAGAGGGTCAGAGAGAGACCCAGCAATTTCAAAGCAGTGGCGTCAGGGAGATTGAAAGCCATTGGAGAACGCTGCTTAATGCACCAGTGACCAGTCATGAAGAAAAGCTATCTGAGTCAGACTACAGAAGGATCAGACTATTGAGAGCCTGTCAGAAAGAAGAGGGTCCCAGGAGGGACCTTCAAGCAAAACTTTCCAAAGGAAGCCAGAACAGTGAAGTGCTCATGCTGTAAGGCACCAGCAGTAGACCTGCAGGGGTATGTTTGTTTGTGGAAAGTCCTGGGAAGTGGACACAAGAGGAAATTGGTGGGCAGAAGGGGGAGAGAAAGGAAAACTCTTTCCATTCCAATACTGCACTGGAAAAGAAACGCCAAAGCAAAGGTGGAGAAGATGATGTGATAAACAGAGCTGTCCTGACAGGATTACGAGCACAAAAAAAAGAGAACGCTGACCCGGTGATGCAATCCCATTACATTGTAGGTAACGGGGAAAGCGGGAGACCCAGAAAATGCAGCAGTAACAATGATTGGCATAACCATATTCGGTTACCCAAGTAAATCAAATATAGCAATTGGAGTACTCTTATGCATCACAAGAAATAGGGAGAAGCGAAGAACAGTGAGAAGTATTCCTGGGGTCAGCCTACTTATCCCAGTGAAGTACCAAGTCATAAGAAGAGTGAGAAACTCTTTGACACACAGCCTAACTCATTCCAGTGAAGACCCAAGTTAGAAGAAGAGTGAATCATTCTTAAGGAAGCAGCCTACTCATTCCAGTGAAGACCCAGATAAGAAAGAGATTATTAATCCTTCCGGGGCACAGCCTCCTTATCCCAGTAAAGGACCAAGCCATAAGAAGAGTGGGAACATTTTAGGGACACAACCTCTTTGTCCCAGTGAAGGACCAAATCATAAAGAGAGTGAAAACCCGTCAGGGACTCAGTCTCCTCGTAAAAGTGAAGAGTCACATTCTAAGAAGAGTGAGAATCCTTCAATGGCTCAACCTTCTTTCCCCAGTCGGTGGCCAAATCATCAGAAGAGTGAGACTAATCACTGGGTACCTGACACAGATCCCAGTGTAGAAAAAAATGGTCATAGAGTGCCATGAAACCACATAGGTGGCAACAGTACGCAGTATAGGCACTTTAAACATAACATAATGTAAAGATATAGCAAGTGCTAAAAGGAGAACTGTGCAACCGGTGAAAGAACTAGCAGAAAGAACAAGTCTATCTATTGCTATTGAGAAACTTGGAGTAAAAGAGTATACAGGTACCAGGGTATATAGAGAGAGGGCTATAAGAAAGTAAGGCAAGAAAATAAAAAAGGGACGTGGAAAAATTCCCTATGAAAACTGAATGGACTGGTACAAGAAATAGCTAACCGCCATTTGAAGATGCTATAGTGAAAAGGAAATTGCTGCAAAGCAAGCCCCATGAGAACAGAGTCATTCTCCTGGTATTTAGTTGTTTAGAATAAGCGGTATGGTAAGCATAAAGTCGTTTTGGATGGAGGACGGATTGTTACTTGGGACTATAGAATGGATGAGTGAGAATTGGACACATTAAAAGCAGAGCACGGTCAGTACTGTAAGATCACCTACATCTTTTACCAGGCACCCATTGTCCCTCAACCTGATTTACAGTAAATTGTAAGGACCCACGTGTGCTATTATGTCCACAGTAGACACTCTTCTTCACCACAATTGCAGAATAAGGGCATCAATAAAAATAATACATTTGGTTTGCTAGCAAGTGTGTGCTTGAGCTTCTGAGCCAACAGGACACACACATCTCATTGGTATGTTCACGACATGCCTCATCTTTGTGGTACTCCATTGGGTGACTGTGATTTTGTATCGCCCATTTCTTCAATAGGGAATGTGTGGCAGGTAGTGGGTTTCCTGCAGATGGGAATGGGCCTGGTGTTTTATTTCTTGATGGTGGAGATTTTCGGATACAATATTTCTTTCATGCAAGACTGGACATGCAATGCAGTAGCTCTTGATATTGTTGGTCAGTTGCCATTAGATTTCAGGTTGTTTTCTTTTCTTTAGATGGTTATTTGATTTAGATGTGAAAGTTGATTCCTATGAGAAATGATGGGTTCTTTTAATAACATTTTCAATGATCATGTTCCTAAACATATGAATATTGTTTATAGGTTGAGTTTCCAAGTACAACATATCATGATTGTGACCATCACAAATAATGTAATAACTTTTTTTGTGGATAGCATTTTCCTACATTGCTTTATTTTTGTGTGTTTTGCTGGGAGCTATTTAGCTCCTGCTTGTAGACTAGTAGAGCCTGGTTAACTTGACATGTACAGTTACCAGGAGCTACCTTTTGCTCCATGGCCAACTGATACCGAACAAACACATTTCCATGAATATATCTCAATATAAAGTGTAGGGGTTCATAAATAATGGAAACAATTATATGTTTGCATCTCACACGCAGAAGTTAAATTTGTTGAACACTGTGTACTAGTGCCTTGTTCCACAATGGTAGCTCTGTAAGGATATTTGGCGTGTTACAGTACAGAGTACAGTAATACTGCACAAGTAGCACATTTTTTTTTTTGCAGCACCACCACAAGGGTGCGGTGCATTGCTATATGGGTTACCAGATTAACAAGGAAAGACAGGCTATTCAGTCAAAAACGATTTTAACATATAAGATGCAAATCTATTTTTACAGTTAAAAGCACACGTGCTCATTTAAAAATGCACACTATTTTTCACCTGAAATGCCTATATTGCTAGAGACACATTTGAAAATTAACAGCTAACCTATTAACAATTAACCTGACTAATAAAACCTTATTTAATATAACCCACTAATAAAATGTGTTCTCCACTGCAGAATTAGGCATACTCTGAAAACCATTTAAATGCGTGTGCAGAGATTTTTTCTTCTCTTCTCTGCCTGATTCTCCGTGTTTTTGTGCACAGTAACTGCAGGAAGAAGGAAGTCAGATTTGCAACAATTGCAAATGCATAAGCGAAGCTATTGTTGAAGAGTAGGAGGATGAGAGATGATGGATTTCATTGGGACACGTCATACAGAGGGCTGAGAGGAAAGTTTTAGTGGGCAGTAACGGGGAAAATTCCAGGCAGACATTTTTCTGCACTACTGGGGAGAAGACCTGGCTGTGGGGTCCTGACTGAATGCAGATTCCTGTGTCCTGCTGCAGTCGAGATTGGGGAGAGCTGAAAGAAAAACCTTTCCACTGGCTGAGGCATTCCTATCTGAAAAAGCTGAGAATTCCAGGCAATGACCCCGGCTTGAGAAGGCAAGCGTTCCTTTTTGCTGGAGTTAATCCAAGAGAGCCACATTCACAAAGAGAACAACTAAAAAGATAAGGTAATGAGAAGTGTGGGAGCTGAGTGTGTACGGTAATATGCAGTCAGTGTAGGATTCCTGTGCGTGTCTTAATCAAATACCAATGTTGCAATTTGAGTTCTGTTCTCCGCCACGCTCTTTGCAGTGTGTCATAGACAATGCTTTGACTGTACCATTTTATTTATTTCTGTAAAGAATGAGATCGTGTCTAAATGCAGCTTTTATAATACAGAAAATATTTGAAAACAGACGGGTGTTTTATTTTCTATTTACCATTACAATGCCGATGATGTGGGGAGATTTTTAAACAGTGCAATGGTCATTTTAAGACAGATGTGTGCATGTCAGAATCAGTATGAATAATTGTGAGTGACTGTAGCATAGCTTGTTGGAGGTACATGAGCCAACGGGAAGAGAGACTCTCTGAACATAGCTCCCTACCGTATATAAGGTAGTGGAAATTACCACAAGACTACCACATATAGCTCTCTGTCGTAAATAAGTCAGTGAGTTCGCCCATGGTGGCACACCAACAATATCACTGGAAATGTGGTATTCCTAGAATGCAGGTCTGAGGTCTCTCTAGTGATCACACGAAAAATCTAAGCAAAGATAAGGGATTCTGGACATTGGGGCCACAAATAAAACAAGGGAATTATGCTCACCAAAAATACCACCAACCACGTATACCAAATATGCAGGTCTGGGTGCTGAAATAATGCATGTCCATTGTATTATTGTTGCACATGGCCAAATCTGAATACAAAGAGTGATTATTGCTAAGTTATTTTTCGGCGGTAATAAAATACCGTCAGGCCCCAAATCTCCACAAAATACCCTACATATTTATGGTGCGTTGCAGGCCGGGAAAGTGATCATAGAGTACCTACTGGGCGTGGCAAGCGTGTCTCACACTGCCATTTGCACATTAAAGGGAACCCATTTTATAATAGCAGTGTGCCACTAAAAACGAATTTCAGAATGTCACAAAGAGAAACCACATTCTCAGATCTAGTGCAATATTTAGAGGCAAAGTTATTTGCACATGGGAATTGGTCTTCGAATAGTACGTTAGACTGGAGTAACCGCATTCAGGGTGAGGTGCAGAAAGAAAAACTAGACAATATTTTTGCAGAAGGCAGCATAATTCAGGTCTGCCTTACAAGATTATTGAATGCAGCCGATAAAAGTGCAGAGAAAGACTGTTTAATACGGCTATGCGGCAAAATATGGTTTATTTTAAACAAGTCCCTGCGAATGCAAGAGAATGATACTCAGCTAATTAACAGGTTAAAGACTGAATTAGAGGGGGCAAGTAAAAATCAGGAAATGTTGAGAGCAGAATTGGATGTATGCCAAAAAGGCATGCAATTAAAATGCAGAGACTTTGATACTCAGTTATCCAAAAGCAAGAAACAATTTGAAGATAGTGAGCAAGAATTGACACACTTAAAAGCCTTAGTGGATCACATTAGGCAGGATAAAGATGAGGTTGTTTCAGAAATGCAGATTTTACAAAAAGAACATTGTGAAAAAGAAGGTGATCTCCAGAGTGCAGAACAAGAAATGATTAAAATGATTCAAGAAAGAGACAAAAGAAATAAAGAGTTCAATGAATGCCAAATGCAAATGTGCGACATGCAGGAGGCGATTAATAAAATGAGCGATGAAAATAATTATTTGCAGAATGAAGCAACCAGACTCCTTAAAAAGTGTAAGGACTTAGAACAGCAAATGTGCATTCCCAGGTCCCAAGAGAGGCGGCAGGGTACCACATTCAATGGAGTGGAGGTGAATTCTAGCTCTGCCCAAAGAGCTAGTGCCCCAGTGACTGGGCCGGTGACTGAACTTGGTTGCAGCGCCCTTGGGGGATTTGATACTCCCATTGGGGGCAGTCACCAATCTCATACACCTGAAAACAGGATTGACTCACAAAATAGTGCAATTCCATGTATTGCAACAAGTAGCCCCATAAAAATAATGAAATCCATTAAAGCCCTGATCAAACCATTTAAAAAGGGAGGTGAATGCTGCATTGAGGATCACTTAGAAGCGGTGCATGACATTTTTAAAACACTCCAGATACCTAGGGAACAGTACAGACAATATTTTCATTTAACTTTAGATGCCCCGACGGCCAGCATCATAAGGGGATTAAATGAACAGCAGAATATGACATGGCTGGAGTTTGAAAAAGAAATTAGGCGTCATTTTTCTCCTTTTCAGTCATTGCAGGAGGCAAAGAAAGTCGCGTACACTATTACTGCTGGACCTAATACATCCCCTCGCCAATTTTTACAAGACTTAAAAAGAGCATTCTCTCGCTTTGATGTATCTTTTGACTCAAATTCCAATGAGTTTAAAACTGCATACTTCTATGGGCTACAGAAAGACATCATATCCCAATTGGTCCGTGAATTTGACCGTGACAAGTCCCTTGAATGGATTGTACATCAAAGCACCAAGCTATATGAGGTACTCTATTGTCAGGGTAGAGAAAGTGATAAAATGAAAGATACTAGGCCTAAATCTAAAGAACCCTCAGCCACAGTAATGGAAATCAGGTCAGCCAAAATGTCCCTTGAGTCTGCTCAAAGTCAAGGTAAAAATAATGTGACACCTGAACAAAGGGGTAATCAACAAAGATCGCCACTTCCTGTACCAATGTTCCAATCACATGATCCTAGTAATAGAGAGAGCTACATCAGCCCTAGATATTTAGGGGATAGACCCCGGGTAAGATATCGGTCTGATATGGCAGGTATGAACAATAACCAGAGACAAAATCAAGATCAAAGAAATGATGGTCCCTACCAGTCATTGGGGACACAGAGCAGATTTGATCCCAACACCATGATATATGGTAATCAGGATAGGCCCCGATATGTGGATCGATTTACTGATAATGAAAATCAACATAGGGGCCAGTACCCACAATCTGAGAGACAGGACATGAGGCAAAACGTGAAATACAGTCCACGCCAGTACAATGATTCCCCACCAAGGGACTATAATCAAAGGATGGGTGCAACCCGCTCCCCTCCACAAATGAATCAAGAGTTCAGAAACCATCCCAACCAGTATCAATCACCTGAGAGGTATCAGAATAGATCCAATCAGGGGGAAAACAACCAATATCGACCTAGGCCACAGAAAGAGGATCCTAGAGAGATGGAAAGGTTCCAGTGCCTTGAGGCCCAAGTGAAAATGTTAGCTGAGCAAATAGGAAAGCTCTATACAGCGCAAAAACAACCTTCCAAAGAGGGGGCTGATGGCCATAGCAATGACCGGGGGGCTTCCGAAAAGTGACTAAGTACTCATGATAACTGGAGTGCCAAAATGACTGATTATATAATTTTGCATAACGACTCTGAGATGCCTAATGGATTAAAAATGAAAGTACCAGTAAATGAAATTGTGACAGAAAGTGCAAATACTTATAAAAAAGAGGTACGGTTTAACTTAGAGCTAAATAAAACAGTAAAGATTTGCACAAATGAAAAAGAAACATTAGGAATTCCAAAAGAACAAAGGAACAGATTTAAGAAAAATGACTCATGCATGGGGAATACCAGTGAACAGGGAGTAAGTGGGGATGCCATAGCTCCTTCCCTGGGCAAGCGAAACAATGACCAAACACAGACAGAAAAAGGAAATACTCACAAGGAGGGTACAAGTCAATCACCTGAAGAATTCTTTGAGCCACATATTTTTGAAGAGTCTGAAAGGGCTGGTATTACACTAAATGATCACAAATGCACAGAATTAAAAAATGACAAATTGCTGAATGATGTTGTTACACATGTTCAGTTGGAAGGTTGTAATGTGGTCTCTGATGTTACCCAGATGGATGGGCGAACGGTGGCCACACTCCAAAAAACCTCTGAACATGGAGAAATGAATAAAATATCTCGCACAGAAATGGGTAAAAAGGAGGAAAAAATGTCTTTTCATTTACCAATGTGCTTAGCCAAAAGTGAAAAAGACCTGAGAAAGGTGAGCCCTGAAATCAGTAAGAATTCACATTTCTTATGTGTATTAGAGGAAGTTGAGGACAGATATTATGCACCCATCACTGTAGAAGAAAAATGCCACACCTTCGCTATGATTGACACTGGCGCACAGGCCACAATTATGTCCAAGGAGCTGGTAAAGAGTATCAATGAAGGGAGGCCTCCACAGAGTCAGATCACAGTGAAGGAAAATCAAGGCCCAGTGCATAACTTTAATGGGGAGGAGGTGCCCATCATAGGTGTAACTGAGGTTGACATAAAAATAGGAAAGCACAGAATGAAACAAGAGGTATTGATCACATCTATTTGTGAAATTCCATTTCTGATGGGGACAGATTGCCTGAAAAGATTGTCTCCTCTCATAGATGGGGTGAATGGAGTGCTGTGGTCCTTAACCAAAAAACCATTGAGGCCTAAGAAACTAAAATCACAAAACAGCAATATAAAAGAATGTCACACCGTTGCCAAAACAAATGATGCTGTGGAGGTATATCTCCAGAATAGCTGCATACCTAGTGTCACTGTTATATTAATGTGTCAAGACAAAGATCAGAGCGACAATGAAAAACTACCTGTACAAATATACTTGGACCCAAGGAAAGATTGGCAGACTGCTATAGATGAGCACACATTACGTTTTTACTTAAAAGAGAATACATGCAAACAGAATATTGTTCCTAAAACAGATTCAGAAAAACACATTACCACTCTGGCAGAAATACACATGGAAGATGAGCAACCATGGGTTCACGTTGGTATAAATGATTATCTTAAAACAATAAAAGCCACTTTAGCGCTTGAACATGAAAGGAGTTTCATTAATGAGAAATTGTTGCAAAAAATTATGGAGAGGGAAGAAATCCCGAAATTTAGGATTAAAAACCAATATGTTTCTGGGTTGGACAGTCCAGACTTTGAAAACCGACTTGCAGGCAGATGCATGCTTAAAATTAGCATTGGGCAGAAAATAATTTACCATAATGTATGGATAGTGAGTGGAGCACAAAATGAATTTTACATGGGCAATGACATCATGCACAGAATGTGTATGGTGTTAGATTTCCTTAATCAAAAAATATGGTCACGCCTAGGTGGTCCGGCACCTGAATTTGAAGACAAAAGAAGGGCTTATCATTGTGCACAACTAGTTCCTTATGCAGTCGAATTACAAATGAGGAAAAATACTATTATTCCTGCATTTACAAAACAGTTTGCAATAACACTGAAATGCAAAAATGGACAGCAGATGAAAGGCTCTGATGCATTTGTATGCCTGAATGAATCCATAAAACAGCAAGGCCTGGATTATGAATACATTCCATTGGTAGACATTGGTGAGGGATCTGTAAAAATCATGGTAAATAATAAAGGTTGTCAGGATATTCATTTAGAGGAAAACTCCCCATTAGGAATGGCCATACAAAAATCACATTATACGGCAGATTTAAATAACATGGTGATTGGGAATATTCCTGAAAAATATGTAGATGCCAAGGGCGAGTTGCCAGAACACCTGGACTCTCAGCCCAAAGGAATATTTAAAATTCATTCTGTATATCCTTATGATTCAAATGAGACAGTGTGCTGCCATCAAGAGGATTGCATAATATTTAATTTAAATGAAAATGAAACAGGAAATCAGCCCATTGAAGTGGAA